>NC_039514.1:13238928-13884937 GCF_003672135.1 Ooceraea biroi | reverse complement strand
TAAGAAAAGAATGAGACTTGAAACATCTGTATTTAAAATTGGTTGTTGTCATATCTGATCTAGTTGCAAGCGATTTTTGATGACGGTTAACTGTCGAAAACAATTTTACGCATAAGAGTGCGTAAAATGAATGAGAAAATGTATAAAATTATTTATAAAATAATAAAATAATTTTTCTGAATAAAATTTTCCTGAATTTTGAAATTGATCTTCTCAATTAAAAAAGAGTTGTCGACTCATCATCGCTTGTTAAAGCGTTAATTGTTTAGGAAATTTGCGGCACGTGTTTGTGCTTAAAAACACAAAAAGGCTTTAAATCACTTTTCTTTGAAATCGAATCAATCAAACTATGAGGTGGGAGTTCAGAGAATTTTACTCGACGTCGGAGCAAAAATAAAACTTTGTATTACTTCTCGAATCGAGTTTTAGCTACTGTTCGCAGACTGCTACCGTCTTTAATTTTCCGTTTTCAGTCGCCGTATTCACACAGCAGAACTTGCGGAAACCGAAGAAGAAGCTTTTGTATTTTACGAGCGTCGCGCCCGGTCCTCTTATCTCCGGCAATCCCATTTCCACTCGGGTCATCATCGTCTATCACGATCGGCCGTCACGATCACAACCAAACGACTATTAAACGCATGTCTGGGAGTTCCGAAACAATCAGCTTTAAAGCTGGAGGACAATAGCGGAAAACGTTCGAATTTATAGCGTAGTATCGGGAAATGCACATTTGTAGAGAATGCACATTTTTATAAATGAAATGACTATGAATACATATCGCTTGATTGAAAACTTTCAATACGAGACCTGAAACTAGTCTATTTAAGCCAAGCAATATAATCTTCAAGCGGAAACTTGAAAATCAATAAGGAAACTTGAAATCAATAAGGTCCGATTTTGACCAAATCTTGTTCTTAGGTTGAAACTTAGTTTGCAGATCTTACTTTGAACGACGAATATCAGCTAACTAACTGACAAACTTGAGTCAGGTTAAAGGAGCTGATCTGCATCGAAACAAGACCTCAATGCGTGGGCTAAGTCGAGGATCAATACCATCACCGGATTTTACTCATAGAACACTTTCCCGTCCCATGGAATCAATTTGTGTAACTAGATTCTCCGTAATAAATCTGAAACTTGAGATGCATAAGGAAGCAGAAGAGTTTAACGTGCGCGCATTTGTCATATTATATATAATCCATAATGGATTCCGTTTAAGCGGCAATCACGAGTTCAAGCAGAAAACTTTCTACATAAATATCACAGAGAAGTAAGTAAAAGAGGTACTCGTAATGCACAACAAAATCCAATTAAATTAAACATTTTGCTTTTAAGCTGCTTTTATCTATTATTATTACATATCTCCTATATATTGAGATTCTGTGAAAGCGATATAATAAAAAGTTGAAATGCAAAAGGAAGATATTTGTATGTATTATGTATTACACACTTGTTTCTACTTCAATATTATATATATTTTGAATAGAAATGAAAACACGTTCACAACTGTGCTACTATAAGAAAAAAAACGTGTAAATCTTTGCCATGCACGGTGTGGCGCATGGCAAATGGATTGCTAACTTTATTTTCACTCGAGCAAATCCGAGCGTTGGAAACCCGTGATTCGATTGGGAGGAAATATGGATCGCTCATTTGAGGGGCGTCTCTCCGCGATTTAGCTTTTGATTTGAGTCGCTCTGCTAACGTGGCATGTTTTGCTGCTGGAAAAGTGCTCCACGAGCTATTCGATGTCGATTACGCTGTGAAAATGACAGATGCAAACTCACGAGTGGTGTCGTATGGTATTCCGTTGAGCTCGTCGAAGCAGGGGATGGTAGCCAGAGTGCCAGCAAGCGTCCGAGGCCAGCACAGTATAGTGTCCCAGTTCACTTCACATTCCTGTTCCTCCTGTCTCTTGTTTTCGTCCTGATGCAGCTCCTGTTCGAGACACTTGAGCTGCTCGGCGCTGAACGACTCGTTCAGCTCGTTAATGTAGTTCAAAATGTTCAGAACATAATTACCGCCATCCAGCGGCTTTGTGTCGTTCTCCGAAAACCAGGCCATGTCTGATGACACGATCAACACCCAGGAAGTCGATATCCCAGCGTTGTTGTTTTCTCTGCGAAGATTGCTTGATTTAGAAAAGTGATCTAGAAGGCAGAAAGAGAGACAACTCTTTTCAGATTCTTCATGATTTGGCAAGAAAGGTAAAACAAGAAACGTGATGTACTTCTGTCTGTATTTTTCTGCCTATATTATTTATTTCTACTTAAAAAATATTTTACATTTATGCCGTTAAAATGTATTGTATTACAAAATAAGAAACATCCATATTAAAAAATGTAAGTAAAATATCAAAGCTTTTTCTGGTTAAGAAGTAACAAACACATTTGTATGAACTATACACAACTTTTCTAATGTTCACGATATTAATTTGTAATATATAGGAAAAAGCATTTTCCAAATCTTAAACTTTATTTCGTTCTTCAAGATCAATATCCTTGCTTCTTATGAGAGATTATTTATTATTGTCTCTCTTGTCACTTATTATTACCTTCCCTTATATATGTCACTATCAAAAGAATTTATGATTTTGCAAATATGCTGTAACATTAAATTACATTCTGAATACTATGTGCATATGATATGTTACTTTATTTTATTTCCCTTACTATTTTCCTGTATCTTGGAGGAAATATATGTTTCAAGAGCATGCCATATACGTATCTAATACTTAATGTTTTGTTTAATTATACCATCATTTCTCATTAGCACATTATATTGATGTTTGAAGTATCATGTCTCCTAACTTATCATGAACCGCGAATTTCCGGTGTTCATTTAGTGGAAGATACGTTAATCTCTGATGCTTTCATCCACCGAGGTACGTGCTTAATTTCTGAAAGACGAAGCCAAAGGCTAAACCGTTTTCTTCTTTCTGACACTTAATTATCTCTCTCGTACCCGCTACAAGGATAGACTTTCTATGGAAGATACTCTGCTTAATAGAGCGAGAAAGAGGAGGATGGTATTACAACATGAGATTCCCATGTGAAATTTACCCTGAGGATTTCCTGAGGCAACTTGAGAATTCTTAAGAATTGTGAGAGTAGTTTCCAAGAACGCAACCTAGTGCGGAAGCTCTTTTGCTCTTCTTCGCTTTCCTGACGATTCGCGATCAGTCGGCTCAACGTCCGCTCCGAAATACCTGGTCAAACGGTTGCGATCATTCACCACGGAGCTCTCACGATTCACGAAGATGCCACTCCGGAAGCGGAGCTCTCTGGATACTCGAAATCAATAATATTAACCGTCAATGGCAATAGTCACCATAGACGTAGCTCACTGTGATGGAAGCTACAGCAACGCATTCTCCTATTATACGGAAAGTACCTCTTATGGTATTCCAGGATGGCGATTCTGGAGGCATAGGGCAAAGGTAGCACCTACAATGTATGTAAGTAAACCAAAAGCCTCAAGAGGCAATATAAACTATTAATACTATGAAATTGACCTCATACGGGCGCTCAGTGTATTTATCTCAGAATAATACGTTAGAAATCACGTAACAAATATGTGGAAGCGATATAGTATGAGTTAATGAGAAATTGTAATATATTGTATATACGTACATACATACATACGTAACGCAAAATGTTATTTACAATTGAGTATAATTGAGTAACTGTAATATCGCTCAAATGCAATTATCGTTTTCCATTTTTTCTCCATTTGCGACAGCGATTGATTATAACTATTAACTGTCACAGTGCATCAACGATTTTGATTACCATGGAGGATATGTGGATATGCGTGCGATATAACGCTAAACGCCAACTGACGGATCAATGTCGCAAAAACGTGACAGACGCTCGAGTTCTAATTTACGAAAGTTCAGTTCTGTCGACAAGGGAGAGTTGCATCGGGGGAATTTCGTTTGCCGAACGAATCGTAACTTGGTAACTCGAACTCGTTTGCAGTTTCACTTTCTCACTTTTTTCACGATCCTCACCGTTTAACCTCCTCTCTTCCTTGGGGAACCGCACGAGCGTTCACTTTAAAGTGCCGCACACGTACTTTTCGATAGAAACCAACCAATATCTTTAGACGGAAGATACACTCAATCTCAGAAGTATCTAGGGTCTAGATATAACTAGAAGGACATTCAAAAAAATCGTGAAGAAATATAATATTCTGAAAAGAAATAATATTTTAATAGGCACACAACTATTTCGATAAAAAGTATCATCATCATTTTATATATTCATCAAATAGAACTAACGCAACCACTTAAAAAATACGCAAAAAAACATTATTTCAAGAAGCACGAGAAAAAAAAGCGCGACATTTATAACGGCAGATTTATAACGTGGAAGCGGTGAGATAAGATCAGTCTTATCGGTGAAACGTTTATTTGTGCTCGGATTCAGAAACTCGCAGTCTCAAAAGAGTTACAAAACGCTCCTCAACTTCCGAGAATATCATCTGTTAATAGTAAACCCTAGCTTAAAGGTTTGTAATATCGGTATATTTGATACACAGAAACTAAATTAATTTTTTTCGAGAGGATTCTCAGAGATCCGAAACTTTTTTCGTTAATCTTTACTCAGTTTTACCCCACGGATACGTGCATCCTCTTGATCCTCGCAAGGCTCAGACCTTCCAGTTTTCTTAATCTTCGCGAGAGATGCGTTACTTCGTACTCTAGGAATAAGTTCCGGATCGTTAATTTAAAAGCAATTACCGTGCGGCGCAATCGGTGAGGGATTTATCGGCTATTCAACCTTTTCGACAGTGCCTTCGAGGGTTTATGACTGCGAGGCGGTGAACTTATTTCCCGAGGGTTAAAAGAGGAAGGGAGAAATTACGCGCGCAATGTCTTAAAAAGTAAATGATATAAATCAGCCTTTACTCAAGATCAGTGTCCGCACATGCGATGTAACATGCAATAATTACGATTGTTATGTCACGTTATGGTTGCATTGTTCTGAAATAAAAACTAAACAAAATTTTTAATTCGTTTTATGTACTATACACGTTCGATGTTTGTATTGTAAATTAATTTTAATATTTAATGTGTCGTATTCAGTTTCGCATTACTATTTAGAGAAATGCGCAGGAAATTCTGACAAAGCTTTATATGTACACCTCGAGGAGTACAGAATCGTGAAAGATTAATTTATACGAACAATGTAAATGAAATATTATGATGTTATCGCAGACAAATCCGCTGCAAACGCTGCGATTTAATGATTAAGCTTTATACGAATAATAACATATTCCAGAGCGTTAATTCTTGCAATTGAAATGAAATCCTTATACAGTTAAAATTAATTTCAGTAAACTAATCAACGTTGAATGAACCTTTTTTAATTTTAATGCTATACATTTATCAGTAAAAATTATTCCTTATAGCTTTATGAGAATTTGAACGATATGACTTCTCGAGTAGTTATTCACCGAATGTTTGCAAATTACGCGCTGAATTATTATGCTAAATTAAGATGTTGAGCCAATTTGGGTTATCATAGGAGTGCAAGAAGCAAGATATTTTATGCAAACAATAAACACGAAACTTAACTTTGTTACGCACAACAAATAGTTTAGTATTATAATATAGTAGTAATTATAGATATAAAAAATATATAATAAATGCTATTTTTAGTTATAAATATACAATAAATAGATAATTAATATATTCAGTTGACCGGAATGTCCGTCCGTTTACTTTAGCAAAATTCAAATTAATTCTTAATATAAAGTTTTGCGTTACTGGAAGACTCGTGCTGATCTCCTTAGCAAATTTAAATGCAAAACTTTATATTAAGAATTAATACAAAGTTTTACATTTAAATTTTGCTAAAAAAATGCGCGGACTTTGTATTAAGAATTAATATAAAGTTTTACATCTGAATTTTACTAAAAACTCCAATATACTAAATTATAAATGTCAACTTTGTATATTAACTATAACTCACACAAGTAAAATTTATTTTACATTTCAATGTTTTCAATATTATACCGTGTTATGTTTCCCGATCAGCGCTGATCCTTTGGTTGAGTAGTCGTGAAATGTCAACAATTGTACAATAATCAATGAACGAGAAAATGTTGCAACACAACACTATATACAATATATGTGTGTACTACATTACAAATTTTGCGATCAACTGCTTCTCTACGATTGTTCCATTGCATTTGCCATCAGTGATCGCGATCGGCGAAGAGTTTCTTCATGCAAAGCGTCTCTCTTTGTGGAGCGCGAATTGTTAAATGTAACCGATCCACGATATAATCGCACAATGATGTCACGATAAAATGATAAAGCGCAACAAAACGACACGATCGTTTAATGTGCGAGTGAAACTTTACTTTATCGTTCGCGAAAACAGGTGCTTCTGCCGTACCGCGTCTGCCGGCCAAAGATGACACGCGACTGTTAGCCGTAACGGCACGTGCTCATGCCGCAGTAGGAGGACCATCTGCGACCACCTCCGCGGTTCTGCGCAACGACGCCGACGGCAACGGCGTCGGCGACGTCGGCGGACGCGGCGGCCGCGTCCGCGCAGTATTGCCAGTGAGTTGCTACGGTGCAATTGCAATTCTTAAACTATACACGCTTCCAGAAAGTACACTCCCCTTGAACCGCGAATTCTTTGGCCACAACCTTGAGTTGATTTTCTCGAAGCGAAGATATCGTCGATCTTCGAGAGAGGTCATGGCTTATCGCAGCTTCCCTATCTTTGCAACATTACACAAATATATTTCTGATAACTACGTCTCGCGGATGAAGACTGTCAAAGTCAAGTTTACTTGAGAAATTGATTTAATCAAGAGAATTTGATCCAGTTTGTAAAATCTGTAATTTTCTTATCATTCATTGTCTTTGGAACTTTGTTAAACATGATTTTTAGAAAAAGAGAAAAAAGGAGTGCTTTATTCTCAATCGCTCGAAAGTTATTGATGCTTTGATATTTTTTTTAAACAAAAAGGTTGAGTCAAAGTTATAAGGATGGGCAGTTCAAAGGAAGTAAGTTTAATGAAGAATTACTTTGTATACATTTATCTTATATCTTCAACATGTAATTTATATTTCAATAGTATTTTTCATCAAAATGTATAAACATAAGACAAATGTACAACTGTAAAATCTTATTATTTAGCTCTTGCTTGATCTAGTTAGATACTGAAACACGAGTCAATGCAAAATCTGAGAATTGGTATGATTCCAGCCGCATTGGGTCCATGACTACAATATGGATTTTCTAGGCCAGTACAGTAGAGTCGATGAAGATGTCGGAGCGGCTACTGCAGGAGCGAGGGTGATACAGGATGAGAAGCTGGCGAGCATGCGCCATCATTCATGATTCCTCTTCGCTGCTCTTTCACGCATCCACGATAGCAGGGAAACATTATTCCGATATATACTGATCGAAATTGGCAATATCGTTCGAAATCGATCCTGTGTTCCCCTCACGTGCAAAAATCGTATAAAAACGTTTTAAAATATTATAAGCTCAAAAGCTTCATGTTCTCTATTTCCTTACACTCTTATTCATTCTCCCTCTGTTTATATCACAAATACCGATAAGACTAAACTGTAAAATATTAGGCGCGCAAATTAATTCGGTATTTGTTTTGCAGAAATTGAGCCTTTTTTACAAAACAATAATAAGCGTGTCAATCTTCGAAATAGTTGCTATTATTTTCTAACACTTTTCCCTATCTATCGGACAGCTGATGAATCCTCACTCGAAAAAAGAAAGTAAACGAAAGCTCAATTTAAAAAAAAAAGAAGCATTGAATTAATTTGCACGCCTAATATGTTAAAAATAAATTGAAACTACTCTGTAAAGAATGAAGGGAGTGGAAAGTTTAGCAGAAATTTAATCAGTGTAAATAGTAATGAAGACTAGTACAGCTGGTCCTAAGTTGACGCCAAATTACAAATAATCTCTATAATACATATATACATCGATTCAGAATCGTTTAGAATTGTTTCTAGTGCGTTTTTTTCGTTTACAGTTTAACAAAAAAATTTTTGAAAAAATGGTTTACAACCGACTAAAAGACAAATTTCGATGACATACATCAATTCAGAATCATTTGTATTCGTGCATAGTGCTTTTATATCTGCTTGCAGTTTAATAAAACAAAAACTTATAACATTTTGAAGAAATGGTTGACAACCGACTGCGAGATAAGGAAATTTCGATGATATGTATATACATTGTGATACCTGCAAATTGCCCTATTCACCGGTCTATCTCGTTTGCGTAACACTCGAGTTTGCCGTTGTACTTGGTTATCTACTTTAACCCGTTGCACGGCAAAACGGTAGCTAGATGATCAAATTTTTCTGGAGGCTACATTTTTACGTTATCAAGAAGTATGATTACGCGAAACGTCTACGTTCGCGTCGTAATGTAGCAGAAAACGACAAAAAATGTGCACGATACGGCGCAATGTGGACGATATTACGTTGCACATTTATGGGCAGATATCAAAGCTACATTTATAGAATGCAATTTTGAAAAGTGCTTTGCCTCTTACGTCCCGGACAGCTCTTCACCGCAGTCTCGTCGTTCCCTGGATGCTCCTTGTCGGAGACGCACTTCAACACTAACTCTATTCACGGACGATTTATCGGAGAGCGACGAGCGCGCGTCCGTTTCCGGTAATTATAAATCGCGCCGCATGCATCGATTGCAATCAAATGCGCCGAGGAAAGTCGTCGAACCGAAAACCGATAAACAGAATGATCCAACCCGCACGCGATACGACGCGGCGCGTACTGCGGGGTACTGCAAATTTCAAACGGAAATTGACTTCGTCGATTGGCCAGCAATTCGCACGCACTCTAACGCTCAATCAACCAATCAGGGCTCTCCGGCCCTGCGCGTGCTGCATATCACATGCGCTAAATATTTTATCAAGTTACGACTAATCGGCTTGTATTTTGTCGTAATTATTCTCATCGTAAATAGAGATGAATTTTCCCCACGCACATCTCAAATGTGAAAAGTCGAACCCGCCGGAATTACGTCGGGAGGCGGGGTTTCGATCTTTCCTAAGAAATCATTAATTTGATGGCGTAATACGCTGCCGCGCGTTATCTTGTAGCGCACACTTCATTAAAACACTATTCGCCGTTTACGAACGATATACTTTATCACGGACGCGCCGTGAGGTTTTATCTCTGTTAAATATTAACCATACCGATAAAGTACACTGTCTTACGTGAGCCTAACGTGTTCATCTTGTGGCGAATGTGGTTTTCATCAAGGCCAGCTCGCAGATTCAGCTCACTCATCAGTATCTCGCATAATACTGATATCTCCTTTTTATTTATCAATGAAGTTAGCATACACACATTTCACGGATATGTATCTTTAGTTTTTGAATTATCTTATTTTTATCAAAATGACATAATTCAAAAACTTTGATTGTTATAAAGCTGCAACTCGGCGATTCGCTCTGCCGAATGCGTCCATTGTCCTATCACCTATCGTGATTATCGTGACTATAAATATTACAAATGACGTGATAAAATACTAATCGTGCAATTAAAATTAAATATAACACGACTAACAATACACTTGTTCACAGGACCAAATATTTTGCACTATGGATACATTTTATTAAATACTCTTATATTATTTATTTATAACTCGTTTTTCTTACGTTCTCTGTCGTTATTTCAAGTACATAAATAGTTTAATCGAGCTGCAATAGCCGCATAAAATATACCTTTAACCATAGCTCGTTCTATCGGCTTGCATCGCCAACAGACTATGGTGCGACGAAGCGTAAGAGAAGTGAAATGGAGTTTTATGTGATGCAAAACCAAATTGAAAGCCGATCATAAACTGTAACTCCAAATCGGATATAGATAGAAATCAGGTAACTATATATGAATTGTCTGTATGGCATTTATATTCCATGCTCTTCATACAGCCTACTTATTTAGTAGTCTAGTATAAGTGATTGAGCTTAAGTTAAATCAACCAGTGTTCTCTACATGGCTCGATAAACACAATAAATATTTAAGCATATTTTAAACAAATAATCTGAAAACGTTTCAAGTGATGACAATAGTTTAGATTGGTCAACAGAAAATATCTATGGGATTCCATGGAGAATATTACTCTAGTAATACTGTACTTGTTATGTTTCAAAACTACGCGCGCTATACATGTATTACGACGCCTGCGTAAAATGCAAAACCATTGCACACGATGCCCTAGGTGTACAAATTAATTTGGTGCTTTTCTTTTGAAGAAATTGAAACTTATTTTCCTTTTTTCAGGAGAGGATTCGTCAGGTGCCTGATAGATGGAGAAAAATTTATGGGAAAATAATAGTGACTTTGAACTTTGAAGATTGATACAATTTATTTATTTTGTAATACACAAGAATAATCGAATAGACAACAACCAAATCTTTGGTGAAACGAGTAAACTGTATTTACTAAAAGACACGTTTACAAATTCGGTTTACAAATTTTATACTGAGTTTTTTATTTTGACACTGGTTACAGGGAATGTTTATCCAATACACATGTGCGGAAAGAGTGTCGTATTGCAGTTTCTCCATTTCATATACTTGACTCGATTCCACGTAAATGAATAGTAGATTTATCAACTAATGGAGTTCGTTGTATAACTGACAATATACAACAAATTTTGTACATATATCGGAATAGATTTATACCGCTCCTCTTGGATTTTCTTCGCAATGGCTGTGATAACAAATCTTCCCGAAGAAGTGATAGAGATTATTCTGTGTTCTAACAATATCAGCACCCAAGATTTCGTAAACTTTTCCTCCACGTGCAAGCATTTTCATCAGATGATCAAAAACGACACATTTTCGCGACGGAAGTTTGATTAATGGTATCTTCTATTTCCTTACAGACTTCGTATTTCGCACACCGCTGGTTCTTTGATCCGTGTACTAATTTTAGAATCAAAAGACACGATAATTACCCTGTAATAATCCTTCTATGTGTCCAAATGTACCCCAACATCAGTTCCAGTCTTCATAACGATTTAAACGTGATTTCTATGATCCAAATGTTGAAAGTACTCATTTGGAACTAAATGCAAAGAACAGAAAAATATAACAATATAGAGAATAAAAACATATTCAATTTTCAAGAGAAAAATTCAAGAGGAAAATAGTCAGTTCTTACCTTCCGTCGTTGCTTTACAAAACATACATTGGAATCTTCAGCTAGCATCGACAAATTGCATAAATAGACACATGTATGCTTTACAACGTAACCAATGTACTAGTCCGATTTCACTAATATCTACAATCGGTGGTTCGCATCCTCTCGGTACAGTACGAGCCGTTGGACTAATCACAAGTCCGAACGGAACATTGGTCTATGAAAAATGCGAATGCTGTGTTGTGAAAAGATGTATGTAATCAGACAGAATCATCAACATATGTTAACGACAGGTGCCTGCTTTATGATATCAGCGGTAATAGGGACAGTATACATGGTAGATCTGATGTATCTAGGAGAGGCGTTTCCTTGATCTTGAGTTACAAAATTTGTCGTCACCAGGGGTGGTACTAGGCCTCTCCGATTCGTAGTGAATACTCCACCTCTCGTGCTTTGATCGTCTTGCATCACTTGAATCTGAAGTAAAAATTTATGTCTTAAATATGTTGAGTAAAATTTGTGATAAAGTCTACGAGGAAACAGAAAATACCTCTGATCAAATTTCCGTCCTTGTTTTTGATCATCTGATGAAAATGCTTGCAGGTGGAGGAAAAATTTACGAAGTCTTGATGCTGATATTGTTAGAACACAGAATAATTTCTGTCACTTCTTCGGGAAGATTTGTCATCACAACCATTGCGAAAAAAATCCAAGAAAAGCGGTATAAATTACGATACTTGTACAAAATTTGTCCGTTACGCAACGAAGTCCATTACCAGTTCATGAATTTACCATTCGAGTACGTGGAATCGAACGAGACGCTACGCTGCCGTAACGGCTTGGCAACGACTTTTTCGCGCATGCGCATTGGATATAAGTTTGTTCTTTATTGCTGCACTTCTGAACTAGTGCAATAGAACAAATCTAAAGAATGAACTATGAATAAATACCGCCCAAAGTATGAAAATATGTCAGATTATTACTAACATCAACCAATCCGCGTTTTCATCACATGGAATCATCACATTCGTCACATGGAAATGATAACGCGCAGAATGGCGTAGCCAATCAGACTCGCCAATTTACCCTTTCGATTCGCCTTCGCCACTTTCTATGAAAACTCGTGCTCCAGGCAGTCATTTTATCACCATGATTTTGATGGTGATGATAAAGAATGATAGATATAGGAGTAAATTATCAAGTATATCACTGAAAATGTCGTTCTATCAATCATCCATTAAATATCCCGTTTACCGATTCCTTTATGTATTGAAATATGCTTTGTGGTACTTACAGTCATGATGGGCAAAATTGTAGCATGACGTGTCTTGTCAGCGTGTATCCGACGCATGCGCAATGCCGCCTTACGTGGCATCGGCAGCAGTCACGATTACATCGACGTACATTATCTGGAACGTTTTCGCGTAAACATTTTTGGCAGGATATTCAGTTTTGTTATGATTCAGACACATTTCACGACATAACGTAAGTGTATTATATATTTTATCGCAACTGTATGTGCGTAAGTTTTCCACGTGTGTACATATCGGTATTTTTGTACTACTGACTCCAGAACTTGAAATGTCACACACGCCTGTTTTTACAATTTTCTATTAGTAATTTCTAATATTTTGATGTATGCGTTTTACATTAAAATGGCAGCTTAATTCGTACACGTATAGGGCATCAGCCCTGCCTCCCACTTGCATCTATGTATCAAATTATTGTGACATAATTGTCATGCATATTCTTTTTTGTTTCTAAGCAATTTACTCATTATTTCTATGTATGCATTAATAATCAATGAATTGTAATAATGAAACTTGTCTGTAGTGAGACATGTATAAATTTTCTTTGATCATTATTATTTTTTGTGTGCTACTTTTACATTACATAAATTAGACAATGCCCACTAACAACTTTGGTTATTTGTTTAATCTTAATCTTTTCTTAATATATATCCACCTTATTCAGTTGTACAGTCGTTCAGTTTGTAATAAAGCTCTTTGTAACAGATGCAGCATATTCAGGAAATAGGGAGGCAGCATCCATATGCTGCACCAGTGCCTCAACCAATGAACACCCAACAAAGCTTCTCAAGGCCGCCGGTCATGGGACAACAGAACTTGCCGGGCACACAGATGCATTCTCCCTTATTGCCCAATCAAACCATGGATCATTCTCAAATAACGAGTCCTCTAGTGTCTCAGGGTGTACCTGCTTCCCAAATGTCTCCACGTTTACCCATAGACCCTCACGGACAATCTCATGGGCAACCTACTGCAGGTTATCAAACTCAAGTGATTAATCCTCCAAGTACTAGCCTACCTCAGTCTGGAGTGGGACACTACAATTCTGCACCACCATTGCCATCACAGACCATAGCTAGCCCAGGTTTACCACAATATGAACCAAGACAATATCCTCCTCCTCCTCTCACGACAACGGGACAACCTATAGCGAGTCTTCCAGGACCTAGCCTTGCTCAAGTTCGACAGAAGTATCTACAAACGGCACCACCGATGCCAGGCCAGACTATGCCGAATGCTGCTGGACCGAATCTACCGCAAGCTGGGCAAAGACAATACGGTTCTGCGCCTCCATTACCAGGGCAACCTTTGTCTAGTCCTTCGGGACTGAACCGTGGACCAGCCGGACTTCCTCCAAATTATCAACAACCAACGTATCAACAACAGCCAGGATATCCTAATCAGATGGTATGACTAATGTCGCAAATTTATCAGTTTTCCGACATTTGTTAAGAATCTTGGTTTTGTCTGTAAAGTTTCCCAAAACCATTGGTAATAATTTTGAAGAGAGAGTCTATAGAACAGTCACGTTCACATGATATTATTATATGTGAGAAAACGTTGGACACAGTTAGTATTTAGTTATTTTTTCTCTGTTCTCTGTTTCATAGGATATGTATAACAATCAGAGAAGTCCGTATCAGGGTGGCGCTACAGCCAGTCCTACAGGATATCAATCGGGACTACAGCCGCAGCAAGCTAGACGGCTCGATCCAGAACAAATGCCCAGCCCGGTATGAATTCAATTCTTACTAATTTAATTTAATATTATTGTGTTAACTATTAAATCTATTGCAAAATTTGAAATAATTAAATATATATATATATATATATTTAATATTTGTGAATATATATTCGTTATTCCAAAGTAAATCAAATCGACAAAAAATCAGCTCATTTATTTATGCTTGATTCTTCGCAGATTCAAGTGATGCAGGACGATCAAAGCACGAGAGGTGGAGTATTCACTACGAATCAGAGAGGCCTAGTACCACCCCTGGTGACGACAAATTTTGTAACTCAAGATCAAGGAAACGCCTCTCCTAGATACATCAGATCTACCATGTATACTGTCCCTATTACCGCTGATATCATAAAGCAGGTACCTGTCGTTAACATATGTTGATGATTCTGTCTGATTACATACATTTTTTCACAACACAGCATTCGCATTTTTCATAGACCAATGTTCCGTTCGGACTTGTGATTAGTCCAATGGCTCGTACTGTACCGGGAGAATGCGAACCGCCGATTGTAGATATGGGTGAGATCGGGCCGGTACGTTGCATACGTTGTAAAGCGTACATGTGTCCATTCATGCAATTTGTCGATGCTGGCCGAAGATTCCAATGTATGTTTTGTAAAGCAACGACGGAAGGTAAGAACTGACAATTTTAAAGTTGAATATGTTCTTACTCTATATATTATATTATATTTTTATGTTGTTCTTTGCACTTAGTTCCAAACGAGTACTTTCAACATTTGGATCATACGGGACAACGCTTAGATCGTTACGAAAGACCGGAACTGATGTTGGGTACATTTGAATATATAGCCACGAAGGATTATTGCAGGGTAATTACCAATCAATTGATAATAATTTGTATAATTTGGAAAATAAAAAATTTTAGTATGTTAAGTCTAATGGAGTAACTACAATCGCATTATATGCTTTAGAAAATTATAAGTAAACACAAAGGGTATAAAAGATATAAAATTATTTAAAAAATATTTATTCGAAATTTTTTATCCAAGATTGTGTTAAAGATATTATCACATGTACGTATTATGAGACACAAAATTCTTATTCTGTCCACAGGACAATATTTTTCCAAAAGCACCGGCCATTGTATTCGTAATTGACGTATCATATAATACAGTGAAATCTGGATTAGTGAATTTGCTGTGTACAAAAATGAAATCTGTAATCAAGAACCTACCTGTTGATGCTGGACAAACGAAAAGTAACATGAAAGTTGGCTTTATAACGTACAACAATACTGTACATTTCTATAATGTCAATCCGCGTCTCGCTCAACCGCAAATGTTGCTCGTCGGAGATGTTCACGACATGTTTATGCCGCTTTTGGATGGATTTCTGTGCGACATCGAGGAGAGTGACGCGGTCATCGACAGTCTCATGTTACAAATCCCTAAGATGTTTGCGGATACTCGAGAAACAGAAACGATTCTTGCTCCTGCCATTCAAGCTGGCTTGGAAGCATTAAAGGTACAAAGACTAAATGTATATGCACACAATAAATGTAGTATAGTACTTTGTTACATATAGTACATGTAGTTGTGTACATAAAGGGTGAGTCGATTCCAAGAAGCCAGATTTAAATATAAAAAATTACATAGATCAACTCTTTTTTTTTTTTAATGATTAAATATGGCACGTACACATTTTTCAGATTCAATTCATAGTTTTGCGTGCAGTTGCTATATGCAAGATTGTATATCTATTATATCTTATATATTTTTCATTATGCTTTCAGGCATACGAATGCTCTGGCAAATTGTTAGTATTCCATTCGTCTTTACCAATTGCCGATGCACCTGGAAAATTGAAAAATCGCGATGACCGTAAGGTACTTGGGACAGATAAAGAGAAAACAGTGCTAGGTGTGTGTTACTATACTCGTACTAGATGCATGTACTAATTCTAATTTTCATGTGCTTATAATTATCTTGTTTTTCGCAGTGCCACAAAACAATTTTTATAACACTTTGGGTCAGGAATGCGTTGCTGCGGGTTGCAGCGTGGATCTGTTCATTTTTAATAATTCTTATGTAGATGTAGCAACGGTCGGTCAGATTTCTCGTCTCACTGGAGGAGAGATTTACAAGTATACTTACTTCCAGGTGAGTTCTTCATATTTCACATTATGATAAACTAATAAAAATATTTGGACTCGACATTTCAAGATAAATGTTTGCCTCTATAAGACAAAATTATTAACGAAGAACATAATCGTGGGATCTTTGTTGCAGGCTGATATCGATGGCGAAAGATTAATTTCAGATGTCATCGATAACATTAGCAGACCAATCGCTTTCGATGCCGTTATGCGAGTGCGTACGTCTACGGGCGTCCGAGCGACAGATTTCCACGGTCACTACTTTATGTCCAATACAACTGATATGGAATTGGCCAGTGTAGATTGCGATAAGGTATCATTACAACTGGTTAATACTAAAATTCTAGTTAATTCATTTATTCAGTAGTAGATCAATTAATCTTCAATTAATATAGTAATAATAGTAATCAGTATTTAATTCAACGATTACATCATCGTAGTACGACAGAATTTAGAATTTAATGTGTTCCAACTATCAAATTCAAATATTCAATACTGAACTTTGTTTAACGTAATAGGCTGTCGGAGTAGAGGTTAAGCACGACGACAAACTGACGGAGGACGAAGGCGTCTACATCCAAGTAGCTTTGCTGTATACTTCCTGCAGCGGCATAAGAAGATTACGAATCATAAACTTGAGCCTGAAAACCTCGTCGCAAATGGCCGAACTGTATCGCGCATGTGACTTGGACGCTATCATAAATTTCTTCTCGAAGCAAAGTAAGATATGTTGACAGACGCGGATTAAAAGAATTCACGCGAATTATATATTATTGTTCAGATAATAATACCTAATTGAATGATGCATTTAGGTGTCTTTAAGCTGCTGGAATCTAATCCGAAAGCGGTAAAGGATAATCTTATCGCAAGATGCGCCAACATGTTGGCCATATATCGGAAACATTGTGCAACACCATCCAGCGCTGGGCAATTAATATTACCAGAATGCATGAAGTTACTTCCGCTTTATATCAATTGTTTACTAAAAAGCGATGCCTTGGCAGGAGGTAAAAGCGTATTCTGTATTTTTTGTAGCATCAACGTCGTTTAACGCGCCTTTAATTTGCAAGATTAAGTTATCATTTATCTACTCTCTTTCCTCAGGAGCCGATATGACGATCGATGATAGATCTTACGTTATGCAAGCGGTCGCAACGATGCCTATTTCCATATCCGTTGCGTATACGTATCCCAGATTATTTCCTTTACATGACATTGATCCTCAGGATACGGAATTGCCTATGATGTTGCGCTGTTCCATCGACAAATTCACAGATGATGGCGCGTACCTACTTGGTAATAACAGAATTACTTATCTTGCTATATATCTTTTTTATTGTCGATTTTAGATATTAATATATGGGCAAAAAGTTCTTCAAATTTTAGCTATTTTTTTTTATATTACTATTAATGCAACGATACATAAAATCTTATCGATCAAAATATTCGTATTCGTTATCGACTATCTTTCGCAATCTTTCAAGTAATCATTGAGCCCCACATTCGTAAAAAATAAAATTTTGAACCACATGAAGTCATGTGAGACTCGACATATTTTGCAAGCTTTTAATATCTATATAATACACTCACATTAAATAATATTATATTTAATATTAAAATAGTATTCCATGTGTTATATCTTTATATATGTATGTTAGGTATTATACCTTCTTTTTTGTATTTTGCAGAAAATAGCGTTCATATGTTCATTTGGCTGGGTATGGCACTTTCTCCTCAATGGGTGCAGGGTGTATTCGGTGTACCTTCAGTAGTCCAAGTCGATACAGATCGCACTGCACTGCCAGTATTAGACGCTCCTCTGAACAACAGAATCAGAAATATCATCGATCGGATACGCGCTGAGAGACATCACTGCATGAGAGTAAGTTCGCAAATTTTTGGACGCATTTCGTCGCGACGAAGGGATTACTTTCGAAACGATTGCGATGCAATCTTTTTGTTTTCTCCTGTTGCAGTTGACGATAATGAGGCAACGCGAGAAGCTGGAGATGGTACTGCGTCATTTCTTGGTTGAGGATAGAGGAAACGATGGGAGCCCCAGTTACGTCGATTTCTTATGCCACATGCACAAAGAAATACGAACACTACTTAGTCAATAATTTTTTTTTAAGAATTAGCTACCTTGTACTCGAATTCCCGAAGTCTTTCGTGTCAATACTTTGTTAACGCGTCGTCTTGGAGGAATTCAAGCAAGGCTTGATATTCGATCATTGCAACTCTCGTGCGTGCATCTACATGCGCGCCGGAGAAACGAAAACATTGTAACTCAACATTGTATGGATGCGTGTCGTATGTCTACACATACGCAGGCAGCGGATTTGAAGAAATACGACTAATCATTCCGACGGATACCGGATACGTATGCGGAAATGGACGCGCTTGCATCTTTCGATCGTACAGCAAACACATATGGATAACTATCAACGTAAAAATTGTATTATCACTTTATATTTTAATTAGATTATTAATGTTATTATCGCACTAAGTTAATAAAGTGTATTAAATCATATAAACTTATTATATTAATTATATATATATATATATATATATATGTATATCGGTAATATATTTTTGTGTTAATTTTTGTTACTAATACACCAGAAATGCGCCTGGATTAACATGCGTTAATATTAAGATGAAATTGTATTTGCGAAAATGAACCTTTCTCTTTTTTATTCTTCTTGACTCATTTCTCGTAAAGCGACAACGCGTAATATTTGCACAAATTTTTGCTGGACTTCAATATGAACTCGCATAAATACGATTACATTGTACGCACACATACGCGCATCAAAACATGAATTTAAAGTGGACTTAATCTTGTAATCGCCTGAATCGTGCCGACAAACTAACTAAGCTTTAACAAATTTCTTGATATCGAAACTTTACTACTACATGTACAAGCAATATTGTACGAATTGTCTCTGAAATAAATGGGCGGACTTGGGGAGCGTATTGTTCGATTAAATTATGCTCGATTTATACTCAGAACATAATCTCTTGCTTGCAAAAAAACATGTTTGAACGTGAACGGCGCGAACGATCGACACAAATCTTCACTTTCACTCTTCGCCCGTATGTGTTTGACTTGATGTAATCGCATTCCGATATTCGAGATATTAAGAAATGTTGTTCTGCCACTTCAGTCCAGCGTCGCCTTCGCACTGGTACAGGTGTTTATCGATGCCGTCGACGGCAACTGAGCTCGAGAGATTTTTGGAACAATGATATTTAATTGAAGTCTCAGCTTGTTACGTAAGAGAGAAATCGAGATACAGTTATTTGAAATTTTGTCCTACGCAGCATATTAACGGGTAAACATATTTCACATACATGTATATATATATATATAGCTATAAAAGTACTTTATTACATATATATTATGTTTTTATATATTGAAAAATAACACATATAAATTAGTCGAAATGAAAATATTACTTTGTAGAGCTTTAAATCTCAGCAATGGATGAACTTAATTGTGTTTATGATCACTTAAAATTCGACGAAGCCTGCGTAAATGTGATGTCTGACAATAGCAACTTTGATACGTGGCTTTATTCGCTCTCTACAGATTGCTTATCGGTAAATACGATTATAAGTTTGTACTGCATAATTTTTAATCTTTTAGATTTTTACTAATAATAGATAACTAATGGAGATCTTTCTGATATGTATTAAATTTATTATACTAACTAAAAAGGAAATAACAAACTTGTTAAAATAAAATAGAAGAGAAAATTTGCAGTTTATATTAAAAATTTTTACAAAAACGCATCACGATTTATATATATATATATATTTCAATGTAACAATATATAAATGTACTTTTTTAGTGTCCATACAAGCGAATAGCGCGGATTTCGAACGAGGTCAATTCGAGCTTAAAATTCAGCACGGTGAAAGCAGTAAAATGGAGAGTTCTAAAAAACGATGGCAGTGATGAATACATATCTGCCAAAATTACAAGGTAAATTTTAAGAAAATAGTTTGTTACATTTGACTTTTCTTTTTTTATATGGCAATTCCTTGATTTATAACATGTGATACAATAATTCTTTTTCTTTGACAAACGATTTATTATCAAGATTAATATTTTATTTTATCTAATTTGTACTTTTTATCAGGATATTCTTCTTATTGTATCTTTAAATAATTTCTTTCTAGAATTTTATCTTTTTTAGCGATATTTTCTGCGAATTGTCACCAAATCTAGGACAATACGGTTTATACGAATTGGCAGTACAAAATAAAACTTGTAACTTTAAAACTTTGAAGAATTCAACTTATCCATACACAGGTATGCTTTTTTAAAAAATATTCGAAAATTAATAATTATAAATATCACACATATATAGAACCGTAGAATATCATTATACGTTATTATATAAGAATTATATGATTAAAGTATCAGTTTGTGATAAAAGCAATAAGCTTATCATTCGTAAGCGATTTCAGCGTTTCATCTATCTATTAATTCTGATAATTGACGATAATTGGCGATATTCTGATAACGTGGTATACCAATAATCATAAATAATAATCAATAGAGGATTATTGCAGAACCATAATCGCAATTGAGAGAAATCGATTAAGATATGATTTTAATTATTGCAGCTTTTATTTTTATTTCTTCTTAAAGGAAAAGATGTATAATTTATATGGTTATATTGATAGCTTCTTTGCATATTGAAATGCATTGTGTAAATCTGCGACAAACGCATTATGTTGTTTACAGAACTGTTTATTATTTTGGGAATAATTACATTTATCTTATTTGGCATATCCACTGGAAGATTATTATGGTATATGTTTAAAAGGCGATGGGGAAAAGCCGCAAAGGAAGGACCAAGTAACAAAGAACCAAGGAAACGTCGTGTGAAAGCTATTGATACATTTAGGGGGTATGGTTGCATGTTACAATTACATGAAAACCTCTCATAATTGTGAATGTCATTTTGCTACTACTTGCTATTATTACTTACTATTCACGACAATTTAGATTAATTTTAATTTATTGTTTTAATCGATAGGGCTAGCATTCTTTGTATGATATTTATTAATGATGGCTCCGGTAGTTATACCATATTGGGGCATACAACTTGGAACGGTATGCTACCAGGAGATTTGATATTTCCTTGCTTCATTTGGATTATGGGAGTTTGTATTCCTATAGCTTTATCGGCGCAATTAAGACGTGGAGTTTCAAAGTCTCAGATTAGCTGTTCCATCTTAAAGGTAAGTATCGCACAAACAACAAACGAAGACTATATCTACAGTAGTGTATTATTAATTTAATTAATTATTTATACTGATTTAATTAATTATCGTATGATATAGATAAGCATATTATATTTAGTTAAATAAACCTTATGTACTATATCTTACATATTGATTGATATTTCCAGAGGAGTTTCCTTCTATTTCTGATAGGCGTTTCGCTAAACACGCTGGGAACAAACGCACAACTGGAAAACATACGCATATTCGGTGTTCTTCAACGATTCGGAATTTCTTTTCTAATTGTTGGTCTAGTGTACCTTTGTTTTGCATCTGAACAATCCAAAGCTGTTCAGGTAAGCTGAAGATAATGTAACAGATGCAAAATGGTCTTGGCATATTTATACATTATTATTTTACACAAATCTCATAAATAAAAAAAGAGTTATAAATCAAGTTCAATAGTAAGATCAAGTTGATCAAGAATGTCATATAAAAACAATTTACAAATTACATTCATAGCACAATTAATAACGCAATAGAAAATATTTCTATGCGTATTGTAATAGACGTCTCCTGCAAATTAGTGTATTATTGTATCTCAATAACACATGAACTCTTTGTAACTTATAGAACTCATCACGCACATGGATAACACGTGAGATGCAAGATATATCCAGCTTGTTGCCACACTTCTGCGTAATGTTGATTCTAATAATCGTGCATTGCGCCATAACGTTCGGCCTTCCGGTTCCAGAATGTCCCACGTACGCAAATCGATATCGATCTGTAATTCAATTTACAACTGTAAATTGTAGTTGACGTACTTAACTGTACTGTAGTTATAATAACAAAATCGTCTCCGTTGCATAATGTAAATAAATAATGATGAATCTACGTACACCGCAGCGGGTATCTCGGGCCAGGTGGAAGACACGAGGATGGTACATACTTTAACTGTACCGGAGGCGCGACTGGATATATAGACAAGATCGTACTGACTTTGAATCATGTTTATCAAAACCCAACTATCAAGTACGTTTATGGAACCGGTCCTTTCGATCCCGAAGGAATTTTGGGTAATTTTTCCTCGTTACATACATATAATTTTATAAGCTTCATAGATGTCCAATGTTTTTAAAGGGCATAGGTTTTTTTTAGATTTGATCTCATAGAACATATATGTTGAAAAGATAAATACATTTTTTCGCATTTTTTAATTCCATAGTGCTAATACTGATAAGAAATAATAACTAGGTCGTTGATAAAGAAATCGTCATGCTTGCTTAAATTATTCAACGATTATTATTAAAATTCCTACTGTAATCATTATATTTTAAAATTGTATTTAACAGGCGTACGCTTTTCTTTTCTCTATTTTCAGGGTGCCTCACAACGATATTTCAAGTGTTTCTAGGTGTGCACGCTGGTGTAATTCTGATGATATATAAAGATTGGAAGGATCGTGTTATGCGATGGCTTCTATGGGCAGCACTGTACGGCTGTTTGGGCTGCGCCTTTCATTTCACTGACATTATACCCGTCAATAAAAACTTGTGGTAAGATGCTAACAAAATTTGTTATTTTTATTCTTACTTTTAGAATTTTTCGTAACTTTATTTTAATAAAAAGTTACAATTAAAATAAATCACTTAAAATGATTGTAATTATACAGGTCCTTGTCATTCGTGTTTGTTTCAACTTCTTTTGCCCTGGCTTTTCTATCCGGATGTTACTTACTGGTGGACGTTACTAGAGTTTGGCGAGGAGGACCTTTCAGAATACCTGGTAAGCAACGATATATATAAAATATATTGTTTAATCTAGTTCTAAACATTTTTCAACCAAAATCGCAATAGTTAATTGTAGTCAAATTAAAAATAAACTTAATAGTAAATATAATACATATACATTACGCGCCTAAAACGAGAAAAAAAGAGACTAAAATTATATTAGACATATATAGATATATATTTTTTGTTACAATTTTGTTACAACATTTTGTTACAATTTTAATCAAAACAAGGACTTTTTAATATATTCTTTGGCTAAAAATATAAAATAAAATTAAGCTTTACATTATATTAACAAGCGCATGTAGGATTTAAATGCGATAAAAAAATTAATTAATTAAAGAAAGTATGAGAACGTTTTTGAATTTTTGTTCTTTTGTAGCAGTGAAATCGCGCGATGTAGCTACTAGTCTATTTTAATATTTAACATTGTCTGGAAATATAAATCTAGGAATGAACGCGCTGGTATTATACGTGGGCCATAGTATATGCTACCAAATCTTCCCGTTCCATTGGAGGATCGGCGCAATGGATACTCGTGCATTGTGTTTTATCGAATCAATCTGGGTTGTGTTCCTCTGGACAGTTATAGCGTACATCATGCATCATAAACGAACGTATATCACACTCTGAATTATGCTTATACGTATAATTACGTGCCATGTTTCATTACTATATTTCTAATATAAGCATAGCAACACAAACAACTTAGAATGTTACATTAAAAACGTATGTATTGTGTGCGCCGATATAATATAGAAATAAAGATGATCTTTATACAGTAAATTACGATCTAAATCGAGCTAATAATACGTCATTAATATGTCATAATCATATCGTTATTATACGACTTCGCATTGTGATTCTCGAACAAGAGCGATTGCATTGCATTCTTAGCAATCACAGGTAATCACATAATACTTAACAGTGTCAACGTTACAAATAATTTATTTTACAACTTGAGTAAGGGTAATACAGTGAGATTCAGGTAACAAGATTCACGACGATGTGTGCATGCGTATACATATATTCTCAGCAATGATTAATATTCTTAAAAAGAGCGTTATCATAAATTTTCATAATAAATTATTGATTTTAAACAAACCACGTGGCTCTGCTCAAGTAGCGTGCTGCATGATGTGCAATTGCAACGTGTTGAAACGGACGATCTTGTCATGAAGCGGTTCAAATTTTCGGGTTCTTCCTTAGGATACCAATAATTCCTTAGGAAGTACTTTCTCTACTACTGCAGTTGAATGGAGGATATTGAAAACAACCTTATTATTTACAAACGAAAAAAATTGCACGCGATGCAAATATTCAGCATTCTGTAATCACGAATAAAATTCAAAATCATCTATTCATTTTTAATGTGCAACTTTTTAAAAACTAGAAAATGAGTTATCCTTAACACAAGTTTCGGAAATGCAAATCGAAAGCGATGGACAGATTAAAAAATTGTCTGTCGACAATGTGTCCTCTACGAGACTTATGGTGAATTTATATTATTTAAATAATTCATTAACAATTCGTAGCTCCCTTTGAAGAAACTATTCAGAAATTTATTTCTTCGGCGGAGCATCGGCAAACACGACGTGGGCGAGCATTATGGATTATTGTGTAAACAAAATAGAAAAAAAAGCACACTAACAATTTGATCTTGTTCAAGGAGGAGGATTCCACTTATCCTCTCTCGGTAATCTCTAGTAATCGGTTGCATCGGGACCTGAAAAACAATAAATCCAATATTTCACAAATAATGTTTCTATTGCAAAAGCGTAAAGATAAAATTAACGAAAAGTATAGTACGTAGATTGTATACTATCGATGAAATTCTCAAAAAATTCTGAAAAGAATGCAGACTGAAATGCTGTATATAATTGACGAGATAAATGAATGTTTGTTGAAAACACAAAAACACTCTGTTCCACTTATACATATCTACATTTAATTATACTATCGATCTTCGTTGCTACTCTCTCCTTTTTTTTAATTATTCTTGTATCTAATCTCTTTCATCTCTTATTACATTATCTATACTGAATTTAATATTGAACAAAAATTATTGTACGTCGTGTCTGAATCTTATCAAACAGTCTTACTGAACAATTTTTTCTATCGCTTACTCAAATATTTTGCGCATCTTAATAAATCTATTCGTGTTCTTGAATTTCAGTATTAGTTGCACAACATGCACAAAGCAACCAAGCATCGATATCTAACGATCAGGC
The DNA here is from genome assembly GCF_003672135.1 of Ooceraea biroi. Classification (NCBI taxonomy): domain Eukaryota; kingdom Metazoa; phylum Arthropoda; class Insecta; order Hymenoptera; family Formicidae; genus Ooceraea; species Ooceraea biroi. Next base: position 13,859,332 of record NC_039514.1, on the reverse strand, counting down.
TTTCCGCGTGATGTAATTGCAAGAGAAAAGGGCGAGAGAGAGAGGGAGAGAGAGAAAAGAGAACTAAAAAGAAAAAAAGAAAGACAAAAACAAATAGATATAGAAAGATAGAAAGAAAAGAAGAGAGATAAAGAGAAAAGGATTATATATACATATATAATTGATTTAACGATAGAAAAATTAAAAAAAAACAAAAAATAGATAGACAATAGAAGCGAAGAGAGGGAAAGAGGGAAAGACGGAGAAGAAATGAAGAGTTTGATACACGAATATATGGAAACGATATGTACCGATAGAAAAAAAATCACGTGGCCCGTAGCGCCTCGGGCATACTCAGCCCCGTCTTGCGAAGAGAATCGAGAGAAAAGTATGTCCGTGGATCGTGGTGCGGTCGCTCGCGGCGGCAAACACACGGCCTCATTCTGCCCTGGGCCATCAGCAATAGTCGGTGTTAGCATTCGTACAGGACGTTGGGATAGGAGGAATCACCGCCGGTACAGAATCGTTAGTCCCACCAGGTTGCCGTGTCGGGCAGGCGGTCAGCAGGGTCTGCGGCACGTTCTTCGTACTTTTGATTCTCGGGCATAGCACGTTCACCTTGTACGCCCAGGAGGGCATCCTGCTATCGAGGATCTTGTAGGCCAGAGAAGGCACGACATTGTGATCCTGCGGGCCCGGATGCGACTTCGAGTTCTTCCAGGCACGGAAGTATGGATCGTTTTTATAAGACGGCTGCTCCGATTGACATACCGCTGTGTGATCAATCGCGAGACTAGGTAAACTTGCGCTACCCTCGCTCAAAGGTTCGTAAAACTTTCGCCAGGACTGTTCTAGCACGGGCGAGTACTCGGGAGATGTTAAGCCACTCGAATAGTTGGAACAATAACTGTCGTCGTAATTGAAGACGTTGGGCTTGAGCGGCAAGTTGAGGTATTCCTTCCTGCAGGAGGAGTCCGTCTTGGGGTAGTCAGAGCAGGTGAGAATGGAATCATCGTTCAGAAGCCGAAAGAGTCGGGAGTGTGTCTGCGTTCGCTGGTACCTCTTCAAGTTCTTCGAAGAGGTGCACTCCGAGTCTGTGTCGACCTCGGATATCATGCGGCTTAGGTCTGAAGTAACTCCGCTGTCCTCATCATCGGTATCTTCGCGGGAATCCTGGACGCTCAGCAGACGCTTTCCACTTATTTGGCAAAATTCCGATTCAACACGCTGCTCATCTTTGCCGTCCATAGGGTATTGCTGATCCGACGTTTCATTTCTATCGGACGCGTTTGAATTCGTATCGACAACTTGGAGCCGAGGTGTCTCCTCTTGCATCCAGAAGCACTCGGCCACTTTCGGTTCAGCAATCATTCTTTTTTCCTCGAGATCCAGATTCTCAAAGTTGTAACAGAATTCCTGCGAAGCTTGAGCAAGTTTGCGATTTTCGTCGTTCAATTCAGACATATCTTGCGTAGCCATCATCGACTCGGAAACAATAGGATCGTCATTATCTTTCAACGTTGATTCTGTATATTGATTCGCCTTGTCGACTTCCGTTGCTCGCGGATTTTCCTCCGCGTTATGTTCTTCATCGATCTCACTGTCTTTCTGAGAATCGAAGGTTGGACTAAAATCTTTTCTCAAAGTGAAATCTACATGTGGTATTGCATTCGTGCTGGCATCATCCGTTGACACGTGTCTCTTCACCAGCGTGAAATCTACGCTGGTGTCATTGCCGATGTGGAAGTTGACACGGACATCGTCCGTCTTGTCGTCTGTATCTCTTGTCGAATACTCTTTCGTGGTGCCACACGATTTCTCCTCTTTTATCTTACTGTCGCCGACTATCACCGTGGTGATGTCCTCGTTATCTTCGGAGACAAAGAACTTGAATCTCAAGGGCAAACTCACACTGACCATCATGGTCTCGGTGTCGTCGGGAGGTTCGTCGGTTCCCTCGAAGGGAGCTTCGTTCCGTTCGTCGATGTTTCTTTTACTTTCGCAATAGGGACTCTCAGAATCTGAGCGTTCCATGTTCTCATAAATAACACTCAATTGATGAGGAATCATCGATGAAGCGTTGTCGGGATTATCCTGATGGCGTTCCGACTCGCGACCAGTAGGACTTGTTTCATCGGATTGCAGATCGGCGTTTGGTTCACGTATCTTCGTCGTGACGTCCTGTTCAAACGTATCGCGAGGATTCAAATAATCATCCGTGTAATCAGAACGATTATTTTCGAAACATATCTTCTCGCTGCAAGTACTGCTTTCAGAATCGTTCATCGAATCGCATTCCTGATCATCAGCATTGCCACTCGGATAAGTGTTAGTGACGTCGGTGCCATCAATTAGTACCGACGATTGGCGATTGTTGCCGGAAGAAATACCAGGATCGTCCTCCAGCTTCTCGTAAGGATTCAGGCCGGTAGAATAGGCTAGATAGGAGTCCGAGTCACTATCGGACGATGTGTTATTGGAGGTGGTATCATCAGCCTGATGACCCTTTCGGCAAGAATCTGAGAGGTGTTCGTTGTCAGAGATAGAATCGCTGGACTCGCTACAATCATTAGGATCGTTACCATTACTAGAATCGCTGGAGTCGCCGGATTCACTGGAATCGCTCGTGTCTACATATGTGTAGTTAGGTACGTTGATGTGCAGGTCGAGTTTCTTTCCCGACCTGTCCTTATCAGGCCTCCTGGCATTACTCGACATGCCGTCTTCCTCGTCGATTATATTCATCGCTGTAATAATGCCATTTGCCTCGTTGCTGCAGTTCTCGCCACGACAGACGTTCTTTGCAGAATTGTATGTCCCGTTGCATTGCGATCCAAGTACGTCCAAGTGATTGATCTCATTGGGCAGGACGGTATTGCCTGCCCCAGTAACTGCGTCATTTCGAACAGGATGCTCGCATGAGATATCGTTCTGAATGAATGGTGAAGTGGCAGTGGCGGTGAGGTGATCATAAGAGTGATTGCTGCTGTTCGCATGGACTGGTGGCTGTTGAACACCTGGATTGTCGTAGCTCATTTGAGGATACATCGTCACGTAGCCGTACTGGCTCGGAGAGTCAACATTTGCCTGCGCGACGTCCGCTGGATTTTGATTGTAAACCGGGAAAAAGGATTCGTAACCGACGTACGTACTTCCATCCGGGTACCGTGGACACGCGTAAGGAAGGTAGGAACGTTTATCCGTTTCGTTCGCGGGCTCGTTAAGTCGAGCGCTATACTGCACGGGATAATAGCCCCACCAACCCTCGGGATACCAGATAGGAACGGATGGAGGAGGGAAGAGTACACCCTGCTGATTTCCCGGCAAGTTATTCTCTGTTCGGCAGGTGTAATCTGCTTGACGATTTTCTTGCGTGGCTACAACAAACAGCACAATGCATTCAGAAGAAAATTAGATTCGTCACACCGGGCGTACAACCGCGCGCCTTTACATCGCTTTTTTCTTTTTGTTTTTTCAGTTTTTTGCCTGAGATTTCCTTAAATCGCGCGTTCGATCGCGTCGTCTCGCGCGTTGCATGATCCACGGAGCGACTTTGCAAAACTGCTTGGGAAAAGTTGCCTGGACCGGAAACGCGTGAGTTTACGAGACTCAAATTCGCATTTTGCTTTCTCTCTTTCCCTATATTCCTTTCTTCGTACGCGTACGGTGACGCTAGGTCGATTTTAAAGGCGATAGAGTTGGCATAATGGCACGAAATATAAGCGGAATTATTTATCAGCTCAAGGAAACGAGAAGAACAATTCATCCTGTGTTCAAAGGAAAACAACAAGAACTTCAGCGAACCAGCCAATTTTTGTGAGCAATTGTAACAACATTTATATGTTTAATTACAATTGCACTTCAAAAGTAACTAGTACACTTCAACAAATTCTTTTGTGCGTCTTAATATTTTCAACAAAGTAGCAACTGTATACGGCAGATATGAACATCTATCGTACACGTATTTAATACGGTAACGCCTGAGAAATAAGATTCGTAAAGATACAAACGAAGGTACAAGTACGTTTAGCTTAATATCATTACTAATATTATATTATAAAGATTTTATGTTATGAAACAATATCATCTGGACAACTAAGCGTCTAAAAACAATTGAATTAGAAAAGTGACAATTGTTTTTGATGAAGAATAGGATTGGAATGCATGAATTTTATTACTTTTAATTAATATTATATGATGTTAATTTTTTAATTAATAATTTTTTACTTTTTCAATTTTTTAAATTATTAACTAATGTATATATATTGCAAGCCACGTTTTTAGATCCTTGCCTAGATTAATACTGTTATATACTATATTTAAGTTTTGAAATTATTATTTGCATATGCGGTTTACGTAGTGTATATTATTATAATGTAAATGTCACGTGTTGATCTATTATGTCCAAATGCCAACATGTATCGTGATACTAATTGTTGTAAAATTGCAAGTATATCATGCTAACTAAATACATTGTATAAGAGAATACATTCTGATATGAATATAACTCGCATTCGTGTACATTTCCGTACGTTCTCGTTCTTCACCAGAATCGTGATACTTGTGACTAAGTACATGCAAGTAACCACTTTGCATTATGTTGCGAATACTAGCGATAGTAAACATGAAATCATTAATATAGATCATGCAACATTCTCATTAATTCCTATATATCTGTATTATAAAATAGCTATATAATTATATTTATATCACAGAGAACTTTATACATATAAAAGATATAAGATAAATAAGAAGTTAACGAATTAAAAATATACACCTTTTATAGTTTATACTATATATCATACGTTGTTTTATCTCTCTTTTTCTCTCTTTCTTTTTTTTCTCTGGCTGTAGAAAACGTTAATAAAAACGCCAAATAAATAATATTTTTTTCACACACCTTTTGTATGTATGTTTGCATAAAATTATCGACAAATAAAGTAGCAGCGAAGAAAACTTTTGTTATTCCTGTGAACACAGGTTTCAAGAATGTTCGAGCGGTATCACGTACTTGTTACTTTGAATAAAATATTTATTGGGATGTGAAGCGCTCGTTACGAAACATTAATGTGTATACAGATAAATAAGCTATTATGATATTAATTTGTGAATGGAGAAGGTGTATGTAGGTGTGTGTATTGTACAAGATAAAATTAATAAAACTTGTATTAAATATTATATATACAGGGTGAGGCACTTAAAACAGGCCACCTGAATATCTCGGCTGTTATTGGTGATAGAAAAAAATGTGTTAGACCAAACTTGTATGGTTTCGAGGGACATATAATTTGTTCTAAATAGTTTTTTATTAGGTGGACGCGTAGAGGTCATATGAAGGTCAACTTCGTTTTTTTAAATGGTATGATATGTTTTTTAACGTACCATCTAGTAGAGCGTTTGAAGATGCGTACATTGATCTACGAGTCAAAATCATTCAAGGTCACTGAAGGCCAACTGCAAGGGAAAATAATTTACTTTATATTGCCTAGAGTTCTCTGCTATTAAAAATACTGTAAACTCAGAAATGAAAAATTTCTTAGAAAGTCCTTAGAAATTTTTTCTTTTTCCGCGAAGTTCTGAGTTGTTGTTATCATTATTTTTTATATTGCCTAGAGTTCCCTGCTATTGAAAATACCGTAAACTCAGAAATGAAAAAGTTCTAGCCCTTAGAAATTTTTTCTTTTCCGAGAAGTTCTGAGTTGTTCATATCATTATTTCTTATATTGCCTAGAGTTCCCTGCTATTGAAAATATCGTAAATTCAGAAATGAAAAAGTTCTAGCCCTTAGAAATTTTTTCTTTTCCGAGAAGTTCTGAATTGTTGATATCTATATTTTTTATATTGCCTAGAGTTCTCTGCTATTGAAAATACCGTAAACTCAGAAATGAAAAAGTTCTAGCACTTAGAAATTTTAGCCTTCAGTGACCTTGAATGATTTTGACCCGTAGATCAATGTGCGCATCTTCAAACGCTCTACTAGATGGTACGTAAAAAAACATATATCATTTAAAAAAACGAAGTTGACCTTCATATGACCTCTACGCGTCCACCTAATAAAAAACTATTTAAAACAAATTATGTGTCCCTCGAAACCATGCAAGTTTGGTCTGACACATTTTTTTCTATCACCAGTAACAGCCGAGATATTCAAGTGGCCTGTTTTAGGTGCCTCACCTTATATATAAGAGTTACGAAATAATGAAAACTGCTCCAAAAAACTGAAATCGTAAACGTAAAAGAAAAGAAATAAAAATGCATATACATATATATGTATATAGAAAACTTTTTGGAGACATTTGTGGCGTTTCCAAAAAAAAGAGAAAAAAATGCCTATAATTGGCATGATAGCTTTACAGATAATAATGATTCCATCTAGTGAATATACTTACCGACACTTTCCGGTGCTGTCATTGCTTGTAATATCCTGAAGGACCGAGAAGGAATTGCGCTACCCATGTACTTCCTCGGTTCTTGAACCTGTTGCTCACTGGGCGGCAAGTTCGCCTGTGTTTCTTCTGCATGAGAATCGATGAAGCACATTTATCAAATATCATTCAGTTCGATCATTTTCATTAAATTCAATCATAATTAAGTATGATTATTTAAATTAAAAACGATATGAGGCAAGATTTCTTTGTGAACCGCATACTTACCGAATGATTTGGAATTTCTATTTTGTTTCTTATTCACAACGTTTTGTGTAACATTACGTGGTGCTGCAACACACGAATGCGATATTGTCTGCGTTTATCGTTTGATTCTTATTGCCCTACACACATGCGTTTAATCGATTGAAAATATTGTTACTTATAAAAAATATCAAGGGGAATAATAAGCAACATATAAAAATATTTCTCATGTGCTTACAAAGCAAACTTACCTACGGAATTAACTGAGGCGTCACTCGAGTCCGTCATATTTTGTAAATATCGAAAAGCTCGAGAAGGTATAGCCGCACCACGATATCTCGGATCTTCCTCTTGGTGAAGATAAGTTTCGTGGTCAACTAAGTGAAGAAAACAAAATTATTTCATTAAAAATAATTAATATTATCTGCATATACATACGAGACAGGTATTTGTGACACATATTTGTACAAGTATATCAAGCAATTTCAACTTTTTGCAATTTTATACTAATGTAAGACCAGTCAAAATGATAGATTTGAATAATACTGTCCTACCTTGCTCTTTAAACTTATTCATGAGTATCTTCTCATCCTCACTTAACTCCATTTTACGTATTTGCTCTGTTCCCACATCGTTGGATGCAGAATCCGTGTCTGTAATTTTCTGAAGTACACGGAACGATCGCGATTGGACTGGACCAGGCTCGTGAACCGGAGCCCAATGCGGCTGTTGTTGCTGTTGCTGCATACTGTTGTTAATTTCAATAGTCAGTAGAATTGAAACTTTCATATAAATAACTAATTCAGAGAAAATAAACTATTAACTAATTTGTGATATAGACTTGTGCTAAAGTTGACTCGCCTTCAGATTTTTAATTATTTTTCTTCTATTAACAATAACAAAATAATACATATCATGTCAATAATTTATTTGCCATCGTTATCCATCTTTTTGCTATCTTTCAAATAATTAATTATTTTCTTGATGTCTATAAAATAACTTCTCTTTTTAGCCAACTGACAAAATTTGCAAATTTCTAATAAACTGAATCTGATTTGTTTAATAAAAACTTACGGCTTTGCAGTCTGTACAATTATTCTGTTTCCGGTATTAGACGGCGTCGTTTTCTTATCGCTACCTTCTACTACGAGAGGGATGATATAGGTTGTTCCAACCGGTTGTTGGGTCGGACGAGATGAAGCTGCAACGTGAATCGGAGAATGGTCCTGCTCTTGTGGACGATTTTGCATCTGATTTCCCACTTGAGTCTGCTGCGTGGGTACTTGACCCCATCGCTGTTGATGATGCAAAGTTGAAGCTGGCTGCTTAAACTGATGATGGCCAGATTCGTGCTTTACGTCGAATACCGATGGTCTATCCTCGATCTGAAGGAACAATAATCACAAAAACATGATTTCACTGATTGCAGGGTAAAGACACCTAATATTGTAAACGTAGGCGTTAGTTAAATAGCAGTTATTGTTATAAATTGTTTAGTTAAAAAAATTACTCGAATCGGTATAACACGTTCGTGTTGTTGATTGGTTTGTCGAGGCATTGCGGAATCGGTGTTCTGCCGTTGCTGTCGCGGTTGCTGATACTGTTGCTGCTGAATCGGTTGTTGTTCCTGTTCCGCTCTTTGCTTCGCTTGCACAGGTTTCATCTGCTGCGGGGGCGGTTGTTGCACCTGAACGAAAACTGTCGAAGCGGGTGCGTTTTCCGTCGGGCTGTTGGCTGCTTTGTTCGCACTCGTGCGTTTTGCCCATTCAGGCAGTTCCTCTTGCGGCTTGTTCTTATTTTGCAACCAAGGTGTAGGGGCCTTTGCCAAAGTGACTTGTGTCGGGGTACTTGGGGTACTCGGACTCTCCGGAGTATTCGGATTCGATGTTACTATAATCGGTGCTGCTTTCGTGTCCACTTTCGTAACTTTCTTTGTTGGTTCAGCTTGCTTGTCCATAGCTAGAAGAAACAGGAATTTACAGGAACATCCGATCGTTCCAATCTGATAAGCATATGCGATTCATTCGTTTGTTTATAGGATGACATATGATGATGCACAACAACAAATAATAATTGATTCTCAGTAAAGATAAAGGATAAATATAAATGATTACCATTCGACGGTGTCCTATTAACCGAAGGTGATTGCGGTACCCTATTGAGGGAAGGCTGGGGCGGCACATTGGTAGGAAAGACAGGTACCGCAACTTGTGGTTGCACAAACGGATTCGATGCGGTAGTAGCTGCGGACGACGGCTTCGTCTCGACAGCGGATTTCGGCGGTCCTTCTATGCCTTCGTCGTTGGCGTTCTTTGCCACTCTCCTCGCCATTCGCGGGCTACGGATCTGCGAGAGATCCAATTTGCCACCCATGCCCGGAGTGTACGTAAACGGCTTCTTGTCTTTCGTTAACATCGCGTTCTGAATGGCTGCTGGCGGCTCGTAAGCGTCATTGCTAACTACCTGCGGTCTCTTTGATGGTGCATTCTACGCAAATATCGATTAATTCAAATCAATAAATTAAATCATTTTTAGTTAACTTTTAATTAAAGGAAGATAAAAGCTCGAGATCGGTAATCTTGATAACACATTATAAATTGTATTTTTTCATCTTACCCCAGCAGTGCTTATCTTCATAGTCGGCAGTTGACCAGATACTGGAGGTGGAGGAGGCGGTGGAGGAGGTGGACCTGAAATCATTATTCCTGGATTACAAACAATATTGATGAGCACACGATTCATTTTATTATTATATCTTTTTTATGTGTTAATCAAGTAAATTGAGAATTAAATAATTTAATGATTAAAATCATTAAATGTCTAATTAATTAAAGTTGAGGTCATAATTAATTATAGCAGATTTAATTCTCAAATCGATATATTGTCATATAATGATGCGTAGAACGTACCTGCAACCATGACGTCCGGATTCCTGTAAAAATTAAACAATTTCAATTAAATAATTATCTATTTTTCCATTTTAAATAATCAAATGCAGAAATAAAGGATATGATTAATACACCCAGAATAAATTTGGAAGATCTTATTATCTTAAGGCGATCTTATACCGTCTCTCAATGTGTGTAATAAACATTTACTTTGCATGGGAGAAAAATTGATTTTGCACGAGAATACATTTGGCAGACGAAAACGAATTCTACATCTTCGTTTGCATGAGACGTTGCTATCTTATCTGTGGTATGCAATTACTTCAAGGATGAATCAGCTTGCGCGTATTCGTACTTTGCTCACGTTAACACACGGTATATTTATATACACGTTCCAATTATATACATTTCGTACATATGTATGATTTAATGTATGATGTAATTTAATGTGATTTACTACCGTTTCTAAGCATACAAATGAATGCAAATAAGTGATAAAATGATCATTAAAAGTTTTGCACAAAATCTTTCATTATATTACATCATACGTTATGATACAAATTCATTGTCCACTCAAATAAAACTGATTGCTCCTTTTGGCAATATAAAAATCAATTGTGATGATGTAACCGACTTGAAAGTATGTTTGTAAAAAATTTAATTTATTAATCGGTAATCAATCGATTGCCTTTTTGTCATTCAGAAACTAACGTGCAATCCGATGAAGGCTGATTCGAATCTTTTTCTCCTTTTAAGATAATAGGGTCATTTCCTTAAAAGGATCAGACAACATTGGCCGCAAAGATTGATCGAAAGATATCTAGTAATCGCGCAAAATATAGCTTGCGATTCACATTTAATGCAATGTTAATACATCATTAGTATAAAAATCAATAAAAATATCATTAAAAGCCATTGACAGTTCCATATATCCAGTATACATGAAACAAAAAATACTTGCAAATTAAATGGATTAGTTTACTTGATCTCGAGATTACGTGTTTCCATCTATTTTTGATTCGGGCGAGCAAGCAAAATGCGCAGTTCTTGGAATCAAGCAGTAAAATCGTATAATAAAGCGTAAAATTGTATAGAATTGCATAAAACTATGTTGATTCTCAAGGAGATCTATTCTCATTTCTCATAAAGAGAAAGAATAAGAACAACGTAATAGCAAATAAAGTTTTTACATGTTTTCCGCAACCCAATGAGACGCACGGAAGTTAAATTCGCTTGAGCATATAAGAACAATTCATTCGCGAAGCCACTTTTTGGCAAGGAAGGAAAGAGAAGCGAGGAAAATCTGAAAATAATTCTTAATAATAGAGTTTTGGAGAGAAGTCCAAGTGCGGCGGCGGAGCACAGGCGTTTTTATCTTGGCACAACCGTTACGGCGCGCGGCACGTGGCTCTCGATTTCAACGGATTCACAGGTGCTTCGTCGAAAGAGATAGCGCGTTCTCGTGGAAAATTTGCCAGCTTTTTAAACGTTATTTCCATAGCATAAATAAGCTATGCCGTCCGTACTGCCTACGGTGCGCCGCGCTGCTCTCGCTCTTATTGGACGCTGGTGACTAATGATCGGCTATGAATAAACCTCCGTTTTTATTCTTCTATTTTAGCCACCATGAAATCCGTGAAACTCGAGTTGTTCAACGTTGGGACATGTTGCTTCAACGTTGCTTCAACGAGCTTTCACTTGCAACTTTCTCCTGAGAGAAGGTCGCGAGCATCTTCTTCATTCTTCATTCGTGAGTCGCGTTATCGCGAAGCTACGCGTGCGATGTCTCATCCGCGAGGACAACTCCAAGTTTCTTGGAAAAGCTCGGTCATGGCGAATCGAATCGGTCATGCCGATGCGACGGCCACGCCGTGCGACGCTCGGAGCCCAGCCAACGGACCACAGCAAGTGGAAATGTATTTAGGTAGACACGTCGAGCGGGAGTAATTTTAGCACGGGCTGACCTGCGCATCGGAGGCCCCGCGTATATAAAACGCTTCCAATTATTTTATTTTTAGGATTTCCAACAGCGCGGCAAATGCGCGATAAATGAACGTACAGCTAGATCGCCGGGCGATATCAAGAGAATTCGCTGCTATGAGGAGAGAACTTTTCAAAGTTTCGGAAATCACAAGAACGAGACCAACCTCGAGATCAGACTAACGCACATAGATGATCGTGATGAAATTACTATCGCGTTGTATAATCAGTAATTTGGGATTTTCCAGCAAATCGATCGTTCGAATTAAACTATTCATAATTAACGTGCAACTACTCGAAAGAGAGCAGAATCAGCTATAATAAAATAATAGAAAAATTAGAGAAGCTTGATTATGAAACAACTTGGTTTTATCCAAAAAAATCCAAAATTACTTATACAATTTAACATTAGCAATTGCGAGAAATAACGTGTTCGCGCATGCAAGTCTGCAAAGCACACTCAAGCACTCGTGCTTGGTCCATAAGCACATGTGCTTGATTGATAACGCTATGCGATGCAATATTCTCAATTTGCAAAGACGGAGATGTCTCTCGGAGAGACTCTCCGCGAGACACCTTGGGCCGTATGCTGGGCCTTGCTGCGCGCTAAAGCGCATCAACCCCCGCCTCGCGTTGCTCCAACTTGTCGGTGTCTCGGCAAGAAAAATGCGCCGACTCGCGAAAAAGCTAACGCTTGAAATCGAATCGTCTCATCGAGCGAGTGTCGCTCGCCTCAACGCTGAAATTATACGTGTCGGGGCCCTCCTTGGAACGACGGCGAGGCCAATTCGGCCTTGCGGCGCCCGATGACCGGCGATGGTCACGAAAAACGAGTTCCACCTCTTCCCTGCTCCCTTCATTCGCCGGTGTGTCTGCACGCGCGTGTGTATGTGTATATACGTGCGCGTGCGCGCATATGTACATATCAAACAGTTCATGTAGATAATATGCAATTTGTAATATGGTATTTTGACATCGTGATGACGATATGTTGTAATAAGAATAATAATAAAACGTATGCATAATACGTATATCAAAGTAAAGTTCGGCCTAGCGCTTAATCTAAGTCACGCCTAAAACTGAATCTAATTGTTAATATTGGATGATAGTTATTGAATGATACTTGAATTTTAATAAAACAATATTCGCAGGAATCTTCATCAAGCTTTCCTAATGTAGTCGCAAGCATTTGCGCTATTTCTAGCGAAAATATACTTCGGGGGATGCGAGAGAGGCGTAAAAGGGTGTCACACGTACGTACACACGCACACAAGCCACTCGGAGTCGTCCGCACGCGCGCATCTCCGCGGGCTCTGACGATCTCCGAGAATCCGCGATTTCGATCCAATCGCGATTCGGATTCGCAAGAAATGTTTGAAGTCTTACCCGACAAACGTCGAGGAGCTCATGTTCGCTATAATATTCGTAATTCGCTGGGGCTGATGATTCCGCACGCTAGCTTACGCCGCTACCCACTAACCGATAGAAACCGGTTCTTCACGAGCAACGAACGTTGTTCCCCGGTTGTTCGAAAAGTTGGAAGAGGAGGCGGATATTAAAAGGGACACGCAAGAGCAGCACCGATGCCGACACTAGCGCGCGCACGTTGCTACTACAAGCCGTCGCCTCGATTCGCTTGGCGTTCGTGACTTTACGGGCTTAGCACCGCGCAGCTCTGACGATGCGGCTCCGCAGTCTTACATCTTTACCGATTTGATCGCCTGGTCGCGCCGCGCGTCGCATCGCGCCGCTCGCTCGCTGGTCAGCGCGCCGGCCGCTCATTGCTCGCCACTTGTCGCTCGCCGCGGTTGCCCGCCAAAATAGCTCGTGCTTATTTTAAGACCCCAATGTACCTTCGGATCGTATCAATCAGAGACGGGGAGGTCTTTGCGAAAAAACGAAAACTGTGAACTGCTAACTGTTCATCAGAAAGATTCTCTAACGCGCTCTACGACGACTGGTACGGCATATTGAACGATTTCGCTACGAGTCAATAATAATTCGTTTAATTGGGAATTTTCAGATCACTGTACCCGAGCAAGGCCTTCAAGATCCCATGTATCGTAATGCTACAAACTAAATAACAAAGATACGCAAATGCGGGTGTTCTTCATTAATACATCAGTACGATACAAGCGCTCGCAGTTAGAAGGTCTAAAGAAATGTCCAACGCGATAAACTTAATAAAGAGATGTATGAGCTTAAGAAAGGGAAAAGCGATAAAAGATACCTAAATTAGCGCTGATCGCGGCCGGAAGCTACGATTTCGTCAAATGCTGCCTCGTGTTCCGACGTGGTGAACATGTACGCGGGAAGAGTGAATCCGAGGACCTTGTCGTATCTGGGCCTCGTTTCCGACGTGTAATCGTACGGTTCAGCCTCCTTGGTTTCCTCCGCCGTGTGCGGCGCCTCCTCTGGGTATTCGTTGTCCGGTTTTTCCATTCTGACGTAGGAATTTCCGCTGGCGGATGCATTGGGCTCTAAAAGATCCGCCGTCGTTTTCGCCCTCGTTGGGGTCGAGAGACCGAGACGACGAGCGCTCGATGCAGCGGGATCGATCTGAAACTGCTTCACCTGAGGAAATGCGAGTTGAGCCTTGTCGGATTCTTCTCCGGTCACAAAAACGCACTCCTCCTTCTGAAAACCATCCTCGTCGACACACTGGTAACATGTCATCTTGTCGCGCATGATTTTCTTGCACTTGGACCGGTCCTCCTTCTTAAAGTTTTGCATAAACTCCTCAATCTCCTCCTTCTTTCTCGCGGTATTCAGGTATCCGGTGTCCACTTCTTTCTTGCTTTGTTGCTCTTCCGTGTCATCATCCTTAGATGTTGTTCCGTCCGCCGTTGAAGCCTCGTAAGTTTGTCTAGGAATGTATCCGTAAGATCCCTCCCTCGCAGTCTCCGAGCTATCCGAGCTTTCCTCGTCTTGATGCGGTGCATCGCGGGATCTGTCTCTCTGTGAATTGCCGAACGAGGTGGATTTACTGTAAGAAAAGAGTTTATCACTAGGCTGATAGGAGTAAGAACACCGTTCGAAATCATCGCCCGTTTTTGGATCCTTGCAGACGGTGCATGTCATTGAGTCTTTCTGAAACTTTTCGCAATGATCCGTATTGTCTTCGGAGTTATCCTCCGAAGCGGATTTAGGCGATGTCACCCCTTCGTAAGTATCGGTATCGGACTCAGAGTTGGTGTTACTCGATGAGATTGGATACTCGGTATTGCTCGAGCCTTCGGGATAATTACTGGCGTTGCCGTGTTCGGCCGAATCGTGTAACGTACTGTCGGAATCGTCGGTCGCCTCTTTAGCTTCGCCGAGTCTGTCAGACCTTCGTGGATAAGTAGGAACTTCCAATCTGCCTGAATCTGTGCAAATCACGCACAACAAAATCATTGCGTTTGAATAATCTAATTATTTCAACGATGTTTTATAAACTAAAATAAAATTGTTGTGCGCATTTTGATGTTCACGTACTTTAACAAAGAGAATAGTGAAAGAAAATATTTTACAAAATAGGAAAGAGACGGAGAAAAAAAGATGAGAAAATCTTACCAAAATAATCATGCGTAGCATCTGAACTCTGCGGGTAATCCGTCGACTTGTCGGATGTTTCGGCCGTCTCACGGTTAAAGCTAGAATCCGAAGTCTTATCTGGATATCCGAAGTTTTTCGATCTGCTATATTTGTACAATTTTTCATTAGGCTGATAATTGTACGTGCATTTTTCGTAAGTGCCGCCGTTCGCCGGATCCTTGCATATCACGCAGGTTTTGGAATCTTTTTGTACTTTTTTGCAATCCGCTGAAGTCGCGTCATCCCGCACTCCGTCGTCCTGCTCCTTCGCTTTCTTTGTTGAGGCTCTGTTAGAGTGATCCTCGCTGGGGTAACGGTATTCTGAACGAGATTCCTCCACGACGGTAGGATTCCGATCTTTTCGTCGATCGGACGCTTCGAAATTGAAGGATTTGGGAGAAGTTTCTTCTGGTTGGTCGGCGCTATCGTCTTCTTCCTGAGGCTTCCCGAAGGAGCTGGATTTCGTGTACGAGTATGCCTTCTCGCGCGGTTGGTTTACGTACGAGCACTGCTCGTACTTACCGTTGGTCTTGGCATCCTTGCACACCATGCAGACCATGGAATCCTTCACAACCTTATCACATACTTCCCCCTTGTTTTCGTATGCAGCCGGCACGTCGTGCGTGGCATCGATGAAATACTCTTCGGCGAATCGATACGGATGCCGCAGTTTTCCATGATAATCACCGTAACTATCCCCCGCAACCCCCTCCCCCAAACTGGACCTAGAATAAATGGATGATCAAAGTAACTCATACAAATTATTCGTAACACGATTATAAATTATAGATTTAGCAACAAATTCGCTGAAAATGAGGCAACAATTTTATGTTATATCAAATTGTGTTATGTAATGTTATATTCAATAAATAATATAATGGCAGGTCTTTGCTAACATCTTGTTAATAAGAAAACATTGCACCAAGCATATTGCAAAATTTATTTCAATAGATATTTGACTTTATGTGAGTACAATTTAATTTAAAAAGTAGATAAATATTACATCATTACCTTCGATATCTGAAGCTAACAGGTGCGGACAGAAAACGTTCTACTTTTGTGCTAGCAGATGCACTTCTTTTTGGACCATTGTACGAGCAGCGTTCGTATGTGGACTTAGTTTTGGGATCCTTACACTTGTAACAGGTCGTAAAGCTTTTCCGTGGTTCTTCCCCGATCGATTTTACTTTGACTTCTCGGCAATGCGCGATTGCCGAAAGTGGAACGAACTCTTTATGCTTAAAGGAATCCCCGTTAGCGAGGGCGTAAAATGGGATTATCGGTTTCTTCGAGATTTTTTTCTCATTTCCTTGTCTTGGTTCTTTTTTAAAACTAGGAATCGGTAAATGTTCGGACGAGCTTCCAAAATAATCTCCCGATCTGTCCCGGTTTGATCCATAAGAGTCATAGAAACGAGGCAACACTTTGGAGGAAGCACCCTCGTAAATGTCATAGCGACTATTCCAAGGAACTTGCGATACGTCAATCTGTTGACTCAAAGTCTTCAAACTCTCGTGATTCGCATTCACGTGACACGCAATTAGAGTTGATAATATCAGATATACCTGGAAAAGTACAAAGAAATGTTAATTCGAGGATGGCACATAAAAGAAATTTAGAAAAAATTTAATTTCAGACTACGGTGAAATATAAACAAGTACTACTTTAATTTTTCTCAATCACTTCCCAAATTTTTGGTCATCTAGTTCATTGCGCGTATCTATTGATCATGTTTCCTCGATGGCACGTCTCGAGGAAGTATGCAGAGAAAATTCGTGCAAAATTCTCATTTAATAAGAAGAAGTGAGGAAAGAAGCTATTTAAAATTCACAAGTGAGTTAAGTGAAAGCAAACTATGTGTGCGTGTGTTGTTACTTTTTTACTTTAATATGTGACAACCGCGTGTACGCGTCACAAATGCAGCGGGAGTGCAACATGGATTACGGAATAAATGCGACATTTGATTGAGTATACACTCACTGACCTTGCAGCAAACCATTCTCGAGGATCATCGATCGTTTTCTATAGAGCTCTCGCAAAAAGACAATTCTTATTTCGATTCCGAGATATACACTATCTCCCCAAGTGATCACGCCTTCATGCGCGGAATGTCTTTATATTGACTTGGTAAACGACAGATATTCCCCACCTGGCGTAAATCTCTATTCTCTTTTGTTAGAAAAGTTCGAAGAATCATCAACCGTGACGTGCTCCAGTCGGAGTGTGATCGACACAATTGGTCGATTACCTAAACTTCTTTTTGCTACTTTTGCTTTTCTTTACGCAACTCTCGGCGCGCGTGCTCGCTCGCGTTCGATTTCATATGTATATGTATGTATTAGTGTGTGTAAACATAAATAAAAAATAAGATAATAAAATATATATTATCTCGATAAAGGGAAAAGGGAAAAGCTCGATGCATCTTATGACGATGACAATCGAATGAATGTTTTTTTCAATTTTGCATTACACGTAAAAGCACTTGTATCACTCTAGATTCTGATAGCATTTACGTAACGTGACGTATGAAAATCGATGTGTAGATTATATCCTGCCTATCAGTTCATCCGTGACTATTATTAAGCCATATGCGTGAAAAAAATCGATGCAAACATCACGAATTTATTATCCGTTACACATTCGCATAAATGTGGCATCTCGGAAACGTTGCAAAAATTGACGTTTGCAAAATATGATAGTAAAAAACCTCAAAGACAAATTATAGAATCATCTGGGAGTCGGAACTACGTACCATCGTTTTCTACCCTATTTACGGCCAGGAAGCAAAAATATACGATGTGAAAGTATTCGAGGATCAATGACCGCGCGTGTCATTGTATTTTCGCTTCACGAGAGAACGTAATCGTTTGTTGAAACGTACATATATATATTTCGAGTAACGTTTTCGTAATAATATCGCATATTTGTATTTAATAAAACCTTATGCTATGTTTAATTAAAAACATTTAAATATTTAATTAAAAATATGATTTTTGTACGAAAATATTCTGCAATTAATTACCGTAATATCGTAGAGCATGCTATGTATTTATCAGTATAAGTGCAATATTCTCATAGATACAAAGTTTTTCAGATTAAATAAATCAAAAACTTTCGAAATTTTATCATATAAAATTTCGAAAGTTAAAATGAAACACGAGAAAGAGAAAGAGTTAAATATATAATTAAACAAATTAATCGTTTATTCCGTCTTTATGGCCGTCCATTTTATTATAGCGTTTATAATGTGTTTTATTTATTTCAGTGTTTTAATTTTATTTTAATCCCTCAACGAAAGAAAAAGCTCTCTATGAAACATGTGATACAATAGATCAGAAAACTTAATCTTTGAACGGGAAATGTCGTGGATAAACAGAAATGTGAGAAACTCGCGGTGTGTGACGAAGTTGCTGGCTAAAAATCCCGTCGGTAGGCGCAGCTTTCAGTTGAAGCTTTGAGGCGATTTTTTGCAACATGACCTTCTCATTCTCAATGTCTTTGATCTGCATCTTCTTGTCATTCGGTTTTTCCTTCTGAGAGATGTTGCGTTTACGATAATAAAGAACCTCGCCAGCTAAAGTAATCATTGCCAAAGCGAGCCCAAACAAAGTCGCGATAAATACACCTCCTGTGGAAAGAACTCGACTCGGATATATGTCGACGCGCAAACTTTGAATTAATTACGAAAGAATTTACACCCAATTATATATTGATATTATTAACGTTCTAATCGCACCGCTGATAATAGTTAATAGATTTTAATTCTAACAATAAATTTTAATTAGGAAAAAGAACATGGAAAAGAAATAACTCACCCAAACTCTCCAACGTGATTCCCTCGTTGTCGTCGGAGTTCGGACATTGGGCTTTCAGCGATTGATTCCAGTACTTGGCCGCCAGTGTCTCGAAATATCTATCTTTCTGTAAATCGAGAATCCTGCGAATGATGATTTTATTTGTAGATCGAATACGTATCATGTATTGTGGTAATCGCGCCACAATAATAGTTTATATATCGATTTTATCGATCCTTAATCCATTCTCTCTCTCGATATATTTAGTAACAACTATCCATACATTAATACTTCGTAGAGAAAGTATTTTATTATTTTATTATTTGATAATTGCAAGATTTATGATAAAAACATTCGCGCGAGTTTAGAGCTCTTGTCGCAACAATAAATTTCTAATAGCTCGGAAATAATAAAACTAATTCGGGAGTGAATGGATTAAGGGCGACTGGAAAGAGCGGCAAAATCGATCAGACGTTCTGCTTATTTCTTCTTGCAAATGACTGCCTTGTTGCACGGCGATGGCGTACGGCTGCTCGGCGAACACCTCGCCTACTTCTGTCAAGTTGCAATTCTTCGTAACTTCGTACTTGATCTCTGACGAGTCATGAATAAACGCAAACTCGGCCTTTTCGCTTTCTATTACCTAAAATCGTGCATGTATCGTACAATTATGCATTTGTATGAAGTTTGTATTAGAATTACGAAAGTGTAAGAATTGTATTAGAAGTTGTATGAAGTGTATTATTTCGATTATTAGAATAATAATAAATGACTATAGAATTAAAACGTGTGATATTAAAATAAAGCAATTGGAAAATAAAGAAAAAACATTTTTACATGATATTTCTTATGTTTATTTATATCTATTTCATCTTGTTTTACCTTCTGGAAACCTTCTTCGGTGGTCTTCACTGGACCGACTTGAGTGAGAGCTTGCAGAATATGGCCATACTGTTCCTTTATCGGATAATCCCAAACACGATATTCCACTTGATCGCTGGTACTATTTAGCGTAATTTCTTTCCATACTCTGCGAATAGAAAAGATAAATAATAGAAAAAAAATACGATAACATTACATAGCAATGTCTTAACGTAATCTTAAACAAAACAAAATTCTAATGAGAATATAACGACTGATTACGTCATTACGATTTCACACACACGTGTAAAGTTTATCCTCGGCATTTTTCATGTTTATGAAATACTGATGAGCGCTAGAATTCGCCAAGACGGTATAATTTATGCGTGATTGTCTCGCAAGCTGCTCCAGCGATTGCACGGGCGACTGTAATAATAAAATACACGCAATTATATTAACAAATAAGGCTAACAAAAAAAAGAGAGAGAGGGAGAAAGAGAGAGGGAGATGAAACAGAGCAATTGTTTTGCGGTGAGAATTCGAGTGATTTGCAATAATCACCGGAAAAATTAAAAAATTCAGATAAAAAGAAAAGTAACATATTTACCTGCATTCTTTCCACGGTAAGAAAAGCGGCTAAATTTGCGGTGAAAGTTGCGAGCATCAGTACAACGAACAGCCAGTAAGCCGCTACCAGAGTCCTGCTTGACAATGCCTTCGGCGCCTCGCCACCACCTTGCGGCGTGAAAGACGTTAATGCAAACCAGAAGCTTTCCTTCAACGTGAACTCCCTGAAAAATATTGAAAAATAAATATCCATTACTCAAATCACGATCGAAATGTGAGAGGAAGAGTCGGAAATCGGACTAAAAAAATCAGATATATAACGTAACACGCGACGCGACAATAACGTGGAACGATATCGCACCGATAAAGCGGTAGTAACGCTGAGCAGTATTGCGTACAAACGAGATACCACTGCACGATAAGAAACATGCATGTACCTGCAAGGATACGGATAGAGTTGTTTGTTATTTCGCGCGCTGTACGGCGAATATTTGTCCAGTATCCAAATCATAATGCCGGTCAGAGTCAGAGCACCCACGATGCTGAGCCAAACTTCGAGTCTCAGCACCGTCATAAACTTGAATAGGGACGTTTTGCGAACCGGCTTCCGCATTACTTGAAAATAAGAAGATTAGCGTGAATCGGTCGATCCGACCGAATCAGATACCCGATCACCTGCATGCATGCATTTGCGACTAAATCTTCAATTCGGATAGGTCTCAGCGTACAATGATACAAAATGCAAGAGCAGCAAGTGGGACAAAAAGTTGAGGGAAAATCGATGCTGCCATTATTAAATAAAAAGGAAGCATTCTTTACTATGCTGTATTATGCAACATATATCTTGCATTACTTTCTTAAGAGGTTTTATTAATGCAAATGAATTTGGTGTCTTTTTACCAAAAATTGATGTTATTTAAAAATTTGACGTTTTTTGTTAAAAAATTCAAATTAAGATATTCCCTCATTTTATAAACATGGCAACATTAAAGAAGAAGTACTTAAGTTCAAATATTTATAAATTTAGTATCATTATTAGAGGAAATAGATATATTAAAGATATCAAATTAATTTGCATGTCTAATATTTAATACACAAATAACATATAGATCATATACCGATAAGTATGCCGCTCTGCTCGAAATACGGTGCAACAAAATCGATGACCTCTTCTCGCTCCGATGTCATCGTTAATGCTGCCACAACGATATCAGTTTCCTATATGCATACGCATTAATAAATAAACACACTTAATACATAAAGTATGTGAGGAACAATTCTGTGGAATAAAACCTACTCCTTTAACCAAATCGCCTATCAGACCAGTCCATTCACCATTCGGTAGTCTCCTGCCAAATTCTTTGTCTTCGGGTATAACGAGATCGTAATCAAAATGCATCTTTTCGGAGAGTTTTTCCACGAAATCGATACAGTAACCTTCCCAGATTTCCTTCGCATCTCCGTTGCGCATTTCTTGGTCCGTTGTTGGGTCCTTCTTACTAACTGACCAAGGAACTGCCTATTCCGAATAATATGATCAAATTAATTTGATGCTTCTGCGAAATTGCACTAAAATACTAAGAAAAGTGATGATAATCGTTATTCACAGGCGCGTGTAACGTGTCATTGCTTCCCCACTTAATGGTACGTAACAAAATGAAACGAAACGAGACGAAACGAAGCTTCAGTGAAACTTGTGGTTCTTACCGGTGCCGTACCAATCCGGAAGAATCGCCTGGCTGGTTCTATTCTCTTGCCATCTGCTTCTTTAATTTTTGCACGTCTTGTCCAAGTCCCGAGTGCATCCACGGATCCATGACTAACCGTTTGCAAGACAATCTCTGCCTTATAAGTGATCATTGACTTTTCCGACCAATATTCGAAAGTATCGTTACCATCCATTCTCTAGAAAGTAAAGTTATTTACATTTAAATTTTTACACATTTAATTTTTTTACTGAATAAGAAATTATGTCTCACTGTAACAGACGAGAGAGAAATAGTGAGAGAAAGGGAAAAAATAAACGTTGCTGTGTGTGTGAGATACTTACTGTCATTAAAATCTTGTTAAATGTCTCCCCTAAAACATTCGACGTTGATGGAATAGAAGTGGCAGATTTATCGCACTGACCCGTCCTCGGCTGCACGTTTACACCCGTCCTTTGCACGTCGCTCATCAAACTCACGATCAAGCCGATCAGACGTTTGAAATAGTAAGGGAATATCTAATGACGTGACTTTTTTAATATAATATTCTTTAAATAACATTAAAGTTAAAACGGTTTTCATGCCTGTCGGATGTTATGCGCTATATAACGTTAATAAAATTTTGCGTAGCAATCCTGAAAAAAAAGAAGGAAGGAAATGCTCCTTTATGAAGACTGACCTTAAAATTTCTGGGACAATTGCAGGATACTTCGCCGGCCATTAAACGGCAACAAATATCACTTTTCATAGTAAAAACGATGAACGAGACATTCAACCGAAGTTCGCCGTTCATGTATTTAAAATCCTGATAGTTATTGTCCGTGAATATCAAGTTCCAAATACCCTCGAGTTTAACTAAACCACCTCCGATAGCCTGGAATCGTTCGCACGTTCGAATAAAATTGATCAAAAGATGCAAAATTATATATATGTTATATGTACAAATATTTATTACAAATTTCAAGAGCGGGTGTAACAAATAATCGCTCACCGTTTTAAAGAATTCTTCCATTTTCGCTGTAGTAGCATACATAGCATAATACGACGGCGACGGTCGCATATTCCGTATTTTCGACACAGTCCTCTCCGTCAATTCGTCGATTACTACTAATCTAATTATGGAATTTCCGATAAGGTAATAAAGACTCTGGTTTAGCTCTAAAATCATTATTGTGCGATATAGCATGAAATACGCAACACTAGGAAGTAAAAAGGAAATTTCAAGAGCAAATCAATATACTATACTTATAAACTCTGTTTGCGCACCTTTTTCATCTTCGAAAATCAAGCCGACGTCCGTCGCATTTTTCATAACCAAAAGATCATCAATCGCCTGAACGTATGGATTTACACTGCAATCGCCGCGTTTGTATATTATCCCAGTCTCATCCGCGATATTTCGCAGTTTGTCCCAACCGGTCCACGTCATGTCCAAAATAATGCTTATGCCTTTATAGAGAACAGCGCATACTACGGGGACAAACGTAAGATTTTGCGAACTTTACACAGATCTCGCTATCAAACTGAGCTTGAAAAATTCTAGGTTTTAAATACCACCTAAGAGCTATATTTACAAATAAGAAACTCAGATGTTTAGATAAATTTCATAAAATCGAATAACAATACATGTATATACTGTGCACTAGACTGCGATTGCATGAAATTCGATTCTGTAATTGTCACGCATAATCGCCTCCCAAGTAATCGTTACGTCAAAACAATTGATATTTAATCGGTGCGTGAAATCGCTTTGCATAATCGTTGTACCGAAACGACTAATTTCTGGTGGCTACGCGCAACTATTCTAGCTTGTAATTATCACATCAGAACAACGGATTTTGTGGTGCCAAAGGAGTTATCGAAATAATATGCAGAATATTTCTGGTCTCGAGCATTATTTGTTAATAACTGCATATTCCTTTGAGATCATTCAAAGATAATTCCGATACTAAAACTTTAACCTTCCACGTATAAAATTAAAAGTTTCGTGCTATAAATAATCGTATGAAGTTATGACTATAGAAAATGTAAAAGTTTATAATCAAGTACAGATGGAAAAAAAGTACCTTTATCGAAACTCGCGTCCACATTCTCACGGTTCACCGTAACGACCGAAAGTTCAACGGTGATCATGTCGTTGGCGAAATTTCGTTCCGCTTCTGGAACCGCGTCGTTTAATAATCCCAAGATAGACGAGTCGGCTTCCTCCGTCACGACCACTTTAACAAACAAAACGGCAAACGGCTAAACTCGCAGTAATCGCGATACATTGAGAGTATAAAGCAGATTCTCGCCAAATACGCGCTGCAACGCTGAATAATTGAATATCTCTGTGATCGAATACTGATGCCGCCTGCTGCATTTGAACAATACGAAAGACAAACAAAAGCGAAACATGATCGATATATCGTTCGAATGCAAACGTCTTACTTACACAGACTCATCGGTGTTTGACAAAGCGCAGGTGGCAGCAAAAATGCGAAAATCAACGCGCGAAAGAGAAGCATTTCTGTGCTCGCTGACGAAAATTGAAGGTTGTTGGCGCTAAGCTAATGATCCCTCGTCGAACTTTCGTCTCGTTTCCGTCGGTTTGTCCGGCAGGACAATACGACGCGGACGGCGCGACGAAGCGACGAGGATGGCTACGCCTGCGCCGATGCCGAAGGCGCAACGGAGGCGCACAACGGTCACTTATGAATATTCTACAGCGGTACCTATCGAATCGTGAATCCCTATATTTTGCTGCCCGCCGCGACTATCGGCCCTCGGGGCATCGATTTATCACGTGGCTATCGAAGTCGCGCGCCTACAATTCGCCGTCACCGTGTCGGAGGACGATCGAACCTCCGCAAAAATCCGCCGTGCTACTTTCGACGCACAGACTCGCGGGACTTCATCCTCCACATGATGGACAACCGACCGATGCGAGAATCGTCATTATAAATATCGACTGTTCAAATTTGAAACTGATTGGTCGATAGTTAATCGATAGCGCGCGTCGTAAAAAATAGCGGACTATTACTAGAGCGATGACGAGCGATGACGAGCCGACGAGACAAATGTTTGCTGCTACGGGACTGTTAATTGGGTGGGTAGTTCTTCTCACGTGCGTAATTTATATTTCTGGAGGAAATACGATATACGAGAATGCTAGAAATCGTGTCGCTTGTGTCCCGTCTTATCGAATTCCGTATTATCGAATCACGATAGCATGCGACGCGCAGAGAGACGCACATTCGTTATTAACTGCCTATGACTCGACAAGTCCTTAATGGCTGCTTATAAATAATGCAGCGACGATATTTAAGCTTCCATAACATACGACTATGACAAAATGATCGATACGCATATTATTGATTCGCTGTATAATACATATGTGTCACGCAGTCGTTGCCGCAGGTAATCGTAAATTGCTCGTTGAAAACTCCGAGCTTCTAATCAATAGTAGTCCCGTACAGATATCCTCTACTTTCTCTTTCGCTCTTTTTCTCATAGAAAGTTCATACGCAAAAGCCATCCATTTTCTACAATTTCCTTAAGCAAGTTCTAATATACCAATTACCGAAATTTTGTGAGCATAAAATGTAAATTCGATAAAATTCGCGACAATTAAATTTTTTCTCTACATGTTTCTCAATTTTTAAACACACGTGACAATGTAATGGATATTATTATACTATTCCTATCATTTTTTACATATATGTTTTAAATTCTTTTTTCAAATTACACATTTCTATTGCAAATATGTATAAATAAATAATGTGAATAAAACAAAATATATATATTCGAATAGTCCGCAAACATTAGTCGGTAAATCCAGGTAACAATATAGTTTATTAGTACCATTGTTGTCAATTATTTATCAGTATTAACTCCAGTTAATATAGCTGATAAAATTACCAACAAAAGATTATTGAAACAGTCTAAATATACATTTTTGTGATTATAAAGATTTAACGTCACGGAAATGATTGAAAAGTATTGATATTATCGACATTACCGACTAACGAATTCTGTAAATATTTGAATGTATACCGTATAATGTAACATTAATTTTACATTTAAAATTATTTTTTAATATCTTGCATATATTTTTTATATATACATAAGACGAAATATTTAATATTTTTATAAAACTGTTTTCTTAGAATTATCATCTATGTTATTTTGACATTATTGTTACCAACAGAAGATTAATATCGTATTTTTCTAAATTAAAGAAATTCTCGTAAAACCCTTTTCGCACTATTGCTTCCTCCGTATCGTGCCTTGTTGAATGCGTCCCGCATTCTAATTTAAAAAGAATCAAGTGTTGTCGATAATAAAGTCGATACTCGTATCGAATGCGCAAGATCGATTGAAGTTGCAGTCGATAAACTAACGCGTAACGTAATTTGTGACACATGGGCGCCATTTTTGTTCACGGCACTGGCCACGTCCTAACTTCATGACAAAAGCATCTTATTTCGATCTGTTGATGCGGTCGCGGCGATAATCGCGTTCTTTGTAATATTGGATACAGTGAACAGTCACAAACAGTGACAAAATGGTACGTAGACAAGGCGGATCAATTAAATCGTATATTCTGTCAACAGAAATATTCGCCTGCTTATCGTTCCACACCTTGTAATGTCAAAATATCTATTCCCTTTCGGAATGACGATAAAATCGTTTTGCCTAATCCAATGACTTCCTCAATTGAGAAACTTCATTTAACGTGAGCCTCACATGCAAACGTGAAGTATGAAAATTCCTACCAGATGTAAATCCAATAAACGTAACCTACGTTTTTATCTAGAGGTTAACACACTTTAAAGATCAAATCGCAAGTATAGTGATGTAAATTTAAAGAATGAGAGATATAAATATAGATTTAGGAAATATTAATGAAAATTTTAATGTGTAGAATTATAACAAATATATATAAAAATATTTTAATATATTTGTATACAATTTATGTTATTTGTAATAATATATATATAAAATATCATAAAAAGATTATGAATTGATGACGTGTAAAGAAATCTCATATTTTGATGAATCAAAGAAATAATAAGGAATATTTTATACATTCAAAATAAAAGATCAGAGTTTTAATGTTATTGACAAATTGAAAAATGAATATCGAATTGACATTTTACACGAAAATCGTAAATTATGGATTTTTCCTTTGCAGCCTCTGCGGTTAGACATCAAACGGAAGCTAACAGCAAGGTCGGACAGAGTAAAGAGCGTAGACCTTCATCCGACCGAGCCATGGATGCTATGCTCATTGTATCAAGGCAATGTCAACATTTGGAATCATGAGACACAAACTTTGGTGAAGACCTTCGAAGTGTGTGACTTGCCAGTACGAACAGCCAAGTTTGTGCCGCGCAAAAACTGGGTCATCACTGGTTCCGATGATATGCAGATCAGAGTGTTCAATTATAACACTTTGGAACGCGTTCATTCCTTTGAGGCGCACAGCGATTATGTTAGATGTATAGCAGTACATCCAACACAGCCGTTTATACTTACCAGCAGTGGTATGCTGAAGGATAACGATCCTCATTCTTTTATCATGTTATACAATTTGATGTCTTACTAAATAAATATTTTTAAAATAATCTATTGATAAAAAATGTACGGTTGTAATACAATTTTTGATAAAATAATAATTTTCTTAGAAATTTAAAATTTAAAAATCTTAGAAATTTTATTCATACCTGAAAAGTTCTAGCAGCTTTCATTTCTTCTTACAGATGATATGTGGATCAAACTGTGGAACTGGGAGAAGTCGTGGATCTGCCAGCAAGTGTTCGAGGGTCACACACACTATGTTATGCAAATCGTGTTCAATCCGAAAGACAACAACACATTCGCCAGCGCATCTCTGGACAGGACCGTTAAGGTGTGGCAGCTCGGCTCACCCACAGCGAATTTCACCCTGGAGGGTCACGAGAAAGGTGTCAACTGCGTGGACTATTATCATGGCGGCGACAAGCCGTACTTGATCTCGGGCGCCGACGATAGATACGTCAAAATATGGGATTATCAGAACAAGACTTGCGTGCAGACCCTGGAGGGCCACACTCAGAACATCTCAGCCGTGTGCTTCCATCCGGAACTGCCGATCGTCCTTACAGCCTCGGAGGACGGCACCGTTCGCATATGGCACGCCGGCACGTACAGACTCGAATCTTCTCTGAATTACGGCTTCGAGAGGGTGTGGACGATCGCGTGCATGCGTGGCTCGAACAACGTTGCCATCGGTTACGACGAGGGTAGCGTGATGGTGAAGGTCGGCAGGGAGGAGCCAGCCGTCTCGATGGACTCGCTGGGCGGCAAGATCGTGTGGGCGCGCCATAGCGAGATCCAGCAGGTGAATCTAAAGGCGTTGGGCGAGGAGGCACAGGACGGTGAACGGCTGCCGTTGGCCGTCAAGGACATGGGCGCCTGCGAGATCTATCCACAGACTCTCCAGCACAATCCGAACGGCCGATTCCTGGTGGTCTGCGGCGACGGCGAGTACATAATATATACGTCCATGGCGTTGCGGAACAAGGCGTTCGGCCAAGCCTCGGAGTTTGTGTGGGCGGCGGACTCGAGCCAGTACGCGGTGAGGGAGAGCAATACGACGGTGAAGGTCTTCAAGAACTTCAAGGAGAAGAAAAGCTTCAAGCCGGATTTCGGGGCGGATGGTATGCAAACATCTAATTTATTTAATTTTGCCTCCACAAGTGAGTCGTCTTTTTATAAAGTTTTATTTGCAATTTAGAAGATACTCGATTATCTTCGTAAGAAGTAGGAAGAGAATCGTTGCTGTGCGAAAAAAATTCGATGACTGTAGTCGATATTTTCTTATGCACTGAGCACTGAACATTAAAGGATTGCAGCTATTAGTAGCGAAAGATTGAATCTGTTTTTTTATATGTCTACAGGTATTTTCGGTGGATTTTTGCTTGGCGTGTCTTCCGGATCTGGTCTTTCCTTCTTCGACTGGGACACATTAAAGCTGATTCGTCGCATA
Organism: Ooceraea biroi; assembly: GCF_003672135.1. NCBI lineage: Eukaryota > Metazoa > Arthropoda > Insecta > Hymenoptera > Formicidae > Ooceraea > Ooceraea biroi. Next base: position 13,830,340 of record NC_039514.1, on the reverse strand, counting down.
GACATACAACCTACACACGTGTATTGGGCGGAGAATGCCTCGCTGGTGGCATTGGCTACATCGGATCAATATTTTATACTGAAATATCACGCGGATGCTGTTGCTAATGCCACGGAAAACGCCGAAGACATTGAGAACGCATTCGAGGTCTGCATTTGTATAGTCGATTATCTCAACGTACTTCAAATGTCTTTAATGTATAATATGTCGCTTAATAACTTACGTCTTATTTCTAATTCTTTTTACGAATGATCTTCTCAGATGATAGCGGAGATGAGCGAAGTGGTGAAGACCGGCTTGTGGGTCGGCGACTGCTTCATCTACACCAACAGCGTGAATCGTGTGAATTACTTCGTTGGCGGTGAGGTGGTCACGGTATCTCATCTGGATAGGCCAATGTACCTGTTAGGGTACGTGCCTCGGGACAACAGATTGTATCTATGCGACAAGGAACTGTCCGTCGTCTCGTACTCTTTGCTATTATCAGTATTGGAGTATCAAACCGCAGTTATGCGGAAAGATTTCGATACCGCCAACAGAGTGCTGCCAACCGTTCCGAAAGAACACCGCACGAGAGTTGCTCATTTTCTGGAGAAACAGGTACGCGACGCAACGCAGAATATTTTTAGTTTTTACCATTTGCACTCCTATGTCAAGCTGAATTTGACAGTTTTATTCCAGCAGCTTTTACATCGAACTTAATATGGAATTTTATAACTTAATTTTTGAGCTTGATTAAATTTTCTAAAAACATCGATGCATCAGAACCTCAACGTTGTACCTAATTCCAAGTTTTCTTGTGTCGAACTGAACTCGGCATGTATTCTGAACTGCTGGAACATAACGTGAATGAAAACTTACGGAACGCTGAAGGATAGAAATGATTTATCATGAATCGTTATTCGTTTTCGTCTCGCAGGGCTTCAAGGAGCAGGCGCTAGCAGTGTCGACGGATCCCGAGCACAGATTCGAACTGGCATTGGCACTAGGAAACCTAGCGACCGCGCACACGCTTGCCCGGGAGGCGAACAGCCAGCAGAAGTGGCGGCAGCTGGCATCCCTCGCCACGCAAAAAGGCAAACTGTGTCTGGCACAAGAGTGCCTGCACCAGGCGCAAGACTTCGGCGGGCTGCTGTTGCTGGCCACCAGCACAGGAAACGCAAACATGATACAGAAACTCGGCACTATCGCGGATGAAACCGGAAAAAACAACATCTCCTTCCTGTCGAACTTCATACTCGGCGACGTGGACAAATGTCTCGATATCCTGATCACAACTGATAGAATCCCCGAGGCAGCGTTCTTCGCCCGAACGTACGCGCCTAGCAAAATCTCCGCTATCATTAAACTGTGGAAAGAGAAACTGTTGTCAGCGGTGAGCGAGAAGGCAGGGCAAAGCCTGGCGGATCCCGAGCAGTACGAGAATCTCTTCCCGGGTTACAGAGAAACCTTGAAGGCGGAGAAGTTCCTGCGGGAGGAGAGTAAGAGAAAAATCCCGGCTGCCGCATTCCCCACTGTCACGGTATGTGCGAGTGACTTGTGTCTAGCGCACAGTACTTTCAGATCTTCCGGATGTAAAAAAAATAATTGCATTTTTATGTCGTTACAATTATATTGAATAATATATGCCTTTTTATTTATAATCAATTTGCGATTTTTCGTAACTTCGTAATTCTGTTTTTAAAACTTCCTCGACAAAGAACTGATTGAAATTTATTTGAAAAATAGAGTTCACTTATTACAAAAAAGCATTTACGCATTGTAAAAGGAAATTGTGGTTTTGATCTCTATTTTGCAGCCTAATATCGAACGGAAACCACTGGAGGATATGTTAGCGGCCGAACAGTCTGGCACGTTTCAATATAAGAGTGACGTGAGTAGCACTTCCGAGATTGAAACGAAACCGACTGAAACGATGATCGATCGATTGCAAGATCTCGCGATATCAGAAAAGGAGAGCAGTAAAGCTGCCGCTACGGCTTCCGCTCCCGCTGCGAGAACGGTGGTACCTGAGAAAGCGATGACAAAGCCCGCGAGTAGTACCAGGCCTCTAACAGTTGACGACGATGACTTGGATATCGATCTGGAAATCGACGACAACATCGATACAACTGTAAGTTCTCCTATTCTTATTTCGATGTTTTCATGAAAAACTCTTCTTCTCTCATAGCAAAGAAACGTTCTTCATAAGTTTCTGAACTCATCATTCGTGCACTACCCGTTTTTCTTTTTTAACGTTGATATTCTTGTTTTACAACTGCAATTAAAGATTATCACTCTCTTTGCTTTGTAGTTTTCTTACTTGGTTGTGCTATGTTATCAAATTATACATGCATTAAAATAAATATGTGCATTCATGTAATAATTATTTTTGTTTTTATATTTATAAGTATAATTATTGACTTTTATACTGATTTTTATGTAATGGTTATATTCATATTTTTAATTCTATATTTATGTTTATGAAACTTTTATTGTATATAAGTTCACTCGAATATGTTGAAATTGAGGAAAATAAAAATGACGCGAACGGATAAGGATTAGAGGCATACAATTAGTCGATGATTTAGTGTTCTTAAGTATGGGCGTAACTTTAGAAGGGTACAATATAGTATTACCAAAACAGACGGAGAAAGGGATTTCACGAGACACATGCTTTAGCAAGATTTATATACATAAATTTTCTCCAGCGCGTAAATTACGAGAGTATGTACGAATCTCGTTAAATTTCTATGTGCAAATCCGTATTAAATTGTGCATTCGTGTACGTGTGCATAATGCGAAAATCGGCGACAGATCATTAAGGCGGTGTAACTGATACGGACACGGGAGAACGTTGGTATTCTCCTTCTCGCTTGCTCCCTCTCATTCTCCACGAGTTTTTGCAAAAGGCCTTCGGGAGAGGGAGAGCTTGTTTGCTCCAGGGCAGTCACGCCGCATTTTGTTTACAGCCTTGTTGCCATAACACTCGACTCCGGAGTCGAACTGGACCCGCTCCTATCGTAAGCCTCCGACCATTACTACGTTTTGTCACGCTCTGCCTCCCGCTCTCGTTTCATTCACTCTGCGATGCTTGCATTTACGGATACTCTGCGTTTCGATATTTCTCACTTTTACAATTGTTTATGTTATTCAGTTTTTGATCTCGTTTTTGACTCGCGACTTTACTTGTCGAGTTTTACTTGATGTTACGTTTTAGATAATCTTAAACTGAAATCAACTTAACGACATATTGTATTTAATATTTTAATATAAATATTTTAATATAAATACTTTTACTATAATACACGTTAATATACATGTATGTATAAAAAAATATATGTTTCGAATATGACATGTCATAGAAATATATATAATCTTGTTACAGCTTATTTAGATATTAGGATTGTTAAGAGCTATTTATATAGAATTATCAAATTATCTGTTTCAGGATGTCAACCTTGATGACGATCTCCTCGAAGAAGATTAACCGTCGAACGGGAGACCAGATCGAGTATCTTTCATTCTTCTTTCGTCAATCATTCCCCGCAGAAGCGAAGAAGAAAACCGGCGAGAGTCATTTAGAATATTAAAATTACGAAACTTTTCTATGCGCAAGTGTGTTTATATCACTGCATAGATTAAATAAAGTAGTATCAGCACGTATTTGCCGATTGCTGCAAATTATTAAAGATTAAATATATTGTTAATATAAGAGAGGAAGTATAACATACCCATGAGTCATACTCTTTCATCTCTGTTTCATTGCAGACGTTTCCGTTTCCTGCTTCCTAAACACCATCGACAGAAATACTGTGTTTCACTCATATTTCTGATTTATCAAAATGAAATTACAGGATAATCGAATAGAGAAAATTAGTTTTGTTGCTCCTGAAACTTAATATCGATATTTAAACTGCTTTATTTTTATTATTTATTTTCGAGCTTTAAGCTGCAACAAAAATAATTTTTCGCAAATTACACTTATTAAATTAACAAAGCGACGAAACATCAATTAATTTTCAATCAATTTAAAAGACGCGCTTGATTTCAATAGAATCTTCATTTGGAATGTCAAAATTTGGAAAACCGCAAATGGAAGGTTGATTGTTCCGGAAGTTGATGAAAATGATGGAAATAATCCTCATTTAAGAAATGGAAGATAAAGAGATTGGAAGACGATAGAAAGTATCCTTTAAACGAATTTTCGCGAGGAAGTGCGTCACGTATCCGCCTTTCGTTAATTCCGGAATGCCTCGTGAGCCTCGTCACGTTGCATTTCTCTCTGGATTTTCGGGCGGCTGAGAGTGCGTGCATACAAGCCGGGAGCCGAATCAATACACACGCGTGCGTGTCGCAAGGTGGCGAGGAAAAACAACGAGATGTAGTTAGCGCGAGCCATACGTGCTCAACTGCCGTGCGCTCTCTCGCTCAAGAGGGAATGGACGCGCGTGTTGAGACGAAGTACGCTCGTCTTGCGGCGTTAACGTCAGCAGGGAGAAAAGGTACAAGGAGCCTAAACTCAATGGAGTCAGCCAAAAAGTTAGCGGGCATTATGTCTTCAGCAAATTTTTTATTTTTTAAGAAAAGAGACTGATAGCAGTGCCTGCAATTATCTTGTAGCAATGATGTGATCACCGATGGAATGATGGGCGTGACAAGATTTGCGACCGAAATCTCTATTGATAAATCGTGAAATGAAAATGTACAATTGTGTTTGCGTTTATGTTAGAAAATAGAAAATGCTAGTTTTCGTTATAAAGAGATACGGAGTAAGAAGAGAGATCCGTGATTATCTTCACTGCCCACGCGCAGATTTACTCCCGCTATCGTTGTCGGTGAGTGGAAAGGAAAAAGAGAACAGGTAGACAACGAAGAGAGAACGTGGGGATGAAGAGATAGAAGAGAAGAAAAGATAGCCGTGCCGTGCTCTGAAATAGAAACAGCCGCGTTGACACTCCGCTACAAATTGTCCGCGTCATGACACCGCCTCCCTTTAAAAGCCACGTTCGCTCGTTTCTCTCTCTCTCTCTCTCTTGAGCGCGGGCGAAAAAGGAAGATACTACTGACCGAAAATACTGAGCAAAAAAATAGATAAAATTACTTTTTTTCTTTCGTACTTCCATATTCATCTCGTCTGGTAATATAATAATTTTTTTATTGCATTGTTATTACTTTTTATTACATAATAATTCATGAAACGTAAATCAACGTTAAACAGTTGTTTGCTTTCTTTCTTTCTTTTTTAATCATATACTTTATTTATTTTTCAATAACTGCGTTTTATTTTATTTTTCTTTTATTTATATAATTATACAATAATTATACAATAATATGATATATCATATGCTATTTATTCCGTAAAATATAAAAGTATAAAATATAAAATTGTATAATTATTGTATAATTATATAAATAAAAGAAAAATAAAATAAAACGCAGTTATTAAAAAATAAATAAATAAAGTATATGATTAAAAAAGAAAGAAAGAAAGCAAACAACTGTTGCTTTCTTTCATTTATTTCATATATAAATATATGAAATTAATTCTAAGACAATAGTACGAGATGAATCGATGAAGAAATCGTGTCTCGAGACTGCTTCATTCGACCTCGAAATCGTCAGAAATTTACAGCTGCTAGTTTCCACAGCCAGATTATCATAAATTGGTCAAACGATACTTGACACACTCTCTTGGTTTAACCGATTTTTCACGACGCTCAATTAAATCCACTTTTAACGACCGTACGTCATGGCGCAGTGTCTAACTTCTCCTCTGTGCTATAATCGAATTGGGAGAGACGAGAAATCCCAGCCGAAAATAGATGGATTCCGTTATCCACTCTTTTCTGAAACACATCTCGTGGAAAACAGGAAATTATCTCCGATTTTTCCTTTGCGTACCTCGGAGAACACTTGGCACCAATAAGGCTCAACTGGCTCATTTTCTGGACGTGCTCCGGACGTGGCCAGCTCTCGGCCTATCAAAATGAGGAAGAAACTTGAGAATGAGAAAGCAAAAAGAAGAAATAATAACGACTTGTATTCTTAACAGTTGTTTAACGTTAAATGTAGTTATTTAATTTATTTGTCTAATATAAGGTTGGTGCTTTATATAAACATTTGATACAAATTTGACAAAAATATATGTAAAACTATGAACTAAAAATTAGATTTTTGGAGAAATATTTAATAGATGCATCTGAGAATTGGATTTAGGAAGAATTAATCATTATTATAACCCCAATGTATCAGAGTTTATAAAAATTCATTTATTTAATTAAAAAGACAAATTTGTTAATTTAATTTGTTACAAAACTGTTTTTACGCAGAGTATAAAAATTTATGCACGTGGAATAGAGTTGCTTACACTTGTACTTATATAATATTTTCTTCTGTTTGATAATTATGCTCGTTTTGTAAAACATGTTACTACTCAGTCTTGTTGAGTTAAATAAGCAAACAAAATGCCTTTTTACAATAGTATGCAGTTCCACCCGCGCAATTAGCAAGCTGCGTAAAATTGACTCGCCCGAAACGCGAGGAATCTATCTCTTCTTTCTTTTTCTCTCCTCTTCCTCTACTCTAAAGAGAGCTCGAGAAGGAGAAAGAGAACAGTAGCAACAGACGCACGTGCGTGAAACATCCCGTGAAGCTGCTAATAGTCGCCTAAACGGTCGGCAGGGTTGTCCTCGATCGTCGCTATATGTCATCGCCACCCTCTACTTACCCGCGTCGCCACGCACGATGCACGTGCGTGTGAATCTCGCGTTCTTCGCGCTCTTCCGAGCGCCTTCTGGCACGCGAAGAGTCGCATACTTTTTCTTCTTGTTCGTACCGACGAAATACGCGTATACGAGGAATGAAGCTACTCGCGCGAAGAGCCCACGAAGAATATTGAGCGAAAAATGAAATCGAAAGAGAGTTTTAATTAAAATGAAAGAGTTTTATGCTTGCGAATTATATCTGTCAGATGCGTCGTTTATAAAAAATCCAAACGCGAAAATCAATAAGAGATTTGTTAGATAAATGAGACAAATTACATTGATCGTTAGCGAGTGAACGTATCTTATAGATATCAAACAATCTTGAGGAGAGAGGAAAAGGAGAGAATAATAGATCGTTATATATAAATTCTGTCTGTTCTGACCATCAAATATTTAATTACAATTGTTTCAGTGTTTACTTGTTTAATTTGATGCTATCGTAGAGGCGGCTCCGCTTGTCGCTCCGATGTATCCATTTTACAAGCAGGATTGTGACTCAAAGTTGCCTACAGCTGCCGCGCGTCATTCATTCAACGCTGCGCGTGCTTCCTATGCGATGATGGCCTATCCGGATTCGGGGTGTCTCAAATTCGTCCTAAATCCGTTACCTCATGGCCATTGAGAAGAGATTGTATATTTTCCAGAGAAAATTCAATTTCCTGAAGATATTCCGTGTAACATGCTGAAGAATTAAGAAGAGTATAGATCTTGCGTGGTCACGCGGAATATTAAATTACATACAATAAATCTGATGTTGCAAACTATTAATTATAATTATTAATTATAATGATTTTTAATTACAACGTTATTAATTACGAATAAACTACATTCAGGTCAAATGTAATCGAGGGAGAAAACTTTTGGAGTGATTTGAATTATTATTAAATTGATTATTGTAATTTAGCATATTTGATAGGATCATTCACAATCTAAACATTTTATTAATTTACTAATATTTTTGTAATATAATAATGTGCGCACACACGTGTATATAATTCGAGCTGCGCTATAAATAATTATTATCTTATTGTTCGTTTTAACTGCGTAGTACATGGATGCGTTCTACGGATGATCGAGTTGTGTCCACTATCGTGTCTGTTTGTATAAAATGGATCTGATGTTTATGTTGAATGCGTCAAACTGCGTTATGTATAACGTACATTTCCAAGAGGCCAAGATAATTCGAGGAATCCAGATGGGAGTTCGAAGAAGACTACGAAGTGACACCTCTCAAATTTACATTCTTTCCTCTACACACACTCTATATGATAAATGTATGTATCTGTTGAGTATGATGCTTCATCGTTATTTATTTGTTTAACCATGCAAATATATGATCAAGTAACATGATACAAACACGAGATTACAAAAATCAAGAGAAATGTATAAGTAGAGAATAAAAATGAAATGTAGATAGAACAAAATTTACCAAAGCAATTATTCTAAGAGACCCATATATTATCTCGGCCCATACAATTGGCTTATCTAATTCAAAACAAAGCTTAAAACATTAGCTTATCTAATAAAATATCTAATAAAAATCATGGTGTAAGTATATAAGGTGAAGCAATCTGGTGGATGCGCAGTGTCAACCAATCAGAAGTGGTCCAAACTGTGCCGAACTGTCAAAATGCCGACCTGTGTTGTAAAGAATTGCAAAAATCGGACAGATGTTCTTTTTCAACAAAAAGTTAAATTTTACTCTTTTCCGAAAGATCCAGATGTAAGAATAAAGTGGTTAGAGGCTTGTCAGAGAGATAAAGATTGTACGATAAAACATGATATGGTATTAAGTAATTATATTATTACAATATATATATAGTAACGTAACGAGATATAGTATAGGTTAGAATTGTACTTTCATTACATACCATGTTTTATCGTACAATCTTTATCTCTCTGACAAGCCTTTAACCACTTTATTCTTACATCTGGATCTTTCGGAAAAGAGTAAACTTTAACTTTTTGTTGAAAAAGAACATCTGTCCGATTTTTGCAATTCTTTACAACACAGGTCGGCATTTAAAATTTTTAGTGTAATTTTTGATAAATTGACCCAAATTGTATGTATGAAAACAAATAATAGTTTTCCAAAAGAGGTTGTTGCATGTTTGGTGCGTACACGAACGTATACGCTTACGAAAATTAAATAAAGATATAAAAATTAATAACTCAAGTAAAAAACACACCAAACTAGACAGACTAAACACATTTGCAACATATTAATATAAGGTTCTATGTTTTATGACAGAGTTTTATTAACATATTATTATAAGATGTTTTGTTTTTGTTTTATATTTTAACAGTTTATTTTCAATTGTATGTTGTCCTTGAGATATCCATCATTTATGAATACAATTGTTTTCATTTGGCAAATAACTGTTTCATTTTATTAAAACCATTTCATTCGAATCCCCGCTTTCATTTTGGACCACTTCTGATTGGTTCTGTCCGCCATTATGCGCAATGCTTCACCTTGTATACTTACACCATGATAAAAATGACATCACTCATGCTTTTGCTTGAATAAACTCTCTATATGGTTGATTCACGTTCCAGTCTACCGTTACCCAGTCGCCAAGTGTAGAAGTCTTTTCCTCCCGTTATCCGTCAGAGAAGCAAATAAATATGTTCCAGTCACAGCACAGATACGGTTTTATCTCGGCGAGCGTACGCTCCACCTCTCCATTGTCACACAAATCGGCTGCTTCTCCACCACCTTCGATATGGAAATACTCGTTCTACCTGACCTGCATGGACCAATCGCAGAGCGGGGATGTCCTGACGATGAAGAGGAAACTAATACACATCTCCATTAGATGAGAAACTGCCAGCAGCCAACAAACATCATCTTGCGACTCATAATAGGATCACCTTTGAAATGTTTGCGCCGGCTTATTCTAGAAGAACTTGATATTTTAATTTTACATTTTATTATTTATATTTATTATTTACTGTACTCTTTGTCACACAGCTTCCATGATTGTGTGCTTCCTGGCGATCCGTTGAAATTTATTTGTGTTCCAGAAGAAAGCTATTACCGACGTCATCGACGTACACTACGTGATTTTCCAGATCAGAAAATAAAATCTGCGTGCTATTCCCGCTTCGATGCATGCGAGCGGTGTTGACGCGCGCCAGTCCAGCCGCGCTCGGCTCGTTTCGCTCGCGTACCGTTCCACATTTCAGGGGGAATATTAAAGCCCACGGCGCGGCGCACGAATTGTTTGTAAAACATCGTGCTTGCAAACACACATGGCCAGCCATTGGTCCAGTTCTCCGCCCCCTGATATACACCTCCTCAGTCTCCTCCCTTCCATCCTCGACTCTGTCGACTCTGCCGAAGAGTTTCACCAGGATGCAATCAATGCTGCCCCGGGAACTATTTTCAATCAACCATTTCTTTTGAATATTCTCATTTTTGAATACGTCAGTTGTTTCGATCACTTTCTGCACAATGTGTGACATTAAATTTCATTCAGAAAAGTGCAAAATTTAGTAGCATTATTATCAGTAAATATTATTGTAACTGTTAATGTTGTTAAACAGATATCAATCCATACACAGCTGTTCAATTATATTATTGTTAGATAAATGTTACACAAAATATTAATCCGTAATATTTACTAATATCTGTTTAATAGTAATAATGATCTTTAATATTTTGTATAACATGTTAATCTTATCTCTCTCTCGTATATTAAACATTTTATAGTTCATATAAAGTTCATATAAAGAGGGAGAGATAATTCTTTCAGGATATACACTCAAAAAATATCGATATTTTCATTTTGTATTTTCAAACAAAACTTCTCAAGTTCAAAGGCCTGGGTAAAAAAGAATTTCTGCAGTAATTTGATAATAAAATGAATCACTTTTGAACGAAATTGATTTTGAGAAAGCCGACAAGAATAATTACACTGCTGTCGATGATAAATAATTGAGATTTATTTCTTATCATGTCTTACAGCATTGTTACACTGTTTTTCTTTACACGTGTATTTGCGTTGAATACCACTGTATACAGCTGCCACGATAATTACACACGATCTTCGTGTGTAAATATCTCCACATTACATTCGGCAAAAACTAAGTTTAGTGGTTTATACATAAAACTAATTAACTAACAGTACGAGTGATTCTCGTAATGTCATTACATCTACGTTAATCATGTGTATTTACATCACGAACGTCGCGGGAACAATTTCGCTCTAGTCTCTACAATCCACACATAAAACATAATTGTACGATTAAAGATATAGCTCTATATTCATTGTCTCTATATTCATGCAACTTTATATATATACATAAAGTTTATAAATATATATTATATATATTATAAAACTTTATACATATATATACATATAAAAAAAAGTTTTTGCAACAAGACGACTTTTCTTTCTACTCTGTATCTTTTCTCATACGACTGTATTATTTAAATGTATTTTTCGCGTATGCAAAACATTTGTTTCGCAAAAATCGCAATTAGGGGGAAAGAAGACATCATGATTATTTTCAAGTCCAAAGCGTAAGAAGTCATTCAACACATGAAATTCTTCCCTTCCCACGATTAATTTTCGTATCTTAATCAAGAGAGTTCCGATAAATTTTCTTCCGATCGAAGCGATATCTCTTGTATCCGCATCGAATGAATTCCTCCGCCCGTTACTTTTTGTTGTTTTACTTCCCAGGATATTAAATACTGTCTAACAGTCGAGAATGATGTACGAAGATAGTATTTTCAAACCATCAATCATCATCAAAATCATCAAAAAGGATCATTTCGAAGGCGATCGCCTTGTTCTCTTTTCGCCTATTATTAGCCGACCGAAGTAGAATCGTAACAAATGCAGAAAGATTCAATCGTTGCGCGATATACGCGACACACATTGCGCCCGTCGCTTACGTATGATAACAGGAAGATACGACACGACACGTGTGTTATTTCTTCGACATGAAATTAACACAACAGTTACGCGAGTCTCACAAAAACTCGCTGTTTCCTCCTGCCGCCATTAATGTCGCGAGCATCTCAAGAATATTATTGAGAACAATCATCGAAATGTTATTCAGCGATATTCGTCAAAGTTAATTGAAATCGTGGAGCACATTAAGTTCGCGATTCGCTCACCGTCTGTAGAATCGCGAGATCCGTCATCCGCAATCGCTGCTGCTTCGTTCTCCCCTCGAATCTTCGTGACGGCAGCCCGTTGCTCGCACTGCCATTCCTCTTCTTCCTCCTTCTTCAGTTTCCGCGTTCACATGAAGCATTTGGAACGTGTCTGAAACTCCATAGGCGCAAATCCCGTCGTAGAGACGCCCGACGACGCCGCGGAGCCCATCATGCCGGACGGCATGCCGACGCCACCGACGCCACTGGTCGACACGGTATTGCTCACTGGCTCCTCCTTCACGTTCACCACTGCGACAATATACGGACGATCTATTATGATGGGATACAACATAACACTGGAACACCCATGTTAACTTGTAAAAGATAAACTTAATGTAAACGTTACAATAATACGATATTCTCATAATCCCTTCAATGGATTTCATTTTTCCATTTTATTGCAATGTGTTCCAAAAGAAGCTTTTAAATACGATTTAGAATTATGGGAAAGAGGTTACATCTAGATTGATTGCAGATTTTATGGGAAAAGATTACATCATAAAAATGAGTAATAATATTTTGGTCGTGTTTGTAGATACTGAAGTGGATGCATGATAATAATATTCATTTTGTAATTTCTCTCGTGCAATTTTGCACAAGACGGTACTTTTGTAATAAATTATCATTGGAGATTTATTCTACATATAAATTTGTAATATATTTCAAATTAAATTTGAAACATGCCATAATTATATATTACAATAAAACTGATTGATTGAAAATAGCCTAAATTCAAATTAAAATTATGCAAATTGAAATTCCAGATATAATAATCCCATTTTATTGTAAAGAAAGAGCGCTCTTCCATTCTCAGCAAAATCCTTATTTCATTAAAACCCTTAAAAAACGCTTAACAATTAAATAATTGACACACGTTATTTCATTACTATTAGTAAAAGAAGAACAGCTAAAAAAAGTTCAATGAGCCTTTGTAACTTTCGTTGATTTTTTTATTTTCTAATCGTCAGAAATATTTCACTGCAATCTTTTACTTACTCTCGGGCCAGTAGCATCTCCCGGGCATCGTGTCCGTGGGCATCGCGGAGTCGTGCCTCCTACCGCACGTGGCAAAACTGCTGCCGAAGGAGCCGCCGCCCATGGAGCCAGGCGATCCAGCCGTTCCACCTGGAACATCCAGGTAATTGCCTTGAAACGCTTTGTCTGGCCGTTCAGCATCATCCCGCTCGGCAAAAGAGGGCAGATAGTACGAGAACAGAGACTCACTTAACGAGCTGCCCAATTGGCTGTAACCGTTCATCGCCGGTATTTGCATCGACTGCATCGGCTGCAACTGTGGCTGCAGCTGTAATCGAGAAAACGTCTCATGATTCGGTCCAGAGCTGAGAGTCACCACGCTTTTAAATGCATACCATTGTCCGCCGTTACGAAAAGTCAGAATTTGAGCGTATCATTACGACGATCGTTAGAAAATTTTGAGGATAAGACATGATAAAACGTATTGCGATTTGTTATTTCTGAATTGTGAAAACTCACCGACTGACAATGGCTGTACGACAGCTGCGATTGTTGGAGACTCCATGCGCTATAATTAAAGAGAGAAGGAGCTCGTATTATTTCAGATTTGAAGTAGACATTCTATTAACAATGCAGATTGAGATATTACTAACATATGAATTTTTGGGGGAGAATAAAACAAACCGAGAAAATATCGACAAATATAAAATTAATGATTATATCTTCCACGTATGATGCGTGCGATACTTGACAATTTGAATACCTCGTATCATATCGCGTGTAAGCAGTAGGCGCGTAAGAGGGTGGTGAGTGGCCAAAGATGTTTCTAGCTCCCAAATGCATGTGAGTCGTTGAGAACGGATCGCCGAAGAGTGGTTTGTGGTGGTACGGAGCGTTCCTGTAGCGCTTCATCCGTCTTCGTCTCCGATAATTGCCGTTCTCAAACATATTATCGTACTCTGGATCTGAAATAACGCACAAGAAATACACGATTACAGATACATTCATTCACGCTCCATGGCAATTTCATATTCGTAGAAATATGATAGAAAATTCGCGTAAAACCTGCTGAATCGAACAAACTAAAGATTCCCCTTATTTCCGCAGAAACGAAACTGCACACGAACAAATACATCTAACACAGAGTATCAGCGACTCACCGAGCGTCCAAAAGTTACCCTTCCTTTCGCCGCCACCCTCCCGTGGTACCTTGACGAAGCACTCGTTGAGGGAGAGATTATGTCTAATGGAGTTCTGCCACCCCTTCTTGTTTTTCTCAAAGTATGGGAACTTGGCGGTGATGTAAGAGTAGATCTCGCTCAGGGTGGCCCTCTTCTGCGCGCTATGCTGGATCGCCATAGCGATCAGGGCGACGTAACTGAAGGGCGGCTTGCTGTTCGCGGCGACAGTGCCACCGTCGCTGCCACTGTTTCCGCTGGTAGCATTGGTAGCATTACCGGAAGCAACGGTGACCGCGGTGCTGTCTGTAGTGACGGTGACGGTGGGCGTGGAGGGTGCAGACGGTGTGGGGGGATTGCTATTGGTGGTACTGTGAAGGACGCCTGCCGGCGACGAGCCCTTGTCGTTCAGGTGAAGGTGCGTCGCACCACCAACGCTAGCTGTGCTGGTGGAGTGTATGGTGACCACGGAGCTCGGACTGTGCAGACTATAGGGATGATAACGTTGTTGGTGCGACCGGGGAACATGGTGCGATGGGGTCAGACCGCGACCCAGGCTGCCGGTCACCGTCGAAGCATCGAGATCCTTTGATGTGCCGCCGATGCAGCCGCTCGGCAGCTCAGACACGAAGTTGGTTACTGGAACAGCGAGAAACTCCAACTTCTAACAATCTGTAGATCGCAAGAATATGTAGAATCATTCGTGCGAATAATAATCCTGTGAATACTGTTTAATTAAAATGGAACCGTGTATGTATTAGGAGTGTGATTTAGTTTTGAGGGTTTTGCAACGGATGGCTGTAGTGTTAGTTTGTTCCAATAGCTGTTTCCGATAACTGTTGTTTCTTACAGTGTTGACATTATCCATGACATTTAGTAGCATTATAGCAATAGATGCAATAACAGTCGTTTTTATATCATCGTAAAAATGCAACTTCCGAAACAGCATTTTCGACATGCGTTGCTTTTGTTTTTTAATCAAAAGAAAACTGCGGCTGACGGTTATAGAATTCTTGTGGAAACTTATGGTGACTCTGCCCCATCAATTAAGACGTGTGAATGCTGGTTTAGACGCTTTAAAAGTGGTGATATTGATGTGAAGGACAAAGAACGCTCGGGACAACCAAGAAAGCTTGAAAATGCAGATTTCCAAGCATTATTGCACGAAAATCCAACAGAATCCACTTCAGAACTTGCCAGAGCATTAAATGTTGATCGTACAACAGTTACCAAACATTTGCATGAAATGGGAAAAACTCAGAAAGAAGGGAAATGGGTTCGACATGAATTATCGGAAAGTGCCATTGCGAACCGGTTGAACATTTGCATTTCGTTGATCGCCAGGCAAAAAAAGAAGAGTCTTTTGTCTCGGATTGTTACTGGGGATGAAAAGTGCATCTATTTTGATAATCCGAAACGCAGAAAATCATGGGTGGATCCAGGCGAACCATCAACATCCACTCCGAGACGCAATATTCACGGTTCAAAAGTAATGCTCTGTATTTGGTGGGATAGTGTACTATGAGCTGTTAAATCCGCATGAGACTGTCACGGCTGATCGTTATCGACACCAATTGTACAAGTTGAAGCAAGCATTGGACCAAAAACGACCACCAATTGCGAGTAAACGACGGAAAGTGATTCTTCTTCGTGACAACGCTCGACCTGACGTTGCGTTATCAGTGAAACAAACACTATTAGAGCTTGAATGGCAAGTCTTACCGCACCCCGCGTATTCTCCGAACATTGCTCCATGCGATTATTATTTGTTCCGGTCGATGCAACACGCTTTAGAGGATACACACTTTCATAATTTCGAAGAAGTGCGAAAATTCATCGACGAATGGATCAACTGAAAAGAAGAGTCATTTTATCGTGGTGGAATCCATCTCTTGCCAGAAAGATGGGAAAAAGTTATAGAAAACAAAGGAAAATATTTTGATTAAGGTATTCATTCATTATCATATTTAAATACATGCGTTTTTGAGCAAAAAAACCCTCAAAACTAAATCACACCCCTAATACTTCCTTGTAAAATATTATTAACGACAATATAATGATTCGATTGCAATTTCCGTGTTTCCAAATTAGACTTACGGAGCTAAGAACAAAAGCGGTTACAACACAGCCAATGCGTTCAATTACCAGTCAAGTTTTTTTAAAAATATCGTTCAATTTCAGATACCATAGTCTTGAAATAATTTCGTCGGAGCGATTCATGATTCATGCAGCAAGAGAATCGCGGCAATCGGAGAACCGAGACGCGCAATCGAGTATTCCGAGACGACGATCGAACGCGGCAGTTGCTCCGAGAACCTGGACAATGGAATGGTGCTCGCCACCTCCTTTCATCATCGATCGGCTTGATCTACGCGCAACGTAATTCTCAGAAATCTCGTCCGGACAAAACAATTGACCCATTTAAGAGGAACTTGTGCCCCGGGACACCCGAAGCCCACAAGAGGTTTTATGTTTAGTACCAGGAGTCGATATACAGAGCGATATACCATGAGCGAGAGAGAGAGAGAGAGAGAGAGAGAGAGAGAGAGAGAGAGCGAGCGAGCGAAGTAGAGAGCACCTCGGCGATATTCTGCGATACGCATTCCACATACTGATCTCCACAAAACGCAAAGGGATGTTTGATCGGTTTCGAAAATTCTTGAAATCTTTCGCTTATACCGAAGTTTTAGAAAAATGCATATGTGTCAAAAGACACGATAATATTATAACGCAAGATTAAAATGATGACAACAACATCTAATTCGCTGCACAATTTCGCAATATCGAAAAATGTAATTTCGCCAAATACGAACCGTCATATTTTATTGATGTAATCATTTCGCTACGTGCACGTGGTAAAAATAAAAACATATCAGAATACAGTTTCAATTGATGACTTATATCCACGCTATGTGAAAATCAGATGAATATCGCGGACATTACGGCAATATCGAGTTTTCTTGCGCGATACGCGAAGCTAACGCGAGTTACTTGGAAAAGTACGCTAATCTGTTTTTTGTTCCCTTTTCTTTTTTTTTGCGATGAAATCGCAAAACGGAACGCAACGGCGGGGCGAATCGCGTAGTCGGAAGTGCGCGAGTGCTGCGAGCGTACGGGGACGGGGCCGCATCGAATGCATCGGTGCCCCGCGGCACGTGTAACTGGAACTGGATGTAACTGGACACCAATAACTTACGTGCACGCCGCGGGCGAAATAGGGGAGTGGAAGAAAAAGAGCAAGATAAAAGCGAACGAACCCGAGGCGAGGCAAAATGTTGGAAGAAGCGGAAGAACGAAGGTCCAGCGCGCCGATTGGACGGACGAACGTAGAAATTGATCTAATTATGTTAAATCTATCCGATTATCGGTGCGGCAGAAAACAAAATTCCTCATGATCGTCGATGTTACTTAATAATTAATTCACTAAATAAACAATGTTTGATGACAAGATCGTAATTATTGACAGAAAAGAATCGAAACAGTTTATCTTTAATTTGAGAAATTAAAGATTTATTAATATAAATGATTATTTAAAAACTAAAAGATTACTAGGAACATAGAAATTTGGCTGGAATTCCTGCTTACATACGTACACTAAAAGTATAAGCATAAATAGTATAAGATACACAAGTATAAGATACATTTCCGTGTACAATATTACAAAACTTTCCACAATCTATTAATCTCTTTGTAGAGAGCGTTCTACGACAACGTATGAACGGAGCAGGATGTAAATTACACTAAAGATCACGTTAGCGGCTTTAGAGCACTACATAATTGACATCGTACTATGTATTATGAGTCGTTAACCGCGGACGTTAACGGCCACGCGAATCGCTCCAACGCTACAGCACGACGAAGAAACCACAGTGTAAAATGACGACATAAGGGCAGCATGGAGCCGTATATATCTCGATCGAAACTTTGTCGCAGCAACTCGAGTTATACATATTATTCGAAGATAAAACAATAATAATAAATTAATAATCGATAATAAATCAAATCCATCTGCAAAACAAATATAATATAAATCCCCCCGAAAATTCTTTCTTGTCCACTCACGCAATCTCATTTGTATCCAATGATTAACAGGAATCAATCGTCGATCGTCTGCAATACTGGAGCAGATGGAGA
The DNA here is from genome assembly GCF_003672135.1 of Ooceraea biroi. Classification (NCBI taxonomy): domain Eukaryota; kingdom Metazoa; phylum Arthropoda; class Insecta; order Hymenoptera; family Formicidae; genus Ooceraea; species Ooceraea biroi. The sequence goes on along the minus strand of NC_039514.1, from coordinate 13,812,134 downwards.
AGAAATCGGTCCGAGATCGATCCGGCATCCGCTTCGCAGCGAAAATGGCGCTCGACGACTTCTCGGCGATACGATCGGGCGCCGCGTATTTCGATCCGTCGGAGAACACGAGAGCATTACGTATCCATCATAACATCGCCGGGTTCGCCGATACTATTACCGATGGCGATTACGATCCGCGAAAACGCGAGGGCACGTGCTTCGGGGCCAGAGCCGGATCTGCCAAACAAGATGACCGCACGGACGACGGGTGTAAAATTTCCCGTATCACGAGCAAAGCACCAAGCCTCGCGCGCGTCCTGGGGAAGAGTCGTGTTGTGGAAACAAGGATACGGCCGTGCCTCGCCGTGCTCACGCATCGCCGACACATCGATCAGCGATGATCTCACGAACGTCATGCGCGGCCCGCATGACGCGGACTTCTCTTGCGAGCTTAAGAGCTTAGCAGAAGACAACACGCTCGATCGAGCTGATTAATACGATAACATGTACATGAGAATGTCATTTCAAATATGGCACACTTCGGAATTAATTATTCAAGTTTAACTACATTCGTTCAATCGTTGATTCTGAATTTGTGTAATTTAATTCTTCGGTTTATTTAATTTACTCTTCTTCTGTGAAGTTGTGAAAGAATAATATTGAAGATGAGATCTTTCAAGTATTATATTCATGTATTAAATCTGTCAAAATTTAATAAATATATCATAAATATTTACGATTATTATTATATAATAAGAAAGAAAAAAACAGTATCACCTTAAAATAATAGAATTATTTTTCAAATTATTTAAGGGTAAGAGAATTATGGTTTCTTATAGTAAAAGTGAAATAAGTAAAACACAAGAAACTATTCTTTCTATAGACTAAGATTTTCATTTCTCACAGCCTGCTTTTGGTCGAATTGCCAATTAATCTACTCGTAAACTAGCCTTTCGGATCTTTCAATCTCGCGTGTATTAACAGCAAAGTACGAAATCATATTCCGCGGATTTATCTCCGGGCCACGTCGACTCAGGTTTCTTCATATTTCCGGAAATACGATTTTTCCATCGCGAAACACGCGCGTATTCTCTATCACCGCGAGCGGACACAAATTTCAGAAATCGCTCGGAGGTCTGACTCGGAAAAAAAAGAAAAAAAAAAACAGAAAAAAAAGAGAGTAACAAGAGAGAAGAAGAAAAAGAGAGATAGATGGATTTTAATGCAACGACACTAGATTTCTCTTTTCAAACGTAGCTACTGCCAGTGGAGTGTACGATTTCCTGCAGAGCAGCGAGAGCCAGGATCATGGTACACAAGAAGAGAGGCCGGTGTTTTGAAAACAAGGATACGCTGCCGTGCTCGGCTATTGTCATAACATCGATCCACAATGATCTGATGGCCATGCGATAAACTGTATTACATGTACGAAAGTCCCAATATCAGAGGAGAACGGATAATAACGACCCGTCCGATCGAATCCGGAAAAGCGTAGCCGGCACGAAAAAACCAAACACAGAGAAAACTCAATGTGCATACTGATAATTACGAAGTAAGATTCGAGGTAACCGGCGAATTAATTGGCTTTAACTGAACGTGCCTCACGTAAAATTTATGACTACATTGTAATTCCAGAGATAGATACTTTACAGCGTACAGGTATACAGATATGCAACATATATTTGTATATTATTAAATATTTATTATCCTGAAGTTATAAATTAAGATTATGGATTATCTTCAATTTGTTTCGTTTATTCTTCCATTGTTTTCGCATATCGATTTTTCTCTTCAACATATTTATTGTATATGTTAAAATATTAATCATGTTTGATTAAATTGTGTGGGAGTGTGTGCATATTTCCAACATGGTTATTACAAATGTTTTTCTCTTACTTTCCAAATAGGAATTTTTTAGGAAGCTTTCAATACGCGTTTACATAATATAATTTAATATGTTTATGTATTATTCAATATGTTTGTTCCTATATTATACATATTTTTGTTTAACACATGATAAAATATATATAATATGTTAAAAATAATGTATTTTGTTAATAAAATATGGAATATGTAGATAAATATGTTACATAAATACGTAACATATTTACAAAGTTCGGCAAAATGTGGAAGATGCCTATCCGATGTTTGCTTCAGCGTCTTTTCGATTCGCGAATAGCGTATCACCGTTTCCACCGGAAGCTCGGCAAAGAGGAAGAAACTCGTGCGTAGTAACCCGACGTGATGCGACACGAGCGGAGCAGAACGGAAACGACAGACGAGGCGTAACGCGTAGACGGTATATCGATTAACCGGGACGACAAAGTCGATCTCCAGGGCGAAGGTTATCCCTCTTCGTCTCGTTGGCCGTCGCAGAAAACCATGGCATTCGCATTCCTGAAATGCTGCTGGGTTGAGCGAGGAATCGGCGCCGATAAGCGAAATCTGATACGTCGTGACATCACGCTGCTGCTGCTCCTCGGTGAATCGCGACGGTGACAGAACAACGACAATGAGAGGCAAAGAGATATACAGTCATCTCGTCTTCGAGGAGAACGATACCCTCGAGCTCTCAAGAGTATTCGTCATCATCGGGTACTATTCCTTTATGTTGAAAAGTGAGAATGAAGATGGAGGAAATTTCGGATGCGAATTCCATCATGTAAAAACTTGAAGAATCACCCATATACTTCGTTTATTCTTTTCTAACTTCGAGTTCAATTGTTGATGCAATTGGTCAACGTATGATCTTGAAGTAATTGAAAGCAGAAGGCTCTTTTTTTTGTCGATCTCGTTTACTGATCCGCGAGTTCCACGAACCGTAAACTGATTCCGCGTTGTGCGAATTTGCAACCTCGGCAGAACACCGACGAAGGATATCGAGGAAAGCGGTGGTTGCGTTTTCGTATTTTCCAAATAATCGACTCTGACGAAGGCCGATTTGCGTAATGTTTCTTACGTCACGCTGACTGTTGCATTCCACTCTGAAAATTGCGAAATTGGAACTTACTTATTTCTCGTGCTCCCGGCTCGTTTCTTTTAAATGTCATTTTTGTATTAAGATACGATGAAAGATCCAAAATCTCATTGTCAGCTTTTCATTACCTGACGTTAACAAAATTTCCAGAAAATCTGATAATTTATGAAAAATATCAAATTTTATAAATTTTAAAGCTTTTAAGGAAATATATGTAATTAACAAAGTGTAAGACAATTTCATATAAAGTTAGACCGTTTACAAAAGAATAACTTTAATCAATTTGTGTGCAAAATTGATATGAAAATAAAACGCGTACAACAAGACACAATTCTTTATGTTATATTATGCGACTCGTTATATTTAAATATCGGGTGAAATGTAAGACAGTTTTGTCTTCCTTCCTAAGATCATCGCGCGTAATTTCACCGGATCAGGACTATTCGCGAGAGAAAAAGAGAGAGAAAGGAAGAAAGAAAGAGGGAGAAGCAGATGTATGTCGGTCGGTGTCGCATAGCAAATCTCCAGTTGCAGTCAGGTGTTGGCGAACGTTGGATTATGACGTTATCGCAATCTTGGTACCCGTTTGCTCATCCACCTTACATACATACTCTTTTTCTCTCTCCCTTTCTCTCCTTTTCTCTCTGCCGAGCATACATGCACAACTCTCCGAGACGTGTACTACACGGAGCACGCGTTATGTTTCTACACGTATGTGCACGTGCGTGTATGGATGTATATATGAATACGTAATAGTCCGTTTCTCGCTACTGATAGCGTGTTATTCCTACGGATCACTGTTATCGTTGTTTAATATAGATTTTGCGAATTGCTGCTAATTAATTAATTCTTTTTTGAGCAACGGTATCAAAGGAAATGAGTCAACTGTTCGTGAGCAGATGGTAAACACCTACAAGTGATTAAGAAATTTTTAAGGTTTTCTTCGAAATTCGTATTGTTATTCTGAAAATTTAATCTTCATTATAAGGATTGTATTTTATGTTGAGATATTATTTGATATTTTAAATTCCTCCCGCATGTAACACTTGTCTCTATTTGTATATATGTATATTTATAGATTCTAGTTTTATTATCCTTTTTGTCTCATATAATATTCAACGCATGTAATTAAATCTCGCCAACTAGTCTCAATTAGATAGCGCAAGTGCACGTTTGGGATATCATGGCTAATGGGATTTCGTACAGCTAATTTGAGAGGATCAAGTGGCGAGGGCGCCGGGAAAGAAAGAGAAGGCCACGTGATCGCATATCGGTGTACAATTAGGGGCAGAAACATTCTGAGAACGTAATATGCTCGTTAACATCGGACCGTAAGTAGATCCTTTCACTTTATCATGAGAAAAATTAATAAAATTAAATAAAACAAAATCATTATTCATAAATCTTTTCTCTTACATAGCATTAATTTTTTCAACCATCCCGAGATGGACAATTGATTAACCATATTAAATCATATTGTTTGCGGGGTTTCTTGAAGCCCTCGTAAACACGGAACCATCACTTGAGCAAGACAATGTCCGAACAAAAGGAAAATGGGAAGAAAAAAAAGTGCATTGTACAAGTACAGAAGTTCGCGAGTGTTAATCGCGCGAAACATATCAAGCGACACAAAATAATCTCGAAGAGGGACCACATCGCCGTCGCGAAAGTGGCATATCGAACGGGCATATTACACGATAAAAGACAGAGACGAATCCCGAGAGCCAGGGGGTCATCTTGGCGACGATAGTTCATCTCGCGATATCTTCCGCATGAGCCAATCGTTGCTCGGTATCTCGACCTCACTGTCGTCGTTGTCGTGACGTAAGAGGAAAAGCACACGCAGACGTGTGCAAGTTCACGTCACGTCCGTTTTCCACAGTCCGAGCCGCATGAGAACACGTAAACTACACAGTCATCGAAAGCATTAACATCAATCCGTGAGCTTACATTTCTGATTGATGATTCTTCATTTCCTTTCTGCGCCGTGCCCCCAGCGCAGTTACACAACAATCAATCGCTCAAATCGCTAATTATATGAAAAGTAACAGCAAAAGAAATAATTGAAAAATAAACAAAAAATATACTTAATAAAAGAAAGCTAAAAGCTAAACGATATGACAGAGCTACATGTACAATCGACTTTCCAAAACAAGATAAAATTTTTCTTTTGAAGAACAAACGTTACATTCTGTTCTTGATAGAAAATTGGAGTACAAGGAGCACTGAAATTGCCATTTTGGCATTATTGCCATTATGTGTATCATTATTATCTGTCATGACCAACATGACTCGATATATTATAATTGTCAGCGTTGTTGTTGATCACGTGCAGACAATGCTGTTAGTGCGGACTTTATTGCCGTGAATTCACATTATCTGATCTTCTTTTTCTTTTGTATTTTTATCACTTTGTCGAGATGTTGTTATTGGTATCGATATCAACTACAAAATCGACATTATGAACTCGCGTTCACGTGGGTACACAACTCGCATGATTCGCGACGTAATGAGCATTCAGAATCTCCGTTCATTAATACTCCAGCATGATAAGGCTGAATTTCGACAACGAGCGGCAAATGAGAGAGAGAAAGAGACGGAGAAATGGTCTCGCGATGCGATAATGCCGTGCGCGCGTTCTCAGACTTCTTTTTCGCTTCGTGACGATGATGAGAACGACGACGATCCGTCGTTATCTCAGTCACTATCGTGTTTTGCCATTGTAAATACGCAGCGCGCGCGCGGCACCGAGTGCTGTTTTGCACAGGCGTCGTATCCGCTGCCGCCGTCGCTCGGCATTGATTAATCGCGAGGAGCACCCTCGCGCACAGCCGGCGACGATCGCGCAATCGTCCATCGCCAGCGAGAGTCGGAAAAGAGCGAAGTCGGGTCGATTACCTAACGGACGATTGATGGGCGAGACATTTTCGACAACATCGGGAAGGCTCAACCGTGTCTTGTCGATTTGAATCAATCAGCTCTTTCGCATCTCTCGCACCATTTTGTTCTTTTTATCACTTCCCTGCGACAAATGCGATTATCACTTGATATACACGAGTTCGGTCACTAAAATTTGTATCTAGATCATATCCAATTTCAATATTTTAATATTTGCCAACCTGTAATTATAGGTGATTTAGTTATGATAATGCAAGATGCCATTAGCTACAACAATCTTTGAAGATACCGAAATTAAAATATCGAGAAAGATGACATCAGAAATAAGAAGGAGAAAAGTGATATTGTGTTTGAAAAGAGAAAAACCTGAAAAAACTCATAAGGAAAGAAAAAAGGAAAACTACTTGTCCATTCTTCATTAAAACATTAATTGTCGAAACATTTGGTGTGGCAATTCAACACAATATCTTGATATACAATTTAGTAACGAATAAATTACAATTAGTAATTATTTTTTTATGTAGAACGCATGTTTGCAACGAAATGCTGTGATGAAATCCTTTTGTTGAAGTTTAATTTTTATTTGACTGTTCCAGTTATTGATGTAACGTCCGACTACTAATTAGTTCAGACACATTCAGAGTATTCCGAATGACGTTCCGATGACTTAATCGAGAAGACGAGCTCGAGCACTATCGGTCTGGGAATCCCATGAATGACGTTGAGCAAGTTTTATTTGAAACTTTTAATACTTTGTACTTTAGTAAACACATCAATAATCATGCGGCATAATTTTAAATTCGAATTAAATTGACTAGGATCGATTGTTCCAACTTCTAAGCTTTACCCGACAGTATTATATCTTCATCTCTTTTTTAGAACTTATCTTAAAAGAGACAAAGATATGCCTACCTGTCGGATAACACTTACCAAGAAGTTGAAACAATCGGTCCTTATATCTACACACTCATCATCCTCAATAGAGTTGACCAGAACGAGTGTTGTTCATTTTGATCGCCGAAGGCGTAACTGATAGTGCAAGGCTTATCACGGAACTTTGGCAGTCTCTGACAATTTCTACTGCAATGAGAACGACGTAACCACCATTCGCGATAACGCTCGCGCGCAATACCCCTCTTATCATGAAATTAGCGATTGCCTCCATGCCGATTGTCCTTGTTTACTACGCATCTCTATTATTATGTGAATTTTACGCGACGATTACACCCGCGGCCCGATTTTGAAGTAAATAAACAGGGTCACCGATCCGGATTTTCCTCGATCTCTATCTTTATACCGTACGCGATTGTCTCTGAGCGATTTCATGATGTCGGAGGGATCCGAAAAGAAAGGAAATAATTATTAACCATTTCGGATTATTATGAGAAGTGAAAAATTGAGAAATAAAAAAAGACGAGAATAAAAGAGAATGTGGCAGTAGCTGTAAGAAAATTCGGGAAATTTTTGAGAAGTGAAATAACATTGGATTTTACATTAAGTATTATTTAAGGTACAAGATAAATATGCTCACAATTGTCTCTATTAAAACTTTCTCCATTATAATATGAAGTATTGATAAAATATTTTTTTAGACGGCTCATAGTCACAATTTGGCTTATGCGCAATATGATCCTGTTTTCAAAATAATCTACACTTGTCACAGAAGAAAAATCTATAAAGTACAATAGATGATGACACATGCAAAAATAATAAATAACAGAAATGTGAATTAAATAATAATGAAAAACTACATCTTCCTGTTTAAGAACTTTTATAATGTAATAGTATATTGTGCAACGATCCTTCGTATACGACATTTTCACTAATCGCGAGAAGAAATCTTTTCCAGATTGCAATCAAAATAAACCGTAATATAAAGGCCGTGATGCTCGTAACAGCAGCAGCGTAACAGTAATTAGATCAACGTTTAAGCGATAATCGGCTACCCTATAATTAGACGTATTAGCTATTTCGTACGACTTTATCGTCCGGCCTTTATTGCCACGATAAACTTGCGTATAATCATTATTAAGCGGCGAATAGGCGCGCGTGAACTATAACGATGTAGAACACGAGCCATGACCCCGCCGTCGCACATCATGTTCAGCCACGTTATGTATGATCGTTCATCTACACACAAAGTGTGTTTTATTATTCATTGCTGATGATGCTAAAATTGTTCTGTCCCTTTTGTTTAAATTTTGTCCAAATGCTGGACAAAGATGGGACCACGACATTGTTTTTGTAAAAATACAAACTTAATTTGCATTTTTAAATCATTTTAATTCCAATTGGATTTGATTTCTAAGTTGATGCCGCGTCTATTATGTTATTGAATGTTTGTAGAAACATCTTAAAGTTGTTTCTAATACTTTTATATCAGGTATTTGAACATTCCTCTCACATACAACCAGCGTGAGAAATAGGACCTCTAATATTAAATACTAAACATTAATAACATCAATTTACAATGCGATATATTACGAAAGAGCTTTGCACGACTATGATCTGTCTTTCAAAGAAATATCTCGCGACTGTTGCGCACGTCTCTATTTGATAGACTTATCTCGACCAAGACTTGAAACTACTAAGGATTATCATCGCTTCGCGCATATCTTCGTAACACCGAGAGGACATCGATACCCGTCTAGGATTTCACTCCTGTAAGTAAGAGGCCGGCGGGATTAATCGGTGAGCAGGAGCCATGTCGGCGAGGTCGTAATCTCGGCCTATCTATTCATCCGGACATTCAGCGATTAGCGAATAATAAAGTTCGGTAACACGAGACTGCGCTTATCGTTCTCTTACTCTCTTTGTTATTATCTTCTCCTGAATGCTCTTCTTGCCGACCAACCGAACGACCAGGAGCGATGGTGCACAGAAAGACGAGCCCCGGACAATCGCATACCAAAGATAATCGACTACTGCCGAGAATGAAAGAGAAAAAGTCTGTGTACACGTATGTATACGTAAAATTTATTTAACTATCAAGGATTATAATAATTCAAGATGACACCAGATAAAATTCATGTTCGTCGCTACATGCGAGTATTAATTTAAGGGAAATGCTACCAAAACGAAAAGATGAATTTATCAAACTTATGGTGATGATATTGCACGTGCTGAGATACAGGAGACAGGTTAAATGACTCAGAAATGATGATTTCAACCCGAATGACAGGTGGCACATTAGAGTTTCAACGGATCTCCGATAGAGAAGAAAACAAACGATTTAGAAGCATTATGGAAGGAAAATGCGGAGAGAACCATATTATAAGTAGTGTAGATTGTCTCCGTTTCACCGAACGAAAAACTCAAACTGCATCATGTACGCATCGCTAAATCGGCCGATAATAAATCTTCAACGCTAACGTCGTCGAACGTTAAATCATATGCGTTTCGTCACCGCGAGACAAATGGCAGGATATTTCCATGCCTCTGCGGAATTAGGAGCGCCGTCGACGACGATTTTGTCGGTGTTGAACAAGACTATAATCACGTGAAACGAGAGAAAGGGAGAGAGGAGGAGGGAGAGAAAGAGAGATGTACGTGTGACTAAACGCCGCGCGGAAAGATCGGGGCTCTTTTCGGGCACGCAAGCCTCCCGCGGTATATCATTCTCTCTTCTTTCTCGCTCTCCCGGGGAAAGTCAACGTCGTTGCGCCGTCGTTCCTTCGCGAGGAGCTCCAGACCCTCCCTCGCGACGGCGACGACGATGACACACTCTCAGCTCGCGAGATTACAGTTTTGTATTATTAGAACGTAGCTACAACCCGTTCTGTCTCATTTTCACCGAGGCAGCCGTTCGTTCGATTCGAGATTCGTTCGGAAAAATTGTCACCCCGATGATCCAGATTCTATTTAATCAACTTAGAATTCATTGGAATTAAGTTGGGAGTAATCCTGAATTGGACGTTAAGATAGTTACATGTACATATCATATATTTTTAATAATTTAATAAGAATTCATTTCTTTAGTCATTTCCTATAAATGCGTTGTATGAATTAAATACTGAGATGTCGATATGAATGCGAACTATTGTTCGAAAATTGCCTATTTCATGCGATCCAGCGTGTAAGATTCCTTTTTTCATTGGAGAGATTTATGATGTTTAGAAACAGCTTGCAATGACCCGGCGTAACGGAAATGATGACAAGTAGGACGTACCTTGATGAAGAGACGGTAGCGGTGACGGCGGCGACAGCTGAAACGGCTCTTGTTTGATCTTTAGGGAATGAGAAGAGTCCTGCATACCGAGACCTGTGGCGCTCAGATTGCCATTCCCTTGCTGTAGTTCCTGAAAAAATCGTTGTCAGATTAATACCACTACTCAATCTCTCATTTTCTTATAAATATGGTGCAGTTTTGTAAATCGACAAGCGAGCAAACATATTAGAAATAATTCTTTCAACACCCTATTTATTTGATTGTGTCGTAAAAGCGTTTAACGTTACATTTGAATTATTTAAGATTAAAGTCCTTAGTTTATATGATGGCCCATATTCAGGCCTACAACGAGGTTTAAAAGCTTTTCAGTCACTTTTAAAGGCGGTTTTAAAGGCATTGTCGGCGCCGTAATTCTACGTCATTTTTAAGTCTTTTAAGTTTTTTAAGCTGGTTGCCGGCAATATAGTTCTACTTCATTTCAAAATCTATAGCTATCTAACAAAAAAGCATTCATCTATGGATGCTTGGAAATTGTAGGCAGCGTCCACTAAGGCTCTCACGTCAGAACCGTTGGCTACGAGTGTAGTACATCAGTTTGCAATTCAAAAAGCTGACACGACATAAATCTTGGATAAAAGACGGCGTATCAACAAGATAAATCCATATTCCGGTCTAAAATCCAGTTTAAAATACTCTCTAAAATATTATTGCCTCTCATAGTAGAATTGGACGAAGAGGTAAACGAACCGTGAAATTACCGACTCGAGAGCAAAGAAGCTAGACTTTCTTCCTGTGAAGAACAAGAGAGAAAACCCGAGATAGGGTAGTTCCTAAAAGACTTTTGGCTTGCTGCTTGCGATGTTTGAAGTGCCGTCGCCGAAAGCTTATAAACACGGACTCAGTGTTGTGACATCGTATTATGCCAGGGCCAAACTTACGGTCTCGCTAGATCGTTAATTTGCGATCCGGTTTTACGATACCCCTGCGCACCCTCCCAGTAACGACCCGTTTGCGAAATCCTTCAATCGCTGAAAACTCGGAAGAAACTTTTCTGGAAAGAATCTTAGTATTCGCAAATTGGAGATGTATCGTACTAGTTCTATTCTAGTCAGAATATACCTGTTACATTCGGAAAAAAGTTACAAGAGAATTTCTTATAGGCGCAATTTCTATATCATTCAATTAAAAAAATGTTTATATAATGCTAGTTTTAATTGCAACATATAAATATATGAAGCTCTATTTATAAATAATCATTCTCTAATCACGTTTAGCTAAACACAGTTTAGCATTTTGATAATTTCCTGCATGTAACATGTGAATCAACACATTATCTCGAAAATTCATTAAATTCTCTTTATTAATTCTTTATAAATAATATTAATTATTATGGAGTACCAATTACCTTTAATAATTACAGATTAGAGAGGAAATTGCTCTTATTAATCAATTTATAGCTTATGAAAATAAATAAACATATTCATTGCTTACAAATTATGAAATATGTGTAGCATAATCTTGCTAAAAAAAGGGTTTAAGAGCATAGTCTTATGCTACCGCTCCTGCAGTTTATATTGCGATAATGTTCGCAACATCTTATTGCACCAAAAATAAATTCAAAAGTGCTATCACGTTTCTGGCCAGAATTGGCATGCCGCAATCTTCTTTTGTTCGTTTGTGCGTACGATCGTATCGGACCAAGAAATCTCGAAAATATTCCAGTCATTCACTTACTTAATCACAGAGAAATTACGCAGAAGTTATCGCCAGTTAATTATCTCCACTGAAAAAAAAGATATCAAACTAAATTCGAACGCAACTCCGCAACTTTTTAACGCCATGTATGCTCCCACAATTATACAAGAATTCAATTTTTCTTATCAATGTGCACTAGCTCACGATACATCATTCCAAAATTTACAGAGAAATATGAGACTCATTTGTCAATAATTTTTAAGCAAAGATCTTTATAGTAGATAAGTAAATATTACAAGATATTACAAGAAAAAATTTTGATATTACTTTTTTTACTAAAAGATTTCTACTATTTTATTACTATATTCTACTAAAAGATTTCTCTTTTTGTTAATAAAAATTCAAAATTATAATAGAAAAGATAATGATAATATTTCTCATCATTAATCTTTTGAAAGCTCAAATAGATTACGTTGAAGAATCTTGTCTTGAAAATCCTTGAAGAGTGGTCAAACAGCGAGCAGTACAAGTGAACAGTAATCAGAATTGTCATCGATTTTTAGCTTATGTTCGCGATGTGGATCGCCGCGCTGGCGGATCGATGGAATGACGCACGATAACCCACTTTTAATCCATTCAGTGATACCGACAAATCGCGCAAATGACGACGCATAATGTCGACGCTGAAATCCGTCATTGACGATGAAACTCTTGACCGACATTCGTTTGTCAGAGTGGCTCGAGTTCCATAAAATTCTAAAGTCATAAAAGTTATTAAACACGCACTTTTTACACTTGTTCTCTTCGTTACTTTCACACTCAAAATGCGAGACTAGTTTTGTAATTTAGATAAAAACAAATCTGTAGGAACTTAGGTACAAATAAAACAGAAGGAAATCTAGTAAGATCGCTGCCACAAAATTCTGACAAGAATCTTCGACAATCGAGAAAAGCTCTCGAATAATGTGCAAAATTACCGCGCGGTAAATCTTGAGGCAAAGACGTGCATCGCGTGGAGTCGTTGCGAAATTTTCGAGGTCATGACCCCCCTCCGACTCTTTTTTTTTATTTCTCTGTCGGAAGATAACGAGAGCGTATGTAGCGACGCTAAGTCGAGCACTACTCGCGCCGTTCCGTGAAACAGAAAACTCTGCGGAAAAGCAAGCAAGTAACCGCAAAAACAATTGTCTAAATATTTCAAATACATGTAAAGAGAATAGTGGATCCACAAGTCGTACATTACTCGTTTATTACTGCAAGCGTAGCTACAAAAGCGCGTCCCGAATATCCGGTGTTTTGTTTTAAGATGTCCAAGCACTCAATTTTGGCTATCTTCATTCGATATCGCAGAATTCTTTAATCAATCGTCAATTCTATATTTTCTCAAAAATATTTTCCACAAGTGGCACATATATATTTTTTATCTTACAGATATATGTAAGAATTGATATCTCTTTTATAAATATGAAAACACATAATGTATTTCAAGAAAAGTAAAAACAAAAGTGGTAATAATTAAATTCAGGAATCATGACCGATAACCCATGTCGTATCAGTCACTTGTTTCACAAAAATTCATTCACGAAGCTGAAAATAAGTTTGTTAAATTCGTTTACACATGCTTTGTACTCTTTGATATGATATTTTGATTTTATACAAAAAGCTAATTGTAAACTTTTTCTGTTAATAACAAAAAGAGATAGTAATAATATAATTAGGCAAAACTATAATAAAATTAGGTAATTATAATTGACACACAATACAGCACCAGTTTTTTAATCTGCGAAATCTTTTTTAGACTTGCAGATTGAATTCGTTAAATCCGTCTCTCTGCTTTTATTTTTCATTAATTTAAAAATGATACTATTATTGATTTATTTGACTTACCCCGGAGACAGGAATGATGTGCGAAACCATCCTGGATCTGTCCACGGATATGTAATTCATAAAGGCGTCGGCAGTCGCCGCTGCATCTACACTTTGCTGCTGTTGCTGCTGCAACTCCAGCCAATCACTAGATTCTCCACAATTCTCCACAACTGCACCGGCGACGGATCTCACATTAACAAAAAGTCCAGTAATCCCTTCGTGATCGATATCGTCGGAATATCCGAAATCTTATTTCACTGACACTTGACGATCGAACGACCGTCTTTGTTCCATGCTCTCAAAACTGTCCAAAATAAGTGAAACATTCGTTTTCGATAGCGACACAATTTTCACACAATATCAAGTCTGTAAAGTTTATAACAATAAATAAGCACAACAGTAAATCTGCATATAAAAGAAGATAAAATTGTCCATACAATAATAATAGTTCGTATTGTTCCCTCTCCGACGAAATAGTACACCACAAAAACGAGTTTGATACGTCCCGCGTTTTATAATTTCGTCGAGTGCGAAAAGTTTCGAAGTGCAGCATGAACCGCAAGCGAATCACACAGTTGAGATATCTGTAACAGACATAACATGTGTCTTCCATGAAATTATAGTATACAAGAGTGTAGATTAATTGGAAACGGAGAAACAATTAAATTGTTTGTTTAGAGAAAATGCTATATTAACTGGAAATATATTTTGTCCACATAAAATCATACAACATTTCAGAAATGTCGATTCAAGCGAGTTTCAAATTTATACGTTTAAAACGAGGCCAATAGGAAACATTTTTACGGTACTACAAAATAAATATATTGTATCATATTCGTATATCATATAACATGTGTAATAAAATAATATATATACTATTTTCATGATTTTAGAATTACGACAAAAGATAATTTGTTTTAATTACAGGTGCAAATTAAAAATAAACTGTTTCAGATAGATATATATGTTGTCGTTAAGATTAAAGAATATTCGAAAATAGACATTTGTGTATCATTTAATTTCAAAAAATAGAAAAAACTCTAAAAGCCAAATTTATACTGGAATATAAAATTTTACTAAAATTTTTTCTAGAAAGAAAAGACTTGTAACATCTTGATGAGATATATCTGAATATATAATAAATACAATATTTATTATATAATTAATATATCATAAAAAATTACATAAAACTATTACTACTACTGTCTACTATACTAATATAAATAATAATATAAATAAATAATCGTTTTCTTATATATTTTTATTTGTGATTGTCATCAGAAATTATTATTATATTTATAATAACTTATTTATTTCCGTAACACATAAACTGCAGCTTTACTTGTTACCTTTCCGTAATTATTAATTCAATTAACGTGAATTATCTATAAGGCCGATAAAACCAGCTAACGCAATCATTAACGTAATGTTATCCAACATCAAAATAAAAATCCAATGTATACGCGGCAATCGATAAGAGTTCGATAACTACGTATTTTGCTGTGATTTCAGGCAGAAAATTAGTAAATCAAAATGAAAAGAAGATACATATACAAATTTAATCGAAGTGTTCATCCTATATATTTCCATTTTTAAGCTCATATCTTAAACAAAAAGTGAAAACATTAAGAAGTTTATTCTACAGACGTTCCATAACTTCACAACTTATGTGCACATATCCTCCTTCTCTCAACAAATAAATAGACAAATTATAGAATTTATATACAAACTTGAAACAAGAAAATTACTGATCAATCATGAAATCATGTCCGCTGTTAGTATCTTTAGATGGATTCATCATTACTGAACGTCGATGAGCACAAGTTTTGAGTCTCGACAAGGTGCATCGGTGTTTTCCAACTCCGAGAAACACGAATGTAGGGATCAGTTCGAACGGTGTTCGATGACATCGAAATCCAAGTTCTAATGTGTTCTAAACGACAGTGACACATTGCTCGACCGTCAGCCGACGTATTAAACTATTTTCATTGGAACGCCAGCCAACAAACGACACGCCAATTCCCATGGATTTAAAATCCATTATTATTGAATTGAGTTTTCCAATACAATTTTGTTACGAATCAATCACGCATGCACAAGCCAATTCTTAAACATTTTCACATGCTCATCTACTGTTTAATCTTCAACTTCCTATCAAATGGAGACTGTATTCTGCCACTGTATCAAGAAATGTTATACGAATTTCACGAGATTACTTGCTGTATCGGACAACTTACAAACTCGCTTCGAACCAAACAAAAACGAAAATAAATAACAAACATTTGCTACAGTTATTGTTATGAAACTGTAGGATATTTTAGTTACTGTTAGTACGTCTTTGTTGTATGTTTGTGTATGTCAGTATGCAAAAAAATATGCCGTTTGTAGTAGCTTTAGATTTAAGACATTTGTACGGATCGATACGTTCAATATTATATATTATAATTGATACTTTTAATTCCCGTGATCGCAATAGAGAAAGGCGACGGCGCTGGCCTGCATGCGAAATAACTCATTGCGCCGCAAGGTAAAGTGACTATTATTTTTTAAAATATACAACTTATTAAACATTGTATTCACTTTTATTACATATTTATTGTCCCAACAAAACAATATTTAACCTTACTTTCGAACAGTACTTTCAATTACTCGAGAAGCTACTTTGTCGCGGCTCTTCAAATTTGTATAGAAAAAACTTCGCGACTTTCAGGGAATTCTTTTCTTCTACAGCGACAAGCGAATTACAAGTATGATTGTGTAAAAGCGGAAAGGTTTACTTCGATAGAAATTTTCATGCGTTTTCACGAGGAGGCTGAACTCGCGAGATTCAACCAGTTCGATAATATGAATCCTGCTTAAAATGCGCCGTCCACCGACCTGGTTTCGGCGGGGTGATGAGCGTGCAACAGCTGAGCACTTAACGCCCTTAGCGACGATGAGGCTCGCTAGAAAGAAGCCCCGAGGGACTCATCACGGCACTTCCGCCGGTGCGCGAGGACAGACGAACTCGCATCGTCGTCGACCGCGACGATAAATCCCGCACTCGATCAGCGGCCTCTGTTTACGATTTTTCGGTCGTTCCCCTCTTATAATAGCTGGTTCTAAGCGCTTCCAAATATCTTGAAAACTTTTAGACGCGGGACTGATCGCGTGTTAGCACGAAGGCGCATCATCAATCACTTGTCCGCACTAGTAACCGGAGCAGATACTTATGTATTTATATATTTATATCGAAGTGGCAGGAAACCGCTCAGTCGCATTGTCGATTAGATTACGTGTTTGTTTCGGACGACAGTACGATTCTGTCCTCGTCAATTCGTAATCCGCCGTGATTCTGGTAACGAAAGATCTGTTGCGAGTGGTCGCGGGTGATGAGAGATAAGTGCCGTTAATCGAACGGCTTGATTATGTCCGGTTTTTTTTCGATGTCCAGACATGTACTACGTTTACGCGAGCGTTACTTCTGTAATAATTTACTCGAATCATCGTAACTTGCTGCGTTTACGCTGCGCGTAAACCAATAATTCCCCGTTTACGCGCAGCGAATTATCGTAAGTTATGAATTAGGAATCGCGAATTACGAATCGCGCATAGTTTGGCGCTAGCTCAAACGTAGGGCCACTTCGACCAAACTCCGATTCATTTAATCGTCGATTAACTTGCAGGGCGACTAACATAAAATCTCCAATAATATAATTCTCGTATATAAATAATATAAGTTTTACGTTGGTCGCCCTGTAAGTTAATCGACGATTAAATTAATCGGAGTTTGATCGAAGCCCGAAATGATGTAATCGAGTAATCGGCGTTGACGCGTTCGCACTAGTGCCTGCGCGAGCGGCGGCGCCGGCGCCGGTCGGTGCGACAGACGCGCCGCCAACTCTTTTCGCGAAACGAGGAAAAATCTCCGGCTTATCTCGGCGGCGAGATGCAGCAAGAAGAGAATTTATCCCGCTGTTTAGTAAACATCGCCTCTGCTCTCTACAAATCGCGTAACGAAGTTTACAAACTCCGCGGCGATCTCGTGCGCCGCCCGCGAGTCCTCGGAAGATAGTCAAATGTTATACAAAATCGCGGCACGTTCCACGCGGGATGATTTACTTCTTTTTCCCAAGCACGCGCGCTCCGCGCGATAACGCGGGATTTCATTCATCGATTACCCCGCGGCTCTCTCTTTTTCCCTTTTGCCGTCGGGACGCAGCGTGTTCGCGCCTAACTCCAGGCGGGCGGGAAAAATCGGGGAACCCTTCGCTAATTCTTCGTAATCGCGTAAATTGGATATATGATTGATAATGATAATCATGTCTCATTGTTAGAAGTCATACATGCAAGAAAACGATGCGCGACTTATTCACAGTTCAAATGCGGAGCAGATATTTCTGTACGTGTAAGTTTTTCAATCTATTTTTGCGACAGAGGTATATGCAAAATAAATTCTGCCAAATGATATTTTCTACAGTTCTCATCATGTTCTTGTCGATTCATGCACGGTCTCCAGCTGTCAAGATCAAATCAAGATCAGTATGTTCAATCGAACTTGCAAACTGATCAGTTCTCCTTCACAAGCCTTTCACAAAGAGAACTTTTAATTTAGCAGAAAAATATTTAGCAAAAAGAGGAATTGAAGAATCTTCTTTGCATTACTTTTATTATGGTATTCGAACAATTTAAGTTTTGATCTCAAAAAGATCCTTTAACCTCAAGAAGATCATTTGAATCTTTTTGACATGAAGGACAAACATCTATTCGAGCTATAACTTACAACTTTACCTTACTGACCAATCTTTCGTTCGTTAATGATATATTGGGTCAGTGAAAAAGTTCGATTCGATTTTTTGCGTCAAATTTTACTTTATTGCATTTAGTAGCACCAAATATTTGTTAACAAAGTAATCGCGATCATTGCTTACGATTAGACGTCATTATCTACATTATTGCCTGTATCACATGTACGTGGCGATTTGATGTTGAAAAACCGTACCGAACTTTTTCATCCAATATATACGATTAGTAATCAATTCCAACAGTTCAGTTACGTTCCACTGGTTCCATCGAATCGTTCACACTCACTCAAAACTCGTGTTTATCTTTCAAAACAATTGGAATAACTTGCTCCCGCGTCCCGCTCGATCTTTCATCTAAACGCTACTTACCATTGTTACCTGCCGCATCTCCCCGCGAATCGAATCCGCTCAATCACTCCGTTTAACGCGTCGCTTGTCGAACGACGCAGCCTCTGCGAAACTCATGCGATACGCTCGAGCGAAACAGACGGATGAAGACCGCGTGCACGAGAAACGGGCGCGAGCAGAGACGAGACCAAGCCGGGAGGCAAACTCGAGACACTAGGCTGTAAAAGAAACGACGCCCGCGCCGGCGAGCTAGTGCGCGCATGCGCGCGCCTCCACGGCATGCGCCATAGGCGGGGCCTGGGTTCTCTTGTTTCACTACCGCTGCAACTTCAGACCGCCCTCTCCGGCGCGGCGCATGCGCGTTGTACGCTCCTGCCGACTCCTCGATGATTTCACGTCGCGTTTGCTCCACTCACGGTACGATACGTTAATTTTCAAGCAGCATCTGCATTATCGAATCGAGTCTCGAGCCGAATCCCGAATTAAGCTACCTGATGAAAGTGCGGTCGACTTTCTATCACGGCAAGTCCAGCGCCGTCGCGAATATAGTTGAAAAATATATTTTGCTTGCACGTATTTATTTATATTTTCGCTCTGCTCGGAGGTACATCCGTTGCACTGTCCAACAACACGTAGAACTTTGTTGTCCAACAAAACATATAACCGCATAAAGTCAAGTTCACATTATCGAACTGAGATGCGAGTCAATAATCTACATAACGAATAATTTAACTTTCTCAATGCCATTTTTAGATACGTGCAAGAAACATAGTGGACATGAGTGGCATCGAGTTGCCTTAAAATTGAAATAGGGGATTTAAAGAGAAAAAAAGACTGCTCTTGCAATTCTACACACATAGACCGTGATAGACAAAAAGTTGAAAAAGCAAGACCAAATTGTATTCCATGCATGCAGTAGTATATTTCGGACACGTTATACAAGTTTTAAAATATTTGTGTTTGGGTTTCCTTCAGTTTTTGATTCGATATATTTGTCTGAAAAATATATTTTGAACCATGAGTTACATTAAAAATAAGCCACGAAAGTCTCAGAATAATGCAAGTTATGTTGAAAAATGAGAATTACAGCATACTCATCTGATGTTGACAAACTTACTCAAGAAATTTAACAGCAAGTCTCATTAATTCATAACTTATTGGGTGTTTATTACGATTTTTTAGTAAGTAACATCTGAAAAAATATACTTTTTTAATCAAATATTTATTTTATTTCATCTCTTATTTTTTTATTTATTATTTCTATTGTATTCCTAGAAAGTTTCTCTCTTTCTTCTGCATCCAGTTTAAGCTATGTTTGAGGCCGATCCAGAAAGAACCTAACAAGAAATGGTTTTCCGGCACGTCACTCTCGTGAACTAAATCGTTTATCCGAAAAATTGTGCATGCAAAAGGCCATTTTTCGATAGGGGAACCGGAAAATCATTTTGCTGCACGATGACCATGTGTTGCTTTTGCAATTTATAGGAGGCAATCTTCAACTTGGACTAGGATTCTCTACCGCACACGGCATATTCATCGATCTGGCGTTTTCTGATTATCACCTACTCCGATCAATACAGAACGCTTTGGCTGGACAGCACTTTCGCGATGTGGCTGAGACTCGAAAATATATTATGAATTTCATCGTCTTCAGACCGTCATCTTCTTTTCTCATGAAATATAAAAATGAATACAAAGGTGGCAGAAGCTATAAGATACTAGGGTAAATATTTTAATGTGATTAAATTGTTTGTTATATTTTATGAAAGTAAAGTAATATTTTTTTAAAAAAGCTAGAATTTGTGCCTATGTCTAATAAATGCTCTGAATATCTTTAATATAAGATATAACATTTAAGATTAAATTTCCAATTTTCAAAAGCCTACGCTTAAAATAGTTGTTATTTTTCTTAATCTGTATAACAGCATATGATTCATGAACATTATTTACACGTAACTTTCTGAATGATTTATTACTTTTCATAATAAATTTTATTTTTATGAATGTGCGCCAGACTGTTTTTAACGATAGAGACTCAATACGCGAAGAAACATTACGAAAAATAAAAATATCGGTTAGGAGGATGAATATTATGTAACTACGCTTACATCGCATTCCGCGAAGTGCATTAAGCAACTATTGTTTTGCTCGATAACCACCGGTTAGGATTGATGTCAGGAATTAAGGTCAAGTGAACGAGATCGCTGTCGAAATTGCTGACAGCTGTTAAAGATACGGATGCATGTGCATTATGGTTCGATACATAAAGATATTCAATTATTATTAGCAACTTAGGATTATTTATATTTTTATAAACGCATTTATTTCTAACGCAAGAAGGATAATAAAAAAAAACAGGTTAAATTCTCTAGAGAGTGCAGTGCATTGGTAAAATAAGAAATTATCGATAACTCAAAATGTCACGTGACGTGAACGAAATGCGCAAACGTTTGCGAGGAAGTGGGGAAAGAACAGGAGCGTCGGACGCCATGTTGGGGCGGTATCTGCAGCCGCTTGCCACGCGCAATTGGTCGAAAACTCGTTCCGGAACTCGACTCGACGCGCACTCGCACTTGGCCCCGATAATTCCTCGTGAAATATATATCACGTTTGATTCACATTGGCTTGCAAGTTAGGAAAAAACACAGATTGACCTTTTAATGGCGAGCTTGCGACTCGGCAAATGCGTCAACCATCTTTTGTCATGCAAATGAGGTTGTATTGTTATCAAAGTGAAACCGAAATACGAGTATCGTAACGTGAAATCTTTGTCATGCACCTTTTTATGAATATGAACCAAAAACATCTTAAGAAGGTTTAATTTTAATAAAGTCCCAAAATCAGAAATTTATTTTATTACTTTATTATTATAAAGTTTTGCAAATGATGCTTATTTTTTGCAAGCAAAGAATAAGTATCATTTTTCAAATAAAAATACAATTTATATAAATATAACGAGAGAAAGTTGTAATTTTATGTTTTTATAAGCTGGCGTCAGCGAAACTCTATATTGCGAATCTATACAGGAATTTTTGAAAGATTTGATTAACTCATTTTAACACTAACTCAAAAAAGCATAAATTAATGTAAATATATGCTCTCCTAAGTTTAACTTATATCACATATATTATCATTGACAGTGATTTTAGTTTAACATTTTAGTAGACAATAATTTGAATCTATATATGAGACAGATACATGCTTAATATGCAATAAAAATTGAAAAAGATAGACAAGAACATTGTAATATCTAAATCAAACAATTATCTTCTCTAACAAATATATCTAGTATCTTTCTTTAAATTTGCATACACGTATTTCACGTATTTTTGTACTATTTTAATATTATGTTAAATTGTTCGTGATATATATTAAATATTACAAAAGAAAATTAAAAATATGAAACTTTATAGTACATTTACTCATATGTGTGCATACAGAGAATTTAATTATGCATCTTATTTTAGACATTTATGCTCGATATATTCACTATCTAGATCGAGATTTACCGGAGATCCACGGAAATCACGAGCCATGCAAGTTTGGCGACAGGAAGGGAAACAAATGGCAATAACGGTGGTTAAGCGCGGCCGGATATTTTTCAACAGTAGCGATGGTCGGGTACGCGAATTGTTGACCGAACGCTGGGACTTATGGACGCCGATGTTGCTGATATAGCGGCGTATTGTTAAGCCGGCACAATGACCGTGTTTAGCAACATCGAGACTTGCCGATCGCGTTCGATTGTTCCCGCTATTCTCGCAGTTACTATTGGATTATCGTTGACAAGTTGGCTCGCTCAGGACAACCCTTTAAACTCCGCGTCTATGAAAGAGACGATTTTTTATTCGATTCTTATAATACGCAAACGTATAACAGAGCAGCATTCTCCCTTTACAGCTCTTTGTTATATCAAGATTAAACATATTTGCATCGATCTCTCAGCGAGGGCGAATGCTTATCGGGAAACGATAAATTGCGGCAACCAAGGGGCTTTATTCTTCGCCCTGCCGGAGCAGTGAAACGGGAGAAGGAGCCTCTGTTTTGATTAGGCAATGTCAAAGCAAACCAACTCTTTCGGCCCAGACTGACTTCTTTCTCTTTCTCCCTTTTCTCGTGCTTGAGCTGAACCTTTCGGTTTTACTGCCGTTTTATAGTCGTTTGTTTGTCGCGGCGAGGCGAGACAGGAGCGATTACCACGCGGTCACGTTCCGCGCAGGACGTTGTAACGTGGTATAGTCGTGACTGGAAGCTCTTCGTCTCGTCCTGCATTCGAAATATTTGTATACGATGATTACTCCCCTTGGTCTTCCGTTTCCTCTCGAAGCAAATCGTTCAACCGTTCTGATTAATTTTAATCGCTCAATGAGCAATAATATAATTTTCTAATTGTTATTATTATTAACTTTCGAACATTGTACTGTAGAGAAAACGCATGCTATACTTGTCACATATTTTGTTATTATTATTGTTATAGCAAGGCAACATAGCGCCAACATGTTTATTACTACTTTAAATTTTCGCGAGAAAATGTAAAGCAGGACGTTATTCTTCGCACATGAAAGGGATCTCATATAAATTATTAAGAGGCCCAACCTAGGCATGTGCTTAAAATCCCGTCTCGTGAGCGTTGGCTTCATACTTTAGCGTTGTCACGAGCCGTAAATGTTTACGTTAAACGCGAGCCACCGTCACACAATATTACCCTTTAGCCACGACTGACGTTCCTCGCACACGCGTGCGAGCCCTTCGCTGCCCTCGGTGGACTACGATACTTCGCTCGTAAAAATTCCCCCTTTTCCCCCCGCCCTGTTCCCTTTTAGCCACACAGCCGAACGATAAGTTGGTCAAACAAATAATATAAGGCTTTCTTTACGAATAGGCCAATCGGGAAAAGATCGCATTGACTGAAAACACGTCGAAAATTCATCTAAAATGGATATACACATTTACTCAAAACTATGCAGCGCAGCTTGCAGCAATTGTTGCTGCAGACTCTTGCACTATATGAACAATACAGATCAGTAAAGATTATTTTAATGATTAAGTTTGTTTTCACACTCTTTTAATTAAGTAAAGTTTAGATTCTATCGGAACAAGCACAATATTTGTATGTAAATCTAATAAAAAAGTAAATAAGAATTGATAAAAATGTATAAAATAGGTTAAAACAGATGCGGCGTACCTTCTCTTTTATCAACTCACCGTGACGCTTGCAAGCTTAAAATTTATATTGTATCAAAAAATGAATCTAACACAATTATGCAAAGATAGACAAGAACTATTTAAAAAAAAGTTTAGAGGCAGAGTAACAACTGCGTGACTGTCGATAATCATCGAAACTGTCAAGCCTTATCTTCGAATTCTTCAGCTTTAGCATTGGGGCGACATCTATCCAAGGAGAGAGATCATTGTTTACCGGTTTCGTTCGTGTCCTGTCTGTACGTAACCTATAAAACGCTGGGTGAACACGGGCGCTCGATTCCCCGTGGCTCGTTGAAGCGCGAGAAAAATTCACAGGTTTAAAAATGGACGAAGAGAGTGATCAGGAGAACACGATCGAGGACGATTACTACACCTTCCTCAATATTGCGAGAAATGTAAGGCAGACTCTGACATAATCTGTTAGAATCATTCGCGTAATGTTACCCGATTCGGAGGGTAGAGATCGGTCTCGAGGGAGTCTCCACGTGACACCTTTTTTAAGGCTGATGTAACACAGCCCTTATAGTCGCGGTGAGCTTCTGCGACCGATGAAACTTTCCACTGACTCGTCTACGTGACTGTGGAACGCTCGATATTGCAATATTGTCAATCATGCTTTGCGGTTTTTTTTAGATATTCCGAAATATATTTATCTTTTTATCTTTAAAGAAATTGTTTTAGATTTATACAGTAAGAATTTGTATTTACAATGTTTCTGCAAAGACAAATTTCCACATCTGCCTTAATATTTGCGTTATCTGGTATCTTAATATCTGTGTTACTGTTAACATGTATGTGTATTAAATTTGTTTCTCTCTTAATTTGCTTATTCATAAAATTTATTGATGCATCCTAGGCCAGTCCTGAAGACATCAGCAATGCATACCGCAGACAAAGTAGGTTGTATCATCCTGACAAGCATACGGATCCAGTACTTAAAAAAGAGGCGGAAATTCTTTTCAATCGTACAAAAAAAGCATACGAAGGTTTGTACATTATTTAATCAGTTATATCTATGTTTGTTTTACACAAACGTTAGTGCTGTAAGATTATCTTTTCACTGTATCATATACCTTTTATTATTTCGTGTTAGAAAGCTAGTTCGTGAAATTTACTTGTTATATAATTGTGCAGAAATTTAAAAGTAATCATTTGACATTGCAGTATTAAGCGATCCACATCAAAGAGCAATTTACGATTCGCTGGGGATCCGTGGTTTAGAGACAGAGGGATGGGAAATCGTACATCGTACAAAGACACCTCAGGAAATTCGTGAGGAATATGAAAGATTGGCAAGAGAGCGAGAGGAGAGACGTTTACAGCAGCAAACCAATCCCAAAGGCACTGTAACGGTAAACATCAATGCCACTGATATTTTCAGTAAATATGACGAAGATTACAGTGATAGGTAAGATTGATTAATCTAAATCAATACAATTAGATAAAATAATATCTGATAAAACAGAACATATATAAAATTCCCTATATAATTGAATCTATTATATATTAAATAGTATTAATAGTTAAGCAGTATTTTAATATTAATTAATATATTATTTATTTCCCTATTTATTAATTTATTAGTTTGATTATTAGATTATTATTTGTAGCAGTTCAATACAAAGTTCTGGGGATTACGTTTCAGCAGTGGATTATTTTCATGCATCGAGGTCAGCGGGATGTCGTTTGCGCAGTCTATTGAAGCACCTCTTACTCTAAGGGACACCGTGACCATGTCTGGACAACTCGGAACCCAAAATGGCACAGGTTCCGGGTCCGTTAGTGTTTCGATGAAACGATTGATATCGTCGAAAGGTTGGTTCGAGGTCGAGGTCGGTGCCGGCAATGGCCCAACGTTTTCTCTTAAGGGCTTTCGCACGTTGACGAAGAGGCTGTTCTGCGACGGCGCAACAATATTGCAATTTACGCCGCGCGGGGTGAAAGCTGGTTATGTAGGAAGTACGTGTATTTTGTAATATATGCCTAAGTTTAATTATCTAGTTTTCTTAGAGAGAGATAAAAGTTTTATGATT
The DNA here is from genome assembly GCF_003672135.1 of Ooceraea biroi. Lineage (NCBI taxonomy): Eukaryota > Metazoa > Arthropoda > Insecta > Hymenoptera > Formicidae > Ooceraea > Ooceraea biroi. The sequence continues at coordinate 13,786,175 of NC_039514.1, read as the reverse complement.
TTTAAGTGATAATATAAATTAGGCAAATAGAAGCTTAAGATTGATGGCCAATTAATTTTATATTATAATTATTTAGCCTCGATATTTAAATATCATTATTAATTGTACATATATATATAAATTATATAATTATATAATATTTTACACACATACACTTCAGGTTAATTTTGAGAGAGTAGATCGAATTTCAACTGAAATTTGTAGTTTATAATTTAATCTCGATTTAAATTTGAAATTCTCCATATAATTTGCAGATCTATTTCAAAAAGGTATTTATCATTTTGAATAAAAGCGTTATCGTTTACAGCTCTGGCAATGCAACTGGATAAGCACACAGTGGGATACCTTACGTACAGAGCTGGTATTCAAGGTGCCATGAGCACTATGATCGTGAGAGACACGTCTCGATCGTACACGGCGCTCTCCGTACACTTTGGGTTGCTGCATTCGTTCGTCAGCCTTAATTATACCTATAAGATGGAGGAGAAGCAACTGAAACTTCGCGGGAGCGTCAAGTCGGTATCGCTAAACGTATTTGTTGTTAACGTGGAGTAAAAATGAAATCTGCACGTAATCCGTGGTTTTTTTTACAGAGCTGGCACGTTTGGCGCGTTCCTCGAGTATGGCGCGGAGAAGAAAGTCTCCGAGCACAGTTCGGTTTCGGCGGCCGTGCGGATCGGCACGCCGACCGGCGTGACACTAAAGATCAGGTTGAATCGCGCTTCGCAAGCGTACTCCTTCCCGATCCACTTGTGCGATGAAGTGCTTCCAGCTCCCGTCTTTTACGCCACGGTAGCTCCTATAATTACTTGGGCGGTCATTAAAAAGCTCGTGATCGATCCTGTCGTGAGGGAACGAAAAGAACGTGAGAAGGAGAAACAACGCGAACTGAACAAGTCCAGAATAATGGAGAAACAGAGAGAAGCCAAAGCCGCGACCGAACTGATGAAAGAGACTGTTAGTAGGATAAGAGCGGAAGAAGAATCCAAGAAGGGACTGATCATCACCAAAGCTTTGTACGGTCGATTCGTTTATCCTCAGCAAGACAGAGGCACGGAGGAGAGCGGACACAGAGATGAGATGATAGACGTGACGATTCCTTTGCAATGTTTGGTCAAGGATTCCAAATTGATTCTTCATAAGGCATCTAAGGTACTCTAAGGAAAATCTTAAGTCTCAATTTTTTAATTATGTGTATTAAGCTTGTGACGATCTAGCATTAAAGCAGACCAATTTCTGTTCTAAGTAATACATAATTATTTAAATTGAAACATTAATACCATTAATTAAATTAGAAAAAATTGCAAGTAATAATCTTGCGTTAGATGAATCAATATCTTTATTTGTATTCAAAATGATTTTATAGTTATTTATGATTAAATTAAATGCTTATAATTATTATCTTTTTTATCTTTTTTATATATAACGAATCAATGCTTCCATTTAGTAGCATTTGTAATATGTCATCAATCGTCATTTAAAAGCACCGGCAACTTTATTTATTATTTGCATTACAATAAAATTGTTCTTGCAGAGTCAGCTACCTGGATTTTACGATCCATGCGTGGGAGAAGACAAACAACTCTTGGTGCAGTATCTCTTCCATACCCAAACGCACGAATGTCTTATACAGGATGATGCAGCTCTCAGGATACCCGTCTCTTGTAAGAATATCTACGTGTACACAATTGTTTGCACTAATGCTGTCCAGTGTGTCCGTATTTAAACGCCAAAAACTTTTCTGTATTATTTAAGAATTTTTTCATATGAATTGCTTCATGCTCGTAAAAAAAAACTAAGAAATTAGTGAATCGCATGTCGTGAAATATTTTCATGAATCCAAGTACAATGGACATCATTATCGCCCGATTATACGTTTAAAACTTTCTATTCGATAAATTGGTAACGTGCACTGTATTTTTTCAGCACATAAAGTGAACACCACCTGACAGATGCGCTCGACGTCGAAGTCAAAACGCAGTCGTCGCGGTCCTCGTCAGTGATCAACATCGGCTCAGCGCAGATTACTTCTAGAGGTTTAATTTTACATAGGTGGCAAAAAATTGTTAGTGTTTGTTGATCCTTACGCTTTTATCGTTCTCGATACGTGATACTATCTTCTGTAAAAGGCTATTTTGTCATTTGGAAATGATGATCGCGCATAATATATTCGCGACGTTAAGATACGTTAAGATCACATTTTCTGTGAAGAAAAGGAAAATTCTCGCACGAACATATGTTAAATATTAGATACGTTAAAAAATCCAAGGCGTTGCATCGTATGCGAGTATTATATATGGGGATAATATTAATTTCCTGAAAATCCACATTCGTATTCCAGATACCTTAGCGGAAAGAGTAAACCGCAATTGACTCAAACACAAATCTACTTACTGCCTATAGAAATGTAATGAAATAGGATCTAATGTGAAATATAGATAATATAAAGTAGATATATAATTTTAAAAGATCGTATTGATCTCTTTTCACAGCCATGCAAGGATGCATCATGGATGAAGATACCAAGCAGCTTTATAGTTATACATATATAGAACTGATAAATGTGTATGTATACATATATGCACACATATGTTACTAAATATAGAGACAAACATTTGTTAATCGATTGCACAGAGCCGATTACCAGTGGGATAAGTGTTAGTGTATTACAATACAATTTACTTGTACAAAATAGACACCGTTGTGAAGGTTCGTAAGATGCATGTATTAAATTATATGCATAATACTTGGCTCATGAATATAATTAATAACAATAGCAAACAAGTACATTGGCTGTTGTATTTCTCTCTACTCTATATTTATATACAAAGTGCATTTGTAGATACATCCTTTAAGTGAATAAGAATTGATAGTCTGTATATCAATTGAAAATTTTAAATAGCTTGACATTGTCGCGCAATAAATTAGCTTGTTAAATTATAGAACAAAGACGTTTGACTTAGATTAGACCAATTGTTACGATCTTTCTTCAAAATTCTTCAATAACAACATCCTTGATTTGCATTTTTCATAATTGTGTAATACTTATAATGATAAATTTATTATGTGTTAGTATTCAATATGACGGACTGCAATAAGGCATTTGCACTCGTATCAGGAGGTAAAAATTTTTTAAATATATCAAGTCCATTGTCCTTTGCCTGCAATTGAGATAGTGGGGTCCACGATCGGTCGTGCTCCAATCTGAAGGAACCTTTATAACACTGCGATGGCACGGAATCGCCCCACTCCTGCATAAAAGAAGTAACGATTATATATAGCAGTAATAATTAACACTAAAATTGAGAATAAACATTTAATTTTTTGTGCTCCATATAAAAAAAACAAAATGATCAAAATTAGTTGCGTTTATTTACCTGTGGACTAAGCATGGAAAAATAAAATTGCCCTGATTCTCGTTGATATAAATGATACACGTGACCAGGTTGCTTTACGAAATTACATGCTGCGTGATGCAATTTCGCATTTCGTTCTGCTTCTAATAAAATGCTTTCAGCTTGTTTCTGCAGAAATCTTATCTGTTCTGCGATCACTTGTAACTTATTACATGTATTGGCTTTTATATACCCGTCAGCCTATATGAGTAAACGAGAAATGCATAATTAATAAATAATTAATCATACAAGACGTCCCATAATAATTAATATAATCAAGCAAAAGGTCCTGCATGAAAAAAAACAAATTGGAAATCCTGCATGAAGTTTTTTCATTTCAGGAAATCAATCCTACAAGTTTATTAATACATATACATTTGAGATTTCTATGTATAATTACAAGTAGGTTTGACTTTTAGATTAGAACTAATGTTTCATGAACATATCTGATGAAGTGTTAACGTTTCTGAAACATTGGAACCGAAACATCAAAGAACATAATTTTAATCCAGAAGGCAAGCGAAACTATAATTATATGTACGATTACTTTCTATTACCTTTTGAATTTCTGCTGCTAATATCATCAAATCTTGTTGGCTTGATTTAGCTACGGCATCTGCATCGACCAACAACAAACCTTGTGGCATAATATTTCGTTCTACTAGAGCCACTGCTTTAATAAACCAAAAATAATTATTATTACATATTATGTTATCAGAATTTAATTAAGAGTATTATCACAAGATTGTACCTTTATCTGAAGAATTATGTACACTATTTGTATCCATTGTATCGTTATCCATTGTGTGCACAAATTATTGACTATCACTAAACAATAAGAAAATGTTTATTACTAATAGCTATTAAACTTTATCTATGGTATTCATAGTCGGACTGTATATGGACTCCAATTGCGTAGCTGGTGCTATTAAACTTGTCCAATTTCCATGCGTTCCAGAAGCCACCACATATGTATATGAATGAACAACATATAATATACAGCTGAGAGCCTGAGAGGAACAGAACTGCTAGTTTAGGAACGCGCGATGGTGTTGCGCGTCGAAAGATATTTGAAATTGAAAGATTGTTCAGTGAACGTAACGTATCATATTACGTATCGTATTGTCTGCCAGTTTTTGTCTGTTAGTCGTCAACGATGTCAACACGTTTTTCTGTCTTTCGCGTATCACCACTGACAAACAGTGCGCGAAACCATTACACTCGACTCGTGAAAAACAAAAACATATTTGTCGTCCTGGGTATTTGTCGCGAAATAGGTCGACTGGTCGAGGCCCGTCTTCTAATGTCTTCTCAAAAGAATGGACGTACGCGCGAAATTGTACGGAAAGTTTATAGTGAATTCCAACGTTATTATACCTTGCTGCGACTGATCAGGGCTGATCTCGAGAAGATAAACAATTTCACCGCTGTAAACGGTAGGCATTAAATAACACTAGTTAGATGCATAAATTGACGTAAAACTTATCCAGTACGACTCTCACAACGTTCCACTTCGCATCTTTCTTTCTTGCGTTCTTTCAAACAGTTCTTCTGTCAAACAGTTAATAGAAGCATGTTATTTAATGATTATAGTTTTGGTCTGCAAATTTCGGGAAATGTGATTCAATTGAAGTATATGTGACATACTCATGCAATGTGTACACTTGTGTAACTATATACATTATTATGGATATTAAAAGTATTTGTAGTCATTTTTTCTTTCTTCCTTGAAACATAAACAGTTATTTATAGCTGAACTAAAATTAGGTGTACATAATTATAAGTATATATATAATAAGTTTTTTAAGAATAAAATCAGTCCTCAATTTCTAGAAATTTTGATGACAATTAAAATTATTGTTTCTTTGTTTCTTTCAGGTGTATAAAAGTCGAATTGAAAACAGATACAGCTCTTTAATACATCCTTTAGAGGTTTACAAGATGCATTGTAAATCTCTGATATATGAGAGGCTGGAGTCCTCGTTACATAATTCGTCAGCTGCTTCAACGTCATTGCGAAGATCCATTAGTGCCCAGAACCAGAAGTTAAGTTCCCTCAGTGAAAATGACGATGAGGCGGAGCGTGTTGCGCGTCGACGTGTCGAAATGTCTACATGTAGTAGTAACAACAGCAGGAGACACTCTCTGGGACTCGGATTCTTGGCGAACGTACCGGCATCACAGATAACCGAGAGGATACATCAATGCATACAACTGAGCACTGAAAACAAAATCAATATCAAGAATGCGTTTAGTTTGGAGATGATTGATTTTATGACGTATATGATAAAGAAAAAGGATGCCAACATGTCAAATCTGCAAATGGCCAGCATATCGTTGGATGTAAGTACCAAAATCTATGGATTCCGCGTGGACAGTTTGCATACCGATACACTTAAAATAGCCAGCGGATTAGGTAAGCAAGTAACTGACGAGCAGACTTCTGAGGCAAGGGAGGAAGCTCTGCAGGACGCGGAAGGAAATGTGGAGGTACAGAAGAAGAAGAGAAAGAAAAAGACCAAACAGAAGATCATTAACACTGTGGAGGCTCTGAAGGGCAATGTCGAGATTATGAAACCCATGACAATGATGATAGGCGAGGGCGATCTGCAGACCAGCGACATGTTATACCAGGCAACGCTGCCGAATCACGCGAGTTCCGGTTTCTATCAACATCCATACGATGACGTGATCGTTGACGTGGTCGTAGAGAACAAGTCCAACTTGGGAAGCAGGTCAACGAGGTACAACGTACCGGCGATCGAGGACTTCTCAGACTTGGAAATCTGCCCGTCATACTCGAATTTCGAGTTCCTCGGTTGGTCCGTAGAGAACGAGCCGGAAGAGATGTCGGAAGATGAACGTAATAGTGAGGATAGTAATAAATTTGATCTCGATGCAAGCGTGAGACACGACAACGATGAAAACCTGGAGCCGGAGCCGGAGCTGGAGCCGGAGCCGATGAATTACTTCGATATCAGGCACGACCACTGCGAGGCTAACGTTCATGGATTTCAGGAGGTGGTAAATCGAGGCGAAAATATTGTGGATGTACGCGACGTGAAAACCACGACACCACGAACAACGCTCACGTCCGAGTACTCCTTCGTCCAACCGAAAATGAGCTTGCATTGGGCTGGACCGTCCCATTGGAAGTTACGGAATTTTGTGAGACCTTTCGCTACTGCCGCCACTACTTCGGGTGCGGAGGTAATGGGAGCTTGTATGCAAGCACAGTCACGAAAGAAAAGACAGCTCTTGTTGTCATATGACAAGAATCATCGTGACATAAATGCGAAACTCGCTGCGAGTCAGGCTAACAGATTACAAGTGAAGACCGCAAAATCGGAATGGAGCGCTGGAAACCTGACGTTACCGGAAGACATGCATTGCGATATTGTTCAAGTGTCTAAGCATTTATATTTGCACCCGGAACTGGCTGTACAATCAACAAACAACGAAGAAAGAGAGGAAGACGCAGTAAGTGTTGCAGATGTGTCCGATGGCGAGAGATACGATTACAACAATCCAAACGATACATTAGAATATTGTCCCAATGTGATTAACGATGATGCGGGGAACAAGGATGATTGTAATGACGAATGCAACTTCGAGGATGCTGCCGCTGCTTCTGCTGATGTGTTAAGTAGCCAGGGTTTCACTGGCGACAATATGGTAGCCGCCCCCAAACTGCCTAACAGGATACCCATTTCGTATTGCGTGAGGGCGAAAAAAATCGACATGAAACAGTTGAAGAAATCGATATGGACATCCTTGAAATCCAGGGATAATGCGGAACCATCGGACATCGGGGAGGCAGTGAAGGATGCTGCAACAAACACGATGCAGCAGAGTAAGCAATTTAGCAACGTGTACAAAACGCTGCCAAAATTACTATCGAAACCGAATGCCGAAGCGTTAAGCGTACCGATATCGTTTATATCATTGTTACATTTGGCAAGTGAAAAGAATTTAAATCTTCATTCTAGTCCAAATATGTTTGATATTATCGTCGAGCCGAGTGTCAGTTCCGAATCGAACGATAACGTCGACAATAATGTCGACGATAATGTCCGACAATAATCTAATTCTCTGCTAGACTTTTCTGAAATTGATGATTCGTTATGTGTCTTTGCTCGCATCCTCTCTATCAGTGAGCACATGTGCTTGTTTTCCTGCATATTGTTTGTTGCAGCCTTTACTGCCTCTGATGTCCAATGAGTCTGCATTAGCCCTGGATTTCAAGCATGTCCACATGGATTTCTTCAATTGTTGCATGTCGATTTCTTCAACTGTCCCATGTCGATTTTTTTCGCCTTCACACAATACGAAATGGGTATCCTGTTAGGCAGTTCTGGGGCGGCTACCATATTGTCGCCAGTTAAACCCTGGCTACTTAACACGTTAGCAGAAGCAGCGGCATCATCCTCGAGGTATCGCTCGATCACTTCATATCATATCAGTTCGGCTCGAAGACGACACGGCGATCGCGGCAGTACAGAATGAGAGGATGCGAGCAAAAATACGATAACGAATCATCAATTTTAGAAAAGTCTAGCACAGTGGTGTCGAACCTTATGTGTGCATGCCACAAATGTACAAATGTATAAATAATATTTATTTAGTTGTTGATGTTCTAGACGGTTGTTAAATTAATAGAAAATTAATTATTTATCTTGTAGAACTTTTTGAGATAAGTTTTCAGCTGCTGGGCCTTGTTCCTATAGTGGGCTATGTACTTGTAGGTTAGTTTCGTTCATATAAAACAAAATTTAATTTGTAACAATTCGAAGAAATTTTGAATAATTTATAAGCGTATAAAATGATGTTATAAATTTGAATGGCCTAATATATTTTATGATTCATGTCTCTTATTTCGAATACATCTTTTTGTGATATTTTGTTACAATAAAAAGAAAGGGATAAGATTTATAACAAAATTTGGTTTACACAATCTTTCCTCTTGGTTAATTCTTTTTATCAATTCGATAAGTATTTTCGATTCTTGTAGTGATATATAAAAATACTATTTACGTTTCAATAATGTAATATACAGTTTTTCATAAGAAACATTAAATACTGTAGAAAATATCAGCATCGTTAATTACATCTTCGTTACAATGAAGATGTAATGAATCGTCGATAGGAAATTAATAATCACATTTGAAATTAATTTGTTCGGTGCTAAGGAACACCAAACGATATTAATCTAGAACAATATTAAACAATAACAATATATATAAAAGAATAATATCTCAAGTTCAAGAAGAACGGAAAATACAAGCAGTACAGTTTCTACAAGATATTTACTAATCTACGCAAGTCAAAAGAGTTTTGGAGTGAAGTGAGGAGTGGGAGGTGAGAGGAACACGGTTACACTTGTGTTGCACTTCATTGCACTTGTCCGCGGTATCCGCCACGCATCAGCTGTGCTAGCGTGAAAATGGCTGCGGGGGTTGTGCGTTAGGTTAAGTTGAGTTAGGTTATGTGTACATCGCTGAAACAGAAACGTTCAAGCTCGATCGCATCTCGCGGACTAAGATGATAAGGAACTGGGTGAACGAACGATCGGTGAGACAAGCTGAGTGCGCAAAAACGTCAATGAGAATCCGATCGCCACTGCGTTGAATCTCACGCACGCACTGCCGTGATAAGACGCGAATGAGCAAGTGAGAGAGAGCTAATAGGAAAGGGAGAGCGAGAAAGATAGAGCGGACACTCCTGGGCTGGCAAAATAAAACGGTTGCACGCTTAAACGCTTGGAATGGATTATGTAACGGCCATCGAGGTCGCGGTTAAGCAGTTTTACTCAAGGGGCGACAATGATGCTCACTCCTGGCTTCTGCAGATGCAGGCCTCCACCGAGGCATGGCAGTTCGTTTGGCAGCTCCTGGGGCCTACCAAGGTTCATCCGATTGCATCAGTCACTCTCAGATCTCTCAGTCCTCATTTCGTTGCAAAACTTCTAAATTATTTTCTTACTGCGTTTGTTTACCTCTGACAGCTTGCTGCAAAATTTTCCTGCCTCTTGGCAGTTATATTACTGTTGCTTGGACGTTTCTCAGAGCGTCGAGATTAGAATCCAGTAATTATCTCAGCATGTAACAGAGAATCGAGAGGCTGCAGTAAGAAAATAAGTTAGAAACTAGCTGGACGCATCAGATAAGACATGGAGTTGAACAGTTGACTTTGATTTTAACTGCGTTTTGTTCCTTGCAGACGTTGGAAGTGCAATTCTTTGCGGCTACGACTCTGCACCTGAAAATATCGAAACAATGGAACGAAGTGCCCGAGGTCGAGTATCCCCAGTTGCAAGAACGGTTGCTCGTCAGTGTGAGAAGACCCAACACTCCTCCGTTTATCCTCGTGAAACTGTGTCAAGCGGTAAAATATACATCTCTTGCCACGTTTAAGCAAGAATTATATTACTGAGCAAATTACCCGCATAAGCATCATCGATCATAAGTAATTTGCAGATATGTATTGATTTCAGTTAGCTGCGTATGTGGCAAACGTGTACGGCAGGGGAAACAGGACGAAGGATGGGAGCCTAGTCGATGAATTGTTCGATATTTTACCTTACGATTCTCCACCTGCATTGGAGCTGTTGCTTCGTGTACTGTCGACCTTGCCAGTCGAGGTAGAAACGTGCATATGAACTCAAGATTACTGTTAATTGATTATTAATCATTATTTATTATATTCTTTTTTGTTGTTATTTGATCAGTACGAAAGGAGGAACGAGCTAAAGCGTGCCAAATTGCGGGAGGCGATATTCAACAGCTGGTGCCAAACCGCTTGGTTCCTGCAACAAGTTTTCTTGTTGTACAAACCGGATGCTCAGAACGACAGCCTTATGTTGTACACCTTGGGACTGGAGTGTGCTCAATCGTGGCTCAAAGTCGGCCACTTACCTCTAGACGTTACCGGTCAAATCTATCCTCACTTATTAGTGGCTGCAGCCTACTATGCGCCAAGCAGGTACATCTCGGATGTAAACACATTAATTTGAAATTTTTGCATGAGCGGTAATGGCAGCATTTTAGATGTCTCACGAAATTTTCGTAAACGATTCCTCGAAAAAAAATTGAATTATATTATTTTATCTTTAAAATTTTAATTATAACAAGGGGATATAATAGATTATTATAAAATCTTTTATAACAATGATAGATGAGAGAGAGAACATCAAATTATTGGATTAATTTAATGAAACGTTATGAATTCTTTCCATTAAAGAGATGGTGTCGACAACGAGAACGTCAGGAACTGGGAGATAGTCCAGGATTCTTTGATTATGATTGTCACACACTGCGAACTTTACAAACGGCCACAGACGTTCTGGGAGTGGGCTCAAAGCCTGGTGTCGATGGCGAGGGAACATAGTGGCAAGGACTTTTGCGAGATCTTGACAGCGATTGGTGAAACTCACTCTCGCACGTTCCTGATCGCCTTAGCCCTGGAAAATGAGAATGAAACGCACGTGTGGACTGCTTCCAGCTTGATTGAGCTGCTCTTAGAATGTTCGGAGCAGGAGGGACGTTACCCCACGGAAGAAGCACGCAGCTGTATTCCATTCGGATTTTGGTACGCGTTGCAGGACGATCTCTCCACTTTGGATCAACCGCTTGAAAACCGGGCGCTGCAAGTGTTGAAACCGATTTATTTCCGACTGGCCCAGGCGTTGCTGCGAAAATCGGCGCTACCCGCATCCCAGAGCGAAGGCGGTGACGCGGAGGACCGCGAACTCTTCAGATGTTACCGGCAGGATGCGGCGGATACATTGGATTACTGTTACAGCGTGCTTGGTGATGATCTACTGGCGCTTCTCGGACAGCGATTGAGCCAGACACTCGAGGACGTACCATGGACTTACGTAGAATCCACGTTACACGCTTTTAGAGCGCTAGCCGAGAGCGTCGGTACTCAGGAGTATTGTTATATTCCTGCGCTGTTAGACCTGATTCTTGGCCATATACCTTACCATTTGTATCCTGAGGAGGTATGTATGGTCTCGGATCGAGTAACTGTCAAAAAATATTTTTATAATTTATAAACATAGTGTCTTCTTTTTGCATTATATGTCGTATCGATGATCGAGATAATTGAATTTGTTCAATGCAATGAGTACAGTTATTAACAATGTACATTCTAATCATTTTTATAATAATGAAATGTTTCACGTTCTATTTCCATCATTCTATTTCGCAGTTTATTTGATCCATTAATTATTAATTATTAAATCAGTGGTGAAATGTAGCGTGTGCCTGTGCAAATGTAAGAATGTTTGTTTGAATCAACAGATACTGGCATGCGTCTGCTCGACACTGGGTGCGTACGCCGAGTGGATAGGAGAGCATCCCGAGCCCTGGCTGGCGAAAGTGTTACAACTCGTTACTCAGGGACTGACCAAAGGCACTATGACAGTACCTTTCGCGAGCATGGCACTAAAAGACCTGGCCAGGGAGTGTGGACCACATCTCGCTTCTTACGCACCGTCCATCCTTCACACGATCAGCCAAACGCTGCCGAATGTTGCGCCCGGCGGCGGGGAAGGCTTACGCCTAATGTATGCAGCCGGCAAGCTGCTCAACGTCTTGCCCTTTGCGGAGCAACAGCTGGTGCATCTAGAGGCGACTTTAGGACTGTGCGTGACAAAAATGAAGGAGCTGCTGGAGCAACCGTTGTTCACGGCACGCGTCGGGGTGACGAATTATCTGAAAATGGCCACCATGTTCTTCTCCACTGTCGAAGGTGCGATCGGCAAGGCTGTGTTAGATGGTTTGCTACCGGTGTTCAATCAGATAATTACGCATCCCGAATGGAGCCAGGACAATGCAACACTCGAGGCGATGCACATGTGCGCGCAACGATCCCTCTCAGCATTACGGTACCCGGAAACGGAGGCGCGTCCTCTGCTGCTGATCCTGTCGACCTCTTATAAAATCTGGCCGCACCCGGCCGCGCTGAATCTACTGAAGCAACTCATAGTGCTGTTCGGTAGAGATCCGGAAAACGTCATAGGCCCGGTACTCGCGGAAATAAGCTTGATAACGCTGAACGGCGTGAAGGCGTGTAGATTGGTGCAGGGTGATCTGTCCGATTGGTCAGATTTAATGGAAGCGTATCTGAGCGTGCTCGCTCAAATCTGCAAGAAGAACGCGCGGATATTGCTGCAGATCCCAGACCAGATACCGGATATGCTGCAATGCGGTAAGAACATGTGTGATATATTTAATACATTGATCGGCAATTTTTAATTACTATGTATGTAAATCGAGTAATATTACAAAAAAGAAACCAGCGAGTCTCATGTTCTCAGAATTTAGTGTAATGTACTTCTTATATTATATATGTCATAATTACGCGTTAATTAAGACGGTTTGCTAACTAGCAAAATGTATATTTAAATGTATGTGTGTATTATAACACATGAGATAATTACTTGGCCAGTAATATTTGTCAATCACATCATTGAGATGTTGAAAATGTAAGATCTGCCTTACGGCGTAACTTTTTCGTAGGAATCGCTTGTTTAACGCTTCCGGAGACACCCACAGCCAAAGCAGCAGGCAATTTTCTTCATCACGCGATCATGCAAAGTCCGCACTTGCAAACATTCGTACAACCGATCGGTCAGGAACTAGTCTCTGCAATTCTGCACTGTGTTGGTAAGCAAGAATGCGAGAAATACAGTTTTCGACGTATTGCGTTCGCAAAATCGTAACTGTAAGCTGTTGTTTGTTTAATTGTATATTATTTATCTGCTTTATTCGCATCACAGGTGGAGGAACATCTCACAGTAACTTTGATCCTCACGCCGAAGTTTTGCTGGCGTTAAACAAAACGTGCCCAGAATGGACGGCGCAGTGGCTACGTGCTGGTTTGGAAAATCAAAAGGGCCTGGCCGCAGTTGTGCTACAGAAAGACATTCTCACGCGGATTTTACGTGAGAGGACGAACAGGAGCAAACTGTGTGAAGTGTTAAAGGAATTTAGTATTCAATGCCGCCAAGAAACAGGACTGTGACAATAGACTTTTAAAGAAGGATGACAAACTTTGCTATACGAGGTGATTGATTTAAGATGATGTAACACACACGCGGAAAAGTATTATGAAGTTATTTCTTCATTATAAATGCTGCATATTATATATAAAATTGTATTTCGTACCGGTTTCGTACGTTCGCTTGCATTGTGAGAATGTATTCTTTCGATCGTATGAAAGAAGTACCTAGTGCAAAGATATTTAGTCTCGCGAAATGTAAAATAGATAGATTGCGCGCGATAAAAAAAGGAAAAGAAACAAAAGAATTATATATGGTAGTAAAAACATGTAGAGGGAAAACAAATTCATGCATTCTCAAGAAATGTGTGAGTATCGAGAAGCGAAATTAAATGGCTGTTATTTTGTAACGAACGGACCGAATGAAGTGAATTAAATAGTGTTCTGTAGAAGAGAAACCCGTCATTTTTATTACCATAGGAAATGTAAAAAAAGGATGTACATTTATAAAATTGTAAAGCTAAATATAAAAAGGAGCTGAGAATTCAACTATCTCTAGTATTCAGTTACAACCAATTAAATTCGTATAATAATCTAAGTTTTCGATAGCTATAAAATACTGTGAAGTTATTTAAAAATTTTTATTTACATGCAAAGTTTTATAAAAGGTTTTCTTAGAGGACATGGAAAGGAGGAAATGATGAGAATGGTTACATCTCGTTCTGTTAAATATAATCGACTGAAACATCAATGATAGAGCATTAGTAATGTACAAGAGAAATTATTTATTAAAAGATCGTTATGAAATCAAAAGACAAAATAATGCGTGAGATCAAGTCGTGATACATTCAGTATACAATCATTATATTTTATTTTATTGTACAGTATTGTACATTACCTCCATTGTACAATAAAGCTGAAATATCCTGTTGGAGTTTATGCTGTTTAATTTTGATTTTTTTTGTTGCTTGTACTACAGAAAAGACAAACACAGAAAAGATCATTGAATATAGATTATATATCTCTAGTTATACACTTAATCCATATATCACCTTTTTCAAGTCTTAACATTGGTCTGCATTGATACGCATATGTAAACCGCATGCTACAATAAAAATCGCTACTTTTCTTTTTACCAAGAAAACGCATTCACATCATTAAACAATAAAATAAATGTACTTGTACAGTTCTGCAATGTTTCAATAAAGAATGAAATGTCACATGAAAAGGATTAGCTAAAAGTAGTACAAAACTGACATTTGTCCACACGATTTACAAATTTAGAAAAAAAAAGAAAGCATTAAATCAAGAAAAAATTTAAACATCATTATCAAAGTCTTTTTATAATTCTCATATTAATCTTCTATGCAAATCATCGAACATATATAAATTTGTAATGGAGATAATCATCTAAAAATATGTTTCTAATAAATAATCTCTGATTCTTCCATAAATACGAAATAATCCAGTGGCAATTTATTATAATTAGAGTTACTATAATTAATATTATAGTAACTCTAGTCATAATGATACATCGCAAAATAAAAAAAATAATTACTAGATCGAAATACAAATGGAATGCCAATCATGAAATATAAATGATACAAAATAAAAGCAGTTCATTAGTCATTCTCATTTTTTCTTTCATCTTCTTCATCGTTTACGTGTTACGTTACGTATAATAAGTGCGGTGCGTGTATGTACATTTCGTTCGAAGGACTCATGAAATCGATACTCAGTATTCGGATGTGCATACAGATATACAGTCGTAAGTACGAATGTTTAGTGCGTTGATATAAAGTTTCTGAAATAAGACGAAACGTTCTGGCCTGTCGCAAATATCTTCAGGGACATTCAGTTAGTTTTATTACAAAATGTAAAAAACGAACGCGAAGATATAGGATGGATTGATATAATTATATTTACACGTGCAATATGCAAAGGTTTATTTCACCTTTGAAGTTAAAGGAAAGTTCTCACTGCGATGTTTCGCTGCCATTCGACAGAGCTGGCGCGCCGAATTTCGCGGCAACGCGCGATTTCCTGGGCTTGGACGTTTTTCCCGTATTCTGCTGGGGTTGCTGCGACAGTTGTTGCTGTGCTGACGTGCTCACTGCCTTTTCCCTCATCGTATTTACAACCGCTGGCTTCTGATGCTACAGACAAAATTAAGAATTTAAACACGATCGACAAGTGTACTGATTTAGTAATTAGTTTTTATTTTGCAATTTAATAAGAATTATAATAATAAAAGTAATAGAATATTTAATTATTACAAAAATGATCTCAATAAATATTGTGAATAATATTCGAAAAGTCAAACATCAATTAAATTACGTTAGTTTCTGTTAGCTTATAAGCAATATCCATGTGAAGGAATATAAAAACAATGTTGGAATGCAATGTTTCAACATGTATATAAAACCGATAATTTTTATTAACGAACCTCGAGTGGCGTTTCTTCTCTTTTTTGTTGCTGTTGTGTTTTAGGGGTAATAATCTTCTTAGCATTTACATTCGCTTCTGTCGATGCCTGCTTCGCGCTGGCGTGTCTACTCTTTTTCTGAGCCTGCAATGGAACGAACGCAGTGGTATTCCTGACCTCTATCTTCGGTTCGTTTTGCGGATTCCTTGGCCTCCCTTGCTGTTGCCTGCCTTGGCTGTACGATGCGGCTTGCCCAAACGCTGGATTTGGTGGCAGTTTCTGGTTCCATTTTGGATAGAATAAGTTAGGCTGCATAGGCGGAGTTTGTGGGATTGGTGTTATTTTTGGAGGACATATCGCTATCATAGGAGGCCCTATATTTTGGACCCAATTATTTTGCTGATTGTTGTACCATTGCGGCCGAGGCACCATCATCATCTTCGCACTATGCGCCTTATCCAAATTTAAAGCCTATCATAAAGATATTATTATATTATCTAATATATGAAAAATATAATAATATACTAATTATATTTAAAAGTAATTTTTTTTATGCACTTGCTGTTACCTTGTATGCTTTTTTCGCAGCACTTTCTGCAGCTTGTTCGTGACTAGTACAGGGATCACCCTTAAAAACTCTCGCATTGTCTAGTATAATTTGAGCGCTGATTAGACCGTTTTTCTCGTCAACAAGATAATTATACTTTGGTACGCTGTTGTACGCAAAGTGTTTCATCAACTGCGAGCTATACCAGATTGGATTTCCCTTTTCCTTTTTTTCTTCTGTTCGTCGGCGTGCATGCTAATAAAGGTAAACGCGTATGTATATTAAAGGCGTTAAACATCAATTTATTAAACGTGATAATACTCATTATTATGCGGATGCAGACACGCGTGAAAAGCGCGTAGATACATACATCGAACATCTGTTGCACCAAAGGTGGAGCATCCGACGGTTGATCTTTTCTCGCGACCATCACCTTCTGGTGCACTGCCGGGGGTTGCGACGTAGACTGCTTGCTCGGTTGCTTGCTTGTCTGCGCGTTTACATCGGGGATTTTTAATACAGCTTTCAAAAATGCGCTGGGATCTTGCGGCTACAACAAAAAGAATTTTCTTCCGTTGAGAATATAAGCGGTTTCAAAATAATTAATCGGAAACATTTAACAACGTTTACCGATTGTACGTTGTGACTGTTGCCAGTCGGCTTCATCGGCTGCTTGTCCGGTGTCATCATTGGACTTGGCGTTACTCTTGCCGGAGGTCTGTCCGGTTTCTGTTGCACACAAGAATCCACGTGATTCGCGAAATTCGCAACTAGTCTACATCACTGTGATACTAACCTTGTACGGTACTAGCACAACTTGCTTGTGCAATTCATTCCATAGATCCTGAAACTCTTGACATGACACTTCATTCTCATTAGGTATTTCGTTATTAGGCGGCGCGCACTCGAGTTGGTGCAACGCTCTCTGCGGCACCATTGCTTTGTGCGGTACCATTTTCGGATTTGTTTCTATCATGCCGCGCTGTGCCAGATGACTGTCTCGACTCATCAATTTCTCAAGTTCTTTCTTAGCGACTTGCATCTCCAGGACGGCCTTCGGCAACTGATCGCTCTTCTTGCTTGGCGATGTGTTCGCGTTCGCCGTCTGCTTTCGGAGTTCCACCGATTCGTTCGCTGGATTTCCTCGCTCCGTTCTTTCGCCGAAACTAATATTAACGAAATCTGTGGGCGCCAGGTGATAGCCACGGAATTGAGAGCAACCTTGTAAAGTGAGGCCACCTGCAATTGATTTGTATTGATATAATAAGATATTGTAAATAACGTGGTTATAATATTTAATAAATATTTATAAATTAAAAATATTAAATACAATAATACTTTTGTACTTGGCATTATTCGACGTTTAGTTAGAAAAATCAGACAGTCATTTCTCACCTATGAAAGGCTTGTCGAAGAGGACCTCGTACACGACATCTGTCGGAATTTTCGCCTTTCGTATTCCTACAATTGTCCCTTTCGCACCGATTGGCACACTAAAGCCGATTCTGATGGTGCGGATTCGATCGAACAAACGATTCTGGACACATGGATCAGGTGGCACATGACGCGTGTTCAATTCCGGCTTGAAAAGCAGATGTGGCTTTACTTGTATAAAGACCGTTTTCGAGTTATTCTCGGTTTTCAGATATTCCTCTACTTCTTGTTCGATCTGTTGCACCAGTTCTGTCTCAATAACGTCCATGCCACAAGCACGGCTTCCTATACCGTGTAGTTCCGCCTTCAGCCACGCAACTGTATCTTTGAGCTGGTCCGACCTATGCAACGCCACATTTTACCGTATTATATTATAGAACAAAATTATACAAATTATATACATTTATTATAAACATATAATTCCCATATATATATATATATATATATATATATATGTAATAAATAACATGATATGTGAATTATATAGTTATATTTATTTTAATAAAAAACAATATACCCTTTGAATAGGTCCTGCTCTTGGAAGATATCATTCGTTACATTTTGAGCCAAACGTTCAAACAAGTCAGGACACTTCATCATGTAATTGCGAATCAAATCGACCGCTTTTGTACTATACAGCCATTGACCATTTTCCTTTCTAGTATAACCAGGTACCTTTAAGAATTTCGATAAAAAATGTTAGATAAATGCGGCAACATCGTTTCATTTCTTAATTTTTATAAATTTATCCCTTCGCTATTCTATGTCATATAAGACGCGATATAAGTCGTAATTTTATTTTAGCTAGTTTTATATCGAGATTAGTTCACCAAGATTGTATCTGATAATATTAACATAAATAGATGCTATATGTGCATTAAAATAATAAGGTAAAGCAGAGTACACACGATACTGTCTCGAAGTGACTAAATTTATGTCAAAAATCTGAAAATAATTTGAAACGCAAAGAATCCAGATTAGTAATAAATCAAATTTGACCAATAGTTCTCACCTCTTCGTTCTTTTTATTAAACTTCAAGTTCAATCCAATGTTATGCTTGGCAAGTTCCTCCTGTGATGCCTCTATTACATAAATCGTCCCAGTAATTCTGCTCAAAAGATGACTGCTTATTCCAAGACGTTGCGCAGCAATACCGCCGTACATATATCGCGTCTTTTGTTGTGTGTACGCTTTTTTAATGCTCTCGAACGTTGGCTCCTTTGTAACTTGTATAGAAATTTTGATTCTGCGTGGCCTTGGATTGTCGATGTTTTGCAGAACCTAAACGTTCATTAAATTTTCTTAAATATACACACAAATGTGCAGGCCTTCTTAATGTGATTACATAAAAACTTTGATTTTTATTTTAAAAGTAAATAATTGTATCTCTGATAAATCGTTTGATAAATTATAATTCATCGGAGAAATTTATTGTCTCGACAAATTGAACTTATTTAAAATGCAATTAAACTGAACTATTATTTCCGATAGTTACAATTTAATGTAAAAGAAACCAAGGCAATTATACCTCTCCCATTGCACCGTAACATGGATGTCCCAGCATGAAACAAATGATCCCTGGTACAAAAATGTCATGCATGGTTTTGTAAATTGGTATTTTCTTGTTGGAGACAGAAAGATCTCTAACTACAGTCTGATAAGCGTGAAATGTGAGTAAATCCTGCCACTGTTTTTCGATTGCCACTTTTCCTTGAGGACCAAAAACGTACTTGTAGCCCGTGAATAAGCGGGCGTAAACCAACACCTCTGTATCACCTATAGCAATCCCAAGACGTGTCATGTGTCTAGAAATAAATATACGTTATTATTACGTTATTATATTTCTTCTGATATTATCTTATTATTAATATTAGAAATGTATAATATTAGAAATTATTAATATGTAATACTCTTAATAACATTCTATTATATAATATAAATTGTATAATAACTGGTTGCTTTAAATTTCAAAAAATGCTAATTGCAATAAAAAGAAATGAAAGAGATAATAAGCAAAAATAATAAGTCCAACAATTTTCAGAATGAAGAAATGAGTTTTGAGAATTAATTTAGGTGCATTCGTAAAAATACAAGATAATATGTTTCGGTAACAACATATTAATATTATCGAGAGTAGTAAAATGTTATCTCTTACGTTTCTTTGACGAGCTTGTTCTGTCCATTCCATTCATCGACCGACGCATTTTTTAACTCCTCCTTCGTCACATTGTCATGATTGTAACCGGCTAACGGGTCAATCAAACTGAATTTTGCGCTTCTGCTAGCCACAGCACATACAAGGGCCTCTTTCAAATGGGGCCACTCCACATATACGCTCTTCCCTAATAACTCCGCTGCCAAAGTCGGCAGACTTGGCGGTGCCTCTAACATTATGTATAGAATCATATTTTCTCCCAGTGATGGTTGCTGGAATACTTTTACCTGTAACGACATTTACTTGTATAATGCATTTGTTGTTAAGAGTCTAGGTGACGATCAAAATACCCGTGGCGCACGCACTTTTGCTTTTTCTAAGGATGCTTTATGAGGCAGGTGCCGTAACAAGGGGAATCCTGGATAATAAACGTCGAGATCGAAATCCTGAGCCAAGCCTTGGACCAATCGTTCCTTCGGTACGAAAATATCATTGCGGTTCATCTGTGTCACTTGAGCATGACTGATAAATTCAGGAAAATATTTTGTATCCTTGTAAATACTTCGTATCTCGTCGGTATACGAGTACAAGCACATCGGTCCCTGCTTGTTTCTTGTGTGCTCCTCATCTATCAACTTCGACAAGTGTGGTTGCATAGCTGTCGCAGAAAAATATGTGAATGGCAGATTTATATTTTTTGTAAATGTACTTTCAAAATATAACTATGTATAATCTTTTATATATAAAAGAATTCTACTAAAACATATGCAACAACTTAACAGATTTGCGGCCACTAACATAGCGTTACATTCTCACAATTTCCAAAATTGTTAGTTAATTGTAAGCATGGGATCGATATTTCGACTTGTTTATTTAATACCGAACATTACATATCTCCAAAAATTGTTTTGGAGACAAAAATACGAATAAATTTCTAATATCTTAGCAAACAGCGAAAGAATTGATAAAGTCCCAATCGATGCCAAAAGTATCGATCGTGAATGCCGTGAAATTTTGTTTCGCATAAATGTCGCAAACAAGATAGCACTCACCAGCCAATAACAGCTTTTCATCAATGAACGGAATGAGTACAACTGCTTCCCATTCCTGTCGTTTGCCGTTTAAGTCGGTTTTAAAATTATGCGGATAATAATTGATGATAGGAGAAGATTCTTCCGTCAATAAATGCTGAAATGCTGGCGGTAACAGGTCCTTGCTATATGCTGGCAACACGGCCAACAATTGTTGAAAGGGTAAGAAAGGTTCTCCCAAATCGAATTCTAATTTCAAATCTTTGAAGTCTCTTATATCCGAAATGTATGGGGCGTAATGATGTGGATAATACCACGACCAGCTGCAACATCCATGATAATAATAATGCAGATTCCACTGTATCGCTCTTACGTAGCCCTCAGCTTGCGATCGTAGAACTTCTCTGGAAACGTATTCATGAAACAAAATTATAATCTAAACGTACGGACGCAGATTTAAAAAAATACTTATATTTTCGAATAAAAGTCTGGAATGTTATATTCGCATTTTTCTGTTTGCACAAAATGAGAATGCAATAACTTCAGTTTTTATTCATCGTCTTGTACACAAAATTACGCATTTGCGAGATTAATACTTACGCATCGACGTTTTCGTACTCTAGCTTATTCATGTAATAATCCTTCTTGTGTTGTACAAATTCCATGTTATATATATCACTATCCGATTCGTCGTCCATCATATCTATTGTATCTATTATGTCATCGTCATCCTCATCGGAAAGACCTAAGGACTGCGTTGCAAAGCGTTAAATTATTTATCCTCTCAGTAGATCCGTCGTTCGAAGAAGCGTTTGAATAAATACCATCTGTGTCATTTCAATTAGAGCGTCTAAATCCTTATTTTGTGTCTTCTTCGGAGATGCAATCTCGTCTTCTTCCGATTTCTTATATACATGACGCTCGGATTCGTTGGGTCTTCTACCTGTTTTACTTTCAAAAAATTTTAAATCAGTATAATATTCATTGAACTGCTCTACGTCTAAACGGCTCAGCTTCTCCATAAACTTCTCGAAACGGTCCAGTTTTAACGTTCCGGCCTCATTTATATAACCTGAAGCGATACGTATAACATTATCTTTATCCGATTTAACAAGGAGGGCCTCATCTTGACAAAATGATCATGTACCTTCTAGCGTCGGTAATACCTCCATGTACGCGTGATACAGGATTGGTAACGCGCCATTGGCAATATGTAAATTTGGCAAATGGGGAATAAAGTCGTTCCCCACTAGGAAACCCATTAATACCCAATCGTCGATTATTTTCTCAATGTCAAATGGAAAGGACAGCTTGTCTTTAAGTGGCGAGAACTCATGCTCTATGTACTCTCGCAAGAGTGACAGATGAAGCAAACAAAACTTTGTCTCTTCAGGTGTCATTTTCACTTGCTGTTTACCAAACTTCACTTCTTCTCTCAGGAGGGAAAAATTGGGCTCGTGCGAACAGAGGCCTAACATTATCAAATCAGCGTCCAGGCCATATAAGCAGTGCCTGGAGCCACAGTCATAATCATCGCTCACTTTCATGTATCTTATGTAATCCATGATTTTGTGTTCTCCCTCTCCAGGAACCTACAACAAGTTTGATCAGCTCCATTGTATAACAAGTGAAATGAGCGCTCTTTATTTTTTATATTAGATTATTCAAAAAATTGTGACCGTGATAAAAATACCTCAGATCCACTGAACAGTACTTTACATTTTTTCCAAGCCTCATCCATAGAAATCTTATGTTCAATGAAGCGTTTTAGCTGCTCACTTAATTTAGCCATGAACAGCGTTCCCGGAGTTATGCAGTTCGAATCAAACCGCTTCTCGCTGGGTATCGGGATACCCTTATCGCGGGCCTTTGCCTCCTGCAGCTCGGCATCCTTGGCGGACCGAAATCGCCGACCTCTCTGTTGATTAATCTTAGCTCGAGGTGCCACGCCGTCTATCGCCATGAAGAACAGCTTTTGTGGACGTATCATGTTGAACAACACCTCTACATAGTGAAATATATTCTTGAAAATAGTCTCCTCGGAGATGCGGAAGCAGACGTCGTTGTCGTTTGGATGGGAACACGTGTGTATGATGCCATTCATGTCCAAATATAAATAATCGAATTCCGGTATCTGGAAAAAAAGCATAATGACTGACTGCGTTCGAACGCGATTGCACTGCGACTCTCGTTTTGATCAGAAAACGGCCTAAGGATCTTATTCAAGTTTGCGCGCTGTAAATAAAAGAGAAAAGGGGAAAACGAAACGAACGGATGAAGAAAATGACGAGAGCGTATGTCACCCGAGGAGATGGTGAAGAAAGGACTCATCGTGCGCAAGGCTTGCGACGTATTTTTCTCTTCTGTTCGCTATCAAGTACCTGATGTTCCTTTATGACCTCGCTGAGGCAGGGATACCTCTCGCTTATGTATCTGAAGAATTTCGGCACACCCATCGTAAGA
Source organism: Ooceraea biroi (assembly GCF_003672135.1). NCBI lineage: Eukaryota > Metazoa > Arthropoda > Insecta > Hymenoptera > Formicidae > Ooceraea > Ooceraea biroi. The sequence continues at coordinate 13,762,719 of NC_039514.1, read as the reverse complement.
TCTGCGATCTCTCACGTTCACTGACTCGATCTGCTATGCCTTATCACGACACACGTCCCTTCGATCCCTTCGCGCGTAACAATCGTCTTATCTTAATTAAAAGTCCTCTACTTGATCCCGCTCGTAGGCGACTATATAAGCAACACTGTATCCAACTGATCAACTGTGCCTCGACGATACCGCGGGTCATGCATTTTACGTAGATGCGGGATGGGTTTGAATTTTTCGAACTTGCTTCCGCCGAAGACACCTATGCATAAATTGGATGTTCGATCTGCAACAGCAAATTTAGGTTGAGAGGCAGAGAGAGAGAGAGAGAGAATGAAACACCGTGGAGATATACTAGATCTTCTTTGTTTACATTTGTCAACTATGCAGTTGACGTCAAATACTTTAGAACATTGTTCTAAATATATTCTTTTTCTTTTTCCAAATGAGAAGGAAAGAGGTTTGAAGCATTTGCAGCATTAACTGGACCGCAACCATAGAAAGTGTTTCACAGCATTCGCAGTGCTAACTGTACTACAGTCATTAACGTACAGGTTATTGACTGATTTGAACTTGCTACACGCTGAAAAAGAGGAAAACGAAATTTATTTTGAGGAAGTTGCATAAAAATCATGGAGATATTGCACAAAATGGTGAGATAAGGACTTAGTTTTATATCGCTATTATTATAATCGCAGAGAACAAACTCTCGAATGTTATATAAATGGATTGTTCTTGTAGCTAAATAATGTAAACATTGCTTACAAAACGTTTGTATGAAACACTTTGAACATAACCGTGAACATTTTGTTTTTCTATCTGAAAATTCTTTTGCCATATTCCTCACAAGATTGATATAATTTAAGATTATATTTTGAAAAATAGCTCAAAATATAATTAATAAAAACTTCGAATATGTATAATAAAATTTCATGTGCATGAAAGTTTAATGTGCATCTTTTATAAATGTTTCTTCATCTGCCAGTTTTGTAATACAATATTTAATTAATATTTATACAATAATAATAATTAATACAATAATAATTAATATAGCTTATTATTCTATAATTCGATTTCATAATATTTCAAAACTAAATAAACATTGAATAATATACATTTTACATTTGTGTTGATGATTTATTTCATACCAATTTTACAATTTTGTGAAAAATATGTTGTACACACGCAATGATTATCTTTCAAAATGTAGAAAGTATATTCTACTTACATGTACATAAAGTTTTAAAATAATTCATATAAGGTATACAACATGCAATTTAATAACGAATTTCTTAAAAATTAAAGTAAGAGGTAGATATTGTGATTTATAACGCTTAATTCTGAGAACATTGGAGTATATCTCATACTAATCCATTATAAAATACAAATTTAAAATACAATTTTAATTATCTTTCGAATCTTGTTCTCTTTGAGAAATATTAACCTACATATTAATTATTTGTGTAAAACAATTGCCATGAAGATAAATTGCTGAACCATTAATAATAAAATGTGATTGCTAATATTTTTAATATCGTAATAATAAAAACTTTACCCTGAATACATTTGTAAGAACGGAGAAAAAATATATTGATAGTTTACTGAGTTCTTCTGATCATTCTGACCAGATAATTCTCTTTCCTTTAATGATGAATCTCTTTCCTTTAAGTATCTAATCAATGGTTTAGCATCTCGATTATACATTTGAACGTTGTCAACAAATCTGTAGGAAAAAGTACCATCTTTCTTTACAATTTTCCACTTTCTGAGTAATTTCCATTTAAGCTTGAAAGGAAACACATAATTACTACAAGCTACATCAAAAATTTTGTTATATGTCTGTAGAGGAAGTTTTTCGCATTCTGACCAATATTCCCTTAACAAAATCTTTATACAAATAAGTAGCTCGTGAGGTGTACCATAACATTTAAGGGGCATAATATATAGAATATATGGATTGAGCAATTCTACAGGCAAGTTTGGAAAATTGGAAAGTATACTTGTACTGAACGAAGGTTGTATCGCTGTACATGCACTTATTGTTACGCTCGGAAAACAAAGTGATATTCTGTACAAAGTGAGCGCCTGCTCATCTTCGGTTATAGTATTATCATATTCGCATTTTAAATTATATTTTCTTGTCATTATATCTATTAAAATCTTTATTCCTTTGGTGTAACTGTTACAACATGCTATACAATGCAAGCAGCATATAAAAAGCACATCAAAGTAGAAGCTCATATTGAATCCTACGGTTACGCTATTCCCTTCACATACGAAAACAAACTTCTGGTCGAAAAAACGTGAATTTTTATATATTTTCTTATGTTCTTTGTACCTGTTTACTGTACTGAGAATAATATCTTTGCTAGTGAAAGGTTCGTAAGGAAATTGTTTTAGGGGAAGGTAAGGAAAACTAGGAGAGAAATATTTAAAATAGGTTATCTCCGGAATTTCAAAGTTTAATGATCGGTGTGCTGCGTTTAGCATTTTCATCAATGCGATAAACTGTACCACTTCTTCTTGTTCAGTCAGTAAAATGTGAATGTCACGCATCCTTATCCTTATGATTATTATCAAGTTAATGTAGGAAATGCAAATTTTCTGTGAAGTTGCAATTTGATTGCGTTTAGTTTCTTCAAATAATCCGCTTTCTATAACAACAGTTTTACGCCTTTTCTTTTAATACTGTATAAAGATTAGGCCAAGTTGTGTGCAGAGATTGGATTCTATAAAATAACGATACGTAAGTTTAAAGAAAAATCGGCGATCGAAGCATTTCGTTACAACAATGTTATTATATTTATCAGAACACTTATGATTAATTTTATAAAATTACGTGAACGACAAGAACTACATTTTTACCTGAGTCGTTTGCAGAATTCCGCACAATATTCTTGATTCTGAAGGACTACTTGAATTACTTCTCACAACAGTGGTATCTCTGCTATCACTGGCAGCATTAGAAGAATGCTTTCAACATTCAAAACAAAGAAAGGTCATATTGTATATAGAAGTTGTGTGTTCGATGTAAGATATAATACGCTTTCACGAAATATATGAAAATGTGTATGAGAAATAGTAAGATCTATTTATAATAGATTTCCCAACAAAGCGTCTGTTAATTTTGTGTTTACTTTTCACTTTTGTATTACAGAAAAACGCAAGTTTTCTTACCTATTTTATTTCTTATTTAGAAGACAGGACCAGCCTTGGAACGACAAAACGTTGGTAAATAATTCGATGTTCTATGGGTCTGGATTCTCATTTTTTCAATTCCCCGAAAATCCACTACGAGTCTCCACCGGGATTTTGACCGAAAAATGAGGTAGTAGTGTAACTCAATATCGGATCAGTCGAGAATTTACTTCCAAGTAATACAAATCAAGAGTGTTCAATCAAAAATACTCATTTTCCAGTATGATACAAAAGCGGCTTAAATGAAGCCGTTTAGTTTTATCATTTTATTTTTATTTTTATTTTATTTTAATTTTCAGCTATTGGAACTTGATAGTCAAGTAAATTTTTATGTGCAAATAGTGATCTAAATATATTTTTCTTTTCAAGAGACACAACTTAACAGTGGATTAGGAATTTTTTATTTTTGCGTAGTGCAATTGAACGATTGAATGTTCCTAGTAATGTTGAAAGAACAGCAAGGAAGGTGAGGACATGTAGTACGAATAAAATACAAATATGTATATGTATGTGTGTAATGTTTGCGCATATATATATATATATATATATATATATATTTTATAGCATAATTTAATAATATAAAATACGTGAAAGTTATACACACTTTTATTCATTTTACATGACTTATACTTTTTCTTTATGAAAAAAGGGAAAATCTTTTTTCCCCAGAAGAGAATAATAGACTTTAAATTCGGATCTATATTAAATTATATAATAGCAATATATTAATTATATATTAAATTATATAACAGCAATCTTTATCAAAGTAGTATGCTGATAAACGATCATATTGCCATATACATATATTCTTCGCGGAACGCAATTAAGCACTTTTGCGCTCACGGCATCGTCCAAATATTTTGCTTGCCACGGCTGCGACACGCATTTGTCGTTCGTTTCGCGGCTCAATTTGCCTGACACGGGTTTCGTGCGAGCAAACCGTGCAAGCGTGTCTCGATCTCGTTTTACCTGGAGACTTGCCGAATAATATTACGCTGCGACGGCGAGTAATCGGCTGTTAGAATTTCGGAATCAGCCGAAGAGAGAAGTGTGCACGTGTGCGTGCGTGCGTGTATGTATCGGGTGGGGCAGAGGGACAGAAAGGGATGGTAAGGGCGTCGGGAAAGAATTCGACAAATAGGAAGACGCACGCCCCGGTACGTTTTCCGTGGATTTACGAGGAGGTTTGCGTTATCGTCATCGCCGATCTTGCGCCGAAGATCGAGCTGCGCGTTTCGTTCTCTCTCCGCGGTTGAATAATTAATCTGTTTCCCATATCCAATGCGACGCATTGCCGCCTCAAGATTATGCGGCACTTATGTGCCTATCCAGTATGCCTAAGTAGTCAGGGACGAATAGGCACACACACATACACACGTACACTCACAGTCGCCCCGGACCAAATTTGAAATTATAAAAGCATCAACAGATCTCCGTTAACATATTCTATATCCTCCTGTTGATGATATTTTATGTTTAACAGCCGTTTCTGTCGGACATCAGCCGCACTTTTTTCTTATATGTATACTGAGATTTCGATACGAAAATGTATGGATCTGATGAAAAGGAATTTACGAAAACTGATTGATGAAATATAAAACTTTCCGTTGTCCGTCATCGGAGTTTGGTAGATAAACAAGAAACAAATGGACGACATTCAAAAAATTAAATTAATGGTGCGCAGAGAGAGAGAGAGAGAGAGAGAGAGAGGAAAACCTACAGAATTTTATTTAAGAACAGAAATAAACAAGTAAGCAGACCATGTAAGAGTGTATCGATGATGGTTTGTGCCAAACGCGCATGTCTCTTCATACGAACGTTTCTTAAATAAATAAAATAAAACTCTTTCCGAACAAATAGATTATCTGTTGTCAAAGCAAAGACTTACGTATTCTTTAGTGCGTCGGAAAAATATGGGCCTTGGGTGTAAGTGAATGCGGAGTACACGCGTTAAAATCGTTGCTTTGTTCGATGATCGCAATTATGAGGATATGAAGATATAACGTCTCAAATTGCAGCTCATTCATAATTTCTTCGGTTTTGCAATAATTTGTCCAACGGAAATTACTGCTTGATTTCGCTGATTTGATCACTTTTTTCCCTTTGTCTTTCCACTTTTCAGCGTAGAGCATTGTCCCCGTTGTTTTTACTTTACTCAACCCAAAATCCTTACTCGTATTTCGCTTCGATGAACGCGGGTGGTATCATATATGTTCATAGGATTCCTCCAATAGTGATGTTCAAAACTGAAGTTTAATGTTTCGCAAAGTAAGGATTTTGCGCAATTATATTAAAGATAGACGGGAAATAAACGAGGGATACCAAGAGAGAAAATTCGCGACGCTGATCTGTCGATCGTCATCATGGTCTGATAATATCAGGCATATCGAGGGGACAGACAAGTCTAAGGGCCGATTGTTCCAACTTCTTGGTAAGTTTTACCCGACAGGTAGCGTATCTTTGTCTCTTTTCAGATAAGTCCTAAAAAAGAAATAAAGATATAGTACCTGTCAGGTAAAACTTACCAAGAAGTTAGAACAATCGGCCCTAATAGTGGAAAAGTGCATGTGCACTCTTTGCCGTAAGTAGAATACACGTTCGTGGCTGGGAATGTCGGAATGAATAAATGCGAAGTCCTCAGCGCTAGAATCGATATGTTAGGCAGATGAACGGACGGACAGACGTATGTAGAAGCGTGCAAGTGGACGGACACGGTAGAACATCGATCGATATACAGTTTCGATAAAGGGGAGACGCGCCAGTCGATTAAAGAGGACGAGAAAGAAGAAGCGGGCGCTGGAGAAGCAAGAGAAGAAAGAGGAGGAAGAACAGTGTGAGAGAGAGAGAGAGAGAGAAAGAAATAGAGAAAGAAGAGTCGCAGCGACTTAGATCCAGCGATATAGGTAGCCGCCGTCGCCGGTCGTCGCGTGTTATATAAAACGCTCGTCCGCTCGACAGCGCGTCCTCGCTCGTGGTCGGGCATACATAATCGGGTTGACCGTCTACGTGACACGATGATGCCGGAGCCGAAGAGTCGCGATCGCTGACGCGAATCGGACCGGTCAACTTAGCGGTGTAGCGCTTTGGGCGAAGACAGCATCTCGATCGGTAGATGATAAAACGAAGAGAGAAGAAATGATATAAATCGCGGACGGACCTCCCGCGCGCCTCAGTCGGCCAAAAATCCTTGTAACTCGTAGCGGTTCCCCCGCGCGTGCAAAGAGGCACACGCGCGCCTCGAACATCCTCGCGACCCTTCTGCTTCCTCTCGCACGCGCCCGCGTCCCGCGTCCTTTTCCTTTGCCCCCCTCTGTCCGACTTGCGTTCTCCGTCGCGCGTCCCTTCTTCCCCGTGTGCCCTCCGGGGGCTCCGGGTCCTCCGTGCGCGCGTTCTCCAGTCTTCTACGTCGCGCTCCCGCCGCCGTACCTATCCCTCCGGCTGTGGGTCCCGCTATAGGCGTCGTCGTGACGCACCTCTTGCATACTACTAACTAGCTGCACGGCGAGCGTTCTCCACTCATTCCTCCTTCTCTTCTTCTTATCTTCTTCTTCGTCACCACCGTTCCTCTTGTCCTTGATCTGTCGCCCTGTCTTGCCTCGTCACAAGTCCTAGCTCTTTTTTGTCCCGCTCCCGGCTTTAAACGCACGCGCGCGCCTCCTCCTGACCGGTAGTTCCTTCTCTTCCTTCCTTCGTCCTTCCGACCTGTCTAAGTCTCCCTCTCTTTTTCTCTCTCTCTACCTCTTTTTCTCTCTTTCTCTCTGTTTTTCTTTCCCTCTTCCTAACCACGTCTCCGTTCGGTTCTTCGCTGCTTCTGGCCGTTTTGTTTTGCACTCTCGTTTATTACAAGAAGAGCGCGCGATCTCTCTTGTGCACACGCGATCAAGAGAGAGGGAGCAAGCGGGAGAGGGAGGGAGCGGAGTGAGGATTCGCGAGGTGTGCGAGTCTACTTCCACCTGTTGGGGTAAGGGAGTCGGGAGAGAGACACCGAGGGAGCGAGACATCGGGAGAAGAGAATAATGATGTTGGGATGGTGCATTGGGATCGCGGCCACCCTGCTGGCCCTCCTCATCTATCTCGCGTACTTCTTCAAGTTCAACTGGGTCAAGGTGAGTAGAGATCTCGAGCGACTATACGCGGCGTTGTCCTCTTATCAAATATCAATTAAGGAAAATAGTTTTTTGAGAATATGGTTGGCCATGATTAGTTTATTAAGTACATTTGTCTATTAAGTACATATGTTTCTCAAATTTCTATAAATTATCTATGTTGTGTGGATTATGTTTGCACGTTCAAAAGCTACAAAATCGAGCTTATTGGCACACACTGCTTTGATGAAGTATTTTAAATGTAATGTAAGGAGTTTAAAATTCGAAATTCAATAAAAATAAAGTTATAAAATTGGAAACATGTTCAAAAGAAATAAAGTCAAAGGGAAAAGTAAAGACAATCTATGAAAAGACAAAGTGCTAAAGTTTTTTAAACGATTTCGTTTGATGTTTACAATGATTATATATTATTTACAAGAATCATATATTACACGTACGTAATAATGAAAATATATATTTTTTACTTTATAAAGACAGAAGTATTTTCTCGTTCTTTATATTAATAATGTATTATTAACGTCTGATTTGATTGATTTTCATGGGAGCAGAAAATTTCAGGGAATCTTTCATAAAATTATTGGTATTTTATATTGCGGCCGTCATTATATCATTGATAACCAACAAATTACACTTTATTTAGTTTGTCTCAAGTATTTTCTTTGTATATTATAAAATTGACTCGATATTATAAAGGATATGAGAAATGAGGGCAAAATGCAGAAGATCGACGGTGTGTACGTGGGATCGAAAAGTCGAAAAATCGGCAAACTACCACCGGTTTATCCAAATGGATGGTTTGTCCTGTTGGAAAGTTCGCAGCTGAAAAGGGGTCAAGTAAAGCACGTGTCCGCTCTTGGCGAGAATTTTGCAGTATTCAGGTACGACTATTAATTATAGTATAGTTTTCTTTGGCGAATTAAATTGAAAATGACATTTTAACAACGTTGCTAATGCAACAATGTGAGCAAAACGAGTAAAAAATGTCAAATAACAAGTATTCTTAGAAAATAAAAACGAAGATAATTATAGTAAAATTAAAACACAAAATAGAAATATACTTTAGATTTCGTACAGACGATATTTTCCTTCTACAAAAAGATTAGTTTTGAAAGATTTGTTCATAAATGTCGTTCTTATATTGTTACATTCTGTGATATTAAATGTTATAACGTAAAAAATTCTAAAACTATAAAATAAGTGATAATAAGTTATAAATAATACTATCTAGTAGTCATATTTTATTATTGTGAGCATTATTGTAATATTATTACATAGTATTATATGTAGATAATATTATATATTTGGTTGCTTAATCAAAATATATTAGCCCTAGGAATACGTTTTTAAGATGACTTTCACTTTTTAAAACTTTTACTTTAATCTGTAGTTAATTTGTTTCTCCGTCTTTTAAAGATGTGTAGCGCGGTATTTGCAATATAACGTACCTTGTGTGCGTGCATGTTTATTACATAATATTTTATCACTTTTTTTAAAGAACCGAGAGAGGCGTTGTCAACGTTTTAGACGCGTATTGCCCGCATTTAGGGGCAAATATGGGTGAGGGTGGCCGCGTCCGAGGTGAATGTCTGGAATGTCCCTTTCACAGCTGGACGTTTCGTGGAGATGGTTTCTGCGATAGTATACCTTACACCGAAAAGGGTATTGACTGATGTTTTACTTATTTTCTGGTATAATGTATTCGGAACAACTGTTTTTTCACCTATCTTGGTGTTACATTCCTGCATTGAAATATCTGCTCGAGTATTTTAAAGATCTGAACATCGATCGCAAGACGCAAATATTTACGTTCAATCGGACATCTCTCGCTAATTATGGCGCGATGTAGTGAAAGTTGTTGAACAATATATTTTTGTAATTCTTGCTTACTTATTATTAGTATGTACAACAAAATTTGTACATACTAACTAATTTCTTTGAAATTTAAGACTCTTGCGGTGTAGATAGTTATTGGCTTGCCAGTTGAAAATAATTGTTTTTTACGACGTTCAAAACTATTTAATCTAGTTTATTTGTAAATGCAACTTAATTTAATCACAAAATAGTTAATAACAACATAATGATACGATTATCATACATATAATGATGTTCAGATTTCTTTATTTAGTTTTTTCTTATGTTTTTTTGAACAAGCACTCGGGATTGAAAGAGTTAAATATGATTGACAAATATAAATCGGTTTTTTATGTGCAGTACCGCATATTGCGCGTGTGAAAAGCTGGAAATGCTGTGAAGTGAATCATCTGATCTTCGTATGGTACCACGCCGAATCCGCCGAGCCGGACTGGCAACCCCAGCCACATACGTACATCTCTAGCGGGGCATGGCGCTTCCAAGGTCGCAATGAATTTCTCGTTAGCTGCCACATACAGGTTTGTCGCTCATTTGACTCTTTCAATGCTACAATCACGCTGAGTTATAATCTTTCAACGTAATTATGGAAACTAGAATTAAGGATGTCGTCTATAAGACTAATTAAAGCGAGTAAACTCTCAAGTCTTCGTTGCAGTTATGAAATATGAAAAATAATTTTATTTTTTTGGATAATTCCGTATATATAATATAATTAAAAAAATTTTTTAATTATTTATTGGAAAAATTTGCTTTATAAAATATTTCAAGAGTAGAAAGTTCGGCAATAATAATTTAATATTGAAATCATGTGCCAAAATATCTGCTCTTGCTAAAATACCAATATTTTTCGTAAAAATGATTACACATTTTTTTATCAAAAAGTGATCAGTTTTAGTTCTAAAACTACTTATTCCATTAGTTTAAAAAATGGTTGTATTGAAAGAGAGTTTTTTTAAACCTAATATTCAATCTAAAATAAAATAAATCTAGAATTATAAAAGATTTTCTTTCTGAATTGTGAGAAACAAGGATAATAATAAACGTTAACAATAAACTGAAACTACTAGTTTCGTTGAATTGGTTTAATAATATATAAGTTTAACATTAAAATAATTAAGAAAGTCATTTTGGTTTCCTTCCTTTCTTGTTATTTTTCAAATTTTCTTGTTTAATAACAACTTGTTTAATGACTTTCTTAATTATTTTAATGTTAAACTTATATATTATTAAACCAATTCAACGAAACTAGTAGTTTCAGTTTATTGTTAACGTATGATTTTAATGCGACAATGTATGTGTAGGACGTAGCGGAGAACGGTGCCGACCTGGCACACCTCAGCGCAGTTCATGGTCCAGCCATGTTCTTCAGTGACAATGTTTCCTGGCTGGCCCGACATTCGTGGACGAACGCGGTGTGGCGGCCGTACTGCCCATATTCCAGCGAGACAGAAGACGAGACGATGAACAAGACGAACACGGAAGCGACGGAGGTGCGCGTGAAGTTGAACGGCGCGTCGTCAGTCGAGCCGATTTCGAATGGTCACGTCGTGGATCATGTTGAGGGCCACGCAACCGCCACAACGGAGAACGTTGTCGGCCGGAGGGAAAAGTACAAGGCCAGTATGCAGATGCGTCACAGCCTGGTCCTGCTGGAACGTTTCACCCTGCTCGGCATGCGTGTGAGCGTCGAGCAGATTGGACCAGGCTACGTCGAATTGCTGATTGACACATCGTTTGGGTCCATGTACATCTTGCAGACGGTCACGCCAATAGAGCCGCTGTTGCAACGGGTGACCCATCAGATCTTCTCGCCGGCTTTGCTGGCGCCATACGCGAAACTGATCTTCCTGGGTGAGTGCTTGATGTTCGAGCGCGACATAGCAATCTGGACCCACAAGAAGTTCGAGCGACAGCCTACTCTGGTGCGCGAGGACCGCGCTATCTTGGCGTATCGTCGCTGGTACTCGCAGTTCTACTCCGCCCATAGTCCCACGTATCAGATGGCCACGAAGAACCTATTGTGGTAGCGATACTTATGTACGTTGTAATTTTGCAGTCGTCCCTCGCTAGATGATCGACACATCGAGATTTGAAATTCAACATGATGAATTCGTTTCTAACAGATGTAAATCATTTACGTGATGCAATTCGAATCTCGATGGAGAAGAGATGAAAGCTTGCTTTTATGTCTATTCACAATTGCAGTATCGTTGCATGGCAGGATTATTGTTTTTATGTTTTAAAGCCCGCTTTATGCAATGAATTAATTAGGTCGAGATAAAATTTGAGACATCTATTGAGAATTTTATTTGTACATATAACACAGAAAGTATATTTGAAAAGGATACGTATGTTTAAGAACAACATTACACGTATATCATCCGTATTTTATACGCATACGAATGAAAGTTCTGTTCTAAATTATAAATCTAACGTGGAATTTCATTTGTCAAGATGAATTTCTTTTTTCGATGGTTCAGAATATTAGTCGTTCATATTTCTCTACATTAGCATGATACTATATATTCGGCTGATGTATGTTCGTTTGTTGACACGCATATTCCATAACGATATGCTTACTGCACCGGCGTGTACATATTGCTTATTTGACGAATTCCTGAAATGGGTGAACATTTTATTTTTTAAAAATGAAAATTGTGTGGTTGTTGTACTGTTGTTTTCGATATCGGAAACTTATCGTACATATGTTTAGATATTATGTAGATGAATACGTTGTTTAGTAAATTAATTAACATGCATTCGCAAGAATAATATCTGTCGTACAATGTAATAAAATTAAAATCGTAAAACTCTTTTATATTCAACATAATCAAATATCTCTTATCCTTGAATGCAATTTTTCTGTTGTATTTTCTGTCATATGCTTTTTGGTGTCTATATATCTTTATTATTAAGATAGATAGAGTTTATACATAATATTCGAATAAAAGAAAATGCATTCGAAATATATTAGCTGTAGTATATAAGCAGTGGTTAATAAGTTTAATAAACTTCGATAAACTAATCTTTAAAATTGGACTTTTGTCAGGTATATATTATTACTATCAATTTATACACTTGCCGGGAAAGTGTATTCGACTTATGTCTATGTACATATAAAATTTACGGTAAACTATAAGGATTCTAAATAAAATTCATAAAGACAATAATATTTTTCTCCTGCATCTCGAATTCTATATATCTAAACTCATTATTTATTCTACAATTTACAGTATATTATTAATTTAAATTGGATTAAACTTTTATGGCCATGTAATATTAACATATAAAAAAAGAGTATTAATATTTAAAAAAGAATATTATCATTTGATATATCAATTTTTTGATATTTTTATTTTACTAGTATTAGTATTTTACTAATATTAAAATAATCTTTCATGTCCCATGTATCATTTTCTTGTCACGCAGTACTGGACTATTGAGGATTTAATTTTGCTCTACATTCACTATGCAACACGTAAAAATGTAATGTAAAAAATTATATTATACATTGCATAAATTACTCGATTATAAACTAGAACGGAATTTTTTTATTTCGTAAATTATTGTCTTGTTACAATAAAATTTTTGTTCTTTGCATTTACAACCACCTCTTTATATGAAATTTTTGCTTAACGATTTTTAATGTACAAGTAAATGACTAAAGACGTTTGATGTGAACCCACAGTCCGCCGATAGGTATAGTAAAAAAATTGCCAGGCTGCATCTTCAGAGGCTCCTGAGTCTTCGGCGACAGCTCCAGAGTATACCGCCTTACTAACGTGGCCAGACAAGACTTCATCATCATCATTCCCATTCTCATACCTGCGCACATCCTTGGACCCTCGCCGAATGGTAAGAAAGTATACCTCTCAATCTGCTCTTTCTTATCCGCAGCGAATCGATCTGGATTAAAAGCATCCGGATCGGGCCAGTACTTCGAGTCTCGATGCAGCTCATGGACAGGGATCATAATTGGCATTCCTGGTTGTACGCGACAGCGCAACCCATCTGAACCCACAAGTTCGAATTCCTGAGTACAGATCTTACCCATAGTGGCCAGTGCGCTGTAGAATCTCTGCGACTCGCTGATCACTTGGTCCATATACGTCATTTCCTTTAACGACTCGTAGGTCAACCGATTGTCGTACTTAACGAGCACAGTTTCGACTTCATCGCGCAATCGCTGAAGAACTGATGGATGTCGAGCCAGTTGGTAGCCGATAAAGCTCAGAGTGATGCTGGTCGTCTCGTATCCATCCATGAAGAGGCCGAGAACATGTGCGGCAAGTGCCTGTATGTTATAGCGTCCATCCTCATCCTTCTCCTCCAGGTCTATCATTACTTGGAGAAAATCGCTCCTGCGCTCATTCTCTTGTTGTCTGAGCTGCAGAATTTGCTCAACAGTGTCGCGGAAGAACTGATCCACCCATCTAGGCACGAATGGCATGCGGAAAATGCGATTGAGCTCAGGCAGAAAGAAATTGAGGCTCTGCACGATCTGCGTAAAGAAGTTCGATTGGAATATTGACTGACCGATCGCGTGAAAAGATGTCCGCGTGGGACTACGTGTCTCATTCTCGAAGCAGAAACCTTCCACGCTGAAACCGGCGTTTGCCACTGCTTCGCCGGTGTATCTAGAGAACAGCTCTTTCAGTTCTACCTCTAGTGTGCCTCCTTTCTGCAGTTGCTGATCCAAGTAATCCTCAAATTTGCCATATACCTGCTCGATATAGTTGAACAACAGTTTCAGCTTCATGCCGGAGAATGCGTGAATAAAACGCTTCCTGTACGTGTGCCACACCTTGCCAGCTGAGAAGAAAGGATTCAGGGAGAGAAGTGGGTCTAAATGGGGATCGAGTTTCAGCAGATTTTCGGAAAAGCTGGCAAAATCCGTTTGCACCACTGTCTTCACTAGTTCTGGCTCGCGTACCATCAACGCGGGTACCGTCTTATCGTAGAAGCCGATCATACTGCAATCCGAATGGCTCTCGTAGATGCGTCGAGTAAAGTCGGCAAGGTTCATCTTCAGGGACGTCACCAACCACGTATTCCCGAATCCCGGAAGAATACCCTTCGCGCACGGAATGCCCCGATCGCGCCAGTAATTGTAATTTCTAGTTAGATAAAAATACCATGTCACGATTCCACCAAGAATCAAGAAAAGAAGGATAATATTGACCATTCTCGGCAGTAAGACGAAAAATGGTACACTAAACGACAAGAATACGATTCGTGTTTGTCGCCGACTGCTGAGCTTATAATAAAGATTTCACTCTTGTAGGAGTTATCTCAAAGCATATCTACGTACTTATTATGTAAAACAGTATTACAAAATATAAATGTTTTCTTGGCGTGAATACTGTGATAAACTTATCACATTCGATTTGTCTCCCACAAACGTTACGCTAGCAATAAGCTTTAAAATATCTTTCAGTATTTTACAGTGCAACTTGAACATGTTCTAATAATTTTTTCAGAGTTGCAGAATATCGAATATATTATGCAAAACTCCCCTATCTTTAAACGTAATATATAAATAAATTCTAAAAATATATTATAAATATTAAAAATGTTATATTATACTATAAATAGAAAATTTTATTATTATATTAATATAACAAAAAATTATAAAATTCCAGACTTAACACGAATAATTTTGCAGTAATTTAGTTTTTGGTATAAAGGTGAAGGTCAACTTGTAGAATATTACCATGTGAGTCTGTGTTGTAATAGATTTTGCAACAGCATTCGGGGGAGATGTTTGCATGTAGAGTCCCAACCTGTGACTCCTGAACAGCTCCATTAATGTATGGAATTACATGTTCCTGCCAGTATTTGTAATTATGCATTAAATACAGATAAAGTTATAAGCGCTTAAAGGATTGGGAACGTCAGCAGTATGAACATTCGCTTCACTTTAATAACAAATTATACAGAATTAAATAAGCATTGACCATGTATTATGCGTGCCGGCAAATAAAACTATTGAAGCGTACATTGTACGGAAACGTCGATTATCAGACTGATGCACATGATCATGAAAGTTATATGTATATAGTTCACGAAGAGTTTGTATATTTCACTGAGATTTAAATAAACAATTTTATACAACAGGATATCGATCACAGGAATCGTAAATCTTATCTAAACATTTGTATTATCATAACTATATTATACCTTATAATAATAAATTTTAAATTGATAAAATAATATAATTCTAAAAGAGTTAACAAAATATTTTAATGAAGACGTAATATTAAAGGAAATTATTTTGGAAACTGTCAGATTAGACATAAATTTCTGTTTATTTTAGTGTTAGAAGAGTGTTTATTTAAGTGCTAGATGTAACTTATAAAACATTTATAAAGATTAGTTAATTATACCTTATTTATACTAAACAGGCCTTACATAAATGTACATAAATTTACATAGAAAATAGATTATTACATTTTCTTCTCGCTATTTACTGTTACAACAGATGCACATCACCAGATGACATGGTGACATAACGTACACATAAGATAATTTTTATTAAGTTTTAAAAATAATAAATGACATTTCAATTTACTTCATAAATATAATAGAAAGATACAATAGAAAAGAAAAATTGTATTATTTTCTGCATATACATATATCACTCTACCTATTGGGTAGAGTGATCGACTGTTTATTGCCTGATTACTTGCGTTATCATCCATCAAGCCGCTATCTTTTAACATTGAAAGAGAGAAGTTGTAGCATCTAACAATCACTCTACGTTACATTATTTATTTGTTTTTCTTTGATTCCTTGCACAGGAGTGTCGACATATCAAGTAAATATAAAATTATTTAAACATTATTAAGAATATGTTATGGAATATTATACAAAATTATAAAAAATTGAAAAATAATTTAGGGACAAATTTATATAAATGTTATTTATGATTCTAATTCTACATAATTTTTTATGAAATTTTTGTATGTACTGACACAATAAAACGTAATATGTAAATAATTTTTACAACAATTTAAAAATTGTGAAAAAATGTTTCCTATATTTGTTAATATTTTTTAATATTATTACATTTACGATAGCACTATATGTATATAATATATAACTTTTATTCACTCAGGAATTATTATAAGAAATTTTATTACCTAGGTATTTAAAACTACTTATTTCGCTTGTATCTAAAATCTGAAAAAATTCTCCAATTAATTAAATCTTTCGTAATTTTACCCATAAGCCACCCTTTACGGCAGGTAATATAATTCCATACATGATCATCTTCAAGGGCACATGTGTCTTCGGAGATAGCTCTAAGCTGTACTTTCTTAGAAGCGCAGCTAAACATGCTTTCATTTGCAACAGAGCCATTCTCATTCCTACACACATCCGTGGGCCCTCGCCGAAAGGAAGAAAGGTATATTTCTGAATGTTGTGCTTCCTGTCCGAACTGAATCTGTCGGGGTCAAACACATCGGGATTCTCCCAGTATCGAGAATCTTTATGTAGACCTTGGATTGGTATCAAAACGTTAGTTCCAGGTTGCACGCGACAGGTGAGTCCATCAGATCCTTTCAACACGAATTCTTCAGTGCACGTCTTCGACATGAATCCTCCTGTAGGTATGAGTCTCATTGACTCGTTGATGACTTGATCCATATATACCATCTCTTTTAAAGCTTCATAAGTGATCTCATTATCGTATTTGTTGAGCACGGTCAACACCTCATCACGTAGTCTGTTCTGCACTTCTGGGTGGGTGGCCAATTGAAAGCCCACGAAGCTCAAAGTGATGCTGGAGGTCTCGTAACCATCGAGGAAGAACGACAGCGCATGAGAAGCAAGCATTTCCACATCAAATTTATCGTTTTCTATCCGCTCCAGCTCAACCATCAACTGAAGAAAATCGTTTTTGGGTATGCCATCTGCCCTTCGTTGTTCAATAAGCTCTGTGACTAATGTTCTAAAAAACTGATCGATCTGCTTTGGTAATAAGGGGAACTTGAACAGTTTGTTTAGCGAAGGGATGAAAAATGCAATGGTAAATACGATCTTCTTTCGAATGGACGGCTTCAAAACGGCCTTGCCAATTTTCTGGAAGGACATATCCTTTTTCTCGTCATCGAAGCAGTACCCGTCCACACCGAATCCAGCACCGGCCACTACTTGCGCAGTGAATTTAGAAAACAAGTTCTTCAACTCTTCTTCAACTTCTACGGATTTGTCCAATTTGTTGTCCAAGTAGTTCTCTAATTTTACACATACCGGTTTAACACTCTCGAGGAGAATTTTCAGTCGCATGCTGGAAAACGCGTAAGTGAGACGCTTCCTACCGGCTGCCCACTTTTCGCCGTAGCTAAAGAAAGGATTGAGCGCTGTGAGAGGATCTATTTTAGGATCGATCTTCACACTGTTCTCGTGGAAGCTCGCGAAATTACTCTGCAGCACTGTCTTCACCAGTTCCGGCTCGAGGATCATTAATGATGGTAACGTGTAATTGTAGATACCAACCATGCTATGTTGCTTGTTATCGTTGTAGATTTTGCAACAAAGGTCAGTCATCGTTTGTGTGAAAAGCATCCACATGTGGCCTACTCCTGGAAAGAATCCATCTGCACACGGAACTCCACATTTCTGCCAGTAGTTGTAGTTTCGCGTCAAATAAAAATAGAATACAACTACTGCTGCGAGGATCAATGACACTAGTACGACAGCCATTGTTTCACTTGGTCGAATTGGTATCGTGTAGGCTGATGTAGTGCGGACAACGTATCAGCAGTGACTGACCGTGAGACTCAGAGAACAGAATCATTGACGCGCGTATCAGAAACGTGCACATATTAACATTGAGATACAATATCAACAAGTGGGAGTGTACAGTTAAATAGTAATCAACTTTACTTTGATCTTGAGTTACAATGAGTATTAATGACATGGAACGAAATATCTTGTGATATATTATGGAAGAGGCAAATACTTTCTACAACTTTTTCATGATTATATGATGCTAATTAATCGCTTCCTAGGACAAAATGAAAGATAGGAAATGTAATTAATAAAGTTATGTTCTGAAAAAATTGGAAATGTTCCTGTTATAAAATTATAAGTTCAAAAGTTTAATGTCAAAAAATTGGTTAATGATTAAATGTAAATGTAATTATGTAATGTACATCAATAGATGAATTGATAATTGTATATGAATATATAAGTATATCTTATATCAAGTTCAGTAAGTAGTCAAACATAGAAAAAAACAATAATTATACTCATTTTAATAAAAATGTCCTTACATCTTCTTCGCTTTTTGATATGTTGTACATTATAACTTATAAATGTAAGACATTTTTCATCACAGTTTTTATAGAGAATTTTATGATTTAAATTAAAATATATACTATTTTGAAGCTATAATGTATTCAAGTAGATAAAAACGGTACACTGAAAGACTAGAATACGATTCGAGCTTGTCACCGACTTCTAGGATTAGAACAACAAAATTTTGCTCTTGTAGGAATTATCTCACGTCAATGTATATCTACTTATTGCGCAAAACAGTATTGCAAAATAATGTTTTCTTGGCGTGTATACTGTGATAAACTTATCACATTCGATTTGTCTTCCACAAACGTTACGCTAACAATAAGCTCTAAAATATCTTTAAGTATTTTAAAGTGCAACTTGATTATATTACTAATAATGTTTTCAGAATTGTAGAATGGAACATATTATACAAAATTTTCTCATATTTAAACGTAACATAAATACCCATACAGCACGAAAAGATTGCATATATATTGCAGAAATCTTCCACTGCAACGTAGCAACATTGCAAATTCACTGCGAAATGCTTCTGTAGCATTGCTATGGGATTGCAGGAATGTGAAAATGTCCGCTTTTCGGAACATTGCAACGAAACGTCATAATAATATTGCAATGTAATGAATTTGCAATAATTATAATTATTCATTATTATATACTTTAAATATTTTTATTTATTAACATAAATAGACAATTATATGTAATATAACAATAGTAATAAAAAATGAAATAAACATTTTCTCTATTTTTGTTATAAAAAAGTAACTGTTCTTTATAAAAAAAACCTTAAAAATCCTCTTCTTGAGATATTATTTTTCCTTTAATTATGTTAAAATATTTTTCCTTTAATTAAATAACTGAATCTTCTTCGTTTTTGTTTGTATGTTGTCTGTAGAAATAAAATAGGAATTAAAATTCATATATTAGCATAAAATTACATAAAAATATACATACTGCAAGTATGTATAGAATTATATGTAAAATGACATACTTTTTGATCTCTCAATCCTAACCGGAGCTTGAGCAAGCCACTTGGAAATGCATTCAGCAATTTCTGCATCAGTGGCATGATTGTGTATTTCACGAACAGCTTCTATAACAGAAAAAGTTATTAAAAATATTACAACTATTAAATGTAGTTTTCTAATGAATTTCCATAATTTTGAGGTTATAGTGATATAAACCGTGAGATAGGCAAATAGAGTGATTCTCTATTATAATTAATAGATACAAGATTAACAGCACACAAGTGCTATAATTAGACATAATATTATAAAAAAATACTTACCTTTTTCTTTTACGTAACTACTTTCTTTTAGAATGATGCTCGCGTCGTACAACCACCATGTTCTTTAGATAGTCGAAAGAGACAAACACCGCATGCACGTATATATTACCGAGCTCAGATTCTGGTCATCACACATCATTGGTCGAATAGATTTGGACGAATCTCGTTAGGATAGGAAGACTCCAATGTTTTAATAAAATGAATTATTAATATTAATTAATTACAAATTTTGATTGTGCAATGTTTCCGAAATATTAATGTCATGTTGCTACAAGTGTGCTGGTATTTTGCGGATATATATCTCTGCAATATCTTTGTACTGTTGCATTGCAATTTGCAACGTTGCAACGTTGCTGCAATGTTGGTGCAAGCTTCTATGCTGTATGGATAAATATCGAAACTATATTAACATACATAGTAAGAATACGTATGAAAAATGTGTAATTATAAATACTATAAATAGAAAATATTATTATAACAATATAACATAAATTACAAAATTTCAGATTTAATAATTCCAGACGAATAATTTTGCAGTACTTTAGTTTCTTGTAAGATGGTGATGTCAAATTGTAGAATCTCACTATGCTACGAATTCTGTTGTAGATTTTGCTACAGCATTCAGAGAAAGATATTTGTACGTAAAATCCAAACACGTTTAACTGCACGAAGGGCTTTATTAATGCATGGAATTCCTCTACCAATATTTGTAATCGTGCGTTACTCTACAGATAGAGTGTTATTAGCGCTCCAAAGGTCAGAAACGTCAGCAGCATGAACATCTTGCTTCACTCTGGTGATAAACTATACAGAATTAAATAAGCCTTGACCATGTATTATGCGTGCCAGCGAATAGAATGATTGAAGCGTACATTGTAGGGAAGCGTCGATTATCAAACTGATATACAATATGATCATGAAGTTATACATAGTCCACGAAAAGTTTATATTTTACTGAGATTTAAGTAAACAATTGTACACAATTACAGGATACTAATCAAAGTAATCGTAAACCTTTCCTAAAAAGTGTATTATTATATTATAACTTATAATAATAAAGTTTTAAAGTGATTAAATAATGTATTCTAAAAGAGTTAACAAAATATTTTAATGAAGACGTAATATTAAAGGAAATTATTTTGGAAAATGTCAGATTAGATAAATTTCTGTTTATTTGAATGTTAAAAGAGTGTTTATTTAATTGCTAGATGTAACTTATAAAACATTTATCAAGATTATTTAATTCTTTACTTATTAAACAGACCTTACATTAATGTACATAAAGTTACATAGAAAATAGATTAGCACATTTTCTTCTCGCTATTTACTATTACAACAGATGCATGTCATGAGGTAACATGGTGACATAACGTACACATATGATACTTTTTATTAAGTTTTAAAAATAATAAATGACACTTCAATTTACCTCACAAATATAATAGAAAGATATAAACATAATATAAAAATTGTATTATTTTCTGCACATATATCACTCTATATAAATATTGCGCAAACTAATCAATTGCGTGATTACTTGCGTTATCATCCATCAATTAGTCGCTATCTTTTGATTGAACACTTTGAAAGAGAAAAGTTGTTGCATCTAACAATCACTCTATGTTACATTATTTAGTTGTTTCTCTTTGATTCCTTGCACAGGAGTATCAAGTAAATGTAATATTATTCAAACATTATTAAAAGTATGTTATTGAATATTATAAAAAATTATAACAATTGAAAACTAATTTAGGAACAATTTTATTTAAATGTTATTTATGTTTCTAATTCTACATAATGTTTTAAGAAATTTTTGTATGTACTGACTCGATAAAACGTAATATGTAGATATAATTTTTAAAACAATTTAAAAATTTTGTAAAAACTATTTTCCTATACTTGTTAATATTGTTTATTAGTACATTTACGATAGCACTATGTATATGTATATAATATATAACTTTTATTCACTCGGAAATTACTATAAGGAAATTGTATTACCCAGTTATTAAAGCTATACTTATTTTGCTTGTATCTAAAATCTACAATCTGAAAAAATTCTGTAATTAAATCGTTTGTAATTTTACCCACAGGCCACCCTTTACGGTAGGTAATATAGCTCCGACAATCATTTCCAACGGCACATGTGTCTTCGGAGATAGCTCTAAGCTGTATTTTCTTAGAAGTGCAGCTAAACATGCTTTCATTTGCAACAGAGCCATTCTCATTCCTACACACATCCGTGGGCCCTCGCCGAAAGGAAGAAAGGTATATTTCTGAATATTGTGCTTCCTGTCCGGACTGAATCTGTCGGGGTCAAACACATCGGGATTCTCCCAGTATCGAGAATCTTTATGTAGGGCTTCGACTGGTATCAGAATGTCGGTTCCAGGTTGCACGCGACAGGTGAGTCCATCAGATCCTTTCAACTCGAATTTTTCAGTACACATCTTCGACATGAATCCCGCTGCAGGTATGAGTCTCATTGACTCGTTGATGACTTGATCCATATATACCATCTCTTTTAAAGCTTCATAAGTGATCTCATTATCGTATTTGTTGAGCACGGTCAACACCTCATCACGTAGTCTGTTCTGCACTTCTGGGTGGGTGGCCAATTGAAAGCCCACGAAGCTCAAAGTAATGCTGGAGGTCTCGTAACCATCGAGGAAGAACGACAGCGCATGAGAAGCAAGCATTTCCACATCAAATTTATCGTCTTCTATCCGCTCCAGCTCAACCATCAAATGAAGAAAATCGTTTCTGGGTATGCCATCTGCCCTTCGTTGCTCGATAAGCTCTGTGACTAATGTTCTAAAAAACTGATCGATCTTCTTTGGTATTAAGGGGAACTTGAGCAGTTTGTTTAGCGAAGGGATGAGAAATGCAATGGTAAATACGATCTTGTTTCGAGTGGACGGCTCCATAATGGCCTTGCCAATTTTCTGGAAGGACATATCCTTTTTCTCGTCATCGAAGCAGTACCCGTCCACACCGAATCCAGCACCGGCCACTACTTGCGCAGTGAATTTAGAAAACAAGTCCTTCAACTCTTCTTCAACGTTTCCGGATTTGTTCAATTTGTTGTCCAAGTAGTTCTCTAATTTTACACATACCGGTTTAACGCTCTCGAGGAGAATCTTCAGTCGCATGCTGGAAAACGCGTAAGTGAGACGCTTCCTACCGGCTGCCCACTTTTCGCCGTCGCTAAAGAAAGGATTGAGCGCTGTGAGAGGATCTACTTTAGGATCAACCTTCACACTGTTCTCATGGAAGCTCGCGAAATTACTCTGCAGCACTGTCTTCACCAGTTCCGGCTCGAGGATCATTAATGATGGTAACGTGAAATTGTAGATACCAACCATGCTATGTTGCTTATTCTCATTATAGATTTTGCCAAGAAGGTCAGTCATCGTTTTTGTGAAAAGTATCCACATGTGGCCTACTCCTGGAAAGAATCCATCTGCACACGGAACTCCACGTTTCTGCCAGTAGTTATAGTTTCGCGTCACGTAAAAATAGAATACAACTACTGCTCCGAGGATCAATGACACTAGTACGACAGCCATTGTTTCAGTTGGACGAATTGGTATCGTGGAGGCTGATGTAGTGCGGACAACGTATCAGCAGTGACTGACCGTGAGACTCAGAGAACAGAATCATTGACGCGCGTATCAGAAACGTGCACACATTAACGTTGAGATACAAGATCAACAAGTGGGACTGTACAGTTAAATAGTAATCAACTTTACTTTGATCTTGAGTTACACTGAGTATTAATGACATGGAATGAAATATCTTCTTATATATTACAGAATAGGTAAATAATTTCTACAACTTTTTCATGATTATATGATGCTAATTAATCATTTCCTAGGACAAAATTACAGATAGGAAAGGTAATCAATTAAGGTATATTTAAAAACATTTGGAGATATTCCTGTTATGAGTTGGTATAAAATTCCAATGTCAAAAACTTATTTAATTTTTATTTAATGTATCTCAATAGATGAATTGATAATTGTATATGAATATATAAGTATATTCTATTAAGTCCAATAAGTAGTCATAAAAATAAAAAAACAAGTATTATACTCGTTTTAATAAAAATGTCATTACATCTTTCTTGTTGTTACTTGATATGTTGTACATTATAACTTATAAATGTAACATATTTTTTATCAAAATTTTTACAGAATTATATGATTAAGTTAAAATATAACATTTTTAAGGTATATTGTTTTCAAATAGAAAAAAGTTTTCAAGTTAAAAAAATAGATTTCTGCAAATAATAAATTTCGTTTATATACAAATTCTCAATTTCTTAGTATTGAAATTTTTTGAGATATTTGTAAAAATAAATTTTATGAATTTCTAGTTAAATATTAGATAATTTATAATATTATACAAGGTATTACAAAACTTTGTCCCTTTAGGAATCATTTTCACTTGCTGTTTACCAAACTTTACCTCTTCTCTCAGGAAAGACAAATTGGGCTCGTGTTACAGAGATTTAACTAATTATCAACTCAGCGTCCAGGCAATATAAACAGCGCCTAGAGTCACTGACAGAGAGCTTTTATAACACTTTAATTTTTATAAACGAATTTTTCCTATATTATCTATTAATAAAATTATATTTGCGATATTATTCTTATACACAATATAAAAATTCTTAATCGGAAATTAATAAGTTTTTAAACTATTTAGTTATAGCTATATATTTTGCTTTTAAATTTAACATATCAAAAATTCTTACAATTAAATCTTTTGTAATTTTGCCCATATGCCACTCTTTACCCTAGGCATTACAGCTCCGGCGATCATCTTTAAGGGCACATGTGTCTTCGGGGATAGCTCTATGCTGTATTTTCTCAGAAGTGCAACTAAAGATGCTTTTATTTGCAACAGAGCTCCTCTCATTCCAACACACATCCGTGGCCCCTCGCCGAAAGGAATAAAGGTATATTTCTGAATGTTGTTCTTTCTGTCCGGACTGAATCTGTCGGGGTCAAACACATCGGGATTCTCTCAGTATCGAGAATCTTTATGTAGACCTTGGATTGGTATCAGAACGTCGGTCCCAGGTTGCATATGACAAGTGAGTCCATCGGATCCTTTCAACTCGAATTCTTCAGTGCACATCTTCGACAGGAATCCCGCTGGAGGTATGAGCCTCATTGACTCGTTGATGACTTGATCCATATATACCATCTCTTTTAAAGCTTCATAAGTGATCTCATTATCGTATTTGTTCAGCACGGTCGACATCTCATCACGTAGTCTGTTCTGCACTTCTGGATGGGTGGCCAATTGGAAGCCCACGAAGCTCAAAGTGATGCTGGTCTTGTAGCCATCGAGAAAGAACGACAGCGCCTGGGAAGTGACTAGTTCCACATCAAAACATTTATCGTTTTCTATCCGCTCCAGCTCAACCATCAAATGAAGAAAATCGTTTCTAGGTATGCCATCTGCCCTTCGTTGCTCGATAAGCTCTGTAACTAATGTTCTAAAGAACTGATCGATCTTCTTTGGTATTAAGCGGAACTTGAACAGTCTGTTTAGCGAAGGAATGAGAAATGCAATGAAAAATACGAGATTGTTTCGAATGGACGGCTCCATAATGATCTTGCCAATTTTCTGGAAGGATATATTCTTTTTCTCGTCATCGAAGCAGTATCCGTCCACGCCGAAGCCTGCACCGGCCACTACTTGCGCAGTGAATTTAGAAAACAAGTCATTCAACTCCACCTCAATCTTTCCGGATTTGTCCACTTTGTTTTTCAAGTAGTTCTCCAGTTTCACACACGCCGGTTTAACGCTCTCGAGGAAAATCTTCAGTCGCATGCTGGAAAACGCGTAAGTGAAACGCTTTCTAGCGGCTGCCCATTTTTCGCCGGAGGTGGTGAAAGGATTGTGCGATACGAGGGGATCTATCTTAGGATCAATTTTTATAGTGTTCTCTTGGAAATTCGCGAAGTTAGTCTGCAGTACTGTCTTCACCAGTTCCGGCTCGAGGACTATTAATGATGGTACCGTGAAATTGTAGATACCAACCATGCTACGTTGCTTGTTATCGCTGTAGATTTTGCCAACGAGTTCAGGCATTGTCTTTGTGAAAAGCATCCACATGTGGCCTACTCCTGGAAAGGCTCCATCTGCACACGGAACTCCACGTTTCTGCCAGTATGTGTAGTTTCGTATTATGTAAAAATAGAATACAACTAATGATCCGAGGATCAAAGACACTAGTACTACATCCATTGTTTCAGTTGAACGTATCGTGTAGGCTGATGTAGTCCGGATAACGTATCAGCAGTGACTGACCGTGAGACTCAGAGAAGCAGTGATGCGCATATCAGAAACGTTGAGATACAAGATCAATAAATATACAGTTACATAGTAATCAATGTTACTTTGATCTTAAGTTACATTGATTAATGACATGGTATGAAATATCTTGTGATATATTATAAAATAGTTAAATAAGTTCTACAACTTTTTCATGATTATATGATGCTAATTAATCAGTTCCTAGGACAAAATGAAAGATAGGAAATGTAATCAATTAAGGCATGTTTAGAAAAAATTGGGGATGTTCCTTTTATAAAATTATAAGTATATATAAAATTCTAATGTCAAAAAATTATTTACTTATCATTTAATACATCAATGGATGAACAGTTTTATGATAAACTAAAAGGATTCTAACTACAATTCATAAAGATAATAATATTTTTCTTCTGCATCTCTAATTCTATATATCTAATTCTATCTATACTATACATATATCTAACTATATATTTAACCTCATTATTTGTTTTACAATAGTATTAATTTATATTGGATTAAACTTTTATAGTTATATGTAATATTAATATACATGTGAAAAGAAAGTTTAAAAAATAATTTTATCATATAATTATGTATCAATTTTTCGATATACTGTATTTCTAATATTAAAATAATCCTTCATGTTCCTGCCATTTTCTTGTCATAGGTTTGTGATGCAATATTGGACTTGCAATATCGAGGATTTAATTTTCTACATTCTCTATACTGTGTGTAAAAATGTAATCTAAAAAAATAATTAAAAGTATATTATTTATTTTATAAATTACTCGATTACAAGTTCGAGCCATTACAGTTCGGATCTTGATACAGACCTTGTATAGATACCATAAATGGCTTTTCTGATTGTACGCGACAGTGCATCTGAACCCTCGAGTTCGAACTCCTGAGTACAGATCTTACCCATAATGGCCAATGCGCTGCAGAATCTCTGCGACTCGCTGATCACTTGGTCAATATACGTCATTTCCTTTAACGACTCGTAGGTCAACCAATTGTCGTACTTAACAAGCACAGTTTCGACTTAATCGCGCAATCGCTGAAGAACTGATGGATGTCGAATCAGTTGGTAGCCGATAAAGCTCAGAGTGATGTTGGTCGTCTCGTATCCATCTATGAAGAGGCCGAGAACATGTGCGGCAAGTGCCTGTATGTTGTAGCGTCGATTCTCATCCTTCTCTGCGAGGTCTATCATTAGTTGAAGGAAATCGCTCCTCTGCTTATTTTCTTATTGTCTGAGCAAAATCTGCTCAATAGTGCGAAAGAAATGATCCACCTGCCTAGGCACGAACAGCATCTGGAAAATGCGATTAGGCTCAAGCAGAAAGAATTAAGGCTCTGCACGATCTGCATGAGGAAGTTCGGTTGGGATATTAACTAATCGATCGTGAGAAAAGATGTCCGCGTGGGACTATATGTCTCTTTCTCGAAGCAGAGACCTTCCACGCTGAAACGCGCTCATACATACCAGTTTTAAACGGCATTTGCCACTACTTCGCTAGTGTATCTAAAGAACAGCTTCTTCAGCTCTAACTCTAGTGAGCCTTTTCTTCTGCAGGTGCTGAACCAAGTACTTTTCGCCACACATCTGCTCGATGCAACTAAATGACAGCTTCAGCTTCATGCCGCAGAATGCAGGAGTAAAACGCTTCCTGGACGTGTGCCACACGTTGCCAATTGAGAAGAAAGGATTCAATGTGAGAAGTGGAACATCACCAACCACATATTCTCGAATCTCGGAAGAATGCCCTGTGTGCACGCGATGCCCCGATCGTGGCAGTATTTGTAGTTTCTAGTTAGGTAAAAACACCATGTCACTCCATAATTCTCCTAAGGATCATGAAAAGAAGAATAATGTTGAGCATGATGTCGGCAGTAAGAAATTGGTACATTAAACAACAAGAATACGATTCGTGCTTGAATTATCGCCGACAGCTAGGCTGATAAAAAAGATTTTACTCTTGTAGAAGTTATCTCCTATCAATGTATATTTACGTACTTATTGCGCAGAACAATATTGCAAAATAATGTTTCCTTGGTATGGATACTGTGATAAACTTTTCACATTGGGTCATTTTTTCAAAAACGTTAATAACGCCAATAACAAGCTTTAAAATATCTGTAAGTATTTTAAAGTGCAACTTGAATATGTTCTAATAATTTTTTAAGAGTTGCAAAATGTGGAATATATTATGCAAAAATTCCCCATCTTTAAACGTAATATAATTAAATTCTAAAAATATATTATAAATATTAATAATATTATGTTATACTATAAATAGAAATTATTATTATATTTATATAAGGTAAAATTATAAAATTCCAGATACTTAATACGAATAATTTTGCAGTGATTTAGTTTCTTATATGACGTCAAATTGTAGAATCCTACCATGCTGTGAATCCGTTGTCGTAATAGATTTTGCAACAGTATTCGGAGGAAGACGTTTGCGTATAGAATCCCAACCTGTGACCAACTGCTAAAGAGCTCCATTAACGCATGGAATTCCATGTTTCTGTCAGTATTTGTAATTATGCGTTAAATATAGATACAGTGTTATAAGCGTTCCAAAGATCGGGAACGTCAGCATGAATATCTTGTTTCTCTCTGGTGAGCAACGGAGCAGAATTATATAAGCCGACAGCCTTGACCATATATCATGCGTGCCTGCGAATAGAAGTATTGTGCGGGAGCATCGATTACCAGACTAACGTGCACTATGACCATGAAGTTATATAGTTCACAGAGTATATTTCACTAAGATTTAAGTAAACAGTTTTACATACACACATAATTGCAAGATAATGATCAAATTAATTGTAAATTTTAGCTAAAACGTTGTATTTTTATAAGCTATAATAATAAAGTTTTAGATTGATTAATTAATGTGTCATAAAAAAGATGTGATTAAGTAATGAGTCATAAAAGAGCTATAATGAAATATTTTAATGAAGACGTAATTAAAGGAAATTATTTTGGAAAATATCTGATTAAATATAAATTTCTGTTTATTTAAATGTTAGATGTAACTTATAAAAAATTCATCAAGATTATTTAATTCCTTACTTACTAAACAGATCTTACATAAATGTATATAAATTTACATAGAAGATTATAGATTATTACATTTTCTTATCGCTATTTACTGTTACGACAGATGCATTTCACAGATAACAAGGTAAGATACGTACACACATATGATAACTCTTAATCTTATATATAATTTTGTTGGCTCCCCTTAGGGTTACAATTTTTCACATTCTCCACCGCAAACATAAACTAACTCTTAATCTTATTATTAAGCTTAAGTATAAAAAGGCAATACTCTATCTACTTCAATAAAAATTATATGGATATTTATATTTTGTATTCTATTTAGTGCTGCGTATAAATCAATTTTAAACAATTTGGGATTTAATTCAAACCGAAATTTTCAAAAAGCACATATACAGCTCTTTCTTATACCTAAATAAAGAATACTCTAATATAAATTTGCATTACCATGAAAATTCTTTTATGATATTAAGGCAATTTATTGCGCGCAGGTGCGGTCATACATGCTGTTTGTAAATTACTTACTAAGTAATAATTGACAATTGTATTATCCAATTATGTATTCCAACTTTCTACAAAAAAAGTAATCTACAAAAATACCTCATATATGAATATTTACCAAAATTAATGAACTTTTAATAATAATATAATAAGTTTTGTTGGTAATAAAATAAAAGTAATAAAATAAATATAGTAATAAATGTTACAATTTTTCTAGGGAAGATAATTTTTAGCAGAAGCTTTAAACATAATAAGTGGCATTTCAGTTTACAAATATAATAGAAAGATACACATATAATAGAAAAATTATATTACTTTCCGCACATATATCACTCTACATAAATACTGCGCAGATTCATCAGTTGTTATTTGATTCTTGCTTGATTATCATCCATGAATAAGCAGCTATTTTTAGATTGAGCAATTTGAAAGAGAGAAGCAATTGCATCTAACAATCACTCTGCAGCTTTAAATTACTTATTTCCTTCTCCTTGACTTTTTCCACAAGAGTATTGCCATATCATATAAACATAATATTATTAAAACATATTTATTAAAATTATGTTATTATATTGAATGTATTATAAAAAAGTGCAAATATTTTCGGAACAGTATTACATAAACAGTATTATATAAATGTTATTTATATTTTTAATTTTATAATATTATTTATAATATAATTTTTCATAACATTTTGTATGCACCGACACATAAACAAATACTATATAAATAGTTTTTATAATAATTCAATTTTTATAATGACTTTTTCCAACACTTGTTAATCTATTAATATTATTAATATTATTATATTACTATTATTATATTTATGATATTATTATGTACACAGTATAAAACTTTTTACTCGGAAATTAATAAGGAAGTTTTTAAAATATTTTTATTTAAAGCTATTTGTTTCGCTTTTAAATTTATATAAAATATAAAAAAATTCTTACAATTAAATCTTTTGTAATTTTACCCACATGCCATCCTTTACTCTAGGCATTGTATCTCCGGCGATCATCTTTAAGGGCACATGTGTTTTCGGGGATAACTCTAAGCTGTATTTTCTCAGAACCGCAACTAAAGATGCTTTTATTTGCAACAGAGCAATTCTCTGTCCTACACACATCCGTGGACCCTCGCCGAAAGGAAGAAAGGTATATTTCTGAATGTTGTGTTTCCTGTCCGGACTGAATCTGTCGGGGTCAAACACATCGGGATTCTCCCAGTATCGAGAATCTTTATGTAGGCCGTGGGTTGGTATCAGAATGTCGGTCCCAGGTTGCACACGACACGTGAGTCCATCAGATCCTTTCAACTCGAATTCTTCAGTGCACATCTTCGACATGAGTCCCGCTGCAGATATGAGTCTCATTGACTCGTTGATGACTTGATCCATATATACCATCTCTCTTAAGGCTTCATAAGTGATCTCATTATCATATTTGTTCAGCACGGTCAACACCTCATCGCGTAGTTTGTCCTGCACTTCTGGATGTGTGGCCAATTGGAAGCCCACGAAGCTCAAAGTGATGCTGGTGGTCTCGTAACCATCGATGAAGAACGACAGCGCCTGAGAAGTAACTAGTTCCACATCGAATTTATCGTCTTCTATCCGCTCCAGCTCAACCATCAAATGAAGAAAATCGTTTCTAGGTATGCCATCTGTCCTTCGTTGCTCGATAAGCTCTGTAACTAATGTTCTAAAGAACTGATCGATCTTCTTTGGTATGAAGCGGAACTTGAACAGCTTGTTTATCGAAGGCATGAGAAATATAATGAAGAATCTAAGATTGTTTCGAGCGGACGGCTCCATAACGGTCTTGCCAATTTTCTGGAAGGACATATCCTTTTTCTCGTCATCGAAGCAGTACCCGTCCACACCGAAGCCAGCACCGGCCACTACTTGCGCAGTGAATTTAGAAAACAAGTCCTTCAACTCCACCTCAATCTTTCCGGATTTGTCCACTTTGTTTTTCAAGTAGTTCTCCAGTTTCACACACGCCGGTTTAACGCTTTCAAGGAGCATCTTCAGTCGCATGGTGGAAAACGCGTAAGTGAAACGCTTTCTAGCGGCTGCCCATTTTTCGCCGGAGGTGACGAAAGGATTGTGCGATACGAGAGGATCAAGCTTAGGATCAATTTTTATTGTGTTCTCGTGGAAATTCGCGAAGTTAGTGTGCATTACTGTCTTTATCAATTCCGGCTCGAGGACCATTAATGATGGTACCGTGAAATTATAGATGCCAACCATGCTACGGTGCTTATTATCATTGTAGATTTTGCCAACGAGTTCAGGCATCGTCTTTGTAAAAAGCATCCACATGTGACCTACTACCGGATAGGCTCCATCTGCACACGGAACTCCACGTTTCTGCCAGTAGTTGTAGTTTCGTATTATGCAAAAATAGAATAGAACTAACGCTCCGAGAAGCAAAGACACTAGTACAACATCCATTGTTTCATTAAGACTATAATTGATATCGTGTAGGCCGATGTAGTCTGAACGACGTATCAGCAGTGACTGACTGTGAGGCCGTGAGACGAGAGAACAGAATCTCTGACGCGCATATTGAAAACGTATACATATTAAAAACGTTGACTATACGAGATCGACAAGCGGGACTATGTAGTTAAATGGTAATCAACTTTAGCTTGACCTTGAGTTACATTTAGTGTTTTATACGCAGTACGAGTACCAGATAGAACGAAGTGCAATGAAGTATCTTGTGATGTTAAATAATTTCTACACTTTTTCATGATTATATGATGCTAAGTAATCATATGATCGAAGTACTCTTCCTAGAACAAAATAAAAGATAGAAAATTTAATCAATTATGTTATATTTAGAAACAAATTGAAGGTATTCCTATTATACAATTGTAAGTAAAAAATTAATGTAAAAAATTATTTAATTATTAGTTAATGTACGTTAATAGATAAATTGAGAATTGTATATAAATCTATAAGTATCTGCTACATTAAGTCCAGGAAATAGTCGTAAAAACATAAAAAAACAATAATTATACTCATTTTAATAAAAATTTCATTATTTCTTCATTTTATTTTCTTTTTATTTAATATTTAATTTTTAAATTACATTTAATATTTAAATATTAGATTTAAAAATTTAATATTAAAACTTACATTTCTTTTTCGTTATTCGATTTTGTAGATTATAACATATAAATATATGATTTTTAATGATATTTTTTACAGAATTTTATATTTAAGTTAATGTACCTATATAAAATTTTGAAAGTAAAATGTTTTCAAGTAAATAAAAGAGTATAGAGATTTTGATCAGTTACATTTCAGTTATACATAAATTTTAATTTCTTATTATTAAAAAGTTATTAACGAACGTTTAGAGACATATTAAAGATAAATTATATGAATTTCTATTTAAATAATACAAAATGTATAACAATTTATTACAAAACTAAGTTGTTAAAAAAGTATTAATTATATAACAAAACCTATTTCATCATTTAACTTACTAAATAAATAAATTATACAAAATGTACATTGTGTATGTGTATTACTTTTACTGTGTCTTGTGTCATCGACGATTGTCTTCAACACAATTTCTAAAACTTAACATTGCTAGCTGCATGTAATGATACTGTACTTTGAGTGTGACTTATGTAAGTCAATATAGATAGAATAGTAGAGCGAGTTGCTCTTCTATTGAATAATAAGCAGCAATCGCACCATTTACATGTTTTGATTTGCTACATGCACAGGGTGACGGATGAGAATGCCGCAATATTAATGTTAATAAGTTAATAATAGCATATCAATATTAATACAGATTATATAGATTATATAGATATTAGTACAGATACGTTTTATCAACATACAAGGAAAACACATGTTACTTTTACTATGTCTTGTGTTATTAACGATTATTTTTAACACAACTTCTAAAAATAATAATTAATATTACTAGCTGTGTTACAAAAATAAAACGTAATACAAAACATGTATAAAACGTATATAATTACAAAAATAACGTGACTAAAGTGATTTATCTAATGTTCAAGTTTACGTATGCCACCCTCTACATGGTGCATCCCATTCCTCCACTTAACGTTATCACACTAGTGTCAGTTATTTTTAAGGCAGAAGTGTCGTAATTGATAACGGCTAGATTGAACGTTGGATTATTCAGTCTCGCTCAGTCCACCATAGAGCGCAGACATGGAATTCACACTTGTGTCGATAGTTTTCGTGACGCTGGTAGTTTTCTATCTTTATTTAACGAGAAATTTCAAGTACTGGCAGAAACGCGGAATACCATGCCCGAATGGCACTATACCCGGAATCGGCCACATGTGGCAATTTTTCCTCATGAAATCCTCTTTTGGCGACATTTGCAAGAAACTCTACAACGACCATAGCAATCACAGCATGGTCGGGTTCTACAACTTCACATCGCCGTCGTTAATGGTTCGTGATCCTGAACTGGTGAAGACGGTAGTGCAGACTAACTTTACGAGCTTCCACGATAACACCATGAAAGTCGATCCCGATTTGGACCCACTTCTGGCGAATAATCCCTTCTTCAGCTATGGTGACAAGTGGATGACCGGAAGAAAGCGTTTGACCTATGCGTTCTCCAGTATGCGATTGAAAATATTACTCGAGAGCGTTAAGCAAGCATGCGAAAAATTTGAGAAGTTTCTGGACAGGAGGTTGAGCAAGACTGGAAAGGCAGAAATGGAGTTGAAAGATCTGTTCGGCAGGTTTACTGCACAGGTAGTGGCCGGTGCTGGCTTTGGTGTAGATGGATTGTGCTTTGACGACGAGAAGGACCACGAGTCCTTCTACGCTATGGGCAAGTCCTTTTTGGCACCGACTACTTTAAATAACATCATCTCTACCGTGACTTTTTTTATGCCTTCGTTAAGCAAAATCTTGAGAATGAGCTTCTTGCCGAAGAGTGCCGACCAGTTCTTCAGGAGGGTAGTAGCAGATGTTATAGAGCAAAGAAGAAAGACCGGATCGTCTAGCAACGATTTTCTTCAATTGATGATTGAGTTGGAACGAACGGAAGATGAAAAGATTGATC
The DNA here is from genome assembly GCF_003672135.1 of Ooceraea biroi. Classification (NCBI taxonomy): domain Eukaryota; kingdom Metazoa; phylum Arthropoda; class Insecta; order Hymenoptera; family Formicidae; genus Ooceraea; species Ooceraea biroi. The sequence goes on along the minus strand of NC_039514.1, from coordinate 13,727,976 downwards.
TGAATGTTCTTACGTCCCATACGGTATCGTTCTTTGTCGACGGTTACGAGACCTCCAGCGTCACTTTGAGCTTCGTGGGCTTTTATTTGGCCAGTCATCCAAAAGTGCAAGAAAAATTACGCGAGGAAGTAGTCTCCGTTCTCAACAAATACGATGGTATCATCACTTATGAAGCCGTGAAAGACATGACGTATATGGATCAAGTCATCAACGAGTCAATGAGACTCGTGCATGTGCTGGGATTCATGTCGAAGATGTGCACTGAAGAATTCGAGTTGAAAGGATCCGATGGACTGGCCTGTCGTGTGAAACCCGGAACTGAAATCGTGATACCCGTACAAGGTCTACATGAAGACCCTCGATACTGGGAGAATCCCAAGGTATTCGATCCCGAACGATTCAGCCCGGAAAGAAAACACACCATCCAGAAATTTGTCTTTCTTCCATTCGGCGAAGGACCACGAATTTGCGTAGGGATGCGAATGGCTCAGTTGCAGATGAAAGCGTGCTTGGCTGCGTTTCTGAGAAAGTTTAGTCTGGAGCTTTCACCAAAGACGCAACTACCCCTAAAACTGTGCCCGACCTTTCTAGCCGCACCAAAGGGTGGTCTTTGGGCTTTTATTCGAGCAATTTAAAATTTTTGTTTCTTTTTATATGGATTATATTGTTATAATATTATCTTTTTGAAGAATTTTTGTAAAATTATGCTCGATATCTTTTTTTTACGTTATCATGGAATATGTACAATATATCGATCAAATGAAACATTTTCAAAAAGATAAAAATTAAGATTAAAATGTACAAAAATATTTTATTCACAATTTGTAGATGACATATTATTATAGAAATGTAAAATAGACTCTAATATATATAAAACATTCTAAATAAAACAATATACATATATTCTGTACTGTTACATATGTTCTGTACAGTCTTTACCGAATAATACATTCAAGCTTATTTTTTAGGGTCTTTTATTTTGATCTTTCACCTTCTACTTTAGGTATTATATTTAGTAACATCACGTTTTTCTTCTTCTTCCGTATTGGCGTAATCGCCACCATTACGCCTATAATTGAAAGAATACGCATTTTTTAATATTCTTTGTTATTTAAATTGCAATGTTGCAGTGGCTTTTTAGATTATATATTATTTTATTTTATAATAATATCTTTTATTTATTTTGCATAATGTAATTTTTTATGTCCGTATAGTTTTAGTATGTTTACGTAATATGTTTATATTCTTACAGTAGAGGAGCTATGATGAGGTTTGTAAGAAAGTGCTGTGTCATTGATAAAAATACTCACAGCAACTGTGCACGCAGTGAGTATGTTATCATCTTACGTAACCACATCGTAATACGTTATGAGAATGAACATATATGAGAAATAGTAATTCATACGGTCTAACGGCAAACAAGTATAAATTTGTATATAAATAGTTATGTCCGAATCATTAATATATCTTGATTGATTGTATGTTGCTCTATACTTCAAACGCATGGCTTTTTTTGAATGATACATTTATATGTGCATCATATTTATTCAATTTTGAATGACTTTATTAAGTATTTTCAGGAATATATAGATATAGAAACAATAAAAAATCTTTTCTATAATAAATAGTAAATTTAATAGAAATACAATAATTTAAGATATTACTTTCGTCAAATTTAGCGTGACAAATAAAGCTACAATTGTACATGTGTACATATGTCTGTTGATCATAAGTTTTGTTTCCATACATTTATTATTATTCTATAAATTAGCGGTAAGCAATATTTATCAGGATAAAATAGAAAACGCATTTTATTACATTTGATATACATATAGCGTTTATTCATTAAACATACTTATACATATTATGTACATGTATATTGTAAGATAGCACGCTAATGAAATACTTCTCATAAAGATTGACATATCTTTCTAGTTGCTAAAACTAAGTCTTCATTGTTCTATGATAATAAAATACATACGTTAAAGTATATACGTTAAAGTAAATACGTTAAAGTAGTACATAATAAAATAAAACGCATGAAAGTCTATTAGATAAAAAAGGCACTACAGTGAGAAACCAAATTCTAATATATAAGTTTCGCAATTTATACGAGATTATTATATGAGCATGTTATAACTTAAAATTCGATTAAATGATCTGCAACATATTTTTATCGGAATGACATTAATGCTTACAAAGGCATTATCTAATCTCTTGCGTGTTATCCTACATATCTTTTTTCTTTGAAATAATTAACGTTATATTTATGATAGATTTGTATTCCGCCGATTACATTTTTTATTTCTTGATATCAATTGATAAAGAATGAATTACGCTTGCTTTTGGTGCTAATTGAACGGTTACAAAACAGCTTCTATGATAAATCGTTGTTTAAGAACAAAAACCGGAAACACGGGCATTTAATTAGCAGACAACTTCTCGGTGCGGGCTTTTAGAGGTAACAATGGTAACTTAACAATAATGCATTTTCGCATAACAATAACCAAAAAGACACATAACAATATCAGATAACAATAATAACGATTATACGTACGTCATGGTGGGTTTACATGGCTGGCCAAGTATTTCTGACAATTAATTATTGGTCAATTTTATGAGCTCTAAGATGATCGTTAATTAGTAATCACACAATACTACAGAATTTATATATATTAATATAAATTAGATGAAAATATTTTTATACAGCTAAAGCATATCTAATGTTTGTTATGTGTTATCTGTTTTGCTTAATCGTATAATTCTACATTTTTCATTACAGTTTTCAAATCTTCTTTCTTTAGATTTTAAATTTCTTTTTTTCTTTAGATTCAAAAAGGATAAATTCAAGCATTATGTTATACATGAAACTTTAACTTTCGAGATTTACATATATTTTTAGAATACATACTTTTTATCATATTTGTATGTGTGAAAACCGTATCTACAAACATCGAGCGCAAACATAAATTTTACATAAATGCCAGAAACAGAATATAAGCGTAAACATAAATTAATTGCCCAATTGGAATTTATTTGATTAACCGCCCTGCCGTCGCACATTGTCAACAACAATAAAATAACTGGGAAGTGCAATGTCCTTGTATATAAAATCTAATAATAAATAGTAATAGGGATGGTAATAAGGATTGAACAAAGAGCAAACAAAAATGTCATTAATAACGATGGGAGTAACAATTACAATAATATGTTCAAGGCGGACAAACTAATAACTTCAACTGACCAAAGTTTAACAAAATACAGAACTCGTTTCAACTTTTATGATTTTTTTAACAACAATAATGCGAGACGTATTATTAGAATTTATCAGAATTATCAGAACTTGGGTCTGAGAAATTTAATATCTACAAATTGTAATATTTCATGCATAATTCTGTATGAGAAAGGAAGAAATGTAATTTTTAAATTGGATTAAAAATATCTTGTACCTTATAAACCAAATTTAATGAGGAAACTGAAAATTATTGTTTTTCTTAATTCTGTCCAATCACAGTATCAAAACTGTTGGTTAACTTAAAACGTAAAATATTGTTAGAAAATCAAATGTAAGAATCAGATGTAATGAATAAATCGGAAAATATTAATTGAATTTTGTCACAGTAAATGAAACAAGATGTTAGATGTTTCCAAAGATGCAAGTTAAATAAAGTTTTACGTACAGAATGTTTGATGGAGGATAATTTTGCGAATGTGTGATTACGATGATCTATAACACGAATAAAAACATCATAACAGTATAATTAACAAGGGATTAACAGCATCAAACCTAACTTTTGGCCAAAGCAGGACATCTGAATTTTGTATAATGGGGAACATGCGACAAAGTAACATATTTTAACAGGTGTTAAAGGACAACGAAATGCAACAATCAGCTTTGCGTAACATCCGATAGCTCATCAACAGCAACAACTTCCAAACAGAAATTCAACATGAACATTGGGAGAATCTTGGGTTGCGTATTTGATTAATCGATCAAAAGTGTAAAATTTGACATAAACGTAAACAACAGAAATAATAACATTTACAAATAAGCAACATTCGAGAAGCTTTCAAAAGCAGGATGTACGTTCATGTTGTACCCGAATAAATGTTTTTCGTGAATTACATAATCGTGGATGGACATAAGGATTTTTCTTTTCCTTTTTAAGATGTACCTTGAACACCTTTGTTTAGATCGTGTCTCGTTCCGGTTTCAAGTTCTTAAGATTTAATTTTACTCTCGTTACTACAAAGGCAAAGTACAAATCATCCATGTTGTAAATGTTCATTTGGAAAATCAATATATCGCGTTTATATCTGTCCAGATAGTTAACATGAATGATTTTGTTACTATGAAAATACATATGCATTCATCTTAGTCTGTAAACCTAATATCGCGAAGAATGCCTAATTCTACGAAATTAACAGTTAGTGTCAAACTGTTACTTACTTCGCATGTATATAAATACGTATACACGTATTATTGTAATACATAATTATCCTTACGTTTAACAAATCCTTATCATACAAAACTAATATGAATAATGAGAAATTTTACTTTTTTATTATATTTGGATAACTGCTCTTATGAATTACTATCAAACTTTACTTGGAACGTTTAATTAATTGGTCTCACCGCAAATTAAACTATTATATTTAAATATACTACGAGATAAAAATATCGACTGTGACTCTGTAGTTTTTGGTTTGTAGCTTAAGACGAATCATGTGAAGTTTAGCAATGGATCTATAAAATAATTAGTAACAAGTGAGATAAATAACTATCATATTTCATATGAATTTATTTATATACAGATATTTATGTATATATTATGTATATAAATTTTAATGGATAATATGTATCAGTAAATTAATGATTAGATGATAACATGATACAAGACGCTAAAAAAATGGAAGAAAATAATCTTTGTCTCTCTCTCTCTCTTTCTCCATAAATTAGAGCAAGATTCACAGTCGATAGATGATACCTCATAACGTTATAACATTATTGCAATGTTATAGCGTTCGTGACTTATTCTTATACTAATCACTAGGATAGCATTTTGTATTCTTATATCTTTTATAAATATTTGAGAGTATCACTAATACATAATATAATTAAAAATCATATTTAAATCTAAAATTTTATGCTTATTATTGAATAAAATTAAATGTTACTCCTATGTGTAATTATAAGTAAGCCACGTTCTGTGTTAAATATTCGATAACTCGAATTTTGCAAATAAGCTTCTTTTAGCTTTTGGATATGCTGATTTTTGGTGTGATTTTTGGAACGCTGAATAGTTGAAAATGATATTTGAGAGTTATTTAAATTGTACTTCGCAACATACGCAGATACTAAAAGAAACGGTCGGTCCCGCAAAACACCGTGCAATAAAACATATGTAGTTTTCCCTTGGTAGTTTTGCGAAACAAACTCTTCTTCATCCTTCCAGCATCTCCATATAATTATAAACAATTATAAACAATTGGACTTTTGCTCTTACTATGTTTCATGACAACAATAAATCTTATATATAACTTAATTCTTCTATTTCGATTTCAGATTAGAAAATCACATTAAATTATTTTCAGATCATGTCAGTCGATTATGTTTCATAGAACGTATACTTTATATTTACATATCTGGTTTTTTCCCCTCTTTTTTTTTATTTTTGTTCTCATTTCTTTTTTATAGGTAAAAAAATGAACTAAAAAGTTTGAAACAAAACTAATAAAAAAAATAATGATAAAAGATACTAAAATTGAGAATAAAATGAATAGCTGATTAATCGTAAAATCGTCGACATTGCGAATAACAATATGCGGATATTTAACAAAACGGATAATATATGGATAATATAAAGATGTTACATATCTGTTAAAATTCGCAAAGTGGATAAATTCGAAGTTTAGTAAATCTTTTATAATTCTTGTAATGCAATTTCTTCATTGTATTAACATATTAACATAAGAATGTAATAATAACATGAATATATAATTTATGTTAACATTTCAGAAAGATTTATTATAAATCTTTGTACATTCTTAATATTGACGACGATTTTACGTAGGCTATCAAACAAAACTGAACAAAATTAAGATATAACGGAGAAATAAAAAATAAATAAATAAATACAATTGGTTAGAAATCTATAATGGAACTTAATAAGTAACCAGAAACGAATTTAATAACGTTTATGTGTTAAGCGCCTGAAGAGATTCAATGATGATAATGATTAAGGAATTCATTTCATCTGTTCTATAACACTGAGCTGTTTTGCGCTGTCGGTTAAAAATACTAAAAATCGATCAATATTTTCGCTATTCTTAAGTATAATATATCTCTTACAGAAAATTATATAATTAGAAAAAAATATTACTTTTTTATGGTCCCATAACGTCCGTGTTGTCTGTGATTCGATGGCCGAGTCCCACGTTGCCTCGCGATGATTTGGCATTGATGATTTTCGTGGCTCTCGTCCGAGAAGTGTGCCTTTGACAGATAAAATTCCCACGATGGATTTGAGAAAAGCGACTTGTCCGCTCATCCCTAATCTTTTAACCGATTATTGTAGAGCTCCTCTTGCCTAATGAAAAGAAATTAATAATTGTCGTTGATTAGATAAAGCCTCCTCTTCTTGCTGAGCCTTTTGCATTTCTGCTGACATATTTTGTATTAATTCTTGCATTAATTCTTGCACAGTCGAATAGATCTAGGACAATGATTCTTATTTTAAGATTTTAATTGCATTATTAAATGTTTTTGATGTAAACTCTGTTTTTTGGATATTCTTTAGAGCTGAGTCATCGAATAGGATCGATTTCTAATTCATATGGAGTTTTTTTCCATTTCAAATTCATTTTTCACTTTCATCGTTTTTGTTTCCTGGCGTTTTTGTTTCGCTGCCGTTTCGTGTTTCTCGGCAGATTTTGCTTCTTGGATCGCTCGTAATTTCAGATTGAATGGGACATTAACTTGTACTTGTATGAAGAGCCGCGTGCAAATATGATTTTGCAAATATTGCTTGCTTTTGATGTGACAGAGATTTGTTAAGTTTTGTTGGCGATTTTGTCGGCTATTTTTGAAAGATCCTTGTATCGGATTAAAAAAGACTCTGCGTGTATTTTTGCATATGATTTTCCTAGCCATTAATCCTAGCCAGTAATTCATAAAATAATGGTATAAGAGGCACCATAAATTGCTTCAATTGTGCTGTGATGCTCCAATATGAATTTGATTGCGATTAGTCGATGTCATTTGACGTCAGGATGTCAGGATGACATTTCTGTTTTAGATGTCGATCTCCAAACCTCTCTGGATTTTGTCAGTGAATTTGTACAATTTGCTTTTGAGATTGCTACGTTGTACGTTATTATCCTTACGAACTAATTATTAATCAAAATAATCCAGAGTGAATTTCCAAGATTGTGGACGGTGTATTAACTCATCGATTCGAAACGGTTTACAAATTTCGATCAAGAGTCTTCAATTGTCTTTTGTCAAGTAAAATAATTTGGTCAGCTAAAAAAATCCATTTTCTTTGCTGTAGTTTGGATGCGTGCAAATTGGATTTGGTTGCACGTTAATTTGCGGCGTGATCTAGAACTTTCCGTTTGGCGTTCGTGATATTTCCTGAGGTTTCTTCTTTTATTGCATGTCGAAACGAATATTTTCTTTGAATCATGAACGCAAAATACTTTTGCGAAATTTATTCCATGTAAAATTGCTATGTAGTCAAACGATTGTCGAGAAGTCGGTGAAATAAATCATGAACAGACCTGAATATTTGGTCATCGAGTGTGATATTGCAGTGCCTAAAGTAACGTTAGGAAGTGTAATAAAAAATGTGATTTCTTACGGAATCTCTTTGATGTCGATCTATTTATGAAATCATTCAAAGGCGCGTCTTTCTATGGCCGTTCGATAATATCCTGTGAAATTATTCCTGGTAGGAGGTTTGCACTTGTGGCAATATAAAAACCAAAAACTTGCCGGATTTCGTTGAAGATTAAAGAAATCATTCTTCCGTTGATGTGTCGTGTTCATGTTATTTCAAAGAGAGACGTTTCATCCTTTTTAATCCAATTTCAAGCGAAGTAAAGTTCAGAATCTCTTGTAAAACGATGCGGTATAATGCAGAATAGCATGTGTGCTTCTTCCTTTTGTCAAAGTAGTTGTTACTCATTGGTATCCTGAGATACATCGCGTGATGCGCGACGTGATATTTCGATTAATTTGTAACTGCTTCGGAAAGTCTTCATTAACGATGTTGGTGTAGAAAGGAACTTTTCAAACAATTATCAGGCGTATACGGAAAGTAAAAGTACGTTTCCAAGGATCGCCGTGTTTTCTGACTATCTCCGTGTTGCATATTGAAAGTGTTTTAGCGTGTTTGTCTTGTGGAACTTTCGCAAGTTTTGGATTGGCGAGAACAACAGATGCAGCCTTCGCCAGCTAGAAAATTCCTGAGTCTCCGAATTCTGTTTAGGAATGTCCGAGTGTGAAATAATAAATCCAGTGATTGAATGTCTGACGATTGATATGTCCGTCTCACGTTATCAAACGAGACGGAAAGTAACTTGGTAAGTTATTTGGTAAGTATTCGGTAAGTTTGATCAAGACTGTTTCTTGATGAGAGTTCGAGTTGACGGAAGATTCACTCAATATTTTGGAGCTCGCGGAACTTCGTATGATTTGGAAACATCCTTTGAGAATACTTTCGAATGTGCAAGATGTACCATGAAGAGATGCGATGAATCATGATGTGGTATAACTTTGTTCTCGGGTTGGCCGGATGGAGGCGTAAGTTTTCGCCTCTTGTGCAGTACGTAAGCGTGATAATTCTCAGAAATGCAGTAACTTCAATGAATGCGACAATGCGATATGTTCAAGAAATCGCACTGATGTGATCAGTACAATAAACATAATTCTGTCAGTAGCTTAATAAACTGAAAAGTCGTGCAATCATCGCTGTTGATCCCTAACAATCTCCCATGATCATCAAGGAGCGAGATCGCTGATACTTCTTATCGTCCTCTTTATCCATTTTGATGCCTGTTTCAGTTCCTTGTTGGATGATCAGCTTGATATTGGTTTCCGGCTGCACCCGTCGATTTCCCGATGCTGTCCCTTCGATTGATCGATGCCCTGATTGCCCTTGATTGAGGCTGCTGCCTCGAGTCCCGAGCCGTCCAAGTGATGAGACCTGGAAGGGTGTGAGCGTTAGCTACGAAAAAACACACTAAGGGCCGGTTGTTCATGTTTTAACGATGAAATTTCGATTTAACGATTCTACCAAGTGCTCTTCAATAATACGTTAACGTATAATTCCTTTGAGTTTTTGGATGCGAGTACGAGATGACCCAAAAAATGCACGATTGTTAATAAGAAAATTCAATCATTTGCAAATATTGCTTCTGAATTATCATAAGGAATGGCAAAGACAAATGTTTTTTTATTTTCTATACAGAATCTGTAAGTATCTTATCTTCCATCTTCCAAGCAGTTTCTTCGGGCGAGGAGTTTTAATAACGATCGATACAAGCGTGCACTGACGTTAATCGATAACAAATATTCGATAATTTGACAGTTGCTTTTGATCGGCATCCGTCAACGTGAAAATCTTTTTATTTGCAGCAAGTAGATTTTTGCATTCAATTTGAAAAATACTTTGCAGTTAGTTCACTGTGAGATTAAATCGGTACTTTGAGAAAACTCTGCTGTGATATTTAAGAGAATTCAACATGTACAATTTTAGTGAAATTTACAACATTGCGATTGGAAATTCTTGCATGACAGATATGTTTAATCAATATCACATTGTCGATACTTCGGCAATTCCATTCAGTTTTTGTATCGTATTATGATGCTTGACTTAATATTTCGATTTCTTTATAAGCAAAATATTTATATATCCTGATTCGTAATATTGTGATTTTTATTTTTATTCGTCTAACTAATTAACTGTTATACTGATATAAATATTCTTATGATAGAATCCTATGATAGAATTATCCAAATTTTAACAGTTAAAATTGTTCTGTTTTTTAGAGTCTATATTTTTATGTGATAGATCTGTTTTTATTTTTTTTTTATAAATTACGCGTTTGCTTTTACAAATATTTCTCTAATACAAACTTTCTATAATTTTTGAATCAAGATCATGGATCATTTTTTATTTTAAATATACATATATTTGGAATGTATATACATTGTCCTTTAATTAATTATGATTTAATGTAATAATTTTATTACGATAATATTTATCATTTCTAGTGTCCATGATTTTGCCCAAACTGTTCTTAAGAGTTGAAAATTCATTAAAGATATATAATATCTTTTTATGCCCTTGTTCAAGAATATTTTTAGCATTGTTTTTCGAAAAAAGTGAGTCTTTCATAATGCACAATATTTTCCATTTTATATTATGTTTTGGTGCAATCAGATAATTGTGTAATCGGACAAGATACAGTTATTCAATTCAATATTTTCCAAACCAGCTTTTTGAAATACTGTACGGCTTTGCGAGAAAAGGATTTTTACAAGATGAATAATGTATTGTCCCATTGCTCGTGTTCTTGCATTCACGAAGTGAAAATTTATCATACATTACGCTCTTGTAATTTCATAAAACAGTTCTGTGAGAATTTGAAAATTACCGTGAAAACACGCGTTCAGACATGTTTCAGAATCAGATGAGCTGAAATTTTAATGTAGTCAGAGAATAATTCTGGGAAATTCTTCATAAATGCCAAATTTCTGTCTCGGCTCTTCTGCTTTAAAAATCATCGTACACAGGACACGACAAAGTCCACGAGAATAAGCTATTTGTATTTTTTGCAATATACATTTTTTATGAAACTAATCCTTTGGATGCCCCAAATGGTTCATACGTGGGAAATTTCCAAGTTTTCATTCGCGGCATTATAATCACTCACCGTTCAATCTCACAAACGTATTGTAATATAAACTATTCTGCGGAGCAGCTGGTAGTAGTCCGCGATAGTAGTCTCTGAATAAAACGCGCGGTTTCACGTGATCCGTCGACAATATGTCAATTATGCCCGCTGTACGGAGGGTGGAAGGAAGCAAGAGGCACACGAGCGAGAGGCAGAGGAAGTATACAGCAAGTTGAGAGAAACAGAGCAAGCAAGAGAGTCGAAGCTTCGGCGGTTCTCTGTATACAACCGGAACAACCGGCCCCGGAAAGACCCGGAGAGAGAGCACAAAAAGAGAGGGCGAAGCGTGAATCGTGGAGGAGAACGATGGCCGCAAGAAGGAGGAAGACAATGAAAATCGTGAATGCTGTTGTGCCATTAACGCAAGATGACGAACTTCGGGATTCGTGTAAGTACTACGCAAGTTGTTCAGTTAGTCCCTTTTTCTCTCTTCTGGGCACACGAATAAATTACCGAACGGGAAGGGCACAGAGCTGGAGGTGAGCACCTTTACGCGAACAGAAGGGGTAGGAGCGTGAAGCACATGGTGGTTAAAGTGGAATTTCTTTATGACTTGTTGAATTCTCGAAGACCCCGACAATGCCAAAACCGTGACTCTTTGTTACCAGAGTCCGGCTTGCGTCTTATATCCGCGAAACTTCCTTCCGCTAACGATCAAGTTAGCGAAGTAGTTGAGTTGGCTTGTGCTTCGTGCTTTCTGCAGTTGGTGCTTTCGTTTGAATCATTAATGTTATCTTCGTGAGAGTCGATCGTTGATAAATTTTTATTTTTATGGGTTCCTTATATTGACAACGTGAGGAAATCTTGAGTACCGTCTTTAATTGTAGCTTGTATTTCATTCTAACAACGATGATTTATGTTTTGGATTGTTTTGTTTTGGATCTTTACAACCTTTGAACTTGATTGAAATTGCCGGTGAAGTAATTTAAATGGGGTGTCATTCTTTGAGAAAGTTTTGGACTTGAAGAACGATGTCTTCACAATGGATCACAATATTTCCATACTTCCGATTGATGTCTCTCTTATTATGTCTCTCTTATTATTTGCAATCAAAATTTTGGCAAGAAGAATAAATTTACAATCGAATGAATTTTGAGATCGGTATGATCAACAATGCATCTTGTGGAACACATCTTTTCCCGATATGATATGTGATGTTTTACCTAAGTAACCAATTCTTGTATTTGCATCTTCTGTAAAACAGTTTTCAAAACTATTCAAGTCAATTTTAAATATTAAGAAAATCAAGTTTCATAACGCAAAATTATAACTTGCTTTTCTATTGATGAATATAAGCTGCGTTTTTCATGTTTAGATCTCTAGAAAATGCTTTTCTGCAAACATGTGCTGTTAATTTTGGATTTCACTTCAATTTATACTATTTTCTTTCGCTTTTTATATCCATTTATCTATCTTCTTTTTTCACGTATTCTTCGAATCAGGTGAATTTATTCAATGTTCTGCTATGTAATCAAGCGGTTCAGAATGCAATTTTCTAGGCGCATTTTTTATGCGCGAAAAGGTAACCAATTTCAGAAACATATCATAATGCAAGTTTAGAAAACGTGTGTTATTGTTATACGGTAGTGATTTTGTTGTTTAAGAACACTGTAGTGGTAAATTTACAAGATCGAAAACAGAGCACAAATTGTTTGATTGTTGTATAACAGATGCTCGATAGACAAATCTATGTTTTCATTATTCATATGACAGTCCATAAACCGAGTTACATTTAAATAAAATATATATACACAGATTAAATAAGTTAACTTCTTTAGACGTGGTCATATTTGAAATTAGAATTCTGCGTATATGAATATATTCAAGGACCGAATTAATGCAGTATATTTATGTGTGCACTGATACAATCGACATACCCCTACTTCCGGTTTAAATATGATGAATAGAAAACTAACTCCCCTTCACATTGATCGCTCAAGTACTAGCAACAGGTGGAACAATTCTGTCGGAATGTTGATGATAATTTTTTTCATAATCTCGACAGGACATTTATTTATTGCAATTTGAAGCAGGATAATTTGTAGATATTATCGATTCGTACTAAAACTATTGTTATTAGTTTTATATGTTGTATGTTTTATAATAAAATATTTTCCTTATTAACTGATGCTGATTTGGCCACTTTGGGTATTTCGTGCATGATATAAAATGAAATGGCTATATTTTTCTCTAGAGCATTAAAAGATAGAATTTATAATTTTTCTGATAATTTCGTTAAAGTATTTAATGAAAGCTTTATAATTCTATTTTTGCTGAATTGGATAAAGCTGGATTGCCACTTATGCAATATAATTTTTCAACAATATTAAAATACGTCGGAAATTTAGTGTAGTTGCATCAATGTGAGGGAAATATTATGTAATATATTTTGTGATTTATGATGGAAAGATAAATTTCGATATTGATTCAAATGTTTGATAAAAAAACAGTGCAATTTTATTGCAATTGATGATTTGCTTAATTTATATAAAATGTCAGATTAGTTCAGAAGCAATACAATTTATTTGTGTATTGTAATGTTTTATGTCCCAAATAATATCTGACTTTATTATTTAGATGGCTATTTGCTATTAATAAACTTCTTTAAAATTTAATTCTTGTAAGCCGTATTGTAATAATGGTATTTGTTTCATCCGTTGTAACAAAATATCATATGATCGTAAAAGTTTCATTAATAATTATACATCTTCATTTTTTGATATCAATGGTCAGATTATGACATATATCTTGAGTTACACATAATAAAAATTTGTAGGTATCAATTCGGAGTAAAAAAACTGTTATGCGATATTCTATTCTTTCATGATATTACAATCTACATAAAATTTTGATCAATTTTCTTTCTGAAATCATGTGCTTCTTATTTCCCAGATATGCGAAGTTTTGTATTTTCTATGTTGCTCACATTATGAACGAAGAATTTTATCGAATTTTGTCCGATTCTCTATTTTAATTTCATTAAATTTTGTATTTCCTTATGTAATAATGGTGAATATGTTTATTTCAAAATGTTATTAATTTACAAATTATGTTAAAATTGAATCTTACAAGTTTCAAGTATTATAGAATATCAGCTGATTTCTATATCTTAAGAACTTATAATAAATTTATTATACGGAAGCATAATATTTGGAATCTCATTCATTTTTGCTGATTATTCATTCAAATACAGTAATTTTATAGTTTATTATAATTACTAATTTTTATTAGTTCACTGCTTAATTCTTTATTTTCGAGATTAATTTCAGGTTTCTAAAAAGTGTATCGTTTTATTTTCAAACATTGAAACTAGTATACACCTGAGATTATGTTGGAATTGACATTAAAAAATTAGAATTTTGTAATGGAAATGTTCTTATTTCATATAATTTTGCTGAATTGTATCTTAATCTACTCAATTTTGAAACCTACTCGTTCTGCAATTGTGAATTTAATGAATAAATTATTATAAAATACAATTTTGATTATGAGAATACTGTACTTGTGATATTACACGCGAAATAAATTTGTCGATAAGAGTACAATGGATTAAAGGGTATCTCGATTGCTCATTACGAAAATTGTACCATATCACATCACACTGCTATTTTAATCTATAAAGTTAGTGATAAATATTTGTTATATGGCTATTAGCTGAAAATGTACCACCAATTTGTTAATTTATTAAATATCGATATTTAATCAAATTCCGATAGTCAATTTATCGTAAAAATAGACTAAGTTTCAGATTGCGGTAATTTCTGTTTTATAGCTTCGTTTAATTTCTATAGATTTAGATATATATGTACTCTGAAATTGTGCTCTGAAATTGTTATTATTCATGTCTAACTTTTAGATGATAACAAATCGGCGATCAAAACTTTGCATTAATTTTATTATTAATATAGATTGTCGTAATGTTTTCGTAGCAAAAATGATGATTATATTTCACACACGTTTAGATATTCTTCACTTGCAATCATAAAAATAAGAAAAAGGAAGTCTAATGGTTTACCCGTTTTATGCGAAGGTTTTCCTGTTATTTGCTTCATTTCTCGCACATGTGTAATATATCGATAATTTTTTATATGAGGATATAGCGTATACTTTATATGATGCAACAGAATAATGTCTACGCATGCATGCATCTTTGTTAAGCAGCTGGTGGAATAAAAGAGCAAGTCAAATCGGACTGAGAATTGGTATGAAGAAAGCAGTTCAAGCTATCGAGAATCGATGTAAACGCATGACGTTAGTCGGTTGCATGCATTTGTTAATTCACGCAAACTAGCTACGATGGTGATGAATATGATGAATCAATGTTATCTATAATTTTGCTGATCTAGGTCTATCAGACATCTATGAAAAGTACGCGGATCAAAACCATAAATTTTTACTGTACTTCGAGATTACGTGATTAGCAGCAAACGGAGAAATGTTCTGAATGTCTACAGGTACAACGAGCAGCCGAGAGCGCGATCGTTTATCACTATTCGTAATCTTGGAAAACTCAGGTCGAATCTTAGATTAGTAGATAAATTGTGAATTATATTCGTGCAATGCTCAAAAATTCGGTATCAATCTATCTTGTATCATCGACAACCTACTGATACGGAGATTATATTCCATTCAGTGCATTTTTTTCGCGAGAGACAATTCCATCTGATTCCATCCTGATTAAGGTGACAAACAATATCTTGATGAGGATGCATGAGTAGTGATAACGCTAGTATAGAAAAAGCACAGACTGAGAAGAACGCCTATTTCTAAATTTTGGAAAATTATCATCGCACACAATGATACAACTTAAAGCTATTTAATGAGTGGCTTGAAACAGATGAGAGAGAAGCGCAGAGAACGTTTGAATGCAACGATGGCAAAGAGAAAAACGGACAAATTTCAAATCACATTTTGGAGGGATATTAGTGCCTGGATAGAGTAGGTCCGAATGATTAGTTTACGCGTAATCCGGTAATTTTGTTCGTAGATTCACGCTATTCTGTCTCGCGAATTATCATACATCTTTGCGGAGCGATTATTTCTGCGGAATTTTTCTTCGGCACGTCGTAGCGATAACTCTTCTGTCGTTCACTCGTTTCAGGAATTTTAAAATGTTCTACTTGTCCGAACATAGTACATGATACTATTCAATAATATTGGAACACATTATGAAAGAATTGTATATACCTATGTATATACGTGTACGCACACGTAAATTTAGTCTATGCAATAATTGGTCACACGTTCATAAACGAATACTGACAACGCATACGACATGCTTCTCGAAATTTAATTTCAAATTCAACATAATCTAAATTTCTCGATAAATTTCTGAAGCACGAGTTGTCGAATCAAATCGTTTTTTGTGTTCTTGTATCATTGAATCGTACTGTCGTTCACTGAATCGTCCGTGTCATTCGCGAAAAATTAAACAAGTCAGAAAACTCAAAATTTCAATGTTCCATTTTTTTTAAAGATGTTGATATATGTTCATTCGCTTCAAAAATATCATGGTACCTGATATGGACATAGAATTCTCGCCGATAAATATTTCTAAATGTATTTTTATCAGGTGTAAATCCGATATATTTTTTCGACGAAGTAAGTACGACTTGTCCGATTTTTCATGGATGGCGGTAGATTGCGATTTTGCGGAGGAAGTAGAAGTGCAAATTTCCGGCTTCACGAGGCAGAACGTCGAAGATCCGCGTAAGGCCGAAAACTCGATTTTTCGACTTTTAGCGTAGTCTATCGAAGCACCAAGATCACGTGATAGCCAGAACAAAAACCCGAAACTATACTCACCATTGCGTAGAATTCTCCTCCGATCGAATCTGCGACAGAAAAATAATGACGTTTGCTGATTAGATGATTGCGACTGACTTCTATCCTCCTGCTGCTTCTTCCTTCCTTCCTTCCTTCACCGGATCTTCCTCGACCGTGACCACGATGGCCACGATGGCCGATCGGTCGAAGAAGCCGAGACTTTTCCTCAGTGCTGATCGCGATGTTCTGTGATCGACGTAGCTCAAGCGGGCCCTTATATACCCATGCCCGCTAGGCCCTTCTACCCTTCGGGGGAATGCCCTGGGAAAACGGTTTGGCACACTGTAAGTTCCTTTTGAGACCCGGCTCCCCTCTGTCATCTTTCCCTCCTTTCCCCGCTCGTTTCGTTGAGAGAAGAAGAGCTCAACAAGAACATCCTTACTCCCAAACATGCTTGTTCTTTACCCGTTTCTGTGTGCAACGTGCGCAACGTGTACCGGTTTCTTCTCCCGAGATTTCTGCCCCAGAGTGAGGGGTGCCGAGTCACCCTTGAAAACCGACGAAGGGAGCCAAAGAAGAGTCCAGGTGCCGCGGCGGACAGATAAGCCAAATGTGCCTTTGAAAATTTTTACCAAACGGTATTTCTCCATCGGAAATCTGTTCGCGAAGAAATATTCGAAATACACCGTGAATACGTACGTGAAAGATAATTCTATCAGATGGTGCTATCCGGGAACATAAAATCCATCTGCATCTCGTCAACTTATAGAGCAATTTCAAGTGTCCCTCGTAAAATAATAGAAATTCTTAGATTCGGATCAAACTTGGTTCCAGAATCTAATTTGAGGTTTTGATGTTATAGTTAAAGAGAAAAAAAGCAAGAAAAAACAGTGCTACATAAATAAGTAATATATGTCAGTGCTATATAAGTAAAGTATGCTTCTTTATAAACAAAATTGAACAATAAAGATTAGTTATGTATAAGATATCATAACGAATAAAATAATATTAATCAAACAGTTTTAAATTTAAATTAAATGCGATTTTGTACTTCAGACATTCTCATATTTGAAACTACAATTGAAATTCGCATGCTGATAATCTCCATTAATCGAGATTTATGTAAGAACGTTACGCTTAAGCGAAATATTAACAGATATTTTAAAGTTTTACATAACGTAACGTAACGTAACATCATTGTGAGTTTTTTTTCATCCATTGTACGCATCCCCCTTGCAAGACGCAAAGATTACCGGTTTGGTGTTCATATGACAGCTAAATCGATTTTCGTTTTACATATCTCAACGATTTCTTCAACCCTTTAATGGCCACGAATCCTGTTATGTGAATCTCATCTGTTGACCGTTTCTTGCAGACCGTTCCTGACTCTCTCATCCTTCTCTCATCCTTCTTTGCAACCAGCTGTAGTATACGTATGCATGACATAAGACTTGTTTAATATGCATTAAAAATATGCATGCGAAAGTGAATGTTTAATATAATACTTTGTGAACAGTTTATTCTTTCTCACAGATGTTACGAATATTAAAGTTTTCGATTTCTCACGAAATAAATATGTAAATAAATAATTAATGAAAAGAATAGTATATTTTCGTACATTTATCTTTTCTATTTTGATTCTTTACTGTATTTTTATCCATACTTTTTATGTATTTTTATATAAAGATCCGTTTAATCTAGAAATCTAGACTGTGAAACGATGTTTCGGCATTTCTACATCGCCTATACTCTCATGTCGATATGTGCGTGAATACAAAGCTATGTTTATATTATATATTACATTTTCCATTTTGTCATAATTCTATCGTATATTTGTACGATTAATCTGTTTGTAGAAAATCTGTTGCAGAGAACGTTTTCGTCCCGGTACAAAACATACTATAATTAAGATATATTTCGATGTTATTAATTTTATATAAAATATTAAAAAGATATTGGCGTTATTAGAATAACACTGTAACAGTACGTAAATGTATAACAATAATTTATTCTTTCTCTTCTTTAAGCAATGATTTTTTCATTAAACAATGATTTTTCGTGTTATTGCTCCTTAATTTTTTAGTTACCACTTCTGTTATCACATTGTTATCAACTTCTTTTGACAATGACATAATACACTGTACACATATTGTACGTTGATTAGAAGAGTGAGCGGGTATATACGCGGGTGCCTGGGTACTGCGCGATTTTTAAAACCATTGACACGCGCCACCCGCAGCATACAATATGCCCTTCATGGGAATTGATTCATCGAGGAAAAGCAAAATCGACATGAATCATTCGGTAAGGATAGTTAAATGAATTCGTCGATACGCAACGTTAACAATGCGGGTACTGATTAGTCACTGGGGAAGATTGCCGGCTTAGATAATTGGTTAATGACTCTTACTATCTTACATGTTTTGCCACAGTAATGCATGGCAACAATGATCAACTCGTTTTTGCAATATTGCAAGTAAAAAAGTTACTTTATGATAAAGAAGTGTTCTCTAATTCTCTTTGTTGTTTAATTGTTATTCAAAATGTTATTTAAATATATATACGCTATTTATCGATATTTTACTGGTATAAAAATGTAATCAATAATTGCACATGTAAGGTTGTCAAATACATTAAAATAAAAAAATATTATAAAAGATCGTAAAATATCATAGTAAAAATACATCATAGAAATATTCATCCTATCATAACTAAATTTTAATGCCTGCATATAATTCACTTTAAAACGCCATTTAAAAAAAAAAAACATTTACAATTCTGCATTTTAAAATAAATAATTTTCTTCCTTTTTTTGCTTTAAGCGTTATATTTATTTGACTTCACTTTCACTTTTTAAAGAACGTTTAAATCACTAATACTGATCTAACATCTTGTATTACATTGGAGCGTAGTTACACTATTTAAAAAATATAGTAAAACTTACAAAAAGTACCAATTAAATATCTTGATTGTTTTTAATAATATAAAAATATTTTTAAGAAAAAAAATTTGACTAGAATAATCTTACGTTAATAAGAATTGTTTTCAATGTCGCAGTTTTCAAATTTTCAAGATTATTGAGGATTTCTCAGATAGTTATGTGATTTTCTTTTCTCTTTCTTCAATTTATAAATTAATTCACTTGTTCATCAGAATCCAAAATTAATATCACAATCACTAGTCGTTATTTCCGATGAAACAGATGGCCGGAAGTGCAGTCCAGTCTCTCAATGCGGCTCGGTAGTTATTTATGCAATACTTAATGCGCGACCCAAGGGGTGGTCGCCGAATCTAGGGTGGGAAACAGTGCTTCGGCATTTCTGCATCCCCTACATTCTCACGCGAGTGTTTATACGAATGAAAAGCTACCTGCACGAGCGTGTCGCTTTTTAAACAGGTACACATGCACACATGCGCGCACAGACGTCTGCAACTTGCTAGTTTTTAAAGTGCAACTTTATTGTGACGTCATTTAAGCGTTATAATATAACGGCTCTGGTAACCGTCTCGTGTCCTTTTTTGGTTTTTCCTTAATCATTTTACAAATTTAAATGCATATTTTTATCATCTCATCAATTTCTAATTAATTTTCAGAATTGACAACAGATTATTATATAATAAAACGGATGACAAATAAATGGCTGAAAATAGAGGAATGCATCGTTGAATTCAACACTTAAAAAGATAAATCTACACGTAAAATATTTTTCTAAAATTAAATCCACTCAATCTTTGTACAGACATTTCTCTTTACAATTTTTTCCAAACATCGTATTACACTGCATTCAATCTAGTCCTTGTTAATAGGCATGCAAATATTCATTATTGTTCTGTTTGTATTAGATTTATTAGAAAGGAATAGCGCTCCTTTGTTTTTAGTCTTCTCATAACAATGCATAGAAATTGAAGATTGTGAGTCTTTTTCTTCGGAAATTTATAATTTATTTTGTGACCAATGCACAATTTAGCATCAGCATGACAAGCAACGTAGGGAGAAGAGGAGAGACAGAAAAAGACAAGGACAGATGCACGTTATTCCTCGGACCCTTCAACCTTTCGACCCTTTGGGCCTTCCTGATCCTGATCCAGTCTACGGGTGCTATTGCACAGTGTCGCTTAGTTTCGTACATTTCTATACTCACATCTGCTTTATGTTCTCACGCTATTTTCCTGCTAGTTTAGAACCTTCGAGAAGATAAAGTTCATCGTTGAGAGATTTGAGAAGATCGAGTCAGCTTGGAGATTTCGAAACACTGACTTTCTTATTTCTGCAATTAAAGAAATTGCAGCTAAACGTTAAGGAATACTTTTAAATTAATTGAATGTCGATATCTAGAAAATGTGCAGACAGCAATATTTGCTTATTGTTCAGTCTTTTTCTCTAATTTATTATTTTATCAAATACTTTTATACTTTCATTAACATACTTATTTTTACATACTTGTTATTAAAAAGAACATTTTGCGTCTATTATAAAAATTTTGATAAAGGATATTTCAGAATCTTTAATACATTTTTCAGTTTAGAGTAAAATAGTAATAGTAAAATTGTAACAGTAGATAAGAAATTTAAAATAAACAAAAGTTGAGAAATTAAGAGAAACAGTCCATTGGACGGAAAGAAAAATCCAGAGATAATACAGCTGTGGTAATATAACTAAAACAGATTTAATTATGTAAATTATGTTAATATGAAGAAATTAAAAGAGCGAGAAACTCATTTTTGAAAACGTATCATATGGAGAACAGTAATATTGGACAAACTTAATTTTTCATTATATTTTTTAATTTTCACAAGATTAAGGGCACTATTCATGTAGTTCGCTCTTAAACTAATCGTAAACATAACTTAATTTTGAAATATTTATTAGCCAATACAACAAAATAAAAATATTAATATCTACATGATTAAGGCTGCGGTCTAATTGACATATACACAGATTTAAAATTTTTTCTTTCAAATAAAAAAAGAAAAAAGTGTTTTGAAGCAGTTAGAGTATCAATGCTGGATCGAATACGATTTTATAAAAATGAAATATGAACAGCATTCTAAGTATCGACAAGAATAAAGCCCTTGACACGAGGAAAATAGGCTGATCTGCTAGTCATGATATCGAGATTTCTAATAGCTATATCTAGATCATGATTAATCGATCTATTAAGTTATTGCTTACGCCTTCCTGCTCATATTTTTTCTTATGTATCAAGCAGTATCAATGGCTTAACGAGCGATTCTTCGAATTGATCTTCAGGACCTCGTACGGCAGCATACGAAGTTATAACTTATCGATGTGTAGATACGTGGCTGTACTTGTATTATCTCGAGCTCATTGTTCACGGAGGCTAGAGTATTTTTCCAAAACTGGCTCCAATAAGCTCTATATATTGTATATTTATCTTGAGGTAGTCTTGCTGATTATGAAAATTATAATTATTATACGATTTACTTTGTATTTTGATCGTAATTTTAGATCAACTAAATAGCAGTTTGCTTCAAGTCGATTTAGCAATCTCTGTTCATCAATTGACCCTTCCATTGTTACGTAACGTAAAAAATCAATTAAATTGATTCTTGAATAAAAAGGAATCAAACATCATTAATCGATTGAATATAGTCCACACTTTCATTCCTAATAAACTGTAATAAAATAAATAAAGCAGCTGTTAAGACCATCACACACACCAATAAGGACGTAAGACGTAAGGAAATCGACCAATTGGATTGGAATATTGGGCTCTCCGTACCTTCCCATACACCTTTCTTTTTTATTACCCTAGAAAATTAATCGATGAATTTGATTAGTAATTTTTTTAGTTCCTTAAGGGCAGGGTTCCATTGGCGCAAAAACGTCATTCGCTTTGGAAGAGCGAGTTTTTGTCCACACCCTAAAAACCCAAGAGTCTCTACTCTCTAGTACACCCTGGTTGGCTGTCGTGACTTCCATTGACGTCGCCATTATCGGCCTGTACTGCGCATGAAGGAAAAGCTTGAAATTGTAAATTATATCGTGAAAGTCATGGTATTGAAAATATTGTGCGTGTAGCAGAGAAATGGAGCGAATTGTGTTGTGACATACAAGGACTTACATTTTGGCCAGGGGAAGCCCGAGGTTAACCGCCCGCCGTGACATCCGCATATCAAATGGTCGTGATCGCGCGTTATAACCTATGTTGTGTATGCAATCTTCACATCAGCTGATGTATTCGATGTAACTGTGCGCATAATAGCTTTTTTTCAAACAATTCAATACACACGAATTATCGGATACGCCGTCATGGCAGATCTCGCTTTGGGAGAGCTCAGTAGCGATCAGACTGAAAAAGTTCTACAGTTTCAGGTATAACAGTCATTTCACAATCTTGAGACTGTGTTAATATCGCGACTATTGATACAACAATCGTTTCCAGGATCTCACCGGTATCGAGGACCTATCAGTATGCCGAGATGTTCTGCAGAGGCATAATTGGAATCTGGAAGTGGCAGTTCAGGTATCGTATCATCACGAGAGTCACTTTCCAATTTCATCTTACTGTAGCGCTATTTTGTGTAATTGTATGTAACTGAATAATTTAATATAAGTTTTCGAATCTCTGACTTATGCCAGTTAAATGGTTCTGTGTCGCAGGAACAATTAAATTTATATGAAGGCAGACCATCTATGTACGCACAGGACTCACGTTCCCGTCCGCCGCAAGTTGTAGATGACAGTAGTTCAAGAATTTATTTTAGTTACCCTGGAAGCTCTGGTGGAGGTGGCGGTCTCTTGTCCTTTATTTTTTCCATGTGTTACAACATAGTGAGCAGTATCTTACAATTAGTTTTGGCAATATTCAGAAGAAATGTTAGACCCGGTAGGTGGTGTAATACATTTTGTGTGATTAATTAATTCTTTTTCTTTTAATTTAAAACTTTTTCCAAAATCTTTCTAGTGGCTTCTGATCCAGTGGAAGATGTGGTCAGCTTTATTAGGACTTATGAGGAGCGTTATGGTAATGTTCATCCAGTATTCTATCAAGGCTCCTATAGTCAAGCTCTTTCGGATGCTAAGCAGGAATTAAGATTTCTTTTAGTATATTTGCATAAGGATGAGGCACAAGAAGTTGATCAGTGGTGCAGGTATCTTGCGATGACAATTTAAAAGAAAACAGTACACGCGTGCATACATACATATGTATGTATATTCGTATGTACTGCTGAACAAAAAAATACGTATTCTTTTCAGAAATACATTGTGTGACCCAGAAGTGATTCGATATATAAATACACATACTCTATTCTGGGCATGTAATGTAAAATCTGGTGAAGGATACAAAGTTGCAGAAGCACTCAAAGCGGGTTCATATCCCTTCCTAGCACTTATTGTGCTCAAGGATAATAAAATGACAATAGTCGGTCGGTACGTAAAACTACTAACGTACAAACACCTTAAAATGTAATACTCGTACGTTCTTCAATTATACGCGTTGTAACGAGCATGAATATGAGTTCTCTTTATTGTTTTTATAGATTGGAAGGAGCACCATCATCCGCTGATTTAACATCACGTCTACAAGCAATTATAGAACGTAACGAAATTAATCTGATCCAAACGCGACGGGACAGGTAAATAAAAGAATGCTTGTACAATAATTTTCAGATTTTATTTTCTTAAGATTTTTTTAAGACAAAAAGGAAAACAAAACTGATGGAAACTTGCGCTATCTTTTGAGATTATGCTGATGCATAAACTGAAAACACGAACACATCATCACAGTTTTCTTTTTTATGGGTACTTTTAGAGCGGAGCGTAACGCGGCGCAATCACTCCGGCAGCAGCAGGACCGTGCTTACGAGGAATCGTTACGCGCGGATCAAGAGAAAGATCGCAAGAGAGAGGAGGAACGAAGAGCGCGCGAGGAGCAAGAAGCTCGAGAGAAGGAAGAGTTGAACGCACAGGAATTAGAAATCCAACGTATACGACTCGAGAAAGAGTTAACCGTTGGTAAAGTGCCTCTCGAACCGGAACCATCTAGTCCCCATGCATGTCATCTTCAAATTAAGCTCGGGGAAAGAACGATGAAAAGAAGATTTCTTATGACTGATACAGTGAAGGTAATAATCATGATTAGGGAATACCAAATGTGGATTAGGAACATTTTCAATTGAAATAAATCAGGTTTAATTTTATCTAAAATAAAAGAAAAGAAAACGAATACTGATAAAAATTATCGTTTCTCTTTGTTGTCACTCAGGATGTTTATCACTGGATATTCAGCCAGCCGGACTCACCAGCAAGTTTCGAGATAACAACGAGCTTTCCCAGAAGAGTCCTCTATCCTTGTAGAGATATTTTAACTCTGTGGGAGGCTGGCTTAACTCACCGAGAGGTCCTTCATGTTAACGATCTCGACGATTAATCGTGATCGTTACTTTGATACGACATCCTTCATATTTTAATGTCATTCCAGAGAAGAATGATATCGTCTTCAAATAAAAGATAACATACACGCGCATATACACGTGCGCATGTACACGTACACATACACGTGTGTGTGTGTTATACGTTCTAGTACTTCATTTGAGATATAAGTTACTAATACAGATGCGGTTATAATGTGATGTCACGAAATATACCAAAACAATAAGAATCAAAAAAGCAAAGCAAACTATGTCTCTTACATTGCATCTTATTAAAATTACCAGTGTTAATAATAACTCGATATTTCTGTACGGCACGATATCGCGCACTCTAAAAAGATGTTTTTCGATGATAATAATAAAAAAAAAGGGAAAGAATGATTGATGGAAAAATATATTAATACAGTTTAAGTAATGAAGCGATTTTTCTGAAGAGAGAGAAAAAAAAGATTGGACAACACGCTATTTCTTTCATATTCTCCGATTAAATGTATTAAAAAATATTTTAATAGCAAAGAATTACTACGTACGTATGTCGCGAACAGATATCACTAGATTTGGATAAGTTTGATGCGCGTAAGAATATATACTTGCGTAACTTACCTATACGTTCCATCTCGTTGGCGTCACGACACGCACGCTAAATATCTGTACTACAGATAATTGCATTGGAGGAAGAAAGCATTTTATATAATATTATATAATTATATTATATATAATATTATATATTTTATATAACATTATATTTATAACGTGATTAGTTTCTTATCGAAAGCAGGTGTATTTGCGAGTTTCGTGAAACCAATACGGGCAATGACTGACGAATTTTATGGGCTACATTTGCAGGTTCGAACACAGCAGATAATTTTTATAAAATTTTATGTCCGGTATACCTGCGACAATTTTGCTCAACAGAGAAATAATTCATGCGTCTCTATGCTATATGTATACTGATATGCGATACAAAAATGGAAAACAATGGATTTTATCGGTTAACACGGTGAGATCACGTTTATGTAGAACGATGACGAGGTGTATATCAACCGTTTTGTAATTTTGTGCAATTGTTCTCTATTATCTTTTTCTCTTTATTCTGCTATAATTATGATACATACAAAAGGAATATAATATATATATATCAATTCTGATCAAATGCTTTTTCCGTTGCGAAATTTATTTATCATGTCTTTCTTGAGGGGAAGTTTCTACATAATATGACTTATATGGAAATCTGTTAAAATTAACGTACAAAGTTTCGACACATACATAATTATCCTGAAACGTTTAAAATAACAAGGCGACATAAATAAGTCAAAGGAGATTATCAGCAGAAGTATTTCGTACTCTGTGCAACGGTATCTCAAGTACCTTGAGTGTCTGAAAAATATTACTGATGATACTGATCGTGAATCGTTTAACTGTAATCCCATACGTTTTGAATGATCAGAAGTTATAGCATACTATCAAGTTTGCGGTACTTTACGTAAGCGATGTTTCACAGTAATTAAGATACCAAGAACGTTTATTGGCAGAATACGAGATACTACTACTACCAGGTGGAAAACATGCTGAACTTTTTATTTCGGATGAGTTTTCGACTTTGGCAAGACTTTAGCTCTTTCTCTGGAACATTGCGCATGGCTGTGAGCGCGCAACGTATTGAACACTTTATTGTTCAGCTTGACATCGAATCCACCGGTATCCCCCGTTTGAATTCCCGGCGGGAATTGTAACACTCGACAAGCGTTTATTCTGGAAGACATCAGTGTGTCGTGCTTTGTGACGATCTGAGAACCCTTTCCCACCTTTTTGTATCCGCAACGTGGTATCGAAGCATATTCTTTCTCTATGCTCTGAAGAATACACAGTAATTTTATCATGAACAAGGTGTGTGTGTCGCAGCACGAGCAACTACTGAATTTATGCATGAACTTGTATTGCACTTGTATGCAGAAGGCGTTACGTGGATCGTGAATGACATGTGTATCATAATTCAGCACTTACGACAAAGCGATCAAAGTCCCTGTTGCTGTCGTCGGAATCTATGCTATCTTCATCCTTGATATCATATGAAGAGTTACGATAATTACTATACGAGATACTCACTGAAATAAGAAGAACGGCTTAAGGTAATGATACAGCTGGAGAAAGTCGCGATGCTATTTGTCACCTTTCGAGTCGCGATTGAATTTCTCTTCTGTACGTTTTAGCATTGTGTCATACTCTTGATTGAATTGGGCTTGCAACAAATTCGCAATCACCTCATCGTTACCAGTGTCACTTGCATCATATGTTTCATTTATCTTCCTATTTGTTGTGTTTGCACTATCTTCGTTGTCAAGTTTCTGGAACTCTCTGGTAATTGTCAGAATAACTTGAGACACAGAATTACACAAACGTTTCATATTTCGTCTCAAACCATGAACGTTAACACAAAAACTTCAAATATGACTCATTGCGCAATAACATACAATCAACGTCCAAATGTTGTTATGGTACACTTGGTTAAAAAAAAAAGAATTATTTTTTATATACTGAGATGAGCTTTTAAAGTGTATAGTTCAGATTTTCATTATGTAAGCTGAACGAAAAGTTAGGAAGCTTTCATATAAAATATGAAAATATAAAGGCTGCAAAAATAAAGATTTCTCAATAACAGTAACAGCTTCGCACCTCTCTTGCATGCTTACAGCCAGTTGTTCCGTCGTGATGTCCAACAGACTGGGGTTCTCCAGTGGTTGTATTTTTGCCCATACTTTCGGAGTTGCCATTACTACGATGCGAAATTATATATACACTTTGCTTTCGAAAATAATTGCAATTAAATTATATAAATATGATGAATGATCGTAGCGCACAATAGTTGAGGATTGACAGAAGTGACTCGAGGTTGAGGACTTCGAAATTCCGAATCCGAATCGATCTTGAGGACCTCGTGCGACAGACACGCAAAGCTATATAACCTATCAATGTGCGGCTCCTGTCAAATTGCCATGTTCGTGATCTCTTATGTTCCTACACGTTCCTCTATGATGGGCATTACTGAATTGTAGATAACTCGAGTTTTTTAACGTGCGTACATTGGTATCTCCGCCATTTTCCGCTAATTGGAAAAAGCGGAAATCTTCGTGATATAAACTGTGCAAATAAAGAGAAAACAGAGAGAAATAAAATAGGATTTATAAGACATGGCAAGTTGATTTATCTGTACACATCTGTGCACGTGTATATTGTGTGCAGATATATGTTGTTTGGTTAATAGGATAGCTTTTGTTGATTTTGGAATTTCGAGATTTTCGTATCTTTATACTTTGAATCCGAGTTTATCACTGTTAGAATAGAATAAACTAAGAATGGAAATGAAGTAGAATTATTCTCAGTACATTCAGTAATTCAGTATAGTACATGAATAATTTGATCAAATAAAAAGAGCAAAATTATTTGTGTTATCAAGAGAGACTGAGAGAAATAATTAAAAATAAATAAAATTAATATACAAATTTCTATTTTATCTTAACTCCAATTTTCAGTCATAACTTTTTATAATATCTAAAGAAATATTAAAGTATAAATAAAAATAAATTTGCATTGTAAGTCAAAAATTAATTCCTTTTGTAATAAGCTATATAAATTATAATCTTTTATATATATATATGAAAAAATCATTAACTTTTTATATTTCAGAAAGAGGAATAAATATTTTATCTTACCTGAAGGAAGGAAAAACGGTTTAGAAATATAATCTTGAACCACAATATATTATATAAGAACACATAATTTAAATATTTTGAGGAATATAAATGGAGCCACCACAGGAATTTCCATTTCCTTTCCCGGCATATGAAATTCAAAAGCAATTTATGACGGAACTCTATAATTGTTTGCAAGATGGCAAAATAGGTCTCTTTGAGAGTCCTACTGGCACGGGAAAGTCTCTATCTCTAATTTGTGGTGCGCTTAGATGGCTGGTTGATCATGAAAAATGGAAGAAACAGGAACTAATTTCTACAATCGCAGACATAGATGAAAAAATAAAGTCCTATGAGAAATCGTCCGACAATTGGTTCTCAATACAAGCAGAACAAATACAACTGAAAGCCAAGAGGCAGCCGTTGCAACTTAAGTTAGATGCATTGGTCGAATATGAAAACGAGAGGGCAAAATTAAAAAATATAGTTAAGTCAAAAAAAGCTGCTCAATCTAAAACGATTGGGAAAATGAGGCAGCAAAAGCTTCTAGATTCAAGCAAGAGGGAAGGAATAGATCCAGATATTTGCGACGCAAAGGATCTTCTCTTAGAAGATGCGTTGTCGAGCTCGGAGAGTTCTGAAGAGGAAGATACGGATGAATCGTTATTCAAGAACACCAAGATCTTTTTCTGCTCTAGAACTCATTCACAGTTGACACAATTTGTACACGAATTAAAGAGATCTCCTTATTCTGAAGATATTTCTGTAGTGCCGCTTTCATCGAGGTATGTATTTGCAATTATTACTAATAATTACAGAACAACAAGTTAATAATTATTTGATATTTCCATAAGCTATTTAATAATATATTGCTATGCTCTTCTAGACAAAACTACTGCATCAATAAAGGCGTCAAGAAATTAAAATACATTAATCTGATTAATGAAACTTGTCTTCAATTACAAAGGCGCAAGGCTACCGTCAAGCAAGAAAAAGACTTAAAAAGATTAAAAACTACAAGCGGTTGTCCGTTTGTACCAGGTGATCAGAAATCGCTGATGGCCGAAGTTCTTACAAATATTCAAGATGTCGAAGAAATCGGGCAGAAGGGACAGGAGAGCAATACTTGTCCATATTATGGCACACGCAAATCTCTACAAAATGGACAACTGATATTAGTTCCATACAACTCTATTTTGCATAAAAATACGAGGACCAGTTTAGGTATAGATCTGGAGGGAAATGTATTAATAATAGACGAAGCTCATAATTTACTGGACGCGATTGAAGGAATGCACAGCTGCGCGATTACAGGGAGAAATTTGCTCCATTGCAACAATCAGTTGTCGCAATATCGCAAGAGGTATAAAGATCAACAAATGATTTACTTCTTTTTTTCTTCTCTTCTTCTGCTTTATTTTATTTCCTATTGTTTCTTTTTATCTTCATTTTCGAATTAAATCTCATTCTAAGAATAATGTGATTGCAGATTTGAGTCTTTATTCTCGGCCAAAAGCGTGTTATATTTGAGCCAACTGAGTTTTTGTTTAAAAAAGCTTATAGCTCTTTTCGGCGCGACAACGAGGTCTCATCCTAATGATGAGATTGATAAAGCGATGGAACCTAAATTGTACAAAATACAGGAATTTGAATTGCTTACAGAGATCGACACAGTAAACATCTTCAAACTGTTAGAATTTGTTAAAGCCTCGAAACTCGTTCATAAACTGCAAGGGTTTGTCGAGCAGTATGGCAATAACGTAAAAATAACTGAACCGCAGACAAAGAAATCTGGTGTAACAGAATTCTTAAGCTCGATCAAGAATAAGGATTCAACGTTTCAAGAAACTACTACTAGTGTGCCGGATGCATCGAGTAGCAACGAAGAGCAGATGAACAATTCATTGATGGGTATTTTAAGTTTCTTGGAGTGCCTGAAGAATAGCTGTACGGATGGCAGAATATGCGTTTTACCTGGCGCTACTATTGGACAAGGGATCATAAAGTTTCTATTGTTAAATCCAGCAGCACATTTTCATGACATTGGTATGTATATTGAGAATATTTAATAAGTAATATTTTCAAGGCTACCATTTCGAAATAACAAACACGAAGAAAAATAAATTTGGAATTCCGATTTTTTTAGAGAGTAAAAAGATCATGGAAAACTTATTTCTAGATTTATAACATATTTTTTCACTTTTCCCTATATTTATGTTGATAAGTATTATAAAAATTGATTTCTTTAATTGCAAATGTCAGTTAAGGATACCAGATCTGTGGTGCTTGCTGGTGGCACGATGGAACCGATGTCTGAATTTACAGACCAATTGTTTCTAATGGCAGGTGCTTCACCAGACAGAATTATGACATTTTCATGCGATCACGTAATTCCTAAAGAAAATATTATATCCAATATTGTAACACGTGGTCCCACTGGAATTGAATTTGAATTTAATTTTCAAAATCGGCAAAATGCAAAATTGGTAATAGATTTGTTTCATTTTATTTCATTGAACATTATCTTAACATTTAAACAAATACATAAAATACTTACATATTATAAATCTTATTTTAGCTGGACGAGTTAGGTAGAGCTCTGTTAAATTTATGCAATATTGTGCCAGCTGGTATTGTGGTATTTTTTCCATCTTACAGCTATGAAGATACAGTATTTAAACATTTAGATAAATCTGGCGTCATAGCGAAAATTTCTGCAAAGAAACATATCTATCGTGAGCCTAAATTAGCTTCGCAGGTATTTACATTGTTATATATCTAACAGATCGTTAATATTATTAATATTTATATACTCAATATTAAATGTATGATCTACATGATTTATGTTATACTATAGGTTAATGTAACATTGGATCAATATGCACATTCCATCAAGAATCCACAATCTCCCTGCAATGGATCATTACTGTTCAGTGTAGTTGGTGAGTAAATGGTATAAATATCAGAAAAATTGTTTGCGCACTTTACCTTTTTCCATCGATAGAAATAAATCTAATTTTTTTTGTTTCTTCATTTATGTAATATTTTATAGGTGGTAAATTAAGCGAGGGTTTAAATTTTTCTGACGATTTAGGCCGATGTGTTATAGTCGTTGGCCTACCATATCCTAACATTAAATCACCAGAATTGCAGGAAAAGATGAAATATTTAAATGAACATGTATGTACCATTTTATTATGTATCTTATTACATTTCATATAATACTTTGATGTTTTCCGCTTTAACTTTTCAATGTTTGTTTAGAAATCAGATGCTGGCAATAGCTTCTATGAAAATTCCTGTATGAAGGCGGTAAATCAATGTATCGGCCGATCTGTTCGTCACATTAATGATTACTCTACAGTTGTGCTATTAGATAGACGTTACTGTCACAAAATCAAAGCACTACCGCGATGGATTCAACGATCTGTCACAATCAACGATTCATTTGGATCTCTAGTTGGTAACGTTGCAAAATTTTTTACAGCGAAAAGAACAAAAAGGACTTAAATTCCATATTATAAGATAACAGTGATATTATATTATGTCGTTAAGTTATTAAGTAAAGTTATTGTGATAATATTAATATCGATACATAAAAGCTAAAGCCACGGTCAACAACGGCCTACATTCTAATTTATCATTACTGAAATTTGAAAAAATGTGCATATTCTGATTCTGCTGTGCTTCGATAGAAAGAGATAATCCCAGTTTTAAACTCTCTTACGTGCTCATATTGATATTACTGGTAGAATAGAATCTTAAATATAGTATTTAAAGTTGCTGTTATTATTAAATAGTTATTAAACCAATTTTTATGATTTTTAAAGCCGTATATAATTATATAAAAATTGTTTTCCCTTAAAAATATTTTTATTTATCTTTCTTGTTATAATACTTCATGTATTACGCCGTTACGGCATTAAAGCATATTAAATTTTTTTACGCCACGTGTAAATTTAATGTTTTCAACGGAATTAATTTCGAAGTTACATATAATTGGTCAGTTGATTCCCAAATTTATAAATTAAATCATGACAATAAACTTGCCCAGGTTGTAAAATTGGACAGGGAAAATGCGGCTGAAAGAATTTACGGAATCGTATATTAACGAATGTTACACAGTTACGGTATTTTATAATTTATTTGTAGTTACTTACAATATTAATAGCATTCGGGTAGTTTTGCGGTTGAATGCTGAAAGCGCAGTATTTTATATAACAGGCACCTTGCTTTCCCAAAATAAAATCCGGTGTTTTATGTTCAGACGTAGTATCTTTTTCCATTTGATCAATAGTTAATGTTTTTGCTTCATGTTCGTATTCTTCTTCACGATTCGGATTATTATCGTATGCAATGTTACTGTCAATCTACAATAAAATTATTCCTTTTAATTCAAGCTTTTAGTATTTTATATATATTATATTATGTACGGTTTTGATGATTGCCATTTAATTGTAAATCCGATACCTCGGAAGCAACGCACGGTGATAAGCGACCAGCCGTGTAAAATTGTACCCCAGGTTGATCCGAATAAATCTCTAAAACACTGCATACATATCTTGTAGATCCGTTTCAGGATATTGTTGCGACGCATTTTTCGCTCTGAATAATGTGATTACAAATCTTACCGGCCACTCCTTGGATGAATAGCTCGAGCGACATATGTGCTACTTCCGTGCCAATTCGACGTGACGCAGAAGTTATGATCGTACCCTTCTCCCGGCGGAACCTGCACAGTTATTGCATTTGTCAGAATTCGAATCGCAGATTGATATATTGGATTGTGTAATAAATAATTCTGAATTTTTTTTAGATAACATCGAATCGATTCGCACAATCAAGCTTCTCGAAATGCAATGAATTTACATCGTGAGCGTCCCTGATATTTCCTAGATTGTTGCGCGTTGATCATTTTAGACAAATATATGTATCTGGAAAATTTGAAGCTACTTATCGCACAATTCAATATTTTGATTGCAGAAACATAATGCCTTTTTGATACAGCTCCCTAAAGCCCTCGGTATGCGCAGATCCATGATAGTTCCTCCAACTCCTCGTATACTGCCAGTTGGTATCGAATCCGCATAATTCGCAAAGGTCCAACGATCGCAATTCAACGAGATTTCATGCTTCATTAATTCTCTTTGACCGGCATCCTATATCACAGGGAATAATGTACCTGCGTGCGCCTGCATGGCATAGATTCTTGATTAATTTATTCCAACGTAATACATTGAAACTATAAACCGTGTCGTATTTTGATTTGAAGAAGCAGACGAAAAGATTTTAAGATTAGAGAGATGTCTTTTTCTCTTAATTTTCAGAATGATGGAAGCCTCGATTTCAACGTATTAACGTTACCACAAAATGTGTTAATTACATGCCCAGCAAGATTAAACAAAGAACCATGCGAGATGTTCACTATTGTAGAGTTCGTCGTTGTCGCCCGGATACCTATTTCCAACTTATTGTCGGGCGTCAATTTGAATCTCACTGTGCTCAATACAGCGCTGGGATATCCTTCCTCGCCATCCCTGCTCAAATAGCTCATGACGACCGAACAGCCGTCAATGTGCGATTCCCATAACCGGCGACCAAAACCCTTCGTCTAAGATAAGAGGGGACCATTGATTTTTGAACGGAATGAGACAAGACGAGTATTTACTTACACCACCATGCAGATGATGTTTGTTGTTGAGATCGTTCCTCGTGAGCTGATAAGTTTTACCTTTGATGACAATGTGACCGTTCTTTATGCGATTTACACATCTACCTAATATGCATCCTATAAATGGATTAATTCTGGGATTCATATAGCCTGTAAGAAACAATAGTCCCTCGTTTTTTTACATCTTAATTACAGCAAGATAGATTTAATTATATTTACATGGCTACATAGATAATCATGGTTCCAGCAAATTATTTTAAATATATTATCAAGATTATATTCAATTATTATAATTAATTAATCAAGAATTCATACTCTTCAAATCATCAAATCCAAGCACAACATCCGCGATGTGTCCGTACTTATCAGGATACTTTAGAGAAACAATTGTGGCGCCCCAAGAAATAACGGTGATTTCCACACGATTTTTGTTAATCATCGTATATGATTTTACTGGTATCAATCTAGATTCGTCCGAGAATCTCTCAATATCAGTATATGAAAATATTTCTGGTTCGTTGTATTCTTCATTGTCATAATGATGTATATTATCCTCCAGACATTCTACGAGTTTAAAAAGCTTTTATCATCATCATCATTGTCATCATTGACAAACACTAAGCTTTTTCATGGAATAAATACCGGCATAAATTTCTCCAAATATTCCCTCCGTAATTACGACATCTTTACAGTCACAATCGTAAGTGATCATGTTCCGTTTTTGATTTTATCTCTTTACAGATTCATGTCACACGATGAAACAGGGAATTTAGTTATGTTTGCAGACGCGTTTACATTAAATGATTATAATGATATAACATTAATTCTCGCATTAAGAATGATAAAAAAAAATTGGTTATTAAAATATTATTTCGATGTTATAAATATCTTTTGTCGTTTTAACATCAGAAAATCGCATTTTTATTTTTCGTAACACAGTCACTATAGCCTAATTATAAAAATTATTTTGTAGATAAAAATTCAACAACATTCGAATTTGTTTAATGTGGTCATCGTAATTTTATAGTAATGGAAAATACCTTCATTCAAAAAACGATCATTCAAAAAATTAAATTTTCTACAACACGGGTGCTTAAAAAATGCTGCAAAAACGTCTAAAAAGATGTATCAAATAAATAAAATAAAGTCGTTTTTTGGACATCATTTTTGACATCTCTTAAAATTATTTTTTGAAGATTGTTAGAAATAATTTATTAATAATAGCAATAATAGTGATATTAATAATAAAAATAAAAATAAAGATGGAAAGAAGGCTAATTCATAGTTCATAATTCGTAACGCTGGATGTTATAATAATATATAATAACAATAATAGTAATATAATAAAAATAAAGTAATAAATGTCAGTGATTTTTTTATTATCCTTATTATATATATCATTATTTTCACATGTATATATGTTTCAGTTTCTATCTCTTTCTCTTTCTCGCTCTCTCTCTCCCTATTAATCTCTATTATATTTATATAATTCATGTAATTTATATCTCTAGAACAATATATAATATACTTTGGAAAAATACAAAATAATTTTCTTTTTGTTTTAGTGCTGGTCAAACATCACGCATACACATTTTCTTTTAAAATGCGATTAATTTTGTAGGAATGAAAACAGCATATGAAACAGAAAAGATACAGAAGATATTATTGTGATATATTTCGTCTTTAAACAATCGAGTTTTCGGGTCTGTTATAAAATCATTCGTCTGTATAATCTTTATAATAATCTCTTTATCGCTGCTCATAGTACAATTCTGCAAGATCTTGCTCACCGTGCTTTTGGCAATTTATAATATTATTCGTAGGAAATCAATAAGAGATTCCCAAATTGAAAGCGAATTTTCCCAAACTTGCACGGAATCGCTAGTAAAAGTTATATTACATTGAATGACATTTTCCCATTAAAAGCTTTGGATTTCGCAACTTTACTGTTATACGTTATTTAAGGCGCGCACGAAGCGATCGTTATTTTCACTTAACATATACACGTGGAACACATTGCACTTAGCTTCTCATTATTATATACTTACAAACTACAGAGTTACTCCATGCTTAAATAAATTGCCTCGCGACTTATGAATATGCCGCATGTTCTACGTTTTCTACAGCTCATGTATTACAAAGAAATACTGACAGAAAAATTTAATTTCGTGTGTGGGTCGTATGTATGTATGATTGCGTGCCTGTGTACGGGTATGTGCATACACACATTGCGTGTATATACATACACACGTATACACACTACACTGTGATAGCCCCACATGCGATGATCTTTTTTATATTTATGAAATATATTATGTTAAATTCTCTTTTTGTGTGCACACGCAATTATCGTAAGCGTATAGATACTAACGGAGCTATCACAAAACACGAATGCTTATATGTACATCGATCTGACAATTCATATACAATTAATTCTTGGTCGTGGTCATTATCATACAATTTACTAATTCGCGCATAAGCGGCATGCAATCTTAATATATAATTTACGTCATAAATTATATACATTTACACGGTTTTTAATGCGGTGTGTCAGGCTAAGAAACAGGGTTCCGAACGATGGCATCTTATTGTATATTATGTATCATAAGGCTGATGAGTATTTGTGTTTCAGTGCTATGATGCTACTCTTGTTGGTCCTAGCTAAACTAGTAAAATTTACATTGTGAACATGAAATTATGTATTATGATAAAACTGACGTTGGTCTTACATCATGTTTACGATCCTGGTGTATATTCGCACGTTCGTACACTAGTTTTCAATAAAGTTATTTTGCATTAAGGTGCGTCACATGCAACGGGTGACAAAGAGAGAAGGAATAAGAGAGACAAAAGATTCAACAGTATTAAAAGTATATTACACTAACCGTTTGAAAGAAGATCATTTATCTGGTGTTACAAATCTGATATTCTCGATTTAATAATATAACAAATTTAATGAGCCTTTTAAATGTAAGAAATTTTTAGTTTTGTCTATGTGTGAATTGATAGCGTTAACGTGAAATAATTTAAATATGTGATATAATTTTCTTCTTTCAAACAGCGCTTTTATCAATCGTGTCGACTGTTCTTTCCAAATACTCAATCCATAAATTTCAGATCAACAATTATTTTATGAAACATTGAGTCACAGCAATTAGGAAAATATCTGAAAGAAATAAATTGTTATTAGTATTATTAGTATTACATAATGTGTCGTACTAATGATATATGATAAATTTATTGAGTTTTTTTACAGAGAGATATATTATAGACTGATATAAAGAGACCTCAGTTACGTTTGATATGATACAATACGGTTTATCTTGTATATATAGAATTATTTTGAACACACGTTTCTCATACACGTTCTGTTCAACAGGTCAAACATATATTCCGTAATGCTTTCTAATAAAGTATAAAATCGGATTCTTAATCTCTAGACTCTAAAATGTTTTTGTTATATATATAAAAAATAAATATAGCTTAGACTAGCACTGTCGGCGACGAGTACGCCATTACACAATCGGTAGCTGCCGCAATTTTATATCCTTGTATAATTAAATTATGTTATTACAATCCTCAGTACATTATCATTTTAAAACGCTTTGTCAAACAAATCGTTTTCATTCTCTCGTTTTCTCTCCATTACCTTTGGAAGCATTAAAAATTTTTATGTACGTCACTTATTAACATATTAAGTACGTGATCTTAGCACCGCAAAAATACCTCTGTATACCATAGAGAAGTATACCCATTAAATGCGTTATAAATGCAAGAAAAGTAATTGTAACATACAAATCAAATCGTCTTTGTTTATAATAACGCTAATGATTTAATAAAATCGTAACGAGTATGCATAACGATTGCGTAAGTACGAAAAAAGGAAGATTGCAATCAAAGTTGCGAGTTCCGCTATTCACGTAAATTTGATAGACTCAAATTTCTCTTTACGTCGGAAAAATTTACATACATTTTTATCGTTTATTAAGTTGCTTTCCGGAGGAATTTAATTGATGGCTGATTTTTTTCAGTCTCTTCATTTTGTTCTTTTCTTTTCGTAGCCAGATGAATCAATCATTATAAAACCAGATAAAACCATCAAAGAAATTCTTCTTTCCACTGACGTTTATATTTTATATACATCGCAGTATATACCTACAATTAATACTGATAATTGTCATTAAGGAAAAGAAGTAGCTTCCACGACAAAAGGAAAAATCCGTGATACTTTGTACATTACATGCTACACGAGATTGACGCATATAAACAAGACGTTTTGATTTTTTCGAATGCGGCATAGAGACACAATGTAAGTAACTTTGATTGGTTCGTAAGTGTAAACTAAATTTCCACGTTTTCTCTGTTATTATTATATCAATAAATCAATATTATTTTGTCTTGCGTCGTACATCATCATTTAATCAATATTATCTATATTCGCATCCAGGGCACAGAATACGCGATACACAGTACATAAGTATTAGTCCTTAACATTCGTCGAGCTATTTCAATTAAAGGATAGGTAGTACGGACTTTACTTTGTACTCTGTTCGCTGCCCCGTATGTTGAAAGTTTACACTCATCATTAGTACGATGCATTCGCGAATTAATTGGGTCGTTTTAATATCCATATGTTAAAGAAACTTCGAAACTTCATAAAAATTACATTGTATAACAGTGTGAATTATATAAGGAATGTATGAGTAATCTTGCTACATTAAACGGCAATTTACTTTTGTATATACACCAATACTATATATATATATATATCCTTCACGTGCACGTAATGATAGTTATCACACACACATACACACATACACGCGCGCGTGCACACATGAGCACAAACACAACAATCATTTTTACGTGTACGTGGAAGATTGTTGTTTTACAGCGAATATTTCTCGCGAATATTTCTCACGCTTGGCGCAGTTACATCATTATATTTATTACTTACATGCCTTCCGGCTATTTTCTATAAACATACAGATTGTTCATAAGAAGAGCATAGCACTTCACAGATAATATGTAAAAAGAGCGTTGCAGCTGAGTGAAGCGCTATGAAATTCTATTTGCCGATCTATAACCGATGTGTAACTGTTAAAATTGATACTGTACATGTTCCTTAAATTGCTTGTCGATCGTACCTTTTGTCTATTAGCGTAAATAAGAAGAGGTGGAAGTATCTGATGAATATATATAATCGTGTACACCTTCAATTGTGCATTGCAATTGCAACGACGATGACGACGATAAACATATCATTGAGCAGAAACATCATTTCAATAATGATACGATACCGTTCTCTTTCTCTTCAGTATATGAATCTCTTTTAAATTGAAAGAAATATAGACAAATTTGGAAATAAAAATAATTAAAAAGCAAATACGCTTGTAAAATAATGATGTTTGAAAAATGCTTGAAACATCGCGAAATCTAATCTAATTAATCTCATATCTGAAATGAAAGAAAATGGAATCACGTCGCTGTGAAAGTAACAGTAATACCACTTCAAATATGATTATAAATGACTAGTTACACTGATTATAATAAAAAGAAAGATAATGTTGAAAACATTGTAGATTAACACAATGGAGGGAAATTCGGCTAAGTGTATACGTCGCATCTAGTAGTTTTAAACTAGCTATTTTGTATCTGTTCGTATCTTGTAAAATAAGTAAAATTAGACAATAAATAATGATTGTTTTTTTGCTCGAACTATCGATTATCAACATTTAAAATCATATTTCTATTAATGTACAATAATCAAGCTGCAAACGCCAGTATATACTCAACGATTTGCT
This sequence comes from Ooceraea biroi, assembly GCF_003672135.1. Classification (NCBI taxonomy): domain Eukaryota; kingdom Metazoa; phylum Arthropoda; class Insecta; order Hymenoptera; family Formicidae; genus Ooceraea; species Ooceraea biroi. Next base: position 13,687,690 of record NC_039514.1, on the reverse strand, counting down.
TATTTAAGTTGCATAGAATGTACAAAAATTTATACATTTCATATAACTGCAGCCAATACCTTCTAATAGAAAAATTAATTAGATAAAACTTTCAATGTCTGTTGTTCATATACATAGTATATCTAGAGAAATATTATTTTTCATTCAAATTGTGGGTCAGTTCAAGCAATGTGAAACTGTCATTCGTCATTGATATCTACCATATCTTAAGACTTTAATATTAAAATTAAGGCTTTAAAATATTAAAATAAGCGTATTTTCGCCTGAATGTACAATTCCAAATATATTAATTACATGTACGAATATGTTGCACATGTATCCTATCCGTTGTAAAAATCTTTCTGGAATGTATTACATCATGCATCGAGGCAGATATTATCCGAGTTTTGTTACGAACATTTAAACAATGTAATTTCACATTAACTACAAGAACTTGCAGTTGCAGCTTTTCGATTCAACTCAATTCGCTCTATACCTCTATACGAGTGCTGATTAGAACTTTACTGGACACACCTGTTTATACACACTCAATAATTCTGTCTCCGCTTTTGTGAAATCAAACATTGCACTTTTCTGTAAATGCGTATCAACGTGCTAAGACGTTGATTAAAAGTGACGAGCAACGTTTCTGGAATGTCTTGATAAACTGGAAAGAATGTTAATCTGTACAAATCTCGGATAATAACATTTTTCAATGATAATATGCTTACTTCAATAATGTTGTTACATACCAATTTGGTAGAAAAAATTGGTACATACACTGATGTCCTACTATTGCCGCATCAATTGTTAATTGTAGAGTCTTTGCAGATTCAATATCACCTCTTGAACAAAATCATTTTCAAAATTAATCGACGAATTTGTTACTTAATAAAATTACCTAAATTGCATCAAGTTATAGGAAACTCGCTAAATACGTGTATCATGTGGAATGTTAATTCTTGGACTTGTTAATATATCGTTAACGTGTTGTTTCTACCGATAAAAATCGTCCGCGAGAGGCAGTGCTTTGACAACGTACATCCTTCTGCAATCTTTATATTCCATTAATCAACCGAGTCTCAGTTACAAGATCGGATTAACCGCTATCCTATGTAACTGAAAGTATAAGAAGATCGTTCTATATATATATATGCTAGAGATATCAATAGATATTAAAGCATCGACGAATCCTCTCGGTTGATCGGTCCTAAGTAAAGCCGCATGACCTTAAATAAGCCAGTGCTATGACAAGAACTCCCTTTCAAGCTCCGAGATGCTTGGCTTCCTGCTTCGATTCAGACGTCGGTTAGCTTGCAGCGGCACTGTGGCGTCCTGGTTCTGGCCATGTACCGGAATGTCCAGTAGTGTTTCTCTGTGCTCGCGCGCCGACACGCTGTCCCGATCGAACGTCACCGGTGAGAAGCGTACCCTGCTGATGGAAATCTGGCTATCCTTGGCGGAAACGTAGCTCGAGTCTTCGGACGTCAGCGAATCCGGCGGTGTCGGATTCGTCGGTGTGCCCGAACCGGAGTTGTTCTTGCTCACGCTCTTGCTCGGCGAGCTATACGGATTGTAACTAGATCGCTTGAGGCTCGAACGTAGCCGTGTAACGACTTCTAGATTACTCGGCCGCTCGCCAGAGTTCGAGTTGGAATCGTGAGAGTTTTGACGAGTCAGTAATGGTGAGTTGTATTCGTGACCAAGGATGTTCGAGCCGTACGTCGACGCCAAGCTGGAGATGACATTTGATGGTCGTTGATAATACGGTGAGTATACCCCGTAATCATCCTCATCCTCCAACCGAAACGTTGGATTGATATTACTCTGACTCGATGTGCTGGCGTTAGAGACATTTGACGAAGTGCGATGATGTGTATAAGGCAAAAGTCTAGACACTGGTCTAGCCGGGCTATTCATGCTGCTTGGATTGTCATATGCGTGGGGAAACTCGGGACACTCTAGCATTCGATCACTGAAAAGAATAAAATTAGCGTAAACTTAACTGACTAAATTCTTCATTCATAGTTGCTAGCTTTTCCTACCATTTGTAATCAATCGCCGAGACTGCATGTATTCAGGAGGTATACTTACTGATATTCCGTAGGTACGAAATATGCCGGGTCAGGAGGAGGTCGATAGTATTCCGATGAAACGACGGTGTATACCGGTGGCCCGTAGTCCGGAAACGGGGTGACGTTGCCCATGTATATCGTCGGCATCCTCTCCATCCGATCTACGCGGGCTGCGTCGTGCGAGTACGTGTCCTCGTTGCTGGTACTGCTGCTGCTCTTTCTTCGCGGGCTCGGTGTGGGCGCGTTGGAGCCGGTGGTGCTACTCGTGTAATGCTGCGGAGAATCCGTGAAACGTAGAGGCTTATCCGGTATCGCTGCGTTTGGAAGGCCGGGCGCTATGCCACCCATGCTACTCAGGAACGGCCTGTAATACAGAATGTGAAATACATAATCGTTCTGTACAATCTCACAATAATTGTAGAATACGATATGAATAGTTATCGTTCCATGTATCAAGGAACTAAATATTTTTAACATATTTAAAAATTGTTTATAAATATTTATAAATTATTTAAAATCATTTCAGCCGGATTACCTGTAATGGTGTGCCCGTCCGTGATAAGTATTATGCGGATAGCCACTGCTTGAACTGAACTCGTAATCGGCACCAAGGTAGGAGCTGCGATTTGAACCGGTGTCGGCTTGGAACCACCATCTGGGTTGTTGCTCGTCGTCGCACTCGCCCTGTCTGGGATACAGCCGTGGATGGATCGGCGATATGTTCGACATCCTCACGTCATAGCCGGTGGCCACGCCGGCCAGCATCGCTGCGATGTTGTACAGAGCCAGCTCTATTATGCTTAGTTTTGGCTTTTTCATTTCGCCGTTGTACAGAGTGGGCATGGGAATGGGCATCGGCATGATGTAGGGTCCAGTCAGGCCGGGCTTCACAGGATAATCCGGCGTTACCCAATCGGTTGACAGATCGGGCGGTAATGTTGTATAATCTATAAAATATATTCACGTTTTGGGTGACATTCTGGCGTAAACGTCAAGATTACTTGTGTAATCTACTCACAAAAATAATATGATCGTTAACATTTATAATAAAGGCAACTAACGAATCGACTGTTTTGTTTCTAAAGACGTGCATACTTTGTTTTCCTCCTTCTTGCTCGAAATTGATAGGTTTGATCGGGATAATATGTTGCTTACCTTATACATATAATTAATTGATTCTTTTAACGTGTAATCAATGTATTTTACAGTTGAGACATTGATTTAACGTTAAATAATTGCGACAGGCTGGCAATACACATTATACATAGTTGTTTCATTAAACTGCTCATTATTATTCATGCATAAAAGCAATGTTTGTATCGCAAAATATTAAGTGTTATCTCAATGCTAGTTAGCTAGTTCTATTTCTAGTCTGGAGCAAACACAGTTAAGAAATATGCAACCATTTTAATTACAACATATAAGGCATTTCAAAAATCGGCTAAGCCCAAGTCAAATAATAATCAGATATAAATATCTTTTCAAGTGACTTTTTAATTAAAATAATATGAAATAGCTTGAAGTGAATTTACAATTTGATAATAGACTTAGCCAATTTTTTTATAGATAGAAGCAAAGTTCAACACACTCTAGGGAAACAAGATAAATGTTTTTTATTAATTTTTAAAATAACGTGTGTAAATTGTGTGACACACCTGTTTGTCATATTGCGTTTAAAATTGTTTAGATATATAGATTTGGAAGGCATTGCTCATACTTTGAGATATAAAATATTCCAGACTTTGAAAATAGCTTGCCAACTTAAATTATTGCGCGCACGTGGGGATACTGTTTTATACATTTTTAATTCTAAAGACTTCTATTTTATTTTTCATCATAATTTGAAACAAGATAATCAAGAATAATATCGCATAAAGCAGGATTAATTATGGCAAAAGCACACAGTAGATAACGTTTGTGTGCAATTCCTATTCCTCGCAATTATCAAAAATAGTATGTATCAAAAACAGAAATTGTATGCGAATAAAAAATTTGCTCTTTAGTCGAGCCTAGGATATTAGGAAGAGAAAGGGACCAAACCCAATCGGAGTTAACAGTTAGGATCCTACTGGAAACATGCAAGGATTGTTTTTTACGCTCGGCCATTCGCACGCTGTAATCTCTAAGTTTTTAATTAAGCATCAAATAAAGGCGACAGTAGTAATACAGCAATAATTTTCGGTGAACATCTTTTATGTTTTATCTCGAACAAAAACTGCTATAAGCAACATTATTTAAAATTTTTCTGAATATGTACTCTATGTCGATGCAACATCTACATAAAATATATTATGTTGATAATCTGTTTCTACGAAAATAATAAAATCACAGACCGAGCGTAAAAATTCAACAAAACGAAAAAACAAAATTCAATGTGTCCAACTGAAAAAAGGTTTTATTGAAAAATTTTCTATTTCTAAATACAAGTGTATGTGTGTGTGACTCTGTGTATCAAATGCGATATGCAAAATTTTTACTCGATCGAAAAGGTTGAAAGTTTAATATAATAGATAATACAGAAATTCGCTGTAAGTTGTATTAACAATTGATAAATTTGCAATCGTTCTAAATGCACAAAAGGCAACAAAATAAGAGGGCTACGTTAACAAATATACTTTAATATACTTTTCTTTCTTTCTCTCTCTTCTCTCTCTCTACATATATATGTATATATGTGTGTATATATATTTATGTGTGTGTATGATGTGTGTATATTTTGTGGGGTGTGTATGTGTGTGTACATTATATATATATATATATATTATATGACAATTTTGATTTGTTTTATTTCATTATTAAATATTATATGACTATGCAGACATACAACCTGATAACGCTCCAATGTAAAAACAGTACCGTTGAAGTTGAACTTTGCGGTAATAGCCGAAGCGTGACTCTCTTTCACGTAGTAGTGGGCTGTTAGATCTGTTAGAAATGTTATGTCTTCCAGATAATATCAGAAAAGAACCAACACCAACAGAAAGACTGCATATACGTATATATAAATATATATATATATATATATATTTATATATATTCTGTTTTTTTACGTTCTCAATTTAGATTTTAGCTTACTCGAACTACGAGTATCACATTGACTTATATTACGATAATGATAAATAATTCGTAAATTACGAAACGCGTGGGGGTATAAAAACAAGTCTCTATGCCCTCTATATAAACATCCTCTTTCTTTTCTTTTTTTAAAGAGTGGTGCATTATACTTAAATATATTTGAGACGTTTTTCATCGTTTGAGATAACTTTAAGCCTGCTTTAAACGTGCTTGCACCTTAGCTCGTGTTTTCAGTGTCATAAAATAAACTTAAATCTCTAATCTGGTCCCTCACCGGATTTAATCCAGACCATTTCGCAAGTCAGAATTAATTCACGCTATATTAAAGACTGAGTTCATCTCGATTCTGAAATGATCTCGGTGTATTGTAATGGGCACAGCGAGGAAGCGAGAGTGTCGCATTTAATCAGACATCCATGAAATCCGTCAACATAGATCTTCTTCTAATAAAACAAATAAAAGATTGCCATTCTTAAACCATCGGTAGAGACAGTAGGAGAACAATATCGATCGGTGTGTGTACATGCATTATCACTATGTGATCAACCACTAAACAATAAACTACGTGATAAGGGATTTATTGAAAAAAACGTTCAGTTATGAAAATAAAAAGACATTGTCTACTTGAGATCTTCGTCTTAGCTTTACAATATGCAATATTGACCATTCAGCGGAATAAGACAAGTAACAGGAAAAAGAAAGAGAATAGTGGATGCGAGGAAAGGTAAGAGAAAAAAGGTGAAAAAGAGGATATCAGTGAGATAGATAACAACTGTTGCGTGAGAAAACTTACGGGTGTGATAGATGCTTTCCTCAGAGAGGCCTGCGATAGAATAGAAACACACGATCAATACAAAGTCATCCAAATACCACATTTAAGAAAAGAAGTGCAGCGGAAAAGAAATATGCCATCAAAAAATGCGGTTTCGAGCTGCGGGCTCTACTCGTCACAACATACGATATTCATAATGGTTGCATCTTCTCATATAATAATGGATATTACATCTCAGCGCGTATCTTTAGCTCTCATCGAGTGGTGCCCGGATCTATTCGAATCCAGATTTAAAAAAAAACTAGTATGATTATTCACCACCAATGTGTGTTTGTCGTTATTTATTAAGAGCAATAATGAGGCGAGCGTGTCTTAAAAAATGTGTCTTCTAACAGTGTTCAATAAAGAAGACTAAAATTATTTTTTTTATATAATTCTTGTATTATTCAATTATATCACTGGTAGAACTAATCTTAGAGATAAAAAATTAGCCATTTCTCAGTAATAGAATTTAATTAAAATAATAATCTAAAATAGAACTTAATTTAATTTAAAATATTACAATTAAAGATATTAGTCCAAGTTGACTCAGGCATCTCAATCTGCGCGGTTGCCAAAACCGTCAATATTGCAAGGATTAAGAAAAGTTTCAACTCGGTCTTTGATCGTGATTTCAATCACTTTAGCAATGACATTACGCGAGATATGCGCACGTTATTTGCGCGTTGTCAAGAAAACAGCAAGGACAGACAGACGGCAAAAACACCTCGCATACACGGGAATTTCGTGCGATTTTATTGAGATGCGACTATTTATCATTTTTTCTCGAGAATTGTTCACTGGTAAAATTTTTAGATGCAATATCGATATCTTCCGAGGTAGAGTGACAGAGATTAGCATGATCCGGGGAAGACGCGGGTAGACTTCTCTTTGGACTGTAATTGGCACATGGACTTTGACGATCGCTCTCCTCTTGGAGATGACCGGACGTTTGCGCGATGTTGTCAACGCTGTCGCAGCTGCGCAAGTACTCGTTACTTCTAGACTTGTAGTGCAAGAGAGAATTCATCTCAGTGCCGTGATCTAGAGGATAAACTGGGATCGGTTTCGCGGACAAGATATCCGACTCAATGGCGATCGGCGATCTCTTATGCCTCGTCTCATAATACGGCCCTAATGAACTCTTCGACTTGGAACTGTCGTTCGAATGTTCCGAGCTGAAGTTGCACAGCTCCGACTCGAGACTCTCAAAGTCAATTCCCTCACGAGAGTTTGCCGCGAGAAATCTGGGCACCGTTGAGGCGTTGTTCGGCTGATCCGCCGAATCGCGACGATTCAACTGCGGTATAGATATGATGTTCTCCAGGACACTGTATTCCACCTTAACGGTGGTTTTGTCATCGAGCGCGTCCCGGCTGCCCCACGTCTTCATTTTATTGAATACCCTCAACGGGCTCTTTGACACGCGTGGCTTATGTTGGGACTGCGTTTTGCCGATCGAGTTTTCGGGGCTCGATTCGAGACCATCGTAATCGTTAATTTTGATGGTAACCGAGTTCTTTCTCTCGCCAGTGTGCGGCGAGTTCAGGGAGCTCTTACGCGATCCAGACGGCGATCGGAAAAACTCGGCCAGGGACGCCAATCGCGATTCCGAACTGTCCCTGCGCTTCGACTCCTTCGATTTGCTTCTATCGCGTTTCTTACTCTTCACCCGCTTCGCGGTGTCCGCCAGAGTGGACGCCACATTCTGCACGAAATTCGTGGAGTGCGGATACTCCCATTCGGGCGGCTTCTGGTACTTGGGAGACTGTGTAATTTTCGAAACTGTGACCCCAGTGATCGCGCGCCCTACGACCTTATTATGAGGATAATTGTCATTGATCACCGAAGGCTCCTCCGAGAAATGGGTCTTTGGATTACACGGGGCACTTTTGTTATGCAGAACCACGGACTCGTATATGTCGTTGTCCAAAATGACAAAGTCTTCGCCTACGTTGCAGGGCGCGTAACATATGCCCTGCATGATGCTGTCGAGCGAGCTTTGCGGCATATCGTTACTACATCCCGGCTGATTATCTATCAGGTTATTCGCCGAGGAATACAATTTTCTGGTGGTAGGGTTACCTATTTCCTGCAGAAGCGGGGAGCGGTGCGCGCTCGCCAACAGAGCTGTACGCAGAGGTGTCTTTTCGAGATCTGGCGCGGAACGGGACCAGCGTTTGCCGCCAGGCGAGGCGGGATTCGGTGGCTGTGTAATAATAGCTCCACGCTCACGTTGATGAAGCGTCGACGGTCCCCAAGTTTTACCCTTAACTCCGTCTGCTGGTACTAAACGGGAAAAGAAAAAGAAACAAAGTGCTACTCACTACTACGCTAACTACTTTTCTGCTTCGCTCATTCGGCACGGAGGTAAGCTTCTTACAGATTGTACTATTTCAAAAGCGACTGCGTATGTCAAACGATATAATTGTGCACGTTAATCTCAGCAATTGAAATGTATATAAATATATCTATATGCATTGGTACTATAATGATACATTAACTCTCAAGATAATCGTGATGTTTGCAAGAAAAGAAAATAAAATGAAAAGATATTCATATATATAAATAAAATAATCGTGTGCACACCATGCCGTAAAAAAATATCGATCGAATAAAGTACAAAGTGTCTACCACGAACAAACAGTGTAACACTCAAATTGTTCGAACTGCAATTCAATACGCAATTTGTTCTCTCGTAAAATCACTCATATTACGCACAAAATATATTATCATAGAATCACATAGAATCACAGTGCTACCAAAGCCTTTTTAAAAATCAAGTTACTCACATGCGATAGCTCTGAGTCTTGGAATGCTAGGCGAGCCTGGTGGACTATTCGGCCTCGATGGATTCCTCACTTTGCCCCGATCTAAGGCCGTGTGTTGAACAGTGATCGTGTGACGAAAATCTAAACAATATATCCTTAACATTAATTATGATGGCAAAAATTAATATATACTTTGCCCGCTATTTCGCGTTCTAACATGTTTCAAACGAAAGATATAACTAAGTACAAAAAGAAAAACAGATCTATGAGATTTTAAAAGATTGGATGAATTGCATATTAGCTAGTGTGATATCCGAATAAGAACATGGGAAAAATAAATAATATTCTTACCCGAAGGTGCACTGATATTGCTTCCAGGTTCCTTCTTGTTTAATTTTAATCGCGACTTTTTAAATTTGCCACGTCTCTTGTTTGGTGTGGGCGTATTTTGCTGTTGAATTATCATCACGGTGAGCTCTCTCTCCAAAAGGTCTATCTCACGCGCGGCTAATTCTTGTTCTCGCTGTCTCAAACACTCTTCGTGCTGTCTTTGTTGCACCTGTGCCTTCGTCAGTTCCTCTTCTCTACAGCGCAGTTCCTTGTGTGCAAAATTAAGAAAGCACGTTAGAAAATCGATTTGTTTCGAGCATTTTTACATATATAATTGTACTTGAAGATTCCATCATCTTATTTAAGGTTGACTTAAATAAAAAGAAAAAAAATTAAAAAATAATTTTTTAACAATTAACCCCACTTTTAATCACAATTCGTTATTTCGTTCTTACCTCTTCTAAGGAACGGCATGCCTTTGCAAAGCGTTTAAAATAATGATTGTAAATATTATTCACTTTTAATATACAAATATAAAATTTAAGGCTAATATTTTATGCTAATGTGTTTTAGAATAAAACTATGTACAGTTACAGGAATACAATATTGGATGAGCTGACTTCCAATAGGAAATACGAATACAATAAATATACGTACTTTTTCCTTCATGCGCAGTCCGTGTAGCACCTGTTCAATTTCCAGCCTCCAATCTTCTTGCATAGTGTGAAAAGACTCGTGCGGCGTCGCCGCGAATGCATTGTGCACCTCGTCCAAAGCTACTAAAATGTCCGCGAAACCAGGCCGGGCATGACTGTCTGACGCCCAGCATTCTGCATAATAATAATTAGTTTTAATATCGCGTTCAACTCGCGAGAGAATACACGCACAGACAAGTTTCGAGAATAGAGTACATCCTTTTTCTCTCGTTAGCACACGTTACTAATCTCTTACCTTCCATGAGAACTCTCCAGGGTTGAGGACAAGTAGATGGTATAGGTAGAGTCAATTTGTTTACGGCAACGCCATACGCCACGGCCAAAGCATCGATCCCCTTGTACGGCGTCTCTCCCGTTAAAAGCTCCCACAGCAGTACGCCATAGCTGTCAACAAAGTAATATCAAGTATTTTGAGAGGCGAAAGGCAAGGTCAAGCACGATTAGAAGAGAAAAAAAAACGCTTTTTTGCATTTGAGGAAGATAAACCTGACAACCAAGACTGACCTCCACACATCGCTAGCTTTGCTGAATGTACTCTTCTTAATAACCTCTGGCGCCATCCAAGCGTACGTGCCTGCCGCAGACATACGAGTCGTTTTATAGACTTCTCTCGCCAATCCAAAATCCGTGATCTTCAGAGTTTTGTACTGGAAGTCATCGTTCTCGATCGGCTCACTTAATAGCACTGTCGGCACGTATGAAAAGTCACATTTGTTACATGTATTTACATAATGATGGCAATTTATTGAACAAGACAAACATAACACAAATGTTAAAACTAAAGAAGTAATTGTTATCTCCGATTACGATGCTTAATGTAATTAGGACTACCTTATATTTTTATTTTTTTGTGCCATGTACAAAATTGTCGATCAAAAATTACAGATCTTTCACATGCTAATAATGATTTACATTACTTTTGTTGACATTAAAATATCTTACCATTGGAACTTTTTAGATCTCTATGAATGAGACTTATGGGAGCCTTATTATGAAGATAGTCCATTCCCCTCGCGATTTGTATTGCCCAATCGACTAATACGTCGGGCCTTATTTTCCTGCCGCTAAGGACTCTGTTGAGACTGCCGCCACGTGCGTACTCCATCACCAAACACATATTAGGCATCTTTATACACACTCCTTCTAATTGCACAATATTTTCGTGTTTTAACAACCAGAACAGTTTGGCTTCTTGCCGTACATTTTCTAACGTTACACTAGGTTCTTCGCCTGCATCTTGGCGCGCAGCCTTCACTGCTACCTCGCGTTTCTTCCAAAAGCCCCTGGAAACAATAAATAAAATATTTATCAAAGTCTATACCGGATATATTGGAAATTAAATATTACTATACATCTTGTAAATAGCTTTCGGCACTTTAAAATCAGCATATTGGTATTCTTCTTCTCTATGAAATAAGTTTCTAATATAGATATAGCTCTACATATTTACATGATCTAATATTTGCGCGCATACCTATATACTTTTCCAAACCCTCCAACCCCTATAACCTCTTCCAGTTGCAACTCTTCAAAGTCGATTTCGACAGGTTGGACTTTATCAATCACCGAAGAGACCCGATCGATGCTCTCGGCCTCTGCGACAAAGTTCGCTGGAAAGATTCCCACTTTTCCACGAATCTTTCCAGTCCACCATCCCTCGTCACCTGAGATCTTTGCGTCCTTGGACAAAACCTATTGCAAAATTGCATTTTATTAAAAAGAATTTTAATGTTAAAAATTGATTGTATCAGATAATATCAGCCTGAAAAAAAAATATATATATAATTATTACTTCAACAGTTTCTCCTCTCTGTAAGGATAATTCATCCTCGCCCTGTGCAACATAATCGAAAAGGGCTGTAAAGATAGTGGTGCTGTTCTCCTGTCGTGACTGAGAAGAGGAATGTGTGCCGTGAGATGGACTAGTTTGTTGAGAGACAGTTCTCGCAGTTCCACCACTGTGCGTGTCTGAAACGCTACTATCAGACATATTGTTGCTAGACATATGTCCATATATGTATCCGTAACTGCAACAATTGATCAGAAATCAGTAAAATACTGCGTAGAGCAATGTGTCAGAAAAAGGATCAGTTTCCTCAGGCAACAAACTCATTTACCTAGTAGGAGTTTGGCTATTGCTTCTGCTATTCTGTTGATATCTTGGTGATGAATTGGCCGTGTTTGGGCTGTGAGGGTATGAGGAGCCATTCTCTGGGTAGAGTAGGAAACGCTCGCTCCGATGACGAGCGTCTGGTTGTCCGTGGTCCATCAAGGTAGACAAGCCTCGTGCCGATAGCCCGGCCGGCGGCATATGGCTTGACACTCACCTTATCCCTCGCTTCTGTAGTGTACAAATCACACCCTTTCCCTTATCTTGCAACTCGTTCCCTACCTTTCGATACTTGGTTCACGGTGAGGGACATAAAAGGACATCACAAAGGGCCGATATCTATCGTTCCTGCCGTCTCGTGGGTAAACAAAGTAGATACGTTAGAAACGCGTTAAAACTCGTACTCGTCACGTGGTTTCGCTTGCCGAGACTATGCGTCCTTGACAATGTGCAGTTCCGTGGAGATACCGTGTCGCGCGCATTCACGTCAGGTTCATCGTCACACCGGATTCTCATCGGCTCGTAAGTACTACCACGGCGAGGGCGAGTGCGATGTTGGACGTCGCATCGATGGTGTTGCCACCGGGTCGTTTCCCATCGAGGACGGAAAGCGCTCAGATCGCTCGCTCGCGGGCTCGCCGCTACCACCCCGTGTACAAAAACAATTTCATTACGGGGAGGGGGCCGGCATTCCGCGGTGCCGTGTACGCGAGCGGCACGCACGGGGCACCCCTTGCTCGCCCTACCTCGAGGACGCGTGCAGGTTCGCGGATCGTGGCGGATCGCTGGGCGTAGACGCGGCCGAGACACGGGAAATTTCGCGACTCGCCGCCCCGTGAAATCGCACTCGTGTCGAGAATTCGCGTCTCAGGGTGTGTATACCCACAAGCCACTCTGTGTTGACGGGGCTCGTGCTTTTCTGACACCCGACCGTATGCCTACTACGAGAGGCTGGTCTGAGTCGCGCGGGGTTCAAGCGAGCGCGCTTGCCGCCCCGACGACACGACGCTTGGCGTCAGCCCGTTGCTCGCGCGACGATACCACATTTAACAATAGAAAGCGTAGCAACATTCACAGCAATAACCTCGCGGACGCCATGTTTCGTACGATGGCCCCACCGCGGACGACGTGATCACAGATGATTGACTTGACGTCAAAATCGTCGTTCCCGTCGCGAGCGCCATCTGTGAGTACATACACAGGCACATGGGATGCGACACGTTATGGCGCGGTCCCATTGTGCGGAATATGCGCATGCGGAATTAGCAGAACGCTCGTGATTGGTTCGATTCTTTTTTTACGTTCATTTCGCCGATTTCTATTCCGCAACTTATTATTTTATCTATGGAATTATTTTGTGCACATTCCGCACCATGGGACCGCGCCATTAATGGATAACGTGTATCTCTCGCGGTTTCTTGCTTTTCTTGCAGTTTTTATTTATGCGAATAAGCAGGAATTTGTTGAATAATCTCGAGCCGAGAAAGAGAGCGATAAATGGGATTGGTGTCTCTGTTCCTCTGCGTATTACTTGTCAGGTGCGCAAATTAATTCGGTACTCTTTCTGTTTTGAAGAAATTGAGCCTTTATTTAATTTCTTTTCTTCAAGAGGGGATTCGTTCAGCTGTTCGATAGATGGAGAGAAGTATTGGAAAATGATGGCAAATATTTCAAAAATTGACATTTTATGTTTATTATGTTTCTATAATAAAAGCTCAATTTCTATGCTCTACTGTGTTAGACAGAATGCATGGTCTCCTTCAGTAATATAAATTAATATATTTAGTGATTTAAATATATTACTATTTACATTATTACTATTTACAGAAATATTTTTTTTATTTATATTTTGGCAATTTAGTTATATAATTAAGTTTCAATTAGGTTTGCGGGTCAGGTTCGCTTCTACATATTACAGAGATACGTCTACCCTTTGGTACATGTTGCTCCTTAAAATAAGATTCATCAGACTTGAGGATTTCATGATTGTAGTTGTATCTTGCAGCACCACTAAAAACACAGTTGCATATAATAGTATGTATATAACTACTTGAATAGAACTTGGTAATAATTAAAATCAAAGTTATAGTTAGAAGATAATAAAGTCTCACGTCATAATATATAATGATCTTCTTGGTAGCAGAAAGCATTCAGTGCATTCTTTCTCATGTCCCACCATTGCCAGTCTCATTACGCTATCACTTAACAAACTTAGTCCTGCAATAATACCTCCACAAAACTGCAAAACATTTTAAAAAATGTGAGTACGTTGCACACACATACACAAAAGATGAGTCCCAGATCTCACGCACCAATTGCAAATTCCTGAGTACAGTTCTTGAAGATGAAAATCCTATCATCTAAACATATATTTTAATAATCAAGTATTTAATCAATCATTTTCAATTTCAATTCAGTCAATAATTTTAGGATATTTTTATAGATACTTGAGGCACTTTTATGTCTTCATTTATGTCCTCATTTACTATACGATGTGCTCTGTTTAGTGTATAAATGATGTAATTGGGCAAATTTAGATGCTTTTCATGTAAATATTATTGTAACCTTGACGTTTTGATACTAGGATTTTCATCACCAAGCGATCTTGGCAATATGTTATTAAGTGATGTACTATTTAAAATTAGAACACCAGTTCTGTTGAAAGACCAGAAGACCGTTTAAAGTAAATACTTCCTAGTAAATATTGTATATATCCAAATAATAGTTTAAAGTGTAAAAATTGAAAGTTTTTACCCTAACGCTGTCAACATGTGGCTTTATCCATCCTTCAGGTGCTAAATCCAATATATGCACAAGCACTAGTCGCTTTACTTCCGATGGGAAAGCTTCCTTGTGAACTTTATCAAGTATTTGTGAACTATCTTTACTCCATCTACTCTTTTTCCATTCCGTCTCTCTATAACCGTGTATTGCCTATAAAAAGATCGAAATAATAATAAACCAAGAGAGCTATTTCTGTAAATACATTATTATCAACAATTTACTAACATCGTCCCAGTGTGAAAATTCGTAACGCAATTGTGTCATGTAGGGATCAACCTCTTTTACTAGAATGTCTTCCTCCTTCTCGCTTATAAAATCCGGAAGAATTTTCATAGTATTATGTAATTCTACTTTCCAATCTTTCGTTACATCTTTATTTGTTTCTTTCACATTCGAATTGGAACTGATGTGTTTTGAATTAGCATAATAAAGTGCTCTGTGCACATTGTAGAATAGCAAACGTAAGGTTACTGCCATTTCCTAAATTAAAAAGTTATTATTCATAAATCAAGAAATGTATATTCAAATTTTATTTCATTTTAACTCTTTTTGCAATTCTTAACGTTCTGGGTTTTAGACGTTTATTTCAGGCACCAAGTGCAATAAATGTTTATATTACAATACACAGCTGTAGTACAACTTTGTGTAAGTCTGCAAAATGCAAACCAGGCGTAAATCGAAAGATTCGTACCTTTTTTATAATTGCAGATTCAGTGTATTGTATATCAAGTTTTTATTATGTTATTATGAAAACATCAACTGTCTAGGAAAGGTTAAGAGCTGAAATCAGACAATATTATAATGTATGTACTTGACTTTTTGAGACGCAAACAGGAAAAGTATATCAAATATTTAATTCTATTGCCTTTACACTGAACGACAGCAACGTTTACATCAAATGTATTACGAAAAGTACGGATAATAGTCTCAAGCATGTGTCAAAAATGATACAGTGTTACATTAACAAAACTTGAGTGATAAATGTAAAGTTTAATATTTTTATACGAAAATTTAATGTAAGTACGTTTTGTTTGATAACTTTTTGTGTACAGGACAAGATTTGAAAAGTTAATATCGCTCAAAACTATGAAAGGAGTAATAAATCGCTGAAAGCCGTTTTGTGAGGTTAGGAAAGTTATCATGCCGACCTGATGCATTCAATACTGCAACCAACTACACCTACCGCTTATTGAGCGTATTTAGTATCCCAGATTAGGATGCACAACAATATATATTTATTGTTAGCGAAAATATAATACATACTATGACAGAAAACTACCAAACAGAGAGTAAGATCATATTTTTTAAATTATTAAATTAAAAAAAAGAAAGTTTGAAGATATATATAAAGTGTACATATATTTTTAAAAGTTTATAGTTTCGTAATTCACAGAAATAAATCAAGCACAAGTTGAAGTTGTATTATTTATGATTCACTCAAGTCTTATAATTGTAATAAATAACAACAAGAATAACAATAATCTCAACAAGAATAACAAAAATAACATTTTTAGCGTCCGATTATCGTTGGTTCATCAGCCATAGCTATTTCTTCCGTGGGTGCTTTATCCCTTTTCCTCTTTCTCGAGAAGAGCATGAAGGCGAAGCCGGCTATAAAGTTGCATAAGAACACAATCCATGCTAGGATAAGGGAATAGTGGTATCTCATCAATGCGCCTTTCGGAAAGTTCTCGAAAACGTGGTTACTCTCGTACTCGATTGATGAAAGTAAAACTTGTATTACAGCCATGTTGCAAGCGGCTAGAAAGAGAGATCAACATGTAATTATTTAATGTGATATATATATGTATATGTTTATTTTTATAATAAACAGTATTAAATACTTCTGCATTGTTTTGAGATAATTATACACAAAAATTCTTGTGAACATCTTCAACGTTTTAAACAAAATTGAACGGATTGATTTAAAAGAAGAGATTAATTTAAATGTGATCTTATGCAATAATTACCACTTATGAAATGAATTCCTCCAGCAAGACGTTTAAACATATAGCGTGGATTCCGGAATGTATAAATGGAAAAGCAAACACTCATAATCATCACAAACAGACTAATTAAGGCAAATGAAACCTGAGTCCTGGCATAAGCTGAAAATATATATGGTGGTCATTTCTTGAAAATCTTTACGAACTTTTTGAACATTTTTTCTTTTTTGTTAACTTGACAGTTTCGTTTGCTATAGAACAATAAATTTAAGTAGACATAAAAAATTTCCATTCTTTTCCTATTCGTGTGTTGCACAGTTTTCTCGATTACAAAGTTTTTTCCTTATATTGCGTGCGTGTAGATCTTTAATAATATAAACACTTAAGTTGATATACACATACACACACGCACACACACTTACTCAGCGTTGTTTCGTTTATGGTTGGATCCAGTTTTATCTGTATCTCCGTCGGGAACATATTCAAATACTTGCACTCTTCTGAAATATGAAAAAATATGTATGCGCACACGCGCGTAGATGCAGATATTGACATGATAAGAATATTCTTCCCAATTTGATATATATTGATATAGACGATTTGTGAATAAAAGAATATATATTATATATTCTTATATAATATATATTATATATGAAATAAAAATTATTTTTTCAAAATATGTATATATATTTTATAATATTTTTATTCATCAATTTTTATAAAATTGATTACATAAAAGTACATAAAAATGAAAAATATATTTTGTATTATTATTTTATAAATCCAATTACACGCGCGTTAAACGACATGTATCAAGAAAGCTTATACAATTATACAAAATTATATTAATATTTTTATAACATAGATATATTAATAGAAATAAAAATAGCATGTAATTATGTCAATTAAATTAATTATTTCAAGCAATTTTAATTCTTATAATTATATATTATATTAATATTTAATTAATTATAATTTAGCAGTGTTAAAATAAATATTATGTATCAAATAATGTCCAAGTAATTTAATCGACAATTTAAACTTACCATAATGCACTAGATTTGTAGAATTTTTTGATTCAGGTTTCAATCCAGTAATACAACCTTTCCAAAGACCCATGTGTTTGTAGATTAATCTTCTACCAATATTATCAATACCTTCTAAAGGCAAACCTTTATCATCCGGCGATTTTATTATATACCAATAGTCAGTTCCTATAGCAACAGACCACACGCATGCAGAAAGTCCTACAAGAACTGTGCAACCCAGGAGAATTCGCCTCTCAAAAATGACCTATAGAACAGAAACGCAGTACAATATTTTCATATTTCCGTAATTTTAAATAAATTCAATTTTTATTTTATAACATAGTATAATACATCTCAGAAATTTTTACCAAACATCTGGGACGATAATAGAATTTGTAAATGTCATTGAGTGTGAACGAAAATGTAATGGGGAAAAATAGCTTTACTACATTAAGATGCTACTTACTCGTAGCATCAAATTTCCTACATTAAACAATTTTTTAATATATTTCCAAACTGTACTTTTATGGAATTTTATTCTAATCTTTTTGTTGTATTTTATTGAATGTATAAGCAAATAAGAATGTACTCTGTTATTGTACAATATCTCTGTGACTGTACAATTGTTTTTGCACAATTTTCTAATGTTAACATTTATAGTATATTTATCTCGCGAATAATCAATATTTCAATATTTTTTCTATCTTTTTATCATAAATTGCCTTGCAAATATGAGAAAAATAATGAGAGATTATATATGGTCATTCTATATCTGTCACCCGTGTGATTCATTTTTTGTTTGACACTGCTCTTCACACGGCGCATCGGCGCGTGGCGCCAACCGATGTAAAAGAAGACGTAAGCCTAGAATAGATGACCAACAATCAAGATATTAGCAGTATGCCACTAGATTAGGAGCAAATTCGATTAAAATATTGCTGCAAATATCATTCGAAATTACTCGTATCCACATTGAAATCCATATTTTCTCTACAAAGCCTAACAATATTTGACAGCAAATTGGCAGCAGAAATCGAGTAGAAACGATTGCCAATTCCTCGTCAAATTATGTATTCTATTGAATGAGAGAGATTCTGCTGGATTTCTGCTCTATTAATCTATTTTATTCTGTTGATGGATCCTGTTGAATTTCTTGGCACTCGCTCAACAAAATTTGCACCAGATATTTTGCAAAGTCTGTTTCCACAGATTTGGCAGTTTGGCAGATTATCAGTCTAGCAATATTTTCGGGGAATGAAAAATCGTTGAAAGCAAAATATTTCTTTAGAACTGACTACTTATTGACTGCGATGACGTATGTTTGACTGATGAGACTGATTCTTTGATGTAGATGTAGCACGAAACTAGCTGGTTCACGGTCAGAGGTACAAGAAACTTTATCACGTGATGGTGATAAAGTTTGGAGTAGTGATGATACTTAATTGAAAATCAGTTGACGAGCCAACTAGGCAATTACCGAACTATTTATTGTGCATACGTACAACTACATTGTAAGAAGAAAACGCGAGCTTTCCGCCCGTTTACATATTCCGGGATTAAGGTTTTAGAATTTTCGGTAATATGGTGGAGAGAGAAGTTTTTGTATTGGATTTAATTGGAGGGTATTAAGATTTTTTAATATCGCCAGTGTTGATATTTCTAAGTAGTCTTAGGTCGGATAATCAAGAATGTTAATTGTATCATTTATATAAATATACCTGATCGTATAAAGCCTTCATTCGACTTGCCATATTGTCTTTAACTCCTTCCGTTGTTTGTTGATAGCAGTTCAAGAATTTATGTTTGGCATGCACAACTTGTAAATGATGTCTTATAAATGTGTCTTAGTGACGTTTTCCACTAACGATACAATTTAATTTTAAAACCTAGCAAAACAGAATTAACAGAAGAGATTAAATCTGTAGGAATAAACTTCTATATCTAATTCTATCTATATCTAATTCATTAGATAGGAAAGAATTGTATAGAATATGTAAAATATATGAAAGTTATAAATATATGAAAATAATTAGCGAAAATTCGAAAATCTTATTTTATATACGTATTTTATATACTTCTTACATACATATATTCACGCTATATATATCGTATAAATCGTCTTTTTAATCTTAGAAGTTTCTTTTTTTAACAACACTTGATTGCAATTTTAACAGTTTTAAACTATATATGTAATTATATCAAAAATGTTTTGTACATATTTATATCCATTATTTTTTATTGATGTTTTAATACAACTTGATTTCTACATTTCTTAAATATAATTTATAAATATAATAAATAATATAATAATAATTCCCGATTTCTCATCATTTCTCATCATCTTTACGCAAGCACTAAGATTTATGTAAATTTTTTTTATATTTTTATAAAATATCTTTGATATTAAAAATTAAAACACAGACAATGAATGTGTATCCAATCAAGCATGTAAAAAAATTGTGAGCTGATAAAATATAGAGTATAAATAAAATTTCTCAAGATCTTATCCCATCCTTAAGACTTAGTCTTAAGACTATCATTCTACGTATTTGTGTGATTTTAAATAGTACATTGGTGGTATGAACACAAACGCACACGTGTTCGACAGTTGGTTACTCTTTCGATCCTTGTATTGACTCACCTCGAAATACCTCGGGAAATGTGGTTCGAGCGCAAAACACCGAAAATACCGTTCTCTCTTACTTGGCACGACAAGGCTTCACAAAATAGGATATAACGCCACGCAAGACGCTTCACCACCCTAACGCACTGATTGACTGTTTGACACTGATCGCGTACTGGTACGTGGATTGCAGCTTGAGATGGAAAACGGAGCTAGCGGCTGGTTAAAGTCGTGGGGTGGGGCAACTGACTTCTTTAGTATCCCTTACTTCCTGTGTATACGCGTACACATATAAGCAGACAGATTACGTAAAATAAAATAACACAATGAAGATGAAGGTAATGAAAATATTCGAAAACATCAATGTAAGAAAAGAAGGAAGACATAGTATCATATACAATCGAACAGATAATCGCGCATTTCTTTCTTCTTCTAAATTCCTTTTATATCATTCGTATAAAGTTTAATGTGCTATTAGCAAGTTTTTAAATATCTAATTTCGTAGTTTTTATAAATTAAAAATGAGAGAGATGTCAAATGTATATTCCTATTTTTATAATAATACTAAATTAGACAGACACTGGTAAATAATATATTTCGCTGAAGTAGAAATACATTTGAAAACTGTAACAACAATATCAACAATGACTCCAACAAAAGATAATATATTAAATAAAGTTTACTAAAAACGTTAGTACTCTTAAAAATTGTGATCATCAATGAATTGAACTCCAAAATCTTTTTTAAAGATTTAACGATAAGTATTCAGCAAAAAGATACTTTAATATTTTTCATAAAAATAGTAATAATAAATAGTAATAATGAAGCAATACAAAATAGATGTAAGATCACAAATCTTTCTCAAAAATAACTCTAAATAGAAAAGAATTTAATATGGATAATATTTGACAAGCCTACCTCACAAAAATAATAATGAAGGCAAGCAAATAAAATAATAATATAAAAAAGATATGAAATAACAAGTAGTACTTATTATATTTATTACAAAGTTATTTTACTAGCAAGCATATAATATCAAAGTAAAATTCCAATTTGAGAGAATCTGTAATAGATTTAGCGACTCACTTTTCCAGCTAACATTACTAGCTGTAATATTAATAATGTACGTTTAAAAGCATTCCATCTCTTTCTCACTTCCGCTTCCTCTCTTCACCTTCTCTCTAACTCCTTTTATGCTCTATCTTGTATTTCTTCTTTCAAGTTTTGCAATTTCTTTTCTCAATTAACATTTAAAATGTTGATTGATGTCAAGTTGAATTAATTACTGTATGATACTTCGAGCACCAGATTTTTTTTATATATGTGTACGCGCACACGACTATATACCATACATACACGTACAAGATACGTTTTTTAATTAACAAACAAAGAAAGAAACAAAGTAGAATAAAATCAAATGTGATAACCAAGAATATCTCTTGAATACAAATGTTACGTGTGCGAAGAGCCGTCTGCATATATAATCTCATCAAAAAGTCTGCCAAAATTATGCATGATATATGATTACAATAAAACCAAATATTACAAGCAATAAATATGTGTTTAAAATAGAAAAGAGCTTGGAAATCATATATAAATTATTCAAGATGCTTTCTATTGCTTTTATGCTTTTATGACACAAGCATAAACGTTTTGATTGACGATATCAAATGTTATGGTTCCTAATTATGGTTTCTTAGTATGCAAAGGTAGTGTAGCTACCAACCTAGCAGCGCAGTTCAATCTAATAATAATTTATTGCGCGTCGAAGATAAGCGTACGAAATACGACAGAAATTATGCAACAACCTAATAGCGGAATATTAGCTGGTATCATAGTCTGTTTGAATACCAGGCAGTGTGATTTTGCTCTGTTATTCCATATCAAAAAGTGCCACCAATACTTTTTGTCCCGATAAACGTAGCTGTGATGATGCGTTCGGATTCTACCGCAGGGTACAGCAACTGTTATAACTTGAAGAGGCTTTATTATATGAAAATGGTTTCTCTCGCAATTTGTACTACAACAAAAGAATAAGAAAGTAAAATAACTTAATATTATTCGAGATGAAACGTGATCACATCATTTGACAATCAATTTTCAATGCGAGACAACAGAAATACGTAAAAACAATAGCTCGCATTGTTCGGCACTTTAATAAGACTAGAAGTATTTATACCAACAAGTCTTACGTTGTTTTATGTTAAGGACGTTACTTAAAGCATGTTTATCAAGATAACAATTTCTACATCAAGTGAGCAAACAGTCACTATTAGACGAGCTAATAAAGTTACAGAGAGCGAGAGAGAGAGAGAGAGAAAGAGATTTAGTATCTCTTCTAAGAAATTTCTTCCTGACAACACTGCCAAAATTACATTATAACCGCTATCATTAAAGAAGCTAGATATTTCTTTTACCGAATATAATTAATCAGAGATAAAATATACAAATATGAACATTAGCAAGTAATTAGAAGAAAAATATTCTCACAATTGAGTGAAAGACAAATTATTAAAAAAAAATGTAACATTTCTCTTATCAAACTAGGTAAAAGATTCAATACTTCGTATTTTTATGAGATAATACAAATATAGATCTTTTTGTCAGCGGGTTGTTGATATTTAATATTTTATCAAGAGTATTTGCAGCATTGCATAATTTCAAATATTTAAGTCTTAATATATTTCATAAAAAGATAAAGTTTACGCAGAAAGTATTAACATTTTCAAAATCAACGAATGTATAAAAATTTAAATGTTTTTTAATGTTATTTTATTTGGTCATTTGATCGTTAACATTAATTTTTGTGTAACGTTGGGATTGGAAAAAAATACAGATATAAAATAATATCTTTAATATAATAAGAAGATTTCTTGTGCATCACATCATTTAGCGATATGTACCTTTCGTCGGCGAAAAGAAGTACAAGCGATATTGAAAATTTCAAACTGCCAGACATCATACATCCCAATTTCTCCATTTTATAAATAACAATCTTCTGAACGTTTTATAAATAATCTCGTGGAGAGATTAAAATAGAAAAGTCTCTCTCTTTCTGCCCTCTCATTCTTTTTTATTCTCTCACCCAAAATAAAATACTTCTGATCTCTTTACTTTATATCATATTATATAATATATGTTGAGACATTTCAGCTAGCTATTAAGTTATTATATGTGATGACTTAATCGGTCAACATCAGAATGATCGTTTTGATATATATAGTATCAATAAATATATGTGTATTTTATGATGCGTGTATGCATGCGTGCGTGCGCGCGCGCGCTGAAGTTAAGCGCCTCGTAAGAGGCAAGAAAGCCGTCCGAGGCTCCGGACGACTCAGCCGTGACTCGAACCCAGGTCTTTCGCTTGCCGAGCTCTTACCCGGGCCCCGTCTACCTTCAGCATCTTCTCACCCTAATTATATACACGGCGGTGTGCCTACAGCTCGACCAACCTGACAATACATGCGTCCGGAATGCCGCAAGTGTACATACTTGTACGCACACCGGTCATGTCCACTCAACACGGATGTCCCCTCTTTGGTAACAAGCCTACCCTGCGACAAAATGAACGGAGCTTTCAGAATGCGAATAGCCAAGAATGTGGCTTCAAAATTCCACTTCTGAAAGCTGTAAGAGAAAAACGAGCGACTAGACCGCGAGTCTTTTGCTTAATTGGCCTATGAAATCTCATTGATTGTTTGCAACTAGATTACAGGGTATTATGCGGCACAAGATGCCAAATATAGTATAAAACAGACAAAGATAAATTTTTCTCCTTTTTACTTTCTCCCTCAAATAGAAAAATTGAGATCTCTATTGCAATACGTACATGCGAAAATTATCTTCTGCTTCAATTTACGCTACCGCAGGCATACACGTGCAGAAATCTTCAAACGTACTTATTTTTCCATATTAGGTTTTTGAGCTCAATTTTAAAGGTTCACAGTAATTTTTTCTATTTTATTCTAGAGCGGAGGATACGCCTCTGAACAGAAGGAAATATTTTTTTACTCATAAGAACACAGACGCAAATAAAACT
The DNA here is from genome assembly GCF_003672135.1 of Ooceraea biroi. Lineage (NCBI taxonomy): Eukaryota > Metazoa > Arthropoda > Insecta > Hymenoptera > Formicidae > Ooceraea > Ooceraea biroi. The sequence continues at coordinate 13,663,400 of NC_039514.1, read as the reverse complement.
TTTATATAAAGCATAGTGTGACGTAATTGTGAGGATAGGGTAAATGAGATATAATTTCACAATTTTTTCTGTTAGGGATGAATTAGAGGATTTTCCAATTTTTATTTTTGAATGTTTAAATTTCAATTCTAGAAATGGATATTATAACTCTATGGAATCAATAAAAAGATTTAAAAAATATGTATATAAATTGGACGAATCCAGAATCTTCTTAACACGTGTTAGAGTAAAAAAAGATTGTAACGCGTATATGTCAAACGATATAAACTGTAAAATTTAATATAATACATACCGCAATCTGTCCGTAAATTGCGAGTGTTATATAGCAACGACGACTTTACTGGCAGCAAATGGATTTGTTATCTTGGTTCTAAAGAATGTAAAATGAATGTAGTTAGCGCTACGATCAATGGCTTGTAATGCTGGACTCGCATTGCATTCCTATTGCTGCATGCATGTTGGTTTCTATTTTACACTTTGATCGCAATATTATATATTTTCTAAAAGACCGTATTAGTATACAGAAAATTTTATAACATAAACTGCAGGTGAAAGTACACAAAAAGAAACGATTTTAATAATACCTGGACAGTGGAATTTGTTAATTTTTCAAGATACAAATTTTTTGAAGCTAAAGAAAATCTTGACGCTTGCCTGATTTCTGTTTGTCGCACGATTGCATACAATAACGGTTATCGAACTCGCGTATTGATTGGCGCGTTGCAGCGACTTATCATCGCATGTCGCTTTCCGCTAAAATGGAAACGCTGCCCGAAGGAGCCAGAGCCGGACAAGAGCAGCACGCGTAGATTCCGATTGGCGTGTGATCGGTTCATGCCTTCATGGCAAAACAATTACAAATCGTTCTCGTTTGGCGGTTCTGACGCGTGGGAAGCAACGGTCGGAAGAGAAAGAAAAGTCCTACGAGGATCTAGGATTCGCGTAAGAAAAACGCAGTGCGTTTTCGCGCCTCAATTAAACGCGTGTCGGCGTGTCGTTTACACGATTTGCGACGCGCATCAAGAAATTGCTCGTCTCTCTCTCTCTCGCGCTCTAACCTCTCCCCCTCTGTACTCCCCCCTCTTGGTGCGGACAAGCCGCGTTCGCGTCAGACATTCGTTTCAGGCGCGGAAAGTTTTTCCAGTACCGAGACGAAAATCGTGTGACGTGTTGGTGGTAGTAGTAAAGAAGAAAGCGGGAATAAAAGTCGCGCCGGCTCGTGCGCGCGACGCAAGATGAGCGGTAATAAATCGTAATTGTTGGAGTGAAAATAAAAAAGGCAGGCGGGAAGAAGACACGACGAAATGGCCACGACTGCGAACACGATCTTCTCGAGGATGCTGAAGACGTTGCGGGAAAACAACAACATCAAGGAAAAGCGCGAGGCGCTAACCTATATTTCCAGGTAAAGCATTACAAATTCGCTGACAAAATCGCCTCGCTTCACATGAGAAATAAGCAAGATCTAGTCTTCAGATTTAATGCAATCTGCTGCAATGGATTGCTACGTGAAAATATATAAATAAATAATCTGAAATCAGAAAACTTACGAAACGAATGTCACTATCAGAAAAGACGTCTCGGCTCTGTTATTGTATTCCAATTTACTTCGGACAGAAAACTATTGAAAATTTAATGACAAAGTGACACATTTAAAAAATACACAATAGTACAAAGCAGCCAATATCAATACTATTAATAATAGTACAATTGTTTATTAATATATATATAATTGTATATTAATTATTCTGAAGTTATAAAGTAGAGTTAAAATAAATAGAAATTGCTTGAATTCTATATATGAAATGTCAAAATAATCAAAATCTATCAATTATTTTTAATTTATTATTATCAATAATCATTAATAAAATTCATAATTAATGTATATGTCAACACTGCCAGCATCGCAATCCATTCAAATCTTTTCAAAGAAGATCTGGTTTAATGTAAAACTAGAAATAGGACAATGATATTACATATTATAAAATATTTTATAATACTATATAATAGTTGATTAGATTTAACCATCATACTTCTCATATACACATGTAGTACATTGAGCAGAAAGTCTATGCAGATTTTCCAGTTAACCCAATATGTGTCTATGTATGCGCATATGCACATACATCATTCAATAATAATGGAAAATTTTCAATATTTGCTTCACAGTCAAGCCAAAAAGTTAGAGGCAAGTGGCACTATCAAGGAGGAACGCTATAAAGAATTATGCAGGCTGGTAGTAGAAGCATTTACAAAAGACGAAGGAAGCATGCAGTACGAAGCATTCGCAGCACTTAATGCTATTGTACAAGAGTTCAAGGCTCATTCCTTGCATCTTTTTGAATCAATGTTACAGACAGACAAGAGAACAAGGTTCGTAAAATTTTTTATTAAATCACACGTACACTCGGCACTTTACTATCGTACATAATATATTCGTGTTGCTTTGATTTTAGGTTAAAAATTCTTAAACTATTGGAAGTGGTAGAAGACAATGCTATTTCTGCAGCTGCCAACGATGGACAAGCCTTAAACTTTTTTAAGGATAGTATGCACAGTGTGCAACCTACTTCGATGGAATGGATAACGCCAACAGCGTGCATAGATAACTTACATATGTTAACGAAGATTGAGCAACAAGCCTTGTCCGACGAACAGAAATTGGACGAAGACATATATAATCACTCGCTTGCTCTTCTGAGAAGATTGTACAAAATTGCTGCGATAACAGTCGATCAAAATATTCAGAGGGTATAAACATTCATTATAAACGTGTTAACAAATACTACGTTCGAAATTATGGTTAGAATTGGGAATGATATTTTCGTGTTTCAGTTTGATAATTTGCTGATGGACAAGATTGTAACGTTGGCATACATGGGACACAAACGTCAACGTAATCCTGCTATAAAAGTCTTGCAGCAGGCCGTGGCGACCAATTCGTCGGCGCGCATTCGTAAGGATTACTCCGACCTGTGGTTGCAGTATAAAACCAATTTGCAATCGATATATTGCAAGCGCATGTTGTTATTGGTAACAGCGTGCGAGCCAGACTGGTCTGTTCAGTGGAATACTACTATTCAGTTTCTCGGTACAGATCTTCATCGTGGTGCTAGTCTCATAAATAACTTACTGAGCGTTGAAGAGAAGGCCTTCAAGTCTACCGATCCTATTATACGCAGGTAAAATTGCAGCCTTGTGATTGCATCTCCAGTTCCTGTTCTCTATCAGAAAAGAAACTAATAAAAAAATCTTGTTCTTCAAATTGCAGGCAGGCTTTCCTATCGTGGAAATTGCTGATTGACAATTTTGCCCTAGACCACCAAGAACTCGCTACTCCCCGGAGAATAAAATTGCTTTGTATTCCGTTAAACGCCAAGAACAGTAAAACTGAAATGATCGCGCTGACGAAGTTAGAAGTCTGGTGGCATTTAATTATAAAATTATACAAGGACATTGCGAAATTTGTTGCTCCCGTTATGACGCAATTTCTGAATTATTGCTTCGGACCGCTTGGAGATACGCCGTTACTTTCTTCGAAATTTGACGTTGTTGCCTCTCCGGCGAAAAGATTTTTTAAAACAAAAGTAGTTGCAGTGGACGCTTTGTATCAATTAATTGTCGCAAAGGAAGAGCTTTATTCGTTTGCTCCAATGTTGGAAGAAAGGCTCCCTCATCCCATAACTGACGCTGTCTTTCAAGAATGTTCAAAAAGCATTATTCATAGTGTAGGCGAGGCCCTACTCATTCTTGGCCAACTTACGGATCAGGAAATGAGAAACCGTTTTCAACTTGGTAAAATATTATGGACAAACCTGATGATATATATAAAAAATATAAAACTCAACACAAAGGTTACTATTATTTAACTTCGCTATTTTTGCGATACATGATATCTGCATATAGAAAAGATCTTGAAAATATCTTTTTTTTACATACTTTCTTTGCCTTGTTGTTGCAGGACCATCTATACAAAGATGTGATATTAGTTATAACTGAATTGGGAAATCACATAGATAAGCTCATGGTGAAAGATATGATTTGTAACGTAATTTTGCCGGATATTACTCATATTATTAAGAAAATCGAATTTCACGATAACGTTTTGCCGAAATTGGTATTGAAGCTTTTATCGTCTCCAGTACTCGACGAGATATCAAAGTAAATTTTAAATTAATTACCGATTTGTTTATTTATGTACCGTAAGCTGTATATAGCATTCATTATTTTTACATTACAGAGATCGTAGCTGCAATGAAGATATTAAGTGCCTTCTAGGATGGTGTATTAGCTCGCAATTAACGTATCCTTCAGGTGTGCTTGGGTTCCTGGAAAAAATAATGGAAAATCTGCAATCTGCAAACGATGCGCAGAAAAATATGTAAGTCCTAAAAATCTCCATCGTGCTATATTTAAATGTCTGATAATAAGTAATACGTATTACAGGATGATTCACGTAGAATTGTGGCCTACAATAGCAGAGGTATTAATGAAGTACTTAAAGAACATTCATAAAACCAATGGAAACGACGAGTATAATATAAAAACTGTAAAATCAGTTTTATCATTTCCATTTCAATATACGTGTCCGACAAGTTTTGAGGAGGTTCGCATATACTTTTTTTTTCTCGTGAACATTTTCTTAGCATGTAATTACTAGTCACACAATGGCATTCTTATGTATTAATTTTGCAGACGCAAAGCCAGGTCACGGCGTGGAAGGACTTGTACAAACAGTTTGAATCACAATCAGACGTCCTAAGTACGATAAAACCAAACGAAATCTTACTAGATACTGTAACTATGATGCGGGATTCACTAAACGCAAACAAAAATTGCTGTTCCCTCATCGTGAACTGCTTGGATACCTTATTAAGCACCATTAATTTTGAACACTTATTAGGTACGCAGTAAATTGTTGTACAGAAATTTGTCATATTAATTGAAAAAAACCATAGTAATATTTATGATATATCTTTGTATGTAATTCATGTTTCAGCTCAAGATGAGACTCCAGTCATTGTGCAACTAATACTAGACGCTGCAACATATTGTATTAATACGGGACAAAATCTTAATTCTGAGATAGCTCTGAAATCCTTGTCAACTATGCTCATCACCACATACAGACAGAATCCGCAAAAAGTAACGTCGTGTCTGAACGATTGTAAATCGGTAATTGAACTTGCACTCGCATCGCAAACAAAGGCACTTTTCAAAGAGGTACGTTGTCAATGGCGTTCTTCACTTACCCTAATTTGTATTATTATTCAACTATCTCTTTCTCTCTTTCACATACTTGTGATTCTGTTGTTGCTCACAGATTGCAAGCACGTGGGAAGTGATAGTCAGTATTTTCAAGGGACTCAACAGGCAGCTAAATCACAAAGTCTTGTCCTCGTATAAAGACTCTATCGTACTGGCCATGGATCATCCTAGTCCAGATATAAAATCTTTGGCGCAATCTATTTTTGAAGTTAAAGACAGCCTAGACGGGTCTGCTAAGCGTATTCTAAGTGAAATAGAAGAAACGTTAGAAAAATCGAAGTCAAAGTCTGACAGCAGTACGAAGAAGAAAACTGAGACGGGACAGACGAAGGAAGTGCGTATAGCTGGTAGTTTCTTGAGCAGGAAGTCGCCTAATGCGAAGCCAATATTTAAGCCGCCCGAGAAGAACGAGAAAAACACGCTTGTACTGCCTGAACCTGATTCGCAAGTAAATAACGTTTATTATTTTCCGCTACACACGCACCTTCTCCTTGTACTTGTCATCTCTTTTTATATCGATATATACTTGTTTGTAGGATTACGTATTCATAAAAACAGACCTGAAGTTTGACGTTAATCGATTGACCGAGCATCAGAAAGAGACCTTAAAGAAGAAGAGGGAGGATATACCGGCACTGTACAACGATCTTTCGCAATCGTCGTCACAGAACTCGCAAAACTTGCAGCAATGGTTTGATATTAAAACCAAGCATATTAACGAGTCGGAGAAAGTCAGTAGTAAGAAGAATGATTCTTCTGTAACGCAGAAGCCTGTCGATAATGAGGCTAACAAGGAAAATAAAATCGCCATTAAGCAGACAGCATTTTCGGATGTAGTGGATCACAAAATAGTTGATCATATGTATTGCAGCAAATTGGACGAAAATACCGCCGGCATTAAACAAGACGATAACTTGACGGACGAGGTCGAGAAAGAAAATTCCGACGACAAGCAAGAGGACGATGTGCCAAAAGACACGAATTTGACTCCGCATACGATGTCTCTCAATGAGCAGAATGATGCGCCGCATGAGAACGAGGATACAAATATTGAAAATCCAGCATCTGTTGTGAAAAAATTAAATTTTGAATCTCGCGAGGAGTTTCCCGAGGATAGGACGCACGAGCAACAATTGTCTCCATCGATGTTGGATAATGTTAAACGACGGCATCGTAATAGCTCGTCAAAATTAAGTTCACCATCGAAAAGCGATAAGACTGTGGAAGGCCAAACAGAACCAATTACGACAAATGCGCAAAGGACGTTGAGAGTGAAGGCCACCCAGGGAAAATCTGACACAAGTGACAAACGAAAGCCGAATGATGATACAGATTTCAAGGAGGGTTCTAGCGAAAATAAGAAGAGTATGAAACGTAAATACATGTCGGATATTGAATCGGACCAAGTGATGCAACGTCGAAAGCGAAAACTGATTTCGTCCAATAAAAATCTTAATGACGACGACGGTGAAACATCACGAGGTAGTAATGTATTCTCGGATATAGACATGGATAGCATCAGTCAACGCACGAGAAACGAAATATCTCGCTTGAAGATCGATATGGTGTTCGATTGTCATTCAGTGAATCGCCGTCGAGCGAAGCATTCGGACGAAAATGAGAAAGAAGCATCGGTGCATGCATTAAGGAAACACGGGACACCGGACACGAAGAGTGTCAAACTGAAATCTGCGGATGTGAAATCTGCAGAAGGGTCAAAAAGATTTTCGAAAACGACGGAGAAGAGTACGAAAGATGCGAGGGATGTGGACGATGCGGATCAAGGAACATTTAAGAGGCGGAGTAGTAGCAGGAAAAATATGAAACCAGAGTTTGATAACGCAGATGTTAATAAAGAAGCCAGAAAATTTAGTAACTTTACTGACAAAGCTTCTGAATTGAAAAATTCAGCGGACGCAGAAACGATACATCCGACATCCGTTCAAGCGGTACAAGATGCTGCTGTCACTAAAGTCCAAGTAGACGAAAAAGATAAAGTTGATAAAGACGATTTCAAATACAATTCAAGCGCCGAAAGTTCGGAACTTACCGAACCAAGCAAACAAAGTCAAGATGAGGTTGGAGATGTCGTCGAAAGTTCACAAACTTCTACCATCGGTTTAAAATTAGATAAAAAATGTGGTGAGAAACAATGCTTCATTAAGATCAACAAAATGACGAATGTTCACGCCACAAAAGTCTCTGACACGGTTGTTGAAAAACATAACGTACCTGAATCCACTCCCATGGATTATGGTGATAATGATGTACCTGATCCGTGCGATAGAGCTAAAAATAACGCAGAAATGGATGAAATGGAAGAAAACAAAGATAATGCAAACAAAACTTCAGTTCAGGAAACTGATAATTCTGATATAAAAGTCGTGATACCACCAGACAACCAGAAAATGATTGACAATTCGTCGTCCATGAAATCTGTGGGAATAATTAATTTTACCTCGCCGAAAAGCAGTACCAAGATGTCCAAATCGAAACCCTTCACGGGACGTGCTGCTCATATGCTGGGATTAGTTACGAAGCAATCGCGAATCGATGACGACAGTCCGATTATCGAGGATGAATTGCCAGCAAAGAAATTAAAAACTAAGGACGCGGAAAGTGAAACGTCAACGAGTAAAAAAATATCAATGGTCAAAGAGATAGATAAAATAGGTGGGCCTTCTGGTAGCCGGCAAGAGAAGATGTTCAGCAATATGAGATCGGCGGATTATTGTGCCTCATCAAGCCATGCGTTTACTACCTTGAAAAATGATGGGGAGAAGCTTTCGTTTAAATCAGACAAGAGTATGTCTGATCATTTATCAATGGAAGCTTCAACTGACAAAGAGAACGAGAGAAGTGTATCGCCTCTGCGCGAAAGAGACCATCTACCGATATTGGAATGGTCTAGCGCTAATCCACCATCATTGACCGCATCACCGAGCGCTAGTATTCTTAAACGATGTCGATCGAATATGTCGGAACCAGATTCAGATTCAACTCCTAACAAGGTACTTTCTGCAATTTATATTACTACATCTACGTGATGCTTAAAACAATATAAATATTTAAAACTAAACTTATGTTACATTTATATATATATATATATATATATATATATATACACACATATATTGTATTTGTATATTTTAATATTTTTTTCTTTGTTGAATTTACGAAATCTGTTTACGAAATGCATTTGTATATGTTTCTTGGATATGTTGCAGCGAAAACGAGTGAGCTTCGCTGATCCACCAGTGAAGGAAATCTTCTTTGACAATTCCGTTTCAGAATCTCCGCAAAAACCAAATAAGTGTCCTACTGTACGCGGTCCCACCTCGAGGAAAGATTCTCCGTTGCGATTAAAGCAGGCTAAATTTAAATATCCACCGATAGACGTCGAGAAAGTACTAATTGACAACGACACTCAAAACCAAAACGATACTGAAGCTGTTTCGAATACTGAGGAGAGTACTGAGAAGAGGGACGAATCATTGACAAAAATATCTGAAGCATCTTCGGAAACACTGAATATCAATGAGCAGACACATAACGATCACCTAGAGAATAACAATGTCGTTGAATCAGATTTGCGTGCGAGAATCAATATCGATGAAGATTTAGGATTGGCGCAAGAAATTGAGATAAGCATGGACTCGTCGGCTTCTGCGGAAGATCAACAGGTTTTACCTTCCGGAGAGGTAGAGAATTCTATCGACACTGTGTTAATAGACTGCATCGGAACAGTGGATTCCGAAACGCAACAAGACATCTTTGACGGGGCCGATACGAAAAACAATGTTACGCTGCTCGAGACGAACAACTATGATATTAACAGATCCATCCAAAATAATTCGGTAGATTCTATTAAGTTGAACGTAACCAATGACTCTGTGATAGAGGCTTTACCTACCAGAGGCGATAATGTGACGAGTCTAGAGGATACCGTAGATATCCAAAATATGACCGAGCTGAATTCCACTATGAATTCGGACGAGATATTCTGCGGGAAATTTATGCGCACCAGTACCGGCACGCACGGGACGGGAAACACGGCGGAACAGGACACTTTAACGGTGACGGATTCCGTATTCGCGAGCTTACCGCTGTCGCAAGACACTCAGGAGGCTGAGGAAAACGTAGAGCCGGATTACGAATTTCTCGACTCTACGCAGCCTATTTATCCGACGTTGTCGTCGTGCGTGGAACCCATCGATACCATCATCGAGCAGTTGACCTATCCCCCTTGGAAGCAAAATCTGCGCACGTACTTCACGACTACTAGCTTGTGCACGATCGGCGATCTTGCCCAACTGTCAGAACGCGAAGTTAACAGGCTTCCCATGAAGTGTAAATCGAAAACCAAATTTGTCAAGAAGGTGTTGCAACACTTTGAAAGCGTGCAAATCAAGCGCTTGGACGAGACGTCGGACACTAAAGTGGAACAGCCGCCTGCTGTGACGATGGACGAAACACAAACTGCATCAGCCGCTCCAGTATCTGTAATAATCGACGAATCTTTGAGTTGTAGCACGCCGCTTAACCAGTCTACCGTCGTAAAGATTCTCGATAATCCGCCGGAAGAGAAATCACCTACAGAGCATTTAGATAAAACCGACTCTATTGTCAGTGACATGAATATTTCCTCGGAACATGTGTACTCCAAAAATCCTGATCTATTAGCAGATATTTCTGGAGGGAATGAAGAAGAAGACGCGAGGGTATCAGTCGCTACTCGAAACCCACCTGGAACATCCACCGATGAGACTAAACCCACGTCTACTTCCCCATTATTCTCTAAAACTGAGTATGTAATCCTTTACGTTCTGTTTTATGAATTAATTTGAAATTTAGCAAACTTTAATATATAAATTTAATATATAAAAATAATAATAAAAATTATGTTTAGCGCAACTGCAAGCAAATCGGCGTCTTCAAGTGCCAGTATAAACGCATCGGAGAGCCTCGCTGAAGCCTCGAGTACGTACGAAGAACTTCACATTACTCACTCGTCTGTCGGTACTAGCACCGAGGACGATAGTTTCGTGACGCCAAGCGTTCAGAAAGTCACCAAGTCCGTGGAGTCTCAAATGGCACTTGATGAATTATTGGACGAAATCGACGTGAACCTCGTGTTGAAGAGCGCCGTTAGGAGATGCAGTCCCGAAACGCTGCTTACGCAGTATAAGGTAAATTCTTGCTTTCGCGTCAAGCTGATCACTTATCGCCCTTGCGTTGTCGAGTTAAGTAAGAAAGAAATTAATTTTCAGATAAAGATGAGTCATTTAAAGGAGACGGAACTGATCAAAGAGACTATCAGGCTGCTCGGTTTACAGAACAACAAGGTTAACGATACGTCGTTGAAAGCGGCCTGTTACGCGTGCGGCATCAATAAGGTGCTCACCAGATTACCGGACATCTTCAGCCACGACAAACAGTTTTTTAACAAGGTCCTCAAAGTGTACAGCAAAAAGCTCAACATAACCGACTGCCTAAATGTCTTCAATTACAATCAGTTGAAGAGCGCGATCTGCCAGATGTGCTCGTCGTCGCAACTCGTCGAGATACTGTCGGAGAAGCTGAAGCAGGAGGAACAGCAGGGTATCAAACAACCGATGACGGAATTGTCAAGTCTGGACGCGATGTTGCAGCGATTACCGATGGACGTGATCATCAGTCATACTGTGGCGAACGAGGAGCTGATACCGGCGCCGGTAGTCCTGGACATAGCCCTGCAGAACAATAGTTCGGACGACATAGCGCGGGCGTTGAATGCGCAGTCACCCTTCATGGCCAAAAGCGTCATGGACAAACTATGGACATCACAGTTTACGGTCGCGCATATCGAGAACGGCGACGTGCCCAAAGACAGCTTGCTCAGCATTTTTAAGAGTGTATGCTCCAAACTGACCGCGGAAGAGCTGTTGGACGCATATCACGAAGCCATGACTAGCAAGCTCAAGCTAAAAGAGGAAAAGAAATAAACCTGAAACTGAAGGTAGAAATTGCAATTGCAATGTCAAGTCAAATAATAATGCGACTGATGTTTAGTACTGATATATATTTTTCTCAAGAAATCACTTTGTTCACCTCCATTCGTTTATTCTCTATTGTAATTCGTTCGTTATTCACCTTTAAAAGTTGTGAGTCTTTGACGGGCTCTTTTCATTGCATAGTCCGTACATAATGGCCTCTCCGTTGTCTTTGTTTTCTGTTGTAATTGTTACCACTGATAGGTTCATTAAAGCTTAGCTGGACTTATTCATCATGTTATTCATCAACTTTGTTAGACGAGTTGTATGCCATAAATATTTACACATTTACCATAATTGTAGCACGTTCATGCATTAGGTATTACATCTAAAGACGTAATTATTTTTTAATTAATTGCACTATGTTGCAATACTTGTATATATATATCCCCATATGGAGAAAAGCTTTTTACCACTTTGATTTAGATGTATTAAAAGCATCTTAATTACAAAGCAAATAAAGAAAGGAAAGGAAAAAAGTATGTATAAATACAGGATATAATGTGTAGTCTTTGCATTTTCATACTTTGTTGAATTTACATCACAATTTTGCAATTTTGTCAAATATTGGTGCTCTAAAATTAATCTGTTCTCGATGTTTTCATTCCATAATTATTTTTATGTACACAACCTCGACGTAATAACATAAAAGTTTAAAAAATAATTATAAACAATCTAATTAAATCTAATTTTCTTAAATTGAACTCATTAAAACTGTGAAAATTTTGAACAGTGTATCATGTCTATCATGTTACTTCGAGCAAATACGGAGATTGCTATTACAAATAAGTATTCGGTAAGACCAAACGCGCAATTATCAGTAATTATTTATTTTTTTTAATGATATGAATTTTTTTCATTTATTAAATATGTGCGATACGAGATTAGAGTGTCTCTTATCTTCAATCTGGATAGTTCCTTATTCACCTTATCCCATCATGATTTCTTTTACTTTCTCTACTATTTTTATTAAATAGTATGTTAACTAATTAGTATATATCATAATGCATGTTTAATTTCGTTAATAAACATTTATATCATTCAAGAAATTCATAATTTTCAATAAAATTCTATTTTAAATTAGTTAAATGATTTTAAATATACTTAAATTCTCGTTTATTTTTTTTATGGTTATAATAAGAGAAACATTCTGTATAATATCTTTTACTGTTCAACATTTTTCATCCTTATTACATTATTAAGATTTTACGTTTGTATATGTTTGATTCATATGACCGTATGATACTACTATGACAAACAATTATTCGTGAATTGCACGAAAATGTATCTTTAAAGATTATTATAACGTAATATCACAAAGTAACGTCTTTCGAAAATTGAATGAAATATCGCTGCAAACTTGCACACGAAACCACATCAATTATTCAGTCTTTTAGTTTAGGTATGTATTATTGTAAATATAGATGTATGTGTATGTATGTCATTCACCATGATGGAATCACAATGATCAATATAATATTCATTGATTAATACGCTTCTTTGTCTATTTGCACTTGTTTTTAAATATACCTGATGCATTTTTCTGTTACATTTGCTTGTACTAGTTGAATTAAAGGTCTGGAAAATCTTTAAATGCGAAAACTAGTAAAGACAAATTACCAATTTGTACAAGGCCAGTAATGCATATAGATTTCTCCGAGTAAAGATATAAAAAACTGTATCTTGTAGCTTTAGTTGTATCCGTGATTAATATACACAGCTTTAATTATTCATTATAATAGTTGTACTGATATCGGAGTAAATTAATATAAAAAATGACAATGGATATACAGTAAGTTCTTCAAGAGTTTCCTCGCTATGATAAATAATAATCATGGAAAATTGTATGCATGTATAATGTAAAATGTCCTGCAACAATAAACTGATATTTTATACAAATTCAGTTGGAAGGTCTCTTCTCGACTTCATTCTTGTCAGTAATTAATTAACTTGTAAAATTTGTTTGAGCTATTTTTTTGCATTCATATTTTACGGTTTCTAGTATCTATTAAAGCGTGATCTTTTTTTCACACTTTCATTATTTTTTTCTATTTGGTGATCGAGCTATAAAAAATGATTGAGCCTACTTGCTTCCTGTTTATTTCATATTCGAGATATCGATCTCACGACACTCGTGTGACAAATATACGGTCAATTATAGCGGTAAGTCTAGATTCCCAAAAGGCTCTGTATCAAAATACGATACCACAGACGTCATAAGACTATGTGATCTCTCGGTTCTTATTGCAAGTCCCTCGGTTCACCTCACGTATAGCAACTTGTATATAATAAGAATTTCTATTCGCATTTTTATTCTGTCTTGGCGTATATATATTTTTACTTAAAAAATGTTTGTGTGTATACACATTCTTTTAGAATATTTTAATTATATATGGAAATAGTTCAAATTTTCATATCTGGATTAGTTAATTAATTTTCCGATATTGTCTGATAATATCTAGATAATATCGGAAAAAACTGTTGCCGTTATGTGGATATAATTATACATTGAATTACTTGGAATAAGTATTATATAAAAAGTTCGATAAACCAACTTGACTGTGATAATAGCACATACACATCTACATACATAATTATGTCATTTCTGAAAAGTTAAATTTTTTTAATGCGATTTTTGTTTTCATAATTGTATCAATCAAGATTCATTAATCTGATTTTATCACAGAAAATTATTATTTTTAATTTAAGCCGCAGTATACATTAGTGTAAAAGTTATTTAAAAAATAGACTAAAATAGTAATGTAGTTTGATCACTAATTCAATATAGCTAGAAGTGATACTCTCCATGTTACAATTTAATGGAACGTAATAATAAACATAATAAGCAACATTGAAAAAGCGCAAATGGAATTATGTTTAATAAAAAGATAAAAACTTCAAAACAGCGCTGTTTCTTATGCTAATCATATATTCTATTAAGTTTTCTCTTTTAAAATAATACAACTTTTAATTCATGTAATAATTAGAATTATTGCATGTATAATATGTTTAGATGACATAAATAAAACAATGAGAAATATTATTAATCATGCTACAAAGCATAATTAAGTTTATAAAACTTTAACACTTGTTAAAATCAATGTTTTAATGTTGTAGACGAGTAATAATTATTTCTATAATTTATTCAAGTTATTAGAAAATTATGGAATTTATTGTATCTCTTCCAATTTTTTATTTGTAATAATACGCATTTATCATTATCGTAACAGCAACATCTATATTGTCATTTTCTTTAAATCTACTTATCTACTTAAATCTACTTATCTACTTATAATAAAGCATATAAAGCACAGGAAGCAGCAAGAATAAAGAATATAGCGTTGTTTCGGATACAGATGGAGCGAAATACCATGAGGTGAAATATTCCCTCTTACCGGTACGCAATAAACGTGAATATTAGCCACGTTGCAATTCCGACTCGCCCTTGCGTACTGTCTTCTTTTTTTTTCTTCATAAAGAGTTTGTGGAGTGGACCAATTCCGCATCGTCGATTATATGCGTGTCCCATCGTCATCACGGAAGGAAAAGAGAAAAAAAGGACAGGGGTAGGCGCAACTACGTATACGTAGTATGTGGGTGTGTTATGGGGCGAGGAGAACGATAGGGGATGGAACGCCTGCGCCGGCTGAAATGCACCCTATATAAGGAGGCAACACGTTCTGAAACGATACTCACATTTGGAAGCCCGCGTCGCGACGAGCTGACTGATATTCTTCGGCAAGATGGACTTTAGCAGAAGCTACCTCCTAAGTCTACTCTTCTACGTCTTCATCATCAACGAGATACATCAACCTACGGTGAGTCGTCATCTTCATCGCGAATTTTCTTTTTCTGTTTCTCCTTTCCAACATACAGTTTCATGACTTAAAAGTAACGTATAATTATTTTTCTTATTTCAATTAAATATGCCATAAGATACGCAGTTAATATATATTGGTTGAATTTTTCATATAAAATTTACTAATCAGATTTATTGTTGTCTCTCGATCTCTTTCGTTTCTCCATGAATATTTTATCGATTTTGTGGTAAAAGTTTTGTACACTAGTCTGTCATATCACTATCAATTAATTAATTTGTGACGTTAAGGATAATAAGATTTAGATTGAAAGCGGAATTTACTATGGTAAATTTTATATGGTAAATAGTTAAGATTTATTTAAAGACACTTAATAGATAGACGTCTCGTTCATAATCCTTTTTTTAAATTTATTCTCTCAGAATTAATATAAGAATTTTTTGCTGTAACATTTAGTATAAAAAATATTTTTCAGAATTTTCTTAAAAAAAGCTGCCTCGATAACATATTGAAAAAAAACATATTTCATGTTTGATGAAGATTTTGGATTTGTACGAGTTACGCATTTTGTTTTGCTTTTATTTTTAACCGGTGGCCGATTCAAAGCAGCGTGATGTATGTGTTCCTCCAATCGGAAACTCCCTTTCTGTAGTCGAACGTGCGCATTTTATTTATTTTTTTTGTTGATTGACATTTCAGCTGAGTTTGATGAAAAATCGTCTAGTGATTGCCCGCGAATAACACATGTATTTATGTACTTGTAAATAGAGGAATGTCTAGCAGGCACTTGGAGCACGTATTCGCAAGATCGCAATCTTGCGCTGCTTTATCACGATCTATGTTCAAACTACGAAAAATTGTAGAATTCTAGTTCGTTATAATCTCTACCTCGTATAAATAAATAAAAGTCGAAATATGCAATGAAACAGAGCATACAAAACTCCTACATTTTTTCATAACGATTTTGAGTGCGTAAAACGTATAAAACACTTCTACTACTGAAATACAGCTACAGTGAGTAATTTGATTTTATAAATTTGGTTGATTTTATAAATTTAATAGTAGTATTTATACAATCTGTTAGAAGAGAAAATATTTGGATAACATTCAATAAAATATTCCGACAATATTGATTTGATAACATTAATTGAAATATATTCGGATTTAAAACGAGGAATAACATTTGTAACCCTTTTTCGTCTTCGACGTCGTGTCGTGCCTCACGGAATCGTGGTTTTTAGATGGCAGCCAGTTGCATTGTTGTACCCGTCAGGTCCACGCATAGGGGAGTCTTTGGAATTCTCAAGTGGCGAAATAAGCACGTATACATCATCCGCAGCGGATGGTAGTCGAAAGGAAGATGTGCGCACGAAAGCGAGCACGCCCACTTCTCTTTGTACACTCGGGATATCGGGCAGGTCATGTTTAAATTTCAGATACTGCCAAATTTCCAGAGTTTGCTTGTATTTAGATAATTTCGCGAGATATAGATTCGCGGAGATTCTTGCACAGGTAAAGAAATTTATTCCGTGGGCGAAGAGCATTGAGCATTGATTGTTCTACTATCGACGCTTTCTGCGTCGAAGAGCTTTGCAAGCTCGCTACAAAGAGAATCAATCAGTTGATTTGAACGGATTACAATTGCGAATTACATCGGATTACGTCGCCGTGGCGACGTTGTTGTACGTTGCGGATAATTAGAATCCACCTAAAAATTCATCCGGATCCATTGATCGTTGTTGTGAACGTTCACCATTGTGATTTCTCGTAATTGCATTAAAAACGCCGAAGCCACTTCGAAAATGCAGATGCGTTGCCATTTAATTGCTTTCCACGTTCCAAAAATCATTTATAATGTTATTTTTATTCGAATTACACGATTTTAACTCGTCAGATGGAACATCGACGAATCTCCCTAGATTGGCTCCCTCGATTCTTTGTTAACTGCACTCGGCTACTCATATTCTAATTACGGCAGATTATGACGTACGTCCAAACAGAGTGTCATTGAATAGTTTTACATGCGGAAAGGGTACTTTTTTAATTCCTCCTCGATCGTTTCTAATACTCTGATCCATTCACGTAACCAGAAAAAAATCAAAAGCTCTTTAAACGAAAGGTGAATAATGTTCCTAATTAAAAATAGTTTTCGAGTTAACAAATATAAATTTTAATAATCAAATAAAAAGATCTTTTTTTTTAATGCAAAATAATTGAATTCTGAGAAGTTTGGAGAGAGTCCTCATACGACTTGTTGCTACATATTTCTTATCCTTGAGACTATTGTCGCATAGAACTTGATCCATGTATTCTGAAACATATGCTCAATCTCACATGCTACATACGGAATTGTGAAAATTAATGCTTTGCAAATGCACAATGTAGGACGAAATGACTTTCTTAATGCAAGTTTGTTCATAACAGATGATTGATACTTTCAGTAAACAACATAGTTATAAGATCAGAAGTCTGGCTGTTGAGTCAATCCGGTGTGACTGAACTACGAAGTTTCTTAATTTTACACTGCAAATTTGTATAGGATATAGAATATCAGTTTGCCGAGTGTCTGTAACTTCGTAAGCTGTTCGTCAAACTTTCCCGTGTGTGTATGCGTGCGTGTTTCATTTTTACTTGAAACAGCGGCCTTTCTCTTGTGCGACTTTACTCCTGCTAATACACTTTTTATCACAATTTCCCTCGACATCGTTTCTAGAAAACTTGTTTTGTTTTTGCCTATTTGATATTAAAAAATGTGTTTATGTAACATATTTTCATCACATTTTAAGTGATGTAATAATTACAAGTAAAAATGCATTCAAGCTTTATATTTCATATTTCATTCACCACACATATACACACGCACACATAAGCAGAAATACATTATGACATGTTACGTATGATTATTATCAATAGTGTGTAATCAGTATATTAAATATTTAATTACGAATATTATTTTTGGAATATATAAAACGAAAGAAATATAGAAATAAAGAGAGAATTCTCGATTAACAGTTAGGACCTTTATGACATATCAATATTTAATCTGATGTGTCAATATACATGATAATATCGATTCGATATATTAAATCATGATATCATTAGAAAATGTCTATATAATGACAATTCTCGTTAAATTGCCTTTCGGACAAGCATATAAGTTGATCGCGAAAAAGCAATATCGAATTACCTCTCGCTATATGAGATATAAAAAGATGATTTCACAAGAGCCTTTTCTTCTTTCCCCTATCTTGATGGACAGTATAAGTTCGTGGCGAAAATTCTCGCATAAAAAAAGGTTTGAAGATTTACATTCAAAGATGAGGGCGTGTAGAGTCAAACCTGTTGCCTTCCTCACGGCCACGGAATGGGGAATGCGTCTTTAAGGGCTCGTCGCACAAAGCACGTTTTATTGATCTGCCAAAAGGCGTCATGCCCTCAAAGAAACTTTCTCGATACAGGAAATTTAATTAATTCCTCGAAAATGGCCTTCTGGCACGCTAAAATCTTATTGGTTTATCGTAAATGCGTAGATATTCACAATGATGAAATTCCTTTTTCGATGGATTATTATAATATACATTATATAATATACATTTCAGATATATCTTCTCTCTCTCTCTCTCTCTCTCTCTCTCTCTCTCTCTCTCTCAACAGGTTTCTTTCATTACAATTTTACGTTCCATATTTCGAGTAATTACGAATTACATTTTATTTCGAGTTACATCACATTGTACAACAAAAATTCGTCGTGTTGAAATTAATTTGCATTTACAACGATCAAAATCGTTGTATTTTGTCACATTTTCCCGGCTGACACATTGACTAGTAGTGAATTTATGAGATACTACACACAAAATATCTCTCAAGAGAACAGATACCACGACGAAACGTCGTGTATGATATTACTGCGCACATATTGTGATGGTTTAAATAGCGGTGGGCGTTCTTAATCGACGAAAACAAAAGGCCAGCAGCTTTCACCGTGGTGTTATAAGCGCTATAGAAATTGGACTAGGTAAGGTATCCCATACGCTCACGTAGATACGTTCGTGTGCATGTAAATTACAATGAGAAGAGGACGCGAAAAGGCTCTTTTGTAAAGATGCGAATTATTACTCGCTATAACTCCTTGCATTGTACGAAAAGAATTTGTCCCGTACGTATAATACATTCCTAAAACTAGATGCTTCTACTGAATAATAAATAACATGAAAGGGACGAGAAAATATTTATTTCGTTTCATCTGCTTGCTTATTTTTGCATTGAGTAGATTTCAATTTACTTGTGGGAAAATTGCGATGGATGTCGCAACGACAAGAATGTTCCTTCTTTATTACGGTCAAAGAGCATGAGCGCATGGACTTAATCTCGATCTGCTCTTCTCTTGGCAAAGAGTACTTGAAAGCACTCGCTTTGTCTGTCATACATCGCCATAATGAAATTAAAGTCAATTGCTCTGTATCGAAGTTCTAAGAGTTTCAAAAGCTCTTCAACTTGTTGCAACTTGTTTGCAACATCTCTTTGGTCAAAAGATTCACGTTGGTTTAGTCAAAGTGGTTGAAAACAATTGCATGATCAAATTCAGCGGATGTAACTGTCGCTTCAAAGTTCAATCAAATTCCTTTAAAAAGTATTATTTTTTATTTTAATTTTACATTTGCGCACGAAAGGCTTTTCGATTATAGCTTAATTATACATAATAATAATAAAAAATTTCGTCCCCCATCAAAAATGCAATTTTATGAAAAATAAATTATCTGATCTCGTTGCAAATTGCTTAAGATATACATCTTTCTTTTTTAATGCATGTCATACTTGCATTGCTTTTGTAAATCAGTTTTTAAAATAAAATGGATCAGTAAACATATATGAACATACATATAAAATAGAAGAACATTTTATCAATTCCATAAATCACACATTTCTGTTGACATACCTGAATATGCATGAGGGAAAATTAAAAATCGGTGCGTCTTGTTTGCATGATGTATCTGATCATTTCACCGCCTGTTGAATACAATCGTAATCAATCGTGCGAAGGTTTTCCTCGTGGCACCTGGAAAATCGATATCTTCGATCAGTAATTTCCCTTCTAGACAACCGTGACGACAGCAAATGAGAGCGTAGCGCCACATAAATCGAATGCAGCCTCTTTGTGTGCACGCACTTTTCAAATTTATTAGCAAAAATTGCTCGAACACATCTCTCTCTCTTTCTCTATCTTTCTGCAAATCTCCAAATCGCAGATACACACGCGCGAAAAAAGGCAAACGGAAAAAAGCATCGAGCACGAATAATTACGGATAATACGCAATGACGTTCTACTTTGTGAATTAATTGAAAAGTCGGATTCGCGCAATTCCGCGAGAAACATTAATCACACCCACGTGTACGGCACTCGTTATCAACTACGCACCTGTTCTGCGCTATGTGACCGCCGTACATCGTGATTTATCGTCAATGCTCGCGACACAACCAATGATAAACTATTGATAAAAGAGATGGATCATCCTTCCTGGAACACGTGTATTTAATTGTATAATTTTGCGAGCAGGCTCGTTCGGTTATTAATGCTCGCCGGTAATAACGAACATTGATATTCACTCTCTCTGCTTGCTCATTCCACTCTTCTGCCTCAATTACGTAGATAAATTTTTATATTTTATAACAAATGCTGAATTTACGTAAGCGATGCTACATTTCACAGAATTATTACCGCGTTATAGATTGAAAGGAGTGTGTCATCGATAGTCTCTCGTTCAGGAGATGTCCTGATCCAAAAACGCGCGCGCGACAAATTTTAAATGGATGATCGAAGTTGTTAATTTTAACGAATGATCAAGATGATTGAAGCAAACCGGTGGGTGATCGAGTAAACACCAAGTTGGTCTCGTCAATCATATCGCATGAATCGATCATCCCTCGCGTTTCGCGACGAGGCCACGATAATCGCACGTTATTATGCGAAAGAGAAGCGCAAGTTTCGTGGGAGATTAATGTCATTCGCCAGCAGATATGCTTCGTCGCTGCAACGCGGTTTTAGATCGCGCCATGTTCCCTACTCGCTCCTTTCACCGGATGCCCGGGCAATGTGACACGATTCTTTTGTGCGACCCTGTCGCGCGCATTGTTTGAGACAGCCGTTCCAATTTTCCTTATCTACGACAGACGCGTTTATTAAATTCGAAGCTCAATATTAGCGCGTCTTGGGATCTTGGTTAATAGGAGCATGACAACGTTCTCAGTTTTATAATCAATGTCACGAATGACATGTGATAAAATTTGCGTAGAGTGCTTCGCAAACAGTCTCCCATACGTTTGCAAGAACGGATTTGCATCCGTGCGGGATTAACCCGACTAAGTACGTTTCTGCTTCAAGTATTAATGCCGCACGTTCTTACTCATGCGTTTCCTTAATTAGTTCGGAGCTTGCGCCGTCTCGTACCGTCAAGAGAAAGGGCTTATTTTACGACGCGTGCGAACGAATGACGCTCGGATGGATGAACGTCGCATAATTGAATGTCCCATCATTTCGTAATTTAACAAGCGCTCGCGAGCGGCAGCCGATTAATGTTTGATCGTGGATTTTCGGCTGAGCAACCCCCGCGTTCGCAGGATTCTCGTTACCACTTAGCGTCCCAGTTCCATTCCATCCGCTTTCCAGGAGAATGTAAATGTCACCAAGGATTCGATCGCCAATGGAGAGATGTCTTCATCAGTTTTTTTTCGATGTGACATCTCGAAAAGCCGCGCCGCGGAGCGGCATTGATGGATAGAGAGTTCTCGCAAAGGAAAGAACCCAGTCACGGTCATCGATACATCAACCGCGCATTATTAGAGTGACTGAGAGTCCTTTTTTTCCGACTGGTCGTTTTAGCGCGAAAGTGCTGGTGGGCGTAGAATCGCGGGACTGGTGACAGGCAGATAATTTCGGCAACCCGCGTCGTTATCGTTCCCTTCGTTAAGCTTCCCCTTCCGATCGTGCCCTCAGCGTACCCCTAGCGATCTGTCACCAAAAAGGTGTGTCTGTGTGTCTGTTCATATAAACTTTCGCTATTTTCCAAGAAGAAGATGATGTCTGTCCCGCTCGTTAATCACCTCTGTTCGCAGAAAAGCGAGACAGCTGCGAGTTCCGTTCTGTCCACGCGTGGGAGAGGACACGGAGGAATCATTCATTGATTGAGCTGGATGATCCTTCTTTATATAATTGGCCGTGTCGGGGAAATGGTACGTGCATATCGCGTGAGCACGCTTTGCAAGATAAGCCGGAGGTCGTGTTCCGCGGGAATAAATCGGGAATAAATGCATCGAGGAGGGACCTTTTGTCGCTCTGAATAGAAAAGCGGAATAAAACGCGAAACACAATCGGAACGAATTATTATCGCGTGACGCGGGTATCGAGCGCGCGAATAACGCAAATAGATCGCATTGTCCAAGAAGCCGAGACGCGCGCGGGCTGCGACATGCGCTAGGAGAACCTAGTTTCATGCGAATCCGAATACAAGTTTCGATAATGCAATTATCCCAACTAACAGTAATCAGCGCACGTGAATCAATTAAGCGACTAACGCAGTATAGTACGCATGAATCACGAGTGTTTGGAGAAGGCTTGTTCGTATCCCAGTTCTCTGAAGAGGACCTTAAACTTTCGAGCAAGCAACCGTAATCTTACTCTAATGTTGAAACCATCGTGACATATTTCCTTTCAATCCTTTCTCCACGCAATTTTTCTGGGATCTATAATAATAAAGATTATTTCTGAAAGTATATTAAATACATTAAGCAACAATGAATAGCATTTTTATTCTCCGATTAAACGAGTGTAAATTTGATAAATTCGTAAATTGCGGAGTTTGCGCTTACATCTTGCTCGAGAAAAACGCACACTATTTAAGAGATGTTTCTATATTCTAAGAATATATTTATAATGCAAAATAGGTTGGCAATATTTTACGGAATACCCAGCAATGAAGGAAATGAATCAGATTCGATAGACGTATAGAAAGCGAAAGAACTTCGTCCTTTAAATGCGATTCGCGTAAGTGCGAATGCATGTAACATCGGTCAATGGCGGGAATTCTCGAGAGCGCGCCATCAAACAGCCGAAAGTTCGCGAGTGTCTGTCTAACTTTTGTATCTCGATGTGCAGTTTTTCCGTTTTGCCGAACCTGCGAGATTCTCGCTCGTCCAGAGCGGTGCGCGCGAAAAACAACCCCTCTGCACTCGTTTCAGCCCCCGTATAAACGCGAGCCATCCAATTGAACGCGAATGAACTAACCGCGGGTATTGGTACACGGGATGCACGTAATCGGTCGTAAAAAAGGCAATGGAGAGAAAGAGAGAGAAAGAATACGAATGCGTTCTTCATGCCTGTAAAGGGACTGCAACGTGGCGCACGTTGAATGTGGCATCGACAGATCGGAAAACGCTTTGTCACTCGCCATTGCGTTTCGTCCAAGTGTGCTCCGCGCGGATGTACGTGTATGTGTATGTCCTGTATGCGTGTGCTTGCGATTCCTTCGCGGGGAAATTTTGTCCCGCTCGCGACCCCTTGCTGCTGTCAGCATTCTTCAAAAAGTGCCATTCTGAGTATGAGGGTGAAGAAAAGCCAACACATGTGCAAACTAATTGCGACGTGCAAGCGTCGCGGGATAATTGTACTTTTACATATAATCAATATAATAATAATAAATATATTTTATAAAATAACGTACGCACACTCACGCTATTTATGATGTAGATGTGTCCTAGATACCGTAATGTTACACGCTAGATAGGATTCTCATGAAAAATATTTATTCAGGATTAGAGGCGAACTCATAATTTTCATGGAAGAAAATAATGTTCGGGATGGAGGAAAGCTCGAGACATCTCTGAAGTCACGGAATTCGTGACGCGACCGCTTTGGGAGGTAAATTTTCTCGAGACGTTTACTTCGTCAATAAACTGACTTAAATGTCGAAATGTCCTGGTATGGAAGAAAGGACAGAGGAAGGAGAAATGAGAGCATCTGAGAGACTACCGAACGGAGAGACGAGCAATTGGATATTCCACCTGCCGACAAAATTTCGTACAAGAATTTACATTGCTTCGCTCGGTTGAGAAACGATCCTTGCAATCTGCTAAAGTATTCTAATATTGCGACGTGCGACGATCTTGCAGATCAATGTCAAGAGAACCTTATCTTTTGAAACTAAAGCTACACCGAACGTCTTGGTGGAAATGCCCGTGAAATGAGCAATTTGATAGAAATACATATCAATAGATACACTGCACGAATAGATTGGTTCTTGGAATAACCAGTTAATTGAATCTCTTGCAGTGTTAGAGTAAAGCAGGTTTTAAAGGAACATCTTCACATTGAGAAATCTTGGTCATTTGGATTTAATCAATTATTTTAAAAGCAAATTAATCAATAAATTTTTGTCAATACTTTTATATAACTTTCCAAATAAATAATGTTAAAGCAGCTAAAACTTGACCTTGTGAATTAAAGCGATATTGCTCAATCAAATTAAATGCTTGCAACTTAAAAATTTCATATTCAAATTTCAAATTTCTATTTTCTTTAGATGTGAGTTACTACGCTCGTGGTCCCTCGCAAGAATGCAAGCAAAACATGACAGGTTGATTGCCTACTTCAGGGGGAGAAGTTAATATTCGGCGTTGGAATGATGTAATTGGCGGAACGTGGATTTCCTTTGCAGGATAAGCCACAGTGTAGTTTCCTAGGAATTCAATTTAGTCTCAGTAGCCAGATGGACCTGTGCATGCTTTAACATGCATCGAGGAGGCGGAAGCCTCTTAATGAAACATGATCGTGATTACCAGTAACGCTTTCCCGCGAACGAACGAAAGTTATCCTTTGACCTTTGCGAAAGAGATTATCCTCACCAATGGGCCAGTAATTAAACATTTAGTTTATTAACGCTGCAAGTTTAAATCTCCATGTAGTTTATTAATCCACAAAGTGGAACAATGTCATCAGTTTTAGGTTCATTAATAACAAATAAAATTATTCGTTGTTAAGTAGATGTAATCACGATTAAATACGTGGTAAATATAATTATGAGTTAATCTCGAGAGAAAGACCACGGATGGAAATGATATAATGTAATGACACAAAATTAAATTACGCAATTCATACAAAATACGCGAATATGCACACGTTGCCATCGAGATAACATTGTACAATACAATATGAAGCGCTGCAGATGCTACCTAATGTTCCCTATGCATACGTAAGCTAGAAATATTGAAAGTGATTTTTCTCGAAAATCTGAATTACGAATAACGCATCTTCATATCCTCAAATAACTTTTGTTACAAACAGACAAACTTTTCTCAAATATAAATCTTTTCTGTCCGTGGCAAGTTTATATGCGGACTTTGAAATAGTTGGTACTTTGTTCGCGCGTTGGAATAACCCGCTGCAACCAAACTATGAACATTTCAAATATTTATCTGAAGAATTTCGTCACTTGAATTTAGTTGGCTAGCGCGACAATCCGTTAAATTTTGTCTCATTGCAAACGCCTAACGTTGTTTGCATTAATTTTTGATTAAAGAATCTCTTTATTTAAACACCTTTGACATTTAAAGGTGCAAGTGATGCTGCGAAATGTATACCACAGGTGTCATATGGTCTTCTGTGCACAGCACATGCGCTATAATTATAGCTATCATGTCCAGAGCTTGACGTCACGCGTTTCGTTGGGAAATTAGACTTGAATTGTCACTAATGTTCTAATAATGTTGATTATGCTATATTACGGATATTATGATACGGACGTTATGATACGGATCAATATTCCATGACGACTTGCATAAAAATTCTTTATATTTCTATTATATTTCTATTGACACATTTCGTATCCAAAATACGGCAAATTTTACGTATAAATCATATTTGTATTAAAATATAAAACTTTATCAATTTTATATTGTATACGTACTATACATTATTACGTTGTTCAAAAATATTTGATTTCATGTATTATTATCGTATCTTTGCTTTTTGATAACGCATACACATATTACGCGCTGATGCAAATTATCGTGTATTATTAAAATAAATTAAAATTCTGTTCGTGTATTCATGTAGTTCGTCACTTTTTATACTTCAAGTTGTACACATATGAATATTTTTAAATGTGAAATAAATTACTGTAATATTTTAATCCAAATACAAAATGCTAATCGCGCAGAATGTTATCAAACCCTCACGGGAACCCAACGTATAATCGCATTAATGTCACCAACACTTGACCTGAAATTTACAAACCGTCCAAGTTTACGCAAAGCCACAATACTGTCAAGTAGTAATGGTAGCGGTAGATATTGTAGTGCGGGATGGTCGTATCAGAGAATTAGCACGAAACATAGATGAAGCGAATCAATATTAAATTAAAATACATCAAATGTATAAAATGTACAATGTCATAGAACCAGGGTAAATTAGGGAAGGAAATTACTGTGATAAATATACAGAGATGGTGACAAAAATTATCACAGAAACGATATCCCATTCCTTTTTCTCTCATATAGTATATGAACTTTAAGTCTTCCATAAAAATGCGAACCATAAAAAGTACGAAATATCGCTACCGAATACTTTCAAAGTTCTATTAATTTCTATTAATTAAGTTCTATTAATGTTTACCATTGAGAAAGGTATCGATTGAAAGCTAAATAGTTTATTGCGAAACTCATATAAATTCACGTAATGTTTCGCGCATACGCTTCGTGTGTTACAATGGCAAGCGTTAAACGCTACTCACTTTTGGTACTTGATACTCCTTTGACTGCGACATTCCCTTGATTTCCATTTTCCCACGGCCGCGTACACCTCGTAAACCGTGGTATAATGTATCCCCGATCATAAACGGCGTGTCGCGGCCGCCGAGAGATTTAATTCATTCCTGACATTCGAGACGGATCATTTAATTACGACACAGCTGGCTGATATCTCGTATATTATGTACGAATTAATTGCCGCAGTCACCACATGCGATATCTCGCGTGTGTCACATCGAGTTTTCATAAATTTCGAGTGGACGCGACTGTGTCATTGATATCTCGCCGTTAGCGCATCACGTTCCCCTGAAAAATTAGCGTCAAAACGTGACGATTGCGTTGCACGAGACATGCACGTGACTTGAATTCGCAACGATCGATTAAAACAGGATTCAACGGATTACACAAACGTCGAGTTCCACCTTGAAATAATAGCGATTGAAATGAAGTGGAATGCTGAAAATATCGAGCCGGTATTTAATTCCCGTAACGTATCCTATGAACTCGATTTGTTTTTGCAAATTTCGCGTGTGAATCGGCTCATTTACGACCGTTGATTTTTTCGCAGCGGCCAGCTTGATTAAAAGTTTCAATTGAAACAACAAGCTATTGTGTAATCGTTACAATTTGAATATTATTAATTTCATACATTTTGATATATTTGCATAAAAAAGATCGAGGTTTGATTCGTCTTTCATAAAAAAGAAAAAAAAGCAGCGAAACAATTTAAAAGATCAACAATTAAAAATTCTGTGCACCAAGAGTAAAGGCAAATAATGCAACCGTTAATTCAGCTGAAGAGTATTTAATAAATGCGCACACACACATGGGAATGCAAAACCGTACTACCAGCAGAGGACAAGTGGCACGATGTTCATTGGATCCGATATCAAGCGAAAAATAGGAGGATCCTGACTCCATCCCTTTTTGCGTTTTATTGTATTCGTTGGTCAACCGTGCGTTTTCGTGGCCCCAACTGGAGGTAGAGCATATTTACGCGATATTTTCCGAGGCACACTCATGCGTGATATTAAGCACAGGTTTTGTCATTCTTGAGAAGCGAAGCTGCCAAGGGCTTAGCAAACTTGCACGACGGAAACTCGACAATCCGACAAAGCCAAACAGAAGCAAAATCCTCCGAGATTACATTTCGGTATTCCGGCATTTCGACAGGCATTTCGAAACTTTCCCCACGCGATTGCTGTTTTCAACTTGTGACAACACGATCGCATGGCCACAAATGATCGTTAAACATTGTATAAATAATTACATACAAATGTTAATAATTATAGATAATTGTTGCAACGAAGAAGCAGATTAGAGAATACGAATACGAATAGTTTGTACAAAGAACAATGTCTACATTGTATGAATTAAATTGACCGATATGAAGAAGAATTCTTGTTGAATCGTAACTCTTTATTCCGTTCCAGGTGACGTGTCTGGACGAAGAGGGTACCCAGCAATGCATACCAAAAAAGATCTTCATGGAGTTGATACGCTTGCCGGAATTTAGCTCGGGTATAGCAGCCTACATGAGAACGACGAGGGTTGCTCAGAGAACGAAGGGTTACAACGACATAGATCACTTGAAGGTCCAATTCAGCTCACCGGAAAATGACGATGCCGAGATCTGCATACCTGCCAGCGTTTACCTGGAGCTGTTGAGGGATCCTGCGTTGCGAGGATACCTCAGTGTTATGGCGCGTACTCACAAGTTGCTCGAATTTCCCGGGAGTCTTCTGAACAGCAGCGAGGAGGCCGACTCGAGAGAGCTGACTCGCGAAGCGGAGAAGCGCAGCCTCGCAACGTTGGCCAAGAATGGTGATCTCCCATCGTTACCAATTGCGACGCAGGAACGCGAGGGCGACGGCGATGACGAAGAAAAAAGAAGCGATCTTTCTAAGTACGTGCTCGCTAAAGGTCTGATTGACACTTAGATTCAAGTAATCTCATCTAAGTAAAGAGTCAATACGACAGTTAAAGTTCTTGATTTGATCTGTCTGCTATTCGAAATCGAAATGTGTCAAAGATTCTCAGATCATTCTCAGTCAACAACACGATAAAAGGGCTAGTGAGAATCTAAATTCCGCACTAAATGTGCTAAATTATAGCAGTACATTAGTAATTATAATAATTATGCATGTTAACAAACTTGTTATTATGACAGACTTGGCACAACAATCTGCGATCTAGAGTATCTAGACTCTTGCTAGCTTCTTCATTGCATTACTAGTTACACTTTTGTGTCGTTCTCCTTTTACCCGAGACTATTCCGGTTGATTATTTCAGTGACAATGTGAACGGTCTCATGCCCATATTGATGGACGACGACCGTCGACGGATGCCCGAGGTCTACGACTATCTGCCTGTCGACCTGGACCCGGAGGTGCCCGAATATTCGCTGGACAAGCGTAACGTAGGCTCATTGGCACGGGACTTCGCATTGCCTACGGGCAGACGTCACATCGGTTCGGTGGTTCGCGATTACGGTCTACCAAGCGGCAAGAGGAACATCGGTTCCTTGGCCAGGCAGAGCATGCTACCGTCGGGCGGAAAGAGAAACGTTGCTTCTCTGGCGAGATATTACCTATTGCCGCAGGCCGGCAAGCGGAACGTGGCCGCGTTGGCCCGGGACGCCTCTCTGCCTTACGGTAAACGGTATCTTGGCTCGTTGATTCGCAGCAGCGGTTATCCAGTTCGCGGTTATGACGAGGGCAAACGTAGCGTCGCCTCGTTGGCCAGGAACGCTGACTGGCCCTTCTTAGCGAAGCGGGGTGGCACGGCTGGAGGTAAGATGATCGTGCTGGGGATGCTGAATCGCCATGGGAGATCACTGAACGACGATCGTGAGGTGCACAATGAGCCCTTGGACCTCCAGCAGCTCATCAGGCAGAACGGCGACCAGATTAAAGAGGATGTCCCCCAGTGGTGGGCGATCCCCAGCATGTCGGAGTCCTTGGACGAGACCAAGACTAGGAACAGATCGAACAGGAGGATTGACGGTGCGTCGCAAACGAGGTACAAGAGACAGATCGACTTCTCCGACGAGTATCCGCTGTCCGTAATGCAAAACACCAACATGCTCGAGTACGAGGACATGATCGAATCGTTCCCCGATCATTATCCGGAAAAGAGGTTCATGGGTGAGTAAAGCTTCAATTCAGCGCGACGCATTTCTGTCGAAATTGATTTCTGCAAAATCGCGGATGATACTTTACATTCGTACAGTTTACATTCGCGCATGGAAGAGCTCCATTATTCGTCTCGAATGGGATACCGTTGCTATTAAAATTTAAATTCACTGATTGGTCCAACAGTAAGAAACTCGCTACGTTTGATCGTAGAGTCTGCAGACAACAAGTTTAATCGATGCAATTAACTGCATCTTCTGTGTCACGATTACACGTATTATCGTCGTATTGGTGATGCTGAAAGCATCGACTTTCTAGCGTTGGTCAATCGTCATGACTCTGTGTCAGGTTCCGCGCCGGAGATGCCGGCCGACTCTGCGGGATACCCGGAAGTTTTGCGAGCGAGTAAGAGACATATCGGGGCCCTCGCACGCCTCGGCTGGCTCCCGTCGTTCCGTGCACCACGATTCTCTCGATCGCCGCGAGAGAATCGATATCTGGTCGAAAGGTCAGGCCGTTAGGGCTCTCCGTGTCCTTCGCCGTGTCCTCTTCTCCTACCTCGATGTGATGTCAACCGTTTGTCGTACCTGTACCTCAAGTAGAGCTCCACTTTACAGACTGAGAAAATATGTCATATCTCTGTGTGTGTCAATACCAACAGATCTATAAAGCCACGTCACGTCACGTCACGTCAAAGATACCTCACGAAACACCAATCAACCACCTACCACTATCTACAATCATCACAAAAAAATACAAAACGCTCTCCAATGTGTCTTCTTCTTCTTCAAACTACCACGATACCATCCCGGGACCACTCGTCACGGTAGCTAGGTGTATTACGTCTCGATGTGTATAGTGTTTCGCTGTTAGATATTAGAGGCTCGATGTTATTAGATGATTAGATTGTCGATAGATAGATCGATGTTAGACGACTAGATTATGTAGAATCGGTGTATAGTTTGTTACGCTGATACGGTGTTAATTCTTAATTTCTTTGATATCAGTATTGAATGGATCCCAATGTTACTTAAGTTAGATATTTTAATATTTTTTTATACAAAGGTATGTAGATATTTTTGGAAGTTAAACTGCGACATGGAAAATGTCATTTCTATTTCATATTTTTAAATTTGCTATTTTCGAAGAGTTACGTTGGGAACCATTATATGTATAATGTCATTTCTTGGCATTTCTTTAAATGCATTCAGGAGCACAGTGTTACATCGGAATTATTTTCATGTCATTTTGTTTTACATTTATGTTAAAAGTATGGCCTATGGCAGAGAACGCGACGTAAGCGCTTACGTCGTAACGTAGTTCAAGGCAAGGAAAAACGTAAACGTATATCGCGTATATGGTATTTGGTTTTTCTCTGCCTTGAACTACGTTACGACGTAAGCGCTTACGTCGCGTTCTCTGCCATAGGCCCATGTAACATTATATAAATTCTGAATATATGTATAATTGATATGCAGAATTGAAAATCATTATTAAAAACTACTGTGTTAGGTTGGATGTTGAATGTTCATATAATGAACGTTTTTGTGCTGTCAACATTGTTAAGGGTCATTAAACAAGATTAGAAATTATTCAAGTAATTATTTCAGTTTACTATATTACGCAATATATTTTTGCGAAAGAGTTTGCGTTTACATATTTTATCTTATTAACATTTTACTTGTTCCTAAAAAAACACGAGCTTCGTAACATATACAGGATGAGGCACCTAAAACAGGCCACCTGAATATCTCGGCTGTTATTGGTGACAGAAAAAAATGTGTCAGACCAAACTTGCATGGTTTCGAGAGACACATAATTTGTTCTAAATAGTTTTTTATTAGGTGGACGCGTAGAGGTCATATGAAGGTCAACTTCGTTTTTTTAAATGGTATGATGTTTTTTTACGTACCATCTAGTAGAGCGTTTGAAGATGCGCACATTGATCTACGGGTCAAAATCATTCAAGGTCACTGAAGGCCAACTGCAAGGGAAAATAATTTACTTTATATTGCCTAGAGTTCTCTGCTATTGAAAATACCGTAAATTAAGAAATGAAAAAGTTCTAGTCCTTAGAAATTTTTTCTTTTCCGAGAAGTTCTGAGTTGATGATATCATTATTTTTTATATTGCCTAGAATTCTCTGCTATTGAAAATATCGTAAATTCAGAAATGAAAAAGTTCTAGCCCTTAGAAATTTTTTCTTTTCCGAGAAGTTCTGAGTTGATGATATCATTATTTTTTATATTGCCTAGAGTTCTCTACTATTGACAATACCGTAAACTCAGAAATGAAAAAGTTCTAGCACTTAGAAATTTTAGCTTTCAGTGACCTTGAATGATTTTGACCCGTAGATCAATGTGCGCATCTTCAAACGCTCTACTAGATGGTACGTAAAAAACATATCATACCATTTAAAAAAACGAAGTTGACCTTCATATGACCTCTACGCGTCCACCTAATAAAAAATTATTTAGAACAAATTATGTGTCCCTCGAAACCATGCAAGTTTGGTCTGACACATTTTTTTCTATCACCAATAACAGCCGAGATATTCAGGTGACCTGTTTTAGGTGCCTCACCCTGTATATGATTCTAAAGCACAATCACGTATGCATAACATCAAGATTTTAATAATTTTTTAATTCTTATCACCATTATTATATCTTTTAGTAATATAAATTATGGACACTGTGCATTGTTAATTATCATAATTAATATAATTAATATATTATGTTAATTGTAATTTCATGTTTAGAATGCGGATCCGATGGACATGTCCATTTGAAATTAGTGGCGTTCCGTGATGTAAGATGCGAATAATGAATTTCAGGGAGAATCCCGCAGATGGGTCCTCGTCCAACTACACCCCCAACTCGTCGACTCGGTCGCTAAGGCCGATGTTCACCCTGAAAACACGCTTGCAGTCCCTGCGCGGAGATTGTCACCAAGGCTTCAAGAGGTTCCTGCTGTTACCGGACGCGGATAACTTCCTGCGGACACCAAACTCCCATATCATGCCCCGTTCCATGTAAAATCCTTGTTTCGCTACTCATCCAGAACAACGTCGCCGTATATAAATATCGCATCGAAATCATGTACTCAGCGAATTGTAAAAGAAACGAGATGAAAACAACACGCACGATTAGACAAGTGTAAATACTCGAATTCTGAATCTGACGTTCTTCCTTACTAACGATTGATCACTTCTTATTAATGACGGGTATAATATATGCAAGAAAACTTCTGGATTATTAACAAATAATAATGACGACTCATTGTCGAGAGATAGATTTATTGCTTTCAAACTATAATCTGAAAAATCAAAATCGACGTGTTAATTGAGATTTGAAACGAGGCAGTAATAAGAACTGTAACAGAAATAAGGAAGCACGTCGTACCTGATAGAGGTAATTAAACCAATTTAAAAAAAACTTGATCTTATCACAGGATCTACCGATCTTGACAATAAGCTTACTGTCCACTGACAATAATCTTACGTAATCCTAATGTAAAACGCCTTGAATGTGCCGTCTGTATCAAACAGAGATTTAAATTGTTATGCGGGAAGCGTATGTCCAAAACGCGTTCTCCAGTTGCAGACAGATTTCTCCTCGTTAAAGGAACTTTCCTTCAGGATTATAAGATTTTTGAAAATTCATATATATATTCATATACAAAAGACTTTGTCATTGGTAATCGCTACGTGTGTTTCTGCAGAGGGGGACACGTTTCTCATAGTATTTGTATCTTAATATTTCTCTTGGTATCGATGTGCATAGTAAATGTATATCGCGACTTTAGCGTTTCTTATCTCCTGAAAATAGATGAAAAATATCTCTGATCGAAGATTAATTGATCTATATAGTCGATCAACGCTCAACGTTCATAATGTCCTAGTAGTTTTGGATTATTAATGCTATTTGATTCGATGTTACAAATAAATCAATACCCGGCTGATTCATTGAAACAGACTTTGCTTCCGTCACCTTTCGTCGCCTCGTTCACAACAATATGAGCAAACAAAGTAGGAATAAAAGATCGCGAATCAATTCGGCCATTGCCACTTAGCTTAGCGATAAATCATCGTGGAATCGAAATATTTTATCCCACGCCAAGTTGCCAATTTAAACGGGCGCAGCCCGTTCCGCCCCGCGCACACGAGGGGCTGTATGTCAATTTGATGATTATTACTTAGCCTGGGCTTACCGATAAATCATCGCAGAATCGAAATATTTTACGCGCCGACGTACCTGGCGGCTGTGGCAAGCCGTAAGATCGTAAAAGGAGGATTAAGATTCGCGTACGCGTCAATTCTCGGCGATTATTACCTAACGGAAACGTGAATCACTGGTGAACGAAATATTCACGGTACGGTTGTTCGTAAACGACACGATAGTGTAGAGCATTGCACGTTTATGAAGTACGATGTGATTAGAATTTTATCAGCTAATGGAGAGTTGTAATTCCTCGGACATTTTTCAGCGTGTTACATGTTCAGTTAATGCTTTTGCGATCCATCGTGCGATCTTGACACGTACTTTTCGAAACAAATATAATTCCTTCATGTTTATTATCTGTTTACATGTTAATTGCAACATATCGGGATAATGTTAAAAAATATTTATTGAAAACTGTTATTAGGTCTGATTAATTCCACAAAATAAAATAATTGCACTTGAAATATACCTATTAATATGAAATGTATTAATTATATTTTCTGTTCTATATTATTTATTTTTATTCTGCAAAAATCGTTTTTAGAAATTCTACGGTTCTACATATATACAGTTTATTAGAAAATGTATAAACGCCCGCACACAATGCGTCCACTGTTACATGCATACATACTTGTACAACCTTTTTATAGTAAGTTCAATTTATAATAAATTCGGTCAAAAATGAACGCGATAACGTTGGGATCGCAGAAGCGTTTAAACACTTTCAAATAAATGTAAAGATGAAAAATACTTTTATCTGTAACAACTTTAGACGTAGGATTATTCCCGCCTAATAAGTGTTACTTCGTCTTTTTCGTGATTTTCTGAAATTTCTCTTTGATTGTCCGCGAAAACCTCGATCGTTCATATGCACGTAAGCGGAATCGACGAAGCCAGGAAATAATCTCCGTGGGCGTAGTAATATGTAATGTACAATGTAAATGCCAAATTAGAGCGCTCGGAGCTTTGCAGAGCCCGATAACGTGAATTCGGTTTCATCCTAATCTCTATGTCTCATTTGAGTATCGTTAGAAAAACGTTGTTGTCTACTATGTATGTAGTATTGCACGTATACAGTCGAAATATGCTCGATATGTCACGGCATCATCGATCCATCATTGCTGTGGATGACATATAAATCTATCTTCCTTAAACTCTACGATTTAAAGTACTACTATGTGTTTGTCTAGACAATAATGAATAACCAAAGTGACAATAAAGCGATAATAATATTGAAGTAATAAACACCCGCGCTTTATTTCACAAATTATATTCGTCATATTTAATTTTATATTAAATTATTTATATTAAATTTAATTTTATATTTAATTCTATATTGTATATTCACAAATTTGCGTGTCACAAAATTTGCATATGTGTCTTACAAACTAGTATACATGCAGCTTTTTGGAATTAAAAATGTTTTACAATATGTAACTTTTTTTTATGCTTATTAAATGTCAGCAATGAAGCAATGTGGAGTTGCGAAAAATGATATCATAGATATATATTGCAATATACAATTATTATCTTTGCGCGCGCGTACATTAAAGTATAACAAATCTTTTTCGTAAAGATTAATCATAATCTATGTGTGTTTTCTGATTTATCCAATCGATGAAAATTCTTATGAAACTTGCGGCCAGTCTCGGTGGGTCTGACTCCGAATCGGGATTCATATCGGGATTTATATTTCCCGTATTCTCATTGTTACC
The DNA here is from genome assembly GCF_003672135.1 of Ooceraea biroi. Taxonomy (NCBI): domain Eukaryota; kingdom Metazoa; phylum Arthropoda; class Insecta; order Hymenoptera; family Formicidae; genus Ooceraea; species Ooceraea biroi. Next base: position 13,627,417 of record NC_039514.1, on the reverse strand, counting down.
GTTTTCATTTCCATTCACTATATTTCCATTGACGTCATCATCACCATTGGTTATATTATTTTCGCTATTAGAGTTTCCTGAACTGTTAATAATTAACGTTCCAGCAGAATCCCTTTTTCGGACGTTACCAGAATTAGAATTGTTCCCATTGCCATTTCCGTTTACCAAGTTTCCATCGACTTTATCATTGCCGTTGGAAATGTTGTTTTTAGAATTATTATTGCCAGAGTTATTAATAATTAACGGCAATAAAACTTGATCTCCATTGTCAATGTTACCCGAACTATCATCGTCTTCGGATTCGTTCGAATTGTCATTTTGTATTACTTGCTCGCACCATGGCTGGGGAACGTTCTCCAAACAGGTCGCGTTCACCTTGCAACCGTTAAACTCTTTGTCGTACCCTTCATTGCAGGCACAGGACATCTCCACTGGTTCATACGTCCTGGGTAATACTTCCACGCACAGAACGTACTTCCGGCAGGAATTGGGACCTGGATCTGGCGGCTGAACACCACTCGTCCTGCAGTATCTCACACATCTCACGCGGTTGACATCGTATCTCTCGTAATTCTCACATCGCCCGAGAATGAGCGGCTTACCAAGAATGCATCTTCCGTGAATGCGATCGTCTCGCGGATACACGAACGGGCGACCATCCCTTCCGACGCAGTTGATGGTCACGCAATCAGAGGGATAACGACGATATTTGCAACCACCGGTACTATGATCGTACACGGTATTCCGTGGACACTGATTAGTTGTGACGACGCCCTGCGCGCACAAGTGATAACGCGTACAATCTGTCGGATCCGGAAACTCGCCATCAGCTGGACAGGCAAACGAGGTCGGATCGCAACCAGGACGTGGGATCTGATAAATGCATTGTAAAATTAATAAAACTCACGGTTTCTTTTCCGAATGGCTATCCGTAAATAGAAAACCAACGCAAGAGATGAAATAAGAGAGCAAGTACATCTCATATTGTTCAATAATTAAAAATTTCAGACTAATTTTGTGAATGTCTAGATAGTTGTTCACGATGCTTTACCCGCATTCTGATCTGACAAGAATACGTTTGCGTAGAAAAATTAAAAATTATCATATATGTATGAGCGATACCTTCGAACACAAGCCACCGTTGCAGTAGGGCGTGCTTGAATCCTTGTCACAAGTTATGGTACCGAATTGGTACCATGAGGTCTCGTTTACCCTTATACATACTCTCCCTTCATTACATGAATCTTCAACGCATTCGAGGTCAGAGCTGCACGAGATGCTTTCGTTACGGTCTATAACGATTGTGTTATCAAAAAGTGTCAAGGATTGGCTAGACACTTTGTAACAACAGATAATTATCTAAAAACGTAAGTATAAAATTATGTAAATTATTATTATGATTAATATATAAACTTTATTTTCAATCAAAGTTGTATAAGTATGTGTGATCCAAACTGGATTTAGATATGTTACGTTTTAATATCATAAATTAATTCTGCTTTACTCGATTAACGCAAAGAATTAAAGCAAAGAATACAGAGTCATCATTTTATTTTGCATTATTATCATTGCAAAGTGGAAAAGAGGTAATCGTGAAGATACTTGCCACGATCACTACGTCTTGATATGTACCCATTTTGATGTACACTCCCAAAATTTCGTAACCGTCGTTTCTTCTTATATCTACCGAATTCTTAAAATTCTCTTGATATATGCGCACTAACATACTTCTTGTGATATACATACAATGACAAATACGAATGCATGTTATCTAAAGTTCATGACATAAATGAATTAAGCTGTCGCGGAAATCTGCTGTTAGTAATAAATTTATATGATAACGTTCCAAAAATTTGATAACGTTCCAAGAACATGTGTTATTTCACTAAATCAGGAAATGATATCACGACGCCATTGGTACGATTACTGCTGAATGACAGCATCATACTGCCTTAAAGTAATAAAACAATAAAATCACTTACCTATAAAATTTTTGTCAAGATTGTTAAAAATATGCAGCAACGTTTTGACCATGATGCAGACTTTAAAAAAGATTTTAAAGCATGCATGTTTAAAAAAAATTGAAATATGTTGTCCACGAGAGTGTGATATTATTATTTATTATATATTATTTAAACACAGATCTTATGTCAGTCTTACGTTATTACCGAACTTAAAGTCTTTCTTGTGCAAAGAACGTCAAAATCCATTGCAAATTTCGCGATAAGTTTCTTTACAAGTTTTAATGACTGAGAGTTAATGGTACGTATATAGCTTTCGTAGTTCAATGTCAAACTAAATAAAAATATCATGCGATCTTTTATGTCGTCAGGAATGTACATATGTGTATCAATATCTACAAATTTGTTTTTAAAGAAAAATTTAAACATATATACCAGAAAACACAGAAACAACAGAAACAGATCTAATTTTATGAAATATAGATTTTACGAAACATTTCGTTGCATTTTGTAAACTCTATCCTTCAATCATTAATACTTGTTATTACTGACATTTCGATGAGAGGAGAGGGAATATAAAATTATATATAAACCAATGTAATTATATTATATAAATATATACAATATTACATATATATACAATATACAATAATTATATAATTTTAAGTACAATAACGATATTTGCATCTCATCAATATCTCTTTTCCAACTATAATCTCTGTACAATAACCGATCGGCTAAAATATTCCACCCACGCTGCGATGATAATTAAGCTGAGCATGCTGAGTGTAATCGTAGCCCTGGTCGTACCAATCCGACGTTGTCGACGCGGTGTTCGAGGTACTCGACTGGATATTCTGACTCACATGCGATCCATGCTGATGACCACCGGTATGACTAGACCCGTACTCGCCGCTCTGAAAATGATTAAATTGCCCCCAACCCAGCTGCGTCCTGGACCAATCGGTATTACCTGAAGACAAATTATTCACAGCTCAACCTCACACATAATAACACACAAACAAATCCTAAAGAAACATTTAGAAGGATTCAAGAAAAATTAAGTGGCTCTCCGAAGGACCTCGAAGAGGACATTAAGGATCAACCAGCACTCACCAGTATTATGTGAAAGTGAGGTCGGCGCACTGTGTGCGGCGGGTGGTTGCATCGTCGATACTTGCGCGAGCTGCATGCTGGCCGCGTGCGCCGGAAGTGAGCTGAGGTGACCGGAAATGGCAACCGTGTGTCCTTGAAGAGCACCGCTCATCGTGGTGGGCACTTGGGTCGCCATTGTGGTCGCCATCTGAGCGATCGCGGTGCCAGGGACTTGGTGCACACCACCGGTTGCCTGATGCAACGTTGTCGTTGGACTGTGATGCAACGTCGTGGGTACCTGTGGTATCCCGCCGGGCATCTGTGGTACCTGCGGTATCTGCGCGAGCTCGTGGCTGGCGTATTGGCAGGTTGTCAACGGCAAGCTGGCTACCGAATGAGCTATACTACCGGCGTGTTTCCGAAGACGCGCCCTACGATTGCTGAACCACACCTGGTGACACAGGACATGATACTTGAGATCAACAGAATTGCGTGTCTGCGACAAAATTCGTTGATAAATACCGTAACAAGCGCTCGTTTCCTGCTGTGTAAGCATGCTTAGCAGGAAACTAGCAAATGTATCACAATGCAACCAATATTTTAATTTATTAAATCACACATCAGCTTTTGTGTGGTTTATCCAGCTTGTGCATTTGCATTTCCAATACTCTCTTGATTTTTAAGTTTTATTGCAAGTCTTGGCCACAAGTAGTGTGCTATATATTAGGTCATTAGCTAAGTAATCCAGGTCGCGTCTAGATGGTGATACAACTCAATGCAACGATATTTTGGAGAATTTGTTTTTTATTTTTTAAATGTTGTAAATTTTGCTATAAAATTAATACACGACAAGCTATGTTGTGCTATCATAACTATGTGTTTAATTTGATTCATCGTCGTCCAGATGCGGGTTACTTAATTAATGACTTAATAAATTATCAAAGTCAAAGAAGTAGTGTCACCAGTAGTACAAAATGTTTGCGCAGGTTTTGAAAATCGATGGGAATACCGAAAATTTGAGTTAATACCGTCATTGATGTGACGTGCTGATCTGAGTTAGCGTCGGCCATTAACGTCATGCAAAACTCACTTGAATTCTCGCCTCTGTCAGTCCAGTCCTCTGGGCCAGTTCTTCTCTCGCATAAACGTCTGGATATTGAGCCCGCTGGAACGCAACTTCCAGCTGCTCGAGCTGCTCGCCGGTGAACGTCGTTCTGCTTCTGCGTTGCTTTCGCTTTAATGGAATGCCTGGCTCGCTTTCCGTGTCAGAATCGTCACCGCAGCGACCTGAGGGTAAGAAGAATATCGTTGTTAAATCTGAGAAATTTGAAAAACAACCGATCTTTTTTATGTTATCTATAAAAATGAAGATACTCGAATATAGTTTGTGTAATATTTCTGTTGATTTGTAAAACTTCAAGAATGCGACGTGAGTACGTATGTTTTGCAAGCAGTTGCTTCTATTCTCTATATTTCAGATGCAAATTTGTTATAGACTTCTCAGACTCGTAGCGAATCGACGCGATTCTTAAACCAGTGCATGCGACTCTGCGTTCCATTTTCCGCGTAGTTTCCTAACTTTTCCTGGTTCACGCAAACAAAATATTATCTCAGTCGCTCGAAGAACTCAGCCGGCAGCGACGTATTGGGTCGTCCGGAAAGTTCGTGCCGATTTTGAAGGAAAATTCAAAGGCAACATTTTTTTATGTCGATAAATATTTATTGACTTATGTATGCACCGTTTTGTTTCACAACCTTTGTCCATCTTTCACGCAACTGGAAGATTACATTCTCCCAGAACTTCTTAGGTTTCTCGGCGAAAAACTCCTCAAGGTGGTTTTTTATGTCGATCAAAGAGTTGAAGTTCTTGCCGCTAAGAGAATTTTGCAAAGACCTAAATAAGTGAAAGTCTGAAGGTGCAATGTCTGGTGAATACGGTGGGTGAGGTAGCACATCCCAGCCAAACTCCAACAATTTTTGTCGGGTAGTCAAAGAAACTTGAGGTCTGGCATTGTCCTGATGGAACACGACGCCCTTCCTATTGGCTAATTCTGGACGTTTTTCCTGAATCGCTGTCTTTAATTCGTCCAGTTGCGAGCAGTACTTATCTGCATTTATCGTTTGGTTGTGTGGTAGGAGCTCATAATATAGGATTCCTTTCCAATCCCACCAGACACAGAGCATGACTTTTTTTGGATGAAGGTCGGCTTTCGGAGTGGTTAATACTGGTACATTTCGCTTACCCCAGGATCTTTTTCATTCTACATTGTTGTAAATGATCCATTTTTCGTCACCCGTCACTAATTGCTTAAAAAATGGTACGTTTTCGTTGCGCTTGTACAGCGAGTCACAGATGGAAATGCGATCCATTAAATTTTTTTCGGCCAAATTATGCGGAACCCATACATCATAGCGACTTTACGTAACCAAGCTTCACTACATGATCCTGGACAGCGGTTTTCGATATTTTCAGTATCTCTGCTAATTCACGTGTCGTGTAGCGCGGGTTATTCTCGATCAGTGTCTTGATTTGGTCATCATCAGTAGTAGAGGGTCTGCTCGAGCGTTCTTGGTCTTTAAGGTTAAAATCACCAGCTCTAAACTTAGCGAACCACTTACGTACGGTTCTTTCAGCTAAAGCGCCTTCTCCGTAAACAGAACATATCGAATTTGTTGCTTGTGAGGCATTTTTGCCTTTCCGGTAATAGAAAAGCATCAAGTGTCTAAAATGTTCTTTGTTTTCTTCCATCTTCAAAAGAGTACAAAACTGACACGAATCAATTTATCTGAAACAACTTTTTTCCTAAAGATGCGTTGAAATGTCACCTTTAAGCATATGTATATAAATCGTATGTTTTCAATAACATTGATATATTCAGACATATTCCAACGCCATCTATTAAAAATCGGCACGAACTTTCCGGACGACCCAATACAAAGTCGAACGTCTTTGTTCAACGATAGCTTTGCGAATTGCAAGCGTGTTTGGTCGTGAAAATTTTCACGGTATCAAAGCGAGATAGAAAGCAACGATTGATGGCTGAAATTTCGTGGAGATTATTAATCGCTGTTAAAACGGCCGTCATTGCTAATCAATAAATCGTCGAAGAAGCTGCTCTGTCACTGTCGGCCCGCTGTTGCACCGATAAACTCGCCTCTTTCTCCCTGAATGGGATATTGATGAGACGATGATCACCATACGTACAATATGCGCACGTGTCCGATGACGAATATCATGCACAGTCATTGTATTACTCACGGCTTAATTGTTTGCGATGAAATCAAGATGTTTCACCTAATATATCGGAGAAAATCTCTCAGCATCATATTATCGCGTAAATATGTCCATAATCAACGAAACAATGAATGATTAATCGTCACGTTTATATAAGAGCACTTGATAATATTCTATGTTTCTTTGCAAATTAAGATGAAATCAATAACGAGATCATCATTTGAAATATATAAATTTATTCGTCCGTCACTTTTAGATGTTGTGTCTGATTGTGACACGATATCTAGAATTTCCCATAAAAATTCTGGTATCCAATCCTGATTTAAAATGTGTTCAATATGTCTTACACGATATAGCTTCATGCTTTCTGCACATGCATACGCTACATACGCCGCAGTCATTAAAACGTCCATAAAATCCTCGTAAAAGGCAAGCAATGGTCACCACCATGTTTACCACCATCTTGCCGCGTTTTCGCAGGATTGATACGTTTTATGATCGACCGCCTCTCGATGGTTGGTTGCACTTTAAGAATTCTATCGTCGGCGATCATGTTCTCGGCTTATTTTTGAGGACTTTATTTTCTTTAATTTATTCATAATGTTATATGAAATGTGTTCTTGCAACAATTAATCGTTAAAAGATTACAAAATATTATATAAAATAATCAAGAGCAGAGTAAATACTTTCAGGTTGATTTATTTTATATTCACTTAAAGTATCTTAATTTAGATCTCTTGATAATCTCATCTTGGGGATTAATCTATTCGTTTATATTTCCCATCACGTGGTTTGTCGTATTAAAGTTAATCTCCAGTCCTTGAAATTTATTTCCTATAGAAAATCTGATTGTGTGCGAGCAATAATCTCACGGACAATAATTTCAAGCAGTACTGCTTTGCGCAACCAGTCGGATTGCGAGAATCCCTTTGCGTTTCATCGTCGTTCGACCGTCCGATATTCAACACTAGATCCTCCTCGAGAGATTCTGCGAACTTCTTAATATCCTCGCATTCAGCACTTGGTTCGGAAAACATTTCTATGCGATGCGTCATGACCTCCGTCCGCACCATCGAAATCTATTTTGCGGAGACGGCGAACTGCTCGTGCGTCCATTTTCCCCGCAACGAAAGAAAAAAGGGCACGATGTATATACACGGCAAAAGACTGCCACCGGCAACAGAAACTGACCGGGCCGCCTCCGTCAAATATTTACCCCTAAGTCGACTCCCTCCTCCCCATTTCCACATTCATTCCATTATCGTTCAATCGACCGTTCACGTACACCATTGTCCCGATCGAAGTCGGACATTGTCGTGCTTTTCCAGCCGTTTCTAGACCACGTCTCGTCTCCCGTTCCATCTGTGACGGGACGGAATTGGATCTCATGCTCGTTTTATCGCTGGTCGAACACACCCGAGAGCGCAACGTCAACGGCGAACAAGAGTGGCTTGTTGTGACGTCCGAGGATCCCCAGCTATAGCGTAACACAAACGGGGATTAGCTCGCTCCTTTATTTGCCAACCTGTGCCAGCGCGTTTTCGTCGATTCCGCGATGCGGAATTAAACTGCGACGACAGTAATTCCATCACTTACTTTGATCTCCCATCGAAGCAATTTTCCCTTCGAAATGCGCGCTTCGCGAAGCTAACGTTCAACTGGAATCACTGAAATCTCTTCCCGAAACATCAAGCACACCATCGCAGACTATTTAATCGTAGGGATTGAAATTCTTGTATGAGCTGCAGTTTATATTATTCGTTGGCAATTGGACCTGTTAAGTAACAAGTGGAAACTAAATGTTTCGACTTTTGAACGAACTAAAATATCTATAAAGTGAAAATCTTATGTTTTTGGTGCTGGCGAGAAGGCCGTGACAAGACAAGACTTGCGACATCGTCGGACGCTTACATCTTTTCGAAGGACTTGCTGTTTTCCTCGTGTACAGTAGAACCTGACCCGAATCTTACCGACGAACAATGGACAGTGTCTCCCTTTCCGTGCGGTTTTCATCTCGCTCGGCGGGGAATGAAACTAACGGGCGGGATTGCGGCTTTCGAGTATACGAGAATTCCCAGCGGCCGTCCTTTGAACTTGAGTCCATTCTACTTATTGTGCGGCGTTACATTTGTCAAAACGTAACGTGCCTTCTGTGCGTACGGAGGCGGACACGCCGACGTCTCTAGTCAGACTCAAATGACGCCCCCGGTATTCTGCGGAAGTAGACAAAAGGGCGGCACCTTTCTCTTCGTCTATCGGCTTTGCACGGTGGTATTAATTACCAAACATAATTTTTCTCGCCGGATGAACGAGCGATGTTAGCTATTGTCCTTTGAGGCAATTTGCACATCTCGGCAAACAAGACGACAAGAAGGCAAGGAAAATTCGTTCCATGCATCTTTTCCGAGTGCCGATCAAATTTAAACGAACGCAGTCGAAAGTCGAAAAGGATAACGTTGGCATTCTCGCGAGTTAATGTTTTGTAACAAATTAAATTTTTATAGCTAGAACAAGAACTGACTTTCTGACTGAGAAAATTTGTCAAACTCTGGAGACCTCGAAGAGCTATCGACAAGGATGCGCTCACTCCCGCGCACTTCGCAGTCATTGTGCGTCTTCAGGTGCGCCGCGCCGTGGAAAAAGAAGAAAAAAAAGAAGAAGAAAACGATGGACATCTTTCGACGTTCACTATCGCTCCCTCCACTCTCCCTCCTCTCCCGCCACCTGTATAAGTTGATGGCGAGACCGGTGACAGGAATTTAAACCTGAGTTCCGCCACCTTTACTGTCTGTAGATGCAACTTGTCTCCAGGCTATTCTCCCATTCTTCCGTTTGTCATACGAGAAACGTGAACGAGCCGCCAAAGATGCCGCCAAAGGGGATCCCTCGTCGAAGGAACCTCTGCTGTTCGACGGCCGCCGGAAAAAGGTCACCTCGCCACGTAACCACCTTTATCTCGTCTTTCTAGATACGCAACGTGCGATTAAAATGCATGCAACGTCCAACGTTGGCCACGTAGCCTATTTAAGAGACGAGGATAAGCAACGAGTATCGCGAGATGAGACGCCGGAGGGCGTACAGTGAAATCGGAGGATACAGATACATTTTACTTCTCCGATCATATAAGCCCCACATAGAGCTTCGCGTAAATTTACAAGCAGATTTCAATTGGAAACGAGAAGAGCAAAGTTTGATGTTTCTCTTGGAGCCAATCCGTGGTTGTCGAATCGACGACGAGCTTCTCATCGATGAACAAGATGATTACACATGCATATAAATAATTCGCATAGACATTTCTTCTTAAAACAATGTCGTAGCTGAGGAGAATAAAAAATCGATAAAATTAACACACTCAATTAACAGGTAATAAATAAAAAAACGGTCTAGAGAGAGTAAAGTTTACCAATATTTTGATATACAACTATCTTCCTTCCCTTCCCCGTATTTAAACGTTAGTCACCCGTTCTCAGATGTTCATCCGCCGGACGAGGATATCAGTGCGACTAATTATCAATTATCATCATCGGCTCGTTCGACTGCTTTTTTTCTGCGGGGAGGTTGGGGGTGGCGGCCAGGTGTGTTTCTCGCGCGGCCGCCGCCGTCGCCGCCGAGGAGACGCTCGGGAGGCAGGGCGGCGGCGTTCGGCGAGTCAGCATTCCTTCGCGCGGCCTCTGACACCGGCGGTCCTCTCAGAGAGCTCTACTCGTCTCCCTTCGATCGTCGGGATCCTCGATCCGACTCTCCTCGTCCCGCTCCCACGGCCGGAAGAAAGGGAAAAAAGGTGGCTGTGGCCGCGAGCGGGAGGGATCAGTCGTGTGTGCGTGCATGCACGCGTGCATCCTGCATGTGTGTGCGCGCTCGCGCAATCGTTTAGGCGCCCATATGTTGGACTTGTAATGAGAGAACGAACGTGCTCTCCACGCCGGGACAGGGAGGCGGGCACTCGATGAAACGCTTTATAGATTATCGCCCCGGCCACGCCATTGTTTTATCGCGCGCACAGTCGCCCTGTTAGCGCCTCGACGTTCGAAAATGTCAATTACATCGAGAAAGTAATGAAGCCACGCGCGTATTCGGAGTACATGCTCCATCGTGAGAGCACGCTTACTCGCTCGGCGTTTTTCGCAAAGTTTTCACATCGCCGCTCTCGTTTCGCGCTTCATTTACCATTGAACACTTGCGTAGCAAAATTCGCCGGCGCAGCGAGTTCCTCGCGAGCGTTAAAGTCCGAGTTTACGAACTTGCAAACGTAAGTTCTCTCTCTCTCTCTCTCTCTCGGACGGGAGTGACTTCGCCTTCACATTTCGTTACTCGCTCGCGCTCGTTCAGCAATGACATAAGCCGACGGAAGCTGGCGGCTTCGACAGACGACAAATATCGGCATTAGTGAGCGAGTTATTTCGCTTCACGAGGCGATCTTGTCGCTTGACGCGCGCGTCTCGGGGTCATCAGGTTGACTCGTTGATAGGCACAATCAATATCGAGGGCCCATCGAGGATGAAAAGCCAGCCGATCGGGCCGTGAATAGATTGCGTGAAAAGACGCGTGTAATCAATTACGGGACAAGAGGAAGGGAGAGAAGGAGGGGGGGGGGCGGTCCCGCGGTGTCGAGAGCAAATATCTCATTCGTAGCAACGTCATCCAGAAATGTGCCGGTCAGCATCCCCGCTGCGTGCGTGTCCGTACACGCGCGCGTACGCGCGTTCCGTCGCCGTGCGCGTCGATCGCGGTACGCGCGATACGCGCCGCGTACAATGCCGCGTAACACACGCGAGTCATTTTACGTGATTAACACGTTGATCGCCGAGCAAGATTGTCGTAAACACGGTAAAAGCGTCGCGCGCCGGTGCCGTCGACGAAGAAGATTAATATCGAAGTGCTCGCACGAGCGACCGAACGCTACCGAACGCGTCGCGAGAAACAATCGTAGGTGCTACCGACATCCTCGATTTGCCTTGTCGTTTCCTCGACTCTTCGTACTCTGCAAGTCGTGAATCTGTTTCTGGCCAATCGGCTCCCATCAGGCATTCGTAGATGATCTGCACGCGTTCAGCAGTTCGAAGCAGGAAAAGCGAGACGAGGCATATTCGCGTCGACATATTCCGAGATACAATAAAATACGCGCTCGGTAGATCCTGATGTCCTTGCGAGACGGGGTGGAGCCTGTATTGGAGGATCATGACGACGGTTAGTCTGGACCGCCAACATCCGTTGTCCCATGTAGATCGCCGCTACTTTCCTGCGCCTCCCTTTTGCTTTCCGCGTGTCGAATCGGCCGTTGAATGGTGGAAAAGGTGCCGCACCTCTGCCTCTCTTTCTCTCTCTCTCTATGGGTTATAAATCTAGCAGGGTCCTCCCGGCCCCACCCTCCCCACACCCGGCCCACACTCATGGGGGTCCCGTAGATGCGTGTGTGAGGTCCTTCTAAATGGTAACAAATGTCCTCAAAATGCCAACAATGAGCCTCGAAGCGGTTGACGCCCAAGTACGTGGTCTGTCTGCCTGTCAACGCCCGTGTATGCGTGTATACGTGCGTGTGCGCAACGGGAAAGAGGGATGAGACCCGGTAGTCGAGCCGATGGGTACTAGAGTTGGTGGCTCGACCTCGACGACAGCTTTTACCGGTGATACACGACGGCGAGCCGCTACAATTAGCCCGCGTTAGGTACTCTTCAGGCACGATCGCCAGGTCGTCGTTGGTGGTCCGTGTAAGGGCAGTTATGATGACGGTGCAGAGTTTCCTTTGATTTGCCGCAGTTCCGGTCCTTTTCTCCGCAAACAATCGCTTCTCGATTATGACTGCGGGAATCGCACTTTGGCGAGCACCGCGATTTTTCAGGAGACAGTCTACAATTTCATATTGATCAGCAAAAAGGATCGTGTTAGTTGCATTTTAATTATTCAGGCTCACGCATTTGCACAGTTCTCCTTATTATTCGTTAGCAGCTCCGAGTGAACAGCATCAACATCAACATGGTCAGTCCTGACTGTCCATTGACCATTGACTAAAAAAACATCATGAGGTGATTAACTACGCTTCGAAATGAAACCAGCAACCGCCCATCGGGTTCGGGCTCCGTTGCTGGTGGTCTTTTTGGAAAGGCACAAACGCGCCGCTGAATTTCTCGGCGTATGTTGATAGCTTCCAGATTTGTGGAAACTGAGTGCATTCTCTGAAAGTACAACGGCACCTCTCGGCACGTTCTGCCGTTGAAATGTTGCATCACTAAAAGCACCATAGGATGTTTGATCTTATACATTTCGTTCCTGAAAAATATTTTTCAATGCAGTCGAAACGTGTCAGATGATTTGAATGTATCTCGGTGATCATTTGTCAGAAAAAATTACAAAGCTTATTCCATCATTGATTTATTATTTATCTCGCTATTTTCTTTTTTTGCAATACTTAATACACAACCGTTTTGTGCGACAGCAAAAATATGGTTCTAGAAATTACAACTAAAAATAAGTCGTTTTTATTCACGATGTCGTGTATTATATATGCTAGCCGCGGTTCTCTTGCGTGCTCGAAAGCATATCACGCGTGCTCTGAAGTGTAGCGAGGTACACGTTCGCAAAAATACCTGAACACAAAGTATCTTTATGGAACGATCGATCGATCGTCCTCGAGCGATGTTACCACGTAATTAGCATTTTTCCACTGCACGCGCGTGCGAGCGTCGACTCTTAAGTGAGCCTGATTAAATCGCGACTTAATGAAAGAGAAGACCGCAGCAAAAGTGTACGCCGAGGTAACTGGAAACAAAGAGTGAAGCGATAGAGAAGGTAAGACGGAGGCGATGCAAGGAGTTAAAGCGACAACGTTACCGTTGAAATTTCATACATCACGAAAGACATCATCAAGATGCGCTTCACATCTCATTATGATCGCGTCTTAATTGATTAGCGGCCGAGCGTTAAGAGATGAAGACTTTGTTTTTAAATTAAAACGTCCAATTTATCAAAATCTCGATATTACACTGTGATATATTTATTTACAAATCCGAATAGAAGTAATAAAAATGATGTACATACTGTAACAAGACGAAATATTATTATAACAAGAAAGATTCGAACAAACATGAAATTATATTTTTGAAATTAGTTTTATTTGCTCTATGTGGCAAGAGAATATTATTTTTACGCAAGTCGAACAATATTCAGAGTTGTTTGTAAACTTCTTTGAAAAGGTGAAACGACATTTGTAAAATGAAGATAAGTCGATTTTATTGATAATCATCGATAAAACCAGGGTGGGTGAACTTTGTACGATCTCCGGATGCTTTTCAATTCAATCCGCACGTAAAGCCGCGTATCCGTGAAGGCACACATCGCGCACGACACGGGTACGTATCGCTCTCGAAGGATTATGCTCTCGCGTGACAAGGATCGGCGTCCACGCTCCTGCGGCTCGATTCGTGCGGTGCATTAGATACACACTTTGATATCAGCTCCGACAGCCAGTCCTCTGCTCCCTTTCTCGCGCTCTCGCCCTTCTTCCCGCCCGTATAATCGTTCGCGCACTTCTTTCGCATTCCTCATTGCGTCGATGCGCCGACACTCGACGGCGCTGTTTCGCGATTCTTCGAAGATAAGGATTGCCGACCGGATTACGAATTACGAATTACAACGGAGAGCAACAAGGTACTTACGTCCGACGCGCCGTTGATAAAGCAAGATATCGCGAGTAGCTCGGAAGAATAATTAATCGCAATTTTGCTGGTACAGCAAAACCTCAATTGCCCAGGAAAAACAACATTATTTTTCATACTTCGACTTCGCTACGTTATTCTACGCGGACAATACGAACAAGAGTTCATCGCGATGTTATCTTGCCCGCGATCGTTATTGTATAACGTTATTGACTCTATCGCGCGCGGTCTGATAATAGCCCGCTGAGTAACTCGCGACGGCCGTACAATGCGGACGTCGATCCGGCCGATGCAATCTGCAGATTTTGATTGCGAATCATGCAAGCGAATCGGCAGCGCGTAAGAAAAGGAATCCCGCGCGATGCGTTGAGGTGTGCTTAAACATCAAAAACAGTATCCCGACAACGTTAACGGCAACGGCGGCGGCGTATTCCCGATGATCGTGTCGATCCTCGATACAATCAATAAACCTGATTGTGAATCACTTAGCGGCGTTGTTCATCGCGCGAATACTCTCTCGGTCTGTCTGATCGTGTTGGTAAGGCACGTTGGTAAGGGATCCGAGAAAGAAAACGGAAGAGAGAAAGAGAGAGAGAGAAAAAAAGAAAGAGAGAACGAGAGGCATCAGGATGGATACACATATTATATATACGTAGAGATGCAACGTGGGGGCTGTGAGGAGGGTGGTGTAGGAGGGTGGGCAGGACCCATTAGGCTAATCCCTCGTCGGCGGCCGGAGCCAAAGGAACGGAATAAGAAGGAATAAGAAAGCCACAGGCTACGTGTCATTCCTGCTCGCCTGCCGACACCTATACTCGGCCGACACCTCCGCCATAGTACGAGTATATCCGTTCAGAGGTGCTCCCTATCACGATTGCTCTCGCTTCCTATCCCGCGCGTGCGACTCCACCTCGTCTTGCGTAAGTTATTCCACCGCACGCGGCGCAGACCGCGATAGCGGTCTCTCTAACTGCTCGCGAAAAGCAGGGTGGAATATATCGGAGAACGGTCAAACGTTCCGTGCATCGTGGGCGGTCCAGATCAGCCGTAGATTAGGGCGTTTTTCATTAAAATCCTCAAACGACGTTAGTTCGCAGGAAATAAGAATGCGATAGACTTCCGTGACTCGATCGACATTCGAAATTGCGGTTGAACGGGAATTAACAAAATGATAGTTAGAAATCAATGATAACATGAAGATTTTTTAAAATTACACATTCAACGAAAGAGAAATTTGTTCCCCTATGTTTCCAAGCAGATATTTCAAATGAAATTTCCGCAGTTAAGTATGATACATAATTTCCTGAAAAGTATTCGCTTATAGCAACGGAAATCGCGATATTTTAATAGCGATTTAAGTGTTTCTTCTCGTTTGATTGTAATGGCAGGAAGTCGTAAAACCGCGTCCATTTCGGCGTTTATTCATTTCCATGGCGTGCAGGACGAGACGAGACGCCGCTTTGTCTCGAAACTCACATGAGCGGCGGTGGCGGCAGCGCGCAAATTACATCGCCGGTGCTTTAATTCGGCCGATCGACGTCAATCAATTTTACTGGCCGCGAAAGCAGTTAATGACGAATAAACAGCGGTGTGAATGGGATCGAATGCATACCCGCTCGTTAAATAATTATTCATTTTCATACGACTCCGACGCGCGCAAGAACGAGGATGAGAAAGGCATGGACTGTGCGGACGAGATTTCTATCGTCGCAATTTTTAGGGAAAAATTATTAAGCGCGTGCGGCGATTACACACAGCGAGTCGTGCATAATTAAACGTGCCGAGAGCGATATGCATCTGTAATTGGTAGTTTCGCGGTTTGTGTCGGAGGCGCGGTAACGTTTCCTCGGCGGCGCCTTCTTACCGGCGGAAATTCACGCCTCGAGACCTTAATCATCATTTTCCAAAATTCATCGAGTGCTTCTGGTAATTTATTACTGCGCGATCTTCTTTTTATTGCCATTCTTCGTTTTAACGTGCGACTTTTTCTCGATCTCATGTCCGAATTGGCGACGTCTGCGTGAAATAAAGCGGCTGTGCGTGCATGTAAAGCCAATCTGCTCGATTAGATTAATTAAGGGCTCGCTGGGACGCGATCGACCAGGGGAGTCACGAATGAGCACCACTGCCGACGTGTGGCAGGCGGTCCGTTTGATCTCCGCGGGATCCTCGCGGGGCCCCTGGTCCTTGAAGCCCCGCTCTTGCCTCTCTTGGCTCTCGACTCTTTCCTCACATTCTCGACGGTCCACGATCGAAGGATCTTTTCTCGAGACCCCGGCAGTATCCTCTCTCGGTTTGACTCCTTAAGACTTTGGGACACCTGTACCGCTAATTCCTCCGTGTCTACCTGTATCAATCACGAGAACAAATTCCCGCTTCGCGTTCGTAACGACTTGGCTTGACGTCGTGCGTGCCTACAAATAGCCCGGCCTGGGAATCGAGTTATCTCATCAAAGCGAGATGGGAATCTGGATCGCGAAGAATATTTCTAATCGGAATCATCGCCGATCTGATTTCCAACGTTAATCGTCTCGCGATTACAACGCTCACAGAGAACCTGTGATCGTTCGTTACGTTTGAATTTGGAAGATCCCGATCTACCTTCGAACAATCGTCATGCGATCGAATCCTGCCTCGCTGTGCAAAACCAGCAATCTCGGCAATCTTAGAAAGAGCAAGACGGCGAGGGACGAGACGGGAACAAGAGGGAGGGATAATATCTCGCGCGTCCCATAAGATATTGACACTTCTGTAATCCGTTTGT
Source organism: Ooceraea biroi (assembly GCF_003672135.1). Taxonomy (NCBI): domain Eukaryota; kingdom Metazoa; phylum Arthropoda; class Insecta; order Hymenoptera; family Formicidae; genus Ooceraea; species Ooceraea biroi. The sequence continues at coordinate 13,610,710 of NC_039514.1, read as the reverse complement.
CGGGACATGTGGGCAACCTGGCTAATCCTGCTCACGCCCACCGGAGATTAAATCCGGCCCGGTCCCCGACGCTGGTCTCATTCGGGGACCAGCGGAGGCGCTTAAGGCCCCGGCGTGCATGCCCGCGTACACGTCAAACTTGGAAGTTAAAAGCTCTTGATGCCCTGCCTCGAGACGATGGATCGCGCGCGACTTTTTCTTTCTACCTGATTTTTCTTTTCTTTCTTTTTTTTTTCTTTTCGTATACCCGCGTTCCATATTTCTCGCGCGCTACATCGCGCCGGCACCGACGCGGCTTGGCGCAGCTTGGCGCGGCGCGCTTTGCCATTGGGACTTGGACTGCGCGCGGACTCCCTTTCTCGCTGCTGACAGCCTAAAAGGCTAATTAACCCTTCGACTGTCCGATGGGAGAGCTTTACGCGGCTCGCGTGAGTGTTGCTCGTTTTGTTTCTCGCGAGCGGCCGATAAATACCAGCCGGGCGCGAGAGAGATATTCCTGCTGGATGAGAGAACTGATATCGAGTCTACGTCCGGTGGATTTATTGTGTCGAAGGTATACGGGCGCATGATTATACGCGATAAAATTGCGGGATGCAGAGCAGCAGAAGGGGAAAATTTGGAACTCACCACCGCCCAATATGCCATTGATAGTGTAATCCTTCTTGCCATCGTCTCCTGGTCGTCCACCACGAAGAAGTCTGCTGATGGAACTGACGCTCGGTGGATCCGAGAAACCTTCCTGCGTGCAAACGAGGATACGTTTAAACGATAATAGTATAATGTAATTCTTTCTGATATCGCTTGTGATTCAAGAATGATGCTTGAGATTTGATTAACCGCAAGAGTCCCGATTGGACTCTTTTCATAAACGGAATTGCAGCGAGACCGAGGGGTTGGTCGCTGAGGTAATCTTTGTACAAGGGCTAGGTAATTCTTAGGGTAGTCTCAGATAATCTGAGGTAATCTAAGGTAATCGTGATACCATGCGCGATATATATTCAGTATATCTAACCGCCGAGAGACAACCAAATATCGGAAACGCAACCTTTCATATGTTTCGGGTCTATATGTCCGCCGAGCTGCCTACTCTGTGCTTGATTCTTTTGCTCTGTGCTAGCTTATTATTTTTTTCTGGTTTTATCATCGAAATCGATCAAAATGGAAAATTCTGAACAATCATCGAGGGAACTACCGGCTGAAATCAATACAGAAAATACGGCATTGATGAATTTTGACAGTAAATTGAAACTTTTGCCAAGTTATTTGATCGAACTGTTGTAGTATTAGGTAATCTTAAGGAATCTGAGGTAATTTAAAGGTAATCCGTATCAAGGGTAATTTTTGTACACTATAACCGCTAGTGACCAACCCCTCGAGCGAGACATATAATCGATTGAGTTACAATTGAATTTACGCAACGTTGGTGAAACCAGCTGTTTTTCCCGTTGCAGGAAATTCTGCGAAATCGATTTCTTTTAAGGCGTTATATATTACGGTAATGATGAAATATACAATCCTATCGCGTGTCCATCTTTTGTTTCCCCATATTAATTTAAATAGCAGAAAAAGAACGCTTTCGCAATTTTCCGGGTCGAGATTGCTACGTTGGCGTAAAACCTCGCACGTTTCCGTCTCGATGGAGCGTACGCCCGCCCGCGCTCCTAGAAATCGTCGAACGAGAATCGATCGATCGTAGAGTTACGTGCATGGTCGACCCGCGCGTGTGGCATTTGCAACTGCAGGCTACCGCACTACAATTTGGCGTGATTATTTTCGTGTCGGCATACGCATTTGCGCCGTCGAGATTCAGCGTTATTACACATTGTGCTCCGGCACCGTTACATGCGCGTTCACCGCAGTGGAGTACGTTCGCAAATCCAGATTGTCCGCCGAGAAACAACGACGAGAAACGCGTAAACATTCAAACATCACTGGTCCTATTTATCAAATTAGATCAAAATGCAAACATTCACTGGTCTTATTTGTTTGGCATGGGAAAAACAAAAATATTAAAAATTGCAAATTAATATTCAAAACCGTTCAAATGTTCAATATTTAAATATTAAAAAATTCAAAACATTAAAAGTTGCTCCAAATTGTTTGAAAGTACAAAGTCACATAATTTCAATGGCGATTAAGGTCAGAATCATTCAGGCTTATGCCAGTTTGATTGACGCAGATTGAGACAGATGTTAGATGCGGTACAGGATCGTGCTTGCAGTGTTTCCGAGATTTCCTCGCATCTCTCATGATTTCATACAAAGTATCAAGAAAATTTCACGTCAGTCACCATCCTACCAGGCTCGTCTCGCAAAGCCGCGAAAATTTCCGCACGTACGCACGCGCCGATACCGATCAGCGTTATCGGCGGTGCGATCGAGTGCGTGCCGAACGCGCGATTCGCTAAAGAGAACGAGATAGATAAAGAAAGTGTGGGGCAAGATGCGAGCGAGTATTATCCCGCGAGCCAAGGTGAAAGAACTGCCTTTTGCCTTTGCCGAAGATTTAAAAGGAGGAAGAGCGGGCGGAAGCGCGAAAGAGAACGGCGACTTGAGGGAGGGAGAGAAAGAGCACAAGAGAAAACGAGAGAGCGAGAGAAAGAGAAGAAAAGAGACCGAAGGGAAAAAAAGGAAAAGGGGGTCGTCGGTGTCGATCGCTATCTGCCGGATCGCCGATCTCAGAAACAATAACGATCCTTCTGTCGGTGGTGGCCGAGGCGTCGGGTCCGGGGCGATGACAGGAAAGAGGGAGATGGACGTGGGCCCGATGAGGCGGTCGGACCCCGGGTGCGACGAGGAGAGACGCGCCCTGCGGGCCTCGGGTCCAGGAACGCCCCCTTCCAACATTAAATGCCGTATTAATGCCGGCCACGACCGGCCTGCCTCCACGACTGCAACGGCGTACGTGTTCTCGAAACCGTTTCTCGTCCTTCTCTCTACACACGGCTCTCCTCTCTCGTCCCCCCGTTCGGTCCCTCAATCCTCCGCCGCTCTCTTCCTTCGAACGGTGTTTTCGGCCGCTCCTCTGTCGTACACAATCGCGACCGCTCTCGATACTTCTCTCTTATCCCTCTCGTACCGCGTCGTCTCTCGTTCGTTCGCTTTTCCTCGCTCTGGAACCTCTTTCTCTCTCATTCGCCCTCGCGTACCTCTGATCTTTTTCTCTCGTTCTTTCTCTCGTTCTTTCTCTCTCTCTTTTTCTCCTATGTATGTTTCGTACGTCGTACGTCGCATTTGTGATGTTCCACTCTCTTTCTATCATTCTCTTTCGTAAACGTTTTCTTTTGTTCTTCGCGTCATTACTCTTGTTTCTCTGCACTCTCGCAATCCTTTTTATTCGTCACTTGTTTTCTTCCTACGCTGATCTTCTCTTCTTCAGTCTCCCCCTCGCGTATATTTTCGTGCGCGTACTCTCTCCTCGTCGATTAATACATTTTCTCCTTATTGTCGCTTTCGCGGCCGATACGTATGATGTTTCTTTCGGGTAAGATTTATCTCTCTATCGGGAAGATCGCCCTCGGCAAGGGAGGCGTTCCGACGTTCGAAGGAGCGCGAGATCTTACCTCTTCCCCGTTGGAATTTCGCACGGTTTCGGTTTGAGAACCGCAGTCGATCTTATCGCGACGACACGTGGAGATACTCGAAGGCATCGAGATCCGATACTTGACTCGGGTTGCTTCGAGAGAGAAGTGCTACCGCGGCGACGATCAACGTCGATTTAATTTATTAATAACTTTTGCTGGTACCGCTCTACAGCTTTGCGTATCCTTCATAAAAATGCGCAAACTCTCCACTTAAGCGTTTCGAGTGGCGCCTGAAACAGCTCGTAATTAAACGTTTTCTAGCATGGCCTCATTAAATTCTCTTTAATTAATCACATTTATATTCCACACGTGGGAAATCGCGGGAAACGTGTCAATGTGTTGCGGACATTAAGCGAAACTTATTTTTGAATTTCCTTCGCAGCCGCGTAATTCATCGACACCTACGCCGATGGACGGTGAATCAATGAAATGTATTCTCAAACTTAACGCGGACGTGAAGACTTGGCACGGATAATTAACGTTCTCTCCTCACGTGATAATCTTCCTCGTACATGTTCGCGAGGACATTTTTATCGGGGGGAGGCATCGGTCGATACGCGCGTCCGGGATTGGAGGGCAACGCGGAAGAGATTATCCAGGGAAAAATCCATTTACATATTCGAAAATCGAGACACGGAGGTGTGTTACGCCAATGAGGCGTGGGTGTAGACGGCGGTCAGTAACGTATTAAAGGACACGCGAGAGTTGCCTCGGGCCGCTCACGTACCCCGCTGCTCGCCTCGTGCACGCCTCGTGTGCAAGATTAAAAAGCCCCATTGAGTATGATCCCAGAGAGAGATAGACACACACACACACATACGCACAATCGCGCAGAAAACGTCCACCTTCGATCGCAGAGCCGAGCGATCGACTCACGGAATTTTCGCGGGAAAAATGCCTGCGTGATCGGAATGAAGAATCGCGGCGCAGAAGAGCGGTGCAATGCCAAAAATAGTGTTTTATGTTCTTTCTTGCGGCATTTATATAATATCTTTATGTTTACAGTTGTCATACGATATCAATGATGTGAACCTTTCTATAGTCTTTTTGACACTTGTACCGGTCTTTTGCATCCCCAATCTACAATTGATAAAAGCATCATCATTGCTTTACGCTCAAATTTCAATCGTTATTTCGTCGATGCTAAAACGTTGATTTCGCATCTTTGCTTTTATGATATAATCTAGATAATTAGAACATTACGATTTCTTTCCAGCCTCACCTTCATAAGTTTGTCTCTGATCTCCCAGGAGAAGATTCCCGGACTATCTCGCTTCAGTTCCTCGATCCTCGCCTCGACCTCCGGCGTGGCTACTCGCGGTTTGCTACCGCCGATCACGCCCGGCCGGATGGACCCAGTTTCCTGGTAGCGGTTCAGGATCTTCGAGACACAGCCGTGGGAGACGCGCAGTTGTCTGGAGATCATGCAAGGACGTACTCCCGCGGCGGCCATTTCTACGATTTTCAGACGTATGTGATTAGGAAGCGGCCGCCCGTTGATGAAGACTCCTCCTAGCTGATTCATTCGGCCCTGCCCTGCAAGAGATGACCGAGCAATCGGTAGAATCCAATGATGATTATTTAAAGCCGCTCGTTCTCGTTTGGGAGACCGCAAGAATGGGCGACAAACGCGCAGGAGGATGATGGTCTCTCGGTGCCGCGTGTACGCGGTGATTGGGCTTGAAATTAACGACGGAATCGGACTGGGGCGCACACATGAAATCAGATAACAGGATGGCGCGCGCGTGGTTTCACGCGCGCGGAGAGCATACGTACCAAAAACGCGGCTAACAGCCGTAAAATTGAAGAAGTTATGCGCGCGAGGAGGCGGCCGCGCGCACCAGGCCGTTTCCAGCACTAACGAGTATAAAGCCGGAGTCGTTAGTCGAATTAGCCACCCTTCTGTACGTGATGTTGACTCCCGTATCATCAGGGCCCCGGGTGAAGCGCGCGCGCGTAATTACTATGTTTACGCATTACGGACGCTCCGAGTACACAACGGAGACGGGTAATTATAATAATCGTCCAGCGCGGCCGCGCGGCCCGGAATCTCATTGTCGGGAAATGATCCTGTCGCATGTAATTCCGCAGATCAGCCGGGCCCTTTTTTCGAGGTCCGAGCTAGTTTTTTGGTCGCGCGCGCGTATTAGCGACGGTGATCGTCGCTTTCGTCACGCTGACGCGGACGCGCGGCTCGCTTGCCAGGATATTCACTCGAGACTATCTTCCTGATGTGTCCTGAACGCTGCGTGAAGCAGAAACTGCCACACGTTTGCAGTTACCAACGATTTATAAACTATATAACTATAACTTATATAACTATAACTATTATTCATAAAATTTTTCAGTTAATGTCTCTCGAGTAATTTTCATTTAACAGACAGCTTCGTAGCATTAGATTTTGGCGCTTATTTCGGTCACATATACAATCTTCTATTAATGTTTTTATAATTTAAAATATTATATCCTTTTAAAAGAGAGAGAGACCGCTAAAAATATTATAGAGTTAGCAACAACTTCAAATTTAAGCAAGAACAATAATTATGATGACCGTCACGAGTTATGTAAAGATTTAACGTTTTTTAACAAACCGATTGCTAATTAATCGCTTAGCGAAAATGTAGAATGTATCGTTGCAACGACATAATTTACATCATGGTGGTGTGTGTTCCGCACAATGTACTCAAGGGGCAATTCTCCCTGTCATGCCTACTAATAAATGTCCATATCCAATACGCGAGGCATGATAATATTGAATGTAGATTTATCTTACTCAATTCCGATGCTGGCGCGATATTAAGGATGAATATCAATTAACACGGCGAAGGGAAATGTTGAATACGTAGTCAAACGCAGCGAGCTGCGCGTTACGATTTAATTTACGACGGGGTTGTCCGCTTCGGACAGAATTGATTTATCAAAATCGCGCGGCCGCATAATCGATCGAATGTGTGTTAATAGCGATCGTGACTGAATTTAATTATCGCCTTAATAACTGAGCACAAACGTGACGATTAAGCGGCCGCATTGTTATCGACGTAGCGTTGCGTGAATTATTTAATTACAGTAATGGGATTTTCAAATGCGACGATTAACGTCAGCGTAATTCGACGCAAAAGCGCTCTTTTATGTGCTGTTATTATCGCGCGCGAACCATACCAGATACGCGCGATAAGATCTACGAATTCAGCAATTAAGAAATGCAAATCGCGAAACTAACGTTGGAATATTTATGCGTCGCGATCCTTGAAAAATGCGTGCGTGAGTGTGAGTGTTTGAGCGAGATTATAATATGCGTTAACGCCTAATTAATCCATTTAAAAATTATATTCTTACCTTTTACACATTAACTTTCGTTTTTCACTGTCTTTTTTTAAATCTTCCAGAACGAGAAAATACTTGTGAAATTTTACCAACCGTATTTAACCGTATTTTTCAAACAAATTTATAAATAAAATATAAAATCTACATAAAATTGACTCTTGGAAAACTATCTTTATTGCTCGTATTTTAGAGACATCTCATTTTTTAAATAATTTTTTATGAAAACGTCAGAATTATTAGATAATACAATCTAAGTTTGATTATTTGCAGATTAACTTTGTATGCACATAGAATCGTAAAACCAACCTTGGAAAGGATATCCACCAAAAATGGGCCTCATCCCGCTGGTGACATCCATGCCGGTCGTGGTGCTTGCCGCTATCCGATTGACACGATTATTCTCACACACACTGATCGAGGACTGCCACTCTTACGTCAGGCAGTGGTCCGTTCTCCGCACTCGCTACCCCAAAAGGAACAGACTTCTCACTGTGCATCCAGGTTAAGAAAGAGAAGCAGTTCCACGTAGATGTCAAAGGTCGGTCAGGAGAGACGCGCGAGAAAGATGAGGAAAGAAAAAAGGAAAGTGAGGGAGAAGGAGAAGGACAAAAGGAGGTAAAGGAAAAAAGCGAGATGCAATTCTTGAAACGAAATATTAAAATCGGGGCGTACTATGAAATGGCGTCGACGCGAAGCTGATGCAGTACGCGATGGTGTTCGTGGACATGGGGGGCGACGTCGCGATCGGACACGTTCCTGGATCGGGAAACAAGAAAACGAATCGCCAAGCACGCGTTGCTTTCGTTGCGAGGGGTACTGCGGCAATAACGTGTCAGCTGGGGTACCGGGTGTCTCGTGTGTCTCTCCCCCGAGAGAGACAGCAACGAGGGGGGCTCTCTCGGTGCTCTGTAGGAGCGGAGGGTAGAAAGGAGAGGAGGGGAGGACCTCTCTCTGGTCTCTCGCTGGGACTCATGATACCAACAGGGTCCCACTGTTGGCTACGCCCTGCCACGTGGTTGGCAAACGAATGCCGCACAATGGGCGGCTCTGCCCACGAGGCCGCCCACGGAACGTGTCTCCGCGTATATCGTCGCAGAGGATTACATCGCGTGTGCACCGCCGTTACTGATACGTGCACGCTACCAGAGACGATAGCGCGGCGAGTGAGATGACTGCTGGTCGTTAAGCGGGGTTTCGGCTGGAACATGTCGTGATCGTTGTGGTTGTCTGCGCCCCCGTCGCAAATTTACATACCAGCATTCTAAATAATCGAGCAAAATAATAAATACTCTCGATAAACGAGGACATAATCATTTTTTTATTTCTTCTGCTGCAAGTATCTTTACAATCATTCTCTGAAATTTGCACTTTCCATTTTTTTCCTCTAGCGTCTTTTAATATTTATACATATTTGAATTTCTCATGTGTATAATAAATGCGTACAATTTAATAATCTCGAATAATTATAAAATATAAGTAACGTTAATGAGGTACGACAAGAACTCATTATCTCTCATAATGAATAAAATGCAATCTCCAAGAGGGATGAATTATGACAGGATAACCAAAAAACCAACTGTGAACGTTGAGCAAGGTCGCTTCAAGCTTATTACATGACAATTGTTCGATAATGATTTTTTCTGGTCCACTGAGGAGACCCGAGAATCCTTGTCACGGACAATTCTTTCAGGTCTCGGAAATGTGTCGTTTGCCTGGAACACAGAAATATTTATAACCGTCACCATCCGAGGATAAAATCATAATGAACATATGATGGACCCAATATAAATTTTTACGAGAGGGTTCGTTTCACGAACGGGTAAACTCGCTTGTAAATCTTTCAATACAGTAGCAAAACTCCGGCACAAGTTAAAGTCTGTAAGAACGCCAGGGGGTCCCATGGGACTCATCGGTCCGATACGGCTTATGGAATGCCCGTTCCTCCTGGAATACTCCAGGGGCACTTGTCGCTACAAAGAGTCGAAGGATAGTCATGAATAAACGACCGCACCGTAGGTGGTTGCAAATATTGTGCGCCACGTTTCGTCGACCGGTCGAGGAATCGGCCAAAGATTTACAGCTAATCAACGAGACACAATCTGAAGAATTTATTTCGAATAAACCCTGAAGCCAAAAAATCAATGTCTACTACAAAATTAATGTCAATGGACGATAATACTGAAGGTTCTTAAAATAACAAGATTCAGATTTTTACAACCGTGGACGCGACTCTGATATATTATAGTACTTGATTAGTGAACTAAGAAAAGCATACAAAATGCATCGTAGATCAAAATTTAATCTGCTACATTGCAGAAAGGATTATGCGAAAACAGTAAAATTTATTTATCATTCTTTTTATCTGTGATAAAAATTTAATCTGATAAAATCATGATAAAAAGAATGATAAGTACATTTTAATGTTTTCGTAATAACAAAATTTATCAAATACACAGAATAGAATTGTATAAAAAATGTTATAACGCAGAAGACTATTCTATATTTCTGACCGTAAAAGACTGCAAATACATACGCTATGCGCTTCGACAGGCGTGTTGACTCGAAAGATTTAGGATACGTCGTGACAAAATCGTATCAACAGCGGAACGCCGTTTTAAGAAAATGATTTTGCTCTGCGGGAGAGCATACCTGTAGAGACAATTGTATCCCTGAAGCATCGTAAAAAATAAACTGCCGCGACAAAAAAGATTTCTCTTTCGTAACTCTTAACACGCAGTATCATACCGTACTGGCACTGTAAATATATATGTTATACTCCTTAAGGGTTAAAACTTTAACAGCGCCTCAGTTTGGAGCAACTCAGTTGTAAAACGATTTTCAGATATTGTCAATTATCACGACTACAATAGTTTACGTCAATTGTCCAGTAAGACATCTCAGAAATAGATGAGGAAAGACAGATCATCGCAGAGTGAATCCATGCAGTTTTGCAGCAGAGAATAAAGTACCATCTGCGCTTTTACCGTAATTTGTCATTTTTCTTCCACTCGTTAACTACGACTTGGACAAAGTCGACTCGACAAGATACTCGATCGGGTAAGCGCTACCGACGCAGGACCGCGGAAAAATCCGGCATCTATTCGGCAATTAGCTGACGGAACGAAGCGTGTCATCGCGTAGAAAGAAGTGTTGCGAAATCGATTTCGTTTCGTGCTGCTTTCTGAACCGAGCGTAGACAATGCCGGGTCTCAATATTTCCGTGCCAGTATTTTTCGTGCATTGTCTAGGAACCGGTAAATCGTCCGTGAACTGCGGCCTGTCGAGCACCCGTTGGACACGACGTCGCCATTGGTCTTCACAAGAGAAAGTTCCGGTACGATTGGTCCCTGCGAGGGGGTCGCACGGACCAGAGGGATCGTGGGCGAAACGGGCGACATCAGGTAGCACGCTGTAATGCGGAAGAAATTGATTAACCGATTTCAATGTCTCGTAAGGACGTCCCCGGAGGTTCCGCAGACCTCCGACCACACTGATTCTTTGTCGAAGACCGGAAGGTTTTGTCATCGATCGTCGTCTCGCTTGAAATCGAATTTGCCGCTGTAACAGTGACACGCTTGTTCTTCACCACACCTTCTGCGATCCCGCCGATCAGAAAAGATAGTTCGAAACGATGATTCCACGTGTCACGGTCGGAAGACGGTAAAATGTTGAAACCCTTTGTTGTCAGATGTGAGATAATTTTTGTGGAAGTAACTTTCGCTCGATGTCTTGATGAGGTACCTCGAAGTTCGTAATTCTGATATTATGTCTGAATTTAGTAATATCTTCAAATACTGTAAATATTGTAAATAGATATTAAATTTTAATAAATTTGTTTAAGAATTTTTATTTTTATATAACATAACGAAAATATATCTTACACAGAATCTCCGTAAGAAATCTTCCAAATGCAATTGATACAGAATTGAGATAACAGATGCCGAGTTGGAATTTTTCTCTTCCACGCTGAATCAGAATCCGTTTTCGCGCTCCACTCGCGCGGGAGAAAGCGCGAATTACTGTCGCACGGAAGTAAGGAATGTTCCGTGGAAATAGGCATAGCTATTGAAATCGACCGCCGAGTTAGATCATCTGGCTTGGTTAAACCGTGAAATAAAACGATCCCCGCTTCCGCGCGCGGTTTCCTCAAGGAGTATTACCTGTAGCTGCCGCGTTATCACCAGGCACGATTTTGCGAGCTCGCGCTTCTTCACGATGCCGACCGGCCAGTCGAGGGAAAGGCTGGGCATTTAAGGCCGGGCCAAAATAACAAAAAAGGGGGAAGAAAGAAAGAAAAAGAGAAAAAAGAAGCGAGAAGAGAAGACAGGAAGATGAAGAGGAAGCGGTCGGCGAGAGAGGAAAGAGGCCGGAGCATTTTAGGAGCTCCTCGCGGCGGCGTTCCTGCTGCAGTTCTCGATTTCTCGAGGGCAGCGCCCACTAAACGGCCGCATTAAAAATTCTAATGGGCCACCGCGCGTCGTGGTATACCGGCTTTCTCACCTAGTTTAACATAACAACGGACCCCGACGTAGAAAAGCTCGAAGAAATTCGTCCACCGTCGTCCCTGCACGTGTACGTGCACCTCTACACGCGTGCGTCGCGCGTATACATGCACGTGCGGCAACGCATACACGTGTATTACGAGGGGTACGGTGCGGGCCGCCGCCACTGCCGCGAGCGTCTTTGACAACGAGACTGATGTCGGCGTATCACTCATCAAGATTTATCGGGACTTAGACTAATTGCCGCTTTTAATAGAAATTCGTGCGCGCCGGGATCGACGGAGCGACGCGCACCAGCGGGGGAAAAAAGCGGCCCGGGCTCCCATCAAAGGAATGCCCCGAAATTGTTTTGCATTCTACGCTCCACGGATCCCCGTGGGTGGACGGTGGAAGGGCGGCGATCGGTGTGACCTCAAGTCATTTCTTCCCGGTAATTGAATCGGAATCTTATTAGGCGCCTGAAGCTGCCAGAAGAGGTGTCGGCCGGCAGATGAATATTCGTCTCCCGAATAATTCGACGATCATAACCGGATTCATCGGGAGGGAGGATCGTGGCACGCGTTACACCAATGTGCTTCGACAGAATTTATAACTCTGGTTTTATCAAAATACTTGAGCGGTTTACTCGCTTTTGCAGCTTACATCTTCAGTTTTTTTTTACTCTTTTATCTCAAGCAATTTTCATAACATACACGAAACAGGAATGCGCATACTCGCAAGAGGCGATAAATAAATTATTTGCTCTCTCGGACTCTTCCGCGACTGAAAGAAAAATGTTTTAATTATGCGCATTGTGTGCTACGTTTAAACATCAGGGAAAGCGCAAGTCGCCCCGCGTCTCCCCTCCATGGGGTTGCCGCTGCGCTGAATAGACGTTCACGGAAACTGTGGTTTCAGCTCGGGCTCCGTGTCTTTCTTCGACCACGGCCCGTCTCGTTAGACTACCAAATCCTCCGAATATCTCCCTGATCACCTTATTGAGCGAATGAATACGTCCTTTGCATAACTTTACAAGTGGGCCATCGTCGTCGGACGACCACCCGGTATTTAACGCCACGGAAGAAAGAGGTGTCTGTTTAAACGTCTTCGTGAAATTATGCGGAATCCATATTGTTTGCTGTGGTTGACGCATTATCTACGACGAGGCAAATTATTGGATAGAGTCCATCGTTTCCTCTTGGGCGCGTTCAAGAGCACGCATCCATGAAGCTTCGATATGCTCGATAAACTTTTGATTGGGAGATCGCTCATTGTGTTGCCGAAATTGTTCGGGGAAGGTAATCTCAATCATCTTTTAAAATTAGATGCGGTGTCTCGAAAGATTCCTTAATTCTGACTAATTGCCTCGAGATAATTGTCTAAAGATTCTCTGTCATTAGAAACTATCATTCGTAATCTAGATATTGTTCAATTTATGTATTACTCAATACGTGGATTAATATAGAGATGCTTTGGCATCAAAATAGACACGTTATAGCATCAATAAATAAACTGATTGCCATTAAAGCCAAATTGCATTAACATTTGAGTACTTTCGGTATGACGATTTTGATTCATTGGCAGACATTAAATCAGCATCCGTATAACCGTCGTTAATGGCAAAGTCATCAATGCAGCGCGCGCGGCACAATAATAAATAAATTCGCAGACGCATTCGTTAAACACTATAATTGGCCGCGGCCGCAATCTGGCTCGCTTTAGCACCGTCGGATGACGATGAGCGTCTCGAAAACGCGGGTTTTACGGTGGAAACTGCCGCACGGTGTAATACGCGACGTCACATAATTTACGTAAAATTTGGCGATAAGTTCTCGCCGCAGAGGTGGCCGGATCCGAGGCGCGGCACCTTTGAGGGAATTAGTCTTATTGGGCACAAAATTGGAACAGAGGGCCCCCTGACCTCGTCTCGCATAGGCCACACGGCCCATACGGCGTATACAGACCCATAAGGCTCACGGTCCATGGGGCCAGCCAAGAAAAAGAGAAAAGAGGAAGAGAGAGCGCGAGAGAGAGGTCCATTCGCGTATAACGGGCTGAATTATGTTCATACCCGCTCGCTGCTCCGACATTTTTGTGCCGCATAGTTCGTAAGCAGGCCCACGAACGGGCCTCCCCCTCACATATAGAACGCACTTCCCTCGCCCCCGTCTACGCCTCCCTTTTTTCGCCTCTTTTCCTTCCCTTCGACCTTCCGACGCGCGCGAAGAACACCCACAATATCCGAGGTATTGGTCGCGGTAAGAGACGTGTGATCGATAGATCCCTTGACTCTGACCATCTGGAAGAGTTCTCCTTTCGTGAGAGAGTTGATGCCAAGTGCGTCGGAATTTCTCCAAGAGTCCTCTGGGATTGTCCATACGAAAGCCATGCGATTTATCATCTTGCTGTAATTTAGATATTCTATTTGCGAAAGACAAATTTTCAATTAATATCAGGTCAGCTAAAACAGTCTTCTTGTTTTCTTTACGGGATATTCAAGGAGTTTTATATGGAAAATAAAGTGACATTTCAAACGTTTAATTAGCATTATTATCGCGGTTATTGAATACACGATGCTTTCCTCTAATTCCATTTGCCAGAATGGTCAGTGAAATGTAGTAATCCGAGTGACCGCGTGAAATTTCCGCGCGCGCGTGCTTTAACACGCGATCCTGCAGGACTCGAAGTATATTCCCAGCACGGAACGCTGCAAAAACGAGAGTGCTTTATGAAGCTTTCGCAATCACGCAAGTAAACTGATGTGGCGCCAGTCCAGAAGGTCGACTTGGACTCTCCGCTAGCGGTAGCAACGTCCCTCGCGTAAATCCGTAATACGCAATGGGCATTCAGCCCCGTGTGCATAACTTACGCACGGTGAAATACGCCACGACCCCTGACATCTTTGTACATTTTGTGATTGCACGAGGAACGATCCCACGTCTAACAAACCATCCGCAAGACACGCCGCATCTCTGTAGCGCGTTCATTGTCGTAAAAGTAACGTCCGAGCCGTGCTATGCGCGAATTATTCCTCAATAGTTGATAGCAAGGCACTCGCCTTACTTTGCCGGAATACTCCGTAACACAAAAATCCGATTCGTTTAACGTTTCCCAGACTGCTCGATCATTTCGCTTAATTTCTTGTCGCGTGAATATATTTCTAAGCTTGCTGAAGCGATCGTCCGAAATACACGCCGGTGCTAAGCTTGCTCGCGCGCTTGCACGCGTCCGCTCGGCGGTCGTGGAAGGGAGGAAACCCGCAAAAGGAACAAGAAAGGGAAACGGTAATCCGGCATATCGGCGTACACGCGTGGCTATAAAGGTACTTCGGTAATGGGCTCGGCCCGGCCCGACAAAGGGCTTTATTTAAATAACTCGCGGCAAGCGCGACGACCATTCTCAAATCCGGGGACGTGCGAGCGATATTGCCGCGTGCTGCGCTGCACCGTGTCTCGCTGTTACTTGAGCGCATTTATTTCCCCCGAGTGCCCCCTGAGTGCGATAATAAAGTGCCCCCTAGCCCTTCCTACCGTCTGCTCGCGCTTTCACGCGAGCCATCAGTCTCGTGTTCCGCACCCGTAAAGCGTCGATAAGAGATTAATTGATGGATTTCAATCTCCGGGCAGCGACAACCGCGAGACAAGTCGCAGTAAATCGACTTCGAGGCTTACGACGTAGTAAAACGAGAGACAACGTGAAATCGTTGTGAACCACAAATGCGCGTGCTTACGCCTCTCGCGTTTGAAACGCCACTCGAGAAAAACTTCTAGAGGAAATCAACTTTTTTTAATCTGTACGAACGTCGTTTGCGTCTGTTACGTCTCCACTATCTCGACCATATCATAAACCCTCTATGAGAATGAGAGATCAATTTTGAGATATAATCTTCGTTATTTGTTTTTGATCCGCGTTGATCATCTGCTTGATTTTATCTGCATCCGCGTCATTTTATTCACTTATTCATTTCATCTGTACTGAAAAGACTCGGAGCGAGCTTGCGGATAGTCAGTGCTGGAACAAACGGTGATGTCGCGCGTATCGAAACCAAGTAATCTACTAAACGATCGGTGCCCCGAGGGTGCTGCGGAATGGGGAGCTGGAGGGAAAGGAGGAAGTCTAATGAAAGGCACGCGCAGTCTGACGGGCCCGGCGTGAGAATAAAATAATTAACTGAGCCGCCCTCTCCTCTCTCTTTCGCGTGGAGATGGGACGAGACGAAACGAGACGAGGACGAGGACGAGTCGAGTCGAGGCGAGTAGAGTAGAGTCGAGTCGAGTCGAGTCGAGTCGAGTCGAGTCGAGTTGAGTCGAATCGAGTCAAGTCGAGTCGAGTTGAGCGAGCGAACTCGTCCCTTCCGCACAACCCTTTCTCTTGCCCTCTCCCGTGTCCGTCGGGCCCCGGAGTCCGAACGAGGTGGAAGTGCCAGAGCGAAGGGAGACGACCGACTCGGCCAGGTGGTCGTAAAGCCTTAGAATGATGCTCTAATAAATCCCACTGAAAAATTGCGAGGCCCTCGGGCTCAGCGAGAAGTTTCTTCTTCCTTTCCTCGGTCGTTTCTTCCTCTACTCCCTGTCCTCTTCCTCCACCTTCTCTCCCATCCTCGAGGTGACTCGGGGTCCGAGAGGATGAAGACTCGAGACGACGACGCGGTATAGTCTGCTTAGCCGTTCCACGTCTGTTCGTGACTTTAATGTCGCGGAGAGGAACACGTTAAGGATGAGTTGTGCGAAAGCGGCCGCGATCGGCGATCGCTTGGCTGTCGACGGAAACGAGAAGCCGTCGCTTCGTCTGGGCCTCCTTCGATGAGCCTCGGAAGTGATGAATACCTTGAGGAGTCGGGAAGTTGATGGGGGTTACATCGCCGAGCTGCTGGACGATGGTGGAAAAAATAGACCCGTCCCTCCGATCATTGGCAAAAGAGAGAGAGGAAGAAGAAAAAGACGCGTCGCATATTTTATTAAAATGGTTCTACGTTATGACGATGTGTTTGAGCGTGTCTCGCAGAAATAGATTTTCGAGCAGAGATTACGAAATCTGTTTTCAATTTTATTATACAAATTTCGAGTAAACTTTTGACTGTAAAAACTATTTAAATAATGTTTCTTCTATTGATTGCTTTTATTTAGAGCAAGGAAACTAAAGATTTCTTAAGCAAGGCAACGTTGCTAAACGAAGATGTCGGCGAGATATCTAACCGAAAAAGAACGAATCTAAATTACAACTACTATTAAGAGAGAAACAGAGTCAGCAGGAATTTTTATCTCCATGACGAATGTTCGTTCGACCGATTGCAAAAGCGAATCACGAAATTCGAATGATGAAAAAAGAACAGACACGAAGAAAAGCGGCTAATAGCAGAAGCGACGGGGCGCAACGGAGCGCAAGAATGCGACTTAAACGTTAAACGGTAAACGTTGAATTGAAATCGCTTAAGCTATTTGTAGAAGAACCGACGCGTTCTGCGCAGTACATTTTCTTTGCTGTTTCGTGCAAAAATACCTGAGCGGTTACTTCAAAAAAAAGAAAGAACAATAAATTGTATAACATATTCGCTTTTTGCGCTATGCGATGGTCACAGTACCGAATCATTTCCATCTTTTTATAGAAAAACATTTAGTGCAATAGTGATCGGAAAAAAATCGTAATTTTCTTCGAAAACTTTGATAATAATGCTCGAGTACTCCGTTATCTCTTTCTTATTTTTTGATCTCTCCGTAGTATTTTAGGTCACGTGAACCTTTACGAGCGGACGTATGGTTCTGCGAGGGAGGCATCAGGAGTTGCTGTTCGTGCAATACGTCTTGCGGCTTTACGCGTTGCCTTTTCCAGCGGCGATGGCGAGCGGCACCTTTGTGCTCGGCCGTGCGTCTCGCCCGATATCCGATATTGCCGCGCAGCAGCGCATGCTGGCGATCGTAATCGATCGTTTCTCGCTTTACTCGAATCACGCCGATTAAATCTGCCGTTTGCGCGGCGCTCGGCAGCGTTCGAGGTGTTTCGCTTTGCGCACTGGTGCGAGCGCATCTCATTAAAATCAGACGCGAATTATACGTTCGATCGATTAGAGTTCGGCGCGGTCACTGCGATCACGCCGACGGGATCCGCAATTTTCTAATTACACGTTTGATAATGTAACGCCCGTGAATTCGAGCGGAGATAACGAACTAGTAATTAACAAATCATTGCTTCCCTGAGGATAGCATTTATCGTGGAGCATTAAATTTATCGTGTTAAATGAGAGTGCGTCTTCCCATCTTTCCAACTTTGTCTCGTTTGCTTCGTTCTTCAGTGAAGATGATTCGCGACCAAGATCTCGTTTCTTCTCTTTCTCCTCGCTATATTTCACTCGTTATAAGTTTCGTTTCACCGTAAAAAACTCGTTCAACTGCAGCTTGTCGTCCGAAAAAGTCACTCGTCCGACGATACCACCCGCATAGATGTGACGACGACGACTCGTGCTCCGTTCGTTTCCGCGGTCTCGCATCCATCTTCAGCGCCGCGAAGGCTCTTGATCCTTTATGTACACGAGCCAAGCCGATCGTTCTGACCACACACCGTAGGATGTGAACGTGAAAAGGACCCCGCGTGCGGTGGCGGTATCCATCGACCGGGGTCCCGAAGTCTCGGATTTCGTCACAGTCCGCTTGCTGCGTGAACACGGATTGGACGCGGCCCGGTGTCGCCCGCTCGCGACTTCGTCCTATTTACCGATTTATTCGCCGTGTCCTCCCGATCGGCAGCCCGTGAGAGGCACCGCCGCCGACGATGATTTCTCGGTGACCTGGCAGCTGGTCCGACGTACCGTTGCGAATCCGTCCTCGGGGCCCCGATCCGATCGGCTCGAGAATGGTCCCATCAGGAGTTGATGCTCTTCTGGGACTTGCCGCGGCTACGAAACGGCGATGATCGACGAGATCCATCGGGGGAATCGCGAATAAAGAACGTCGCAATCTCGCGATCGCACTTACGAGCACCCGAGGGAGTGCTCGCACCTAGAAAAGAAGGAATCTTTAATCCTGAGTGTCCACGAGAGTGGCAAGGTGACTCGGCGAATTTCTTCTGGCGAGCGTCGAATATGCAGAATTCGTACACGTCCTGCGGTGCTGTTTTGCGAATCGCTGTTTCTCCAAACACTCGTCTCTTTCTAGTGCTTCTAAAGCAACGAAATACCGGCGCGTGGACGGACCTGTTAAAATAACACTTCTGCGGCAGAAATATTTGCTAAGAAAATCGAGGGGAAGGTGACACCTGACAGGGACACGATGAAGAGAGACGTTGCGGTGCCTCGGGTAAAATTGTTCCCGAGAAATCTACGAAGAAGAGATCATCGAGGTCCCGGCTCGAGCACGAAAGAGAGAGGACCCCCCAGTAAGATAATGCGTCCTCTTGCCCTCACGCCTCAAGACGTAGTCTTAGTCCGTCTTACACCCGTCTTAGCCGCTGGATAAGCCGCCAAGCTGACACTAACTCCGTTAGCCGCTAACTCACGCGGCTCCCGACTTTTTAAACCACTGTTTATTTGCCAACTAGATTCAACAGTGAGATTCAACGCGACTGGCTGGAAATCCTTTTCTTGGTGGCAAGAGAAACAGATTATCTCTTTTGACTCGAGATTCGATACCAGCATCCTTTTAAATAATGTTTGTGTTGGGATGCATTCAGTCGCGTGTCCCAAAGTTTAAATTTAAATAGAAAAATAGAGCGAGAAGAATTTTCAGGGACGAATTGAAGAGAGTAGTATTGGCTGGTATCACATTCAAAATTATTCTTTGCTTTATTAGAGTTTCTCTCCTTCAGACTTGTGCAGTATAAGCTATCGACAGAATATAAATAAATATTTTTTAATGTCTTTTTCAAGTAAATACTTTTCGAGAAAAAGTGTCCTTCGAAATTTCATTTATTGACAGGTATAAACATATACGAACGTGTACACGTTAAAAGGTACGCACATGTACACGTTGTTCGAGATAGGCAGAAAGCTATTAAATATTAATATTATTTCTTTTCTTTCTTTTTACAAAACAGTATATAATTTTCTCTTATTATTTCCAGAATCAAGTAAGGGAATCCTATCGTGTTGCAAGAAGATAAATTATTGCCGAAGGTAAACCACTTCACCGCAATCTAAACAGGCATATCACGACGGATCAGCGTATCCAACGGATCCACGCGCGATCGCTTAACGAGGAATGTCGAATTCTCCGTGTCCATGTCTATATCATCGCCATAACCGAACGAAACTAATCCAAGCGGACCGTCTTAACTACCCTAACTAAAGCAACAAACGCGCGATGTTACCGTGTCAGCGTTTAGCCATGGACACCATCCACAGATTTTTCCCGCAGACATTCGCACCCTCCAGCTTACGCGTGGATATGTGCATTTGTATGCGTGCAGCATGCATGGTGTGTGCGCATGCAGTTTCTACCTAAGTTTGCAGTG
This sequence comes from Ooceraea biroi, assembly GCF_003672135.1. Classification (NCBI taxonomy): domain Eukaryota; kingdom Metazoa; phylum Arthropoda; class Insecta; order Hymenoptera; family Formicidae; genus Ooceraea; species Ooceraea biroi. The sequence goes on along the minus strand of NC_039514.1, from coordinate 13,590,880 downwards.
GTTGACGAGATAGGATGTTGACGCAGGGTGGTCGTCGTTTTCGACGAGCTTCGTCAGGGGCTGAAAAGTGCGTCGTGACTCGGCCGAACCGTTTTTTCAACCCCCCTCCGGCTTCTGCACGCTTAAATCATATTTGTACGCCCGATTCGTGCGCGTACCGGAGCATGGGAACGCCAGTAGGAGGCAGGGAGGGCTCTTCTTTGACTCGGTCTTTAACCGACCGACCGCGTTGCAACGCCGAGACTTTACGCTTTCGTTACAGATTGTTGGATTTTGACACCGTAGTCTCTCGTCGACAACACACTCCAAAAAACGCGAAAGAGGCATCGAACAAAGAAAAGTGATGCTTCCTGCAATAATTCTTTCGTTACATTTGTATATTTTCAGACTTTGTTCTTGACTTGTAAGCACGTGTCTTTTGTATATGTATCTCCTTGGTAATTCAGATTAGTCACGTATATTTATATATATTATTGTTTTCTGAAAGAACTTTTGTTAATCGTATTAACGATTTCGAAATACCAATTTACCAATAACTATCTTGACTTAGTAAGTCACTTATAAGGTGAGTGTAAAAGCGATTTTTGACGTATATCTCGTTCGTGTAGCTTGGCCCACCTAAAGGGTTAAGAAATCATCCATGGAGACGGGTAAACTGTCAGCGGGTGAATTCACTCGAGCGGAATCTGAAATGGGGGTGTGCGTGCGATTCCGCCGAAAGCAAAATTCCGTCAAAATATATTGTGTCTCTGACGTTCTTAGCTCTTTGATCCGCGCTTAGTGACAGCGGCAGGAAGGATCAGAAAATTTAGGAAACCTCTCGCGAACAGCATGGGGGTCGTCAAGATTGACGCGAATGTGAAAACACGAAACTATCAAGGGACGAGTTTAAGGCGTGCTAAGCACGGAAAACCACCATGCAACCCTTTTCGGACGGGGATCCTTACCAACGCTTTTTAGCCCAGTGCCGAGAAGATTAGATGCAAGATATGCTGTACAAAATTGTGAGCGTGTGGTGACAGAGGCTACGATCATGCGAAAGTAATTTCAGTCTCATAGTGGCAGCGGAAAAGAACGATTTCCGAAAAGGGATCTTCAGAAAACTAGATTCTATTGTAGAACCAATAAGAAGAAACTGACCCATTGAGATTTATTTCTGTATTCTTTGTTATTTCTCCTATTTGATGTTAAGATTATTAGAACTTTCTTATGGTTGATGACTTTGCTTTCGAATATGCGTTTGCACAATTACAAATTAATAGCGATATATGTATTGACTATTACGGAGATACAGTCTATTACTCAGGTGTCAAAACATAAAATCGCTGACACCACTTGGATTGGTTGCAATATTGGACGTGGTAGCGCTATTGCTTTAAACGCGAGTTAAATTAGCACCGGCTTATAAGCCTAGAGATAGAGATAGAGATCGAGCGTACGATGGAACACTCCAAGAGTAAACTACAGTTAGATAAAAAGGCTGTTTGTTGGCGTAATAGCCGACGTGGCCAATCTAATTTCACGTGAAGATCCAATCGGCGCCGCATAATTGACCTAATCAAATTCTCTACCGTTGGTCGGTGACCGAAAAGCGTAAAAGCATCGGCGTCAACTGCCGTAAGTAAGCATGTCATCACGCGTTACGAACTTAGTTCTGCTCAAAAGACTTGGGAACCCTCCTCCCCTCTCTCCCTTCTTTCTCAGGCCAGTAGGACCAGAAAATAAGCAGATCCGCGAAGCAGCTTGAAGTATTTATTAAGATTCGCAACGACTCGTGATATCGCAACGCCCAGGCATCATTTTTATAATTAACCCAAATAAATCAAGCTAAAAATTCAAAACGCAAACAAAAACATCTTTTCAATCAAATTCTTATTGCATATAAGATTGAAATCTATAAATGAATATTTTTTATTATTTCATGTAATTGTAAACATATGATAATAATATACTAATGCGTAATTTGCAATAATAAATTCGCCAATTTACCATAAATCACATAAATCGTGTACGAGATTCGATGATGGCGGCCATGGGTGCGTGCGAGATGGGGGCATACACATCGGTACCCCGAGGTATCGGGCGAGAACAACGCGCGTCTACGGGGGTCCTGGTTAGGGCAGCCTAGACGCATATACGCGGATCGCTTTGCAAAAGATCCACAAACGCGGCGTGATGCGCGACCAATCAGCGCGGCGTGGCCAGCTGCCGTGTAACACAGACCGAGGCAGCATGAAGCCCTGGTTCATTCATCAAGACCCTGGTTACAGCAACAGCAGCCCCCGAAAAATCCCCTCCTCGTTTCTTACTTTCCGACCCTCACGTGCCCCTCACTGTCGCTGTTATTTGGAAATACGTTAAAATACATCTCGCGAGGACCGAACCGAGTTGGATATCTTTTGCCTGTTGATGTGTGATTTCTCTATCGTTCCTCGCAATGGTCTCCACGAAATGAGAACTTGGTGCAAGATAATAAATATACAATTATGTCCTGTCTAGGGAGGAAATTTAGGGAAATAATTTTATTTTTTTTCCAAGAATGTCCTCACGCATGCACAAGAAATCAGTATTTATCTAACTGCTGTGTTACAAGAAAGCATTATTTATTTTATGATTATATGCAGTAAACTAAGCGTAGCAATTGCGCGACATGGTACCAACGATGGCAGCAACGATCATCTCGTTAATAAGTATCGTCTCGAATTTGCTGAATGATGTCAACGGAGACCGAAACGAGGGATGTCTGCATATGAAAAGTCCTTTCCGACATTGTTGAAGGCTGCCGATTTGGGAACGTCGTTAAATTCGTAACACCGAACGGCCTCGTTGCACGATGTGTTCCCATAGTTCCCTGCTACGGTTTCTCTAGAATGCAATGCAATGGACGAGCATGCAACTGCTCGTTTACAGTCGCACGCATGCACGTACCGCATCCCCCACGCGGGATTTGCACGGTTTTCATTGGCTCGGTTAAGTTTGATTAATCTATTCGGGCACACCATTGTTCGAAACGCGGCCGACAATCCTATTGGTTGAAAAGGGCCGATGATGTGCACGCACGGGGGGCTGCATTGCTATTAAGGGGGAGCAGCCATCATGTTCGCGTGAACTGGTTCTGTATGTTTTTCACTCGTCCCTCGATTTTGCTTCCTCCCCAATGGTGACGGGAAGCGCATTGCGCATTTGTTGAGCGAATCCAAATATCTAAATAAATTAAGTAGTTGAGAATTGTTTTAATAATTCAAAGCAGCTAGCATCTGTCGGAAGACTTTCATTATTAAAAATGAATCAAGAAACCCTCCGCGTTGCATTATATATTCTTTTAATTGCGCCAATCATACTAATAACACATAAGCGGCGCGATTTTCTTTAATTGGCCTTACGTTGAGACATAAATCTCCGACACATCGTGAATATATAAGGAAGCATATTTTCGTTAGTTACACTTTTATTGCTGGTGTACTGGCAATTATGTTCAGTGACTGAAGCGATAAATCAGATTTAAAAAATTGTGATCTCAAGACACTTCTCGTGAACAGTTTGAGCAATGACGCAAAGCGATTATGACAAAGTGAAAGGATTTTGCATCATCGTACAATTAACTACTGTACAGAATTTCTGCGAGTGCCTTGAGAAAAATCATGCTCTGGAGGCAATCTGGAAAGTGCCAGAATATTTTGTTTTACTACTTTGTCCTCATTATTTAATGCTCATCAGAGCTGTACTCAGTCAAGTTGTTAAGTAATACCAGTAATTGCAGGTTGTAATTGATAATTGTATGGAAATATAACGTGCTATCGCGCATGTAGAATGAATCTCAAGAAAATCGCATTAGCCGTTTCATGTCGTATAAAATGACTTAATATTGCGGAAAATGCATGGTTCTCGAATATGTGTCGTGGCGCACAACGGGCCAGGAAGTCACGCAATGTACGCGCACGCACGGACTGACGCCGCCCCTAGATCTTCCATCGTGAGGGTGCGGTACAAGCCTGGGAGGTCGTCACACTTATCAGCTTTGCTGTTGCCGATACATCTGTTCTGGTTAGCGTGTTAAAAAACGCAACAGAATAAAAATTGGTTTGCGCGTTTAACAAAAAACTAAACGATAGAATTCGAAAAAAATTTATGATCAGCTGTCTAGAATAAATTGTTGCGATATATATTTGGAGGGAAGAGGAATATCAACGAAGCACATTTTATACATCTTTTATATTTTGTGCATTTTTTATATTTTTATAAAATTCTTGTCCTCTTGCTTAATTATTCATTATCACATTTTAATGCATTGTAAAAAACTCTAAGATTGGCTTTTTTAAAAATAAAATAATTTTCAGCTATTGTTTCGATTTATCACGTTGTATTTTTCTTTTGACTTGCTGCGAACGAAATAGCACATTATTCCGAATGACAAGTTTGCGATTGAGCAGATTAGTGAAGAAACGTTAAGTTAGTATTATAGTTCGCATGACAGTTCTCACGACAATATGCGATCATGCTGTTTTTGTGGCAGTCCTTGACCTACCACATCGCCATTGTGGTCGGAGCAATTCTGGAGCAACAGATTGGGGGAAGATACTTGGTAGGATTGGTGACGAGAAAGAGGAAGGCGAGCTTCAAAGGAACCGCTCGTGAAGCAACCCCGTACTGCGCTTATGGGGGTTGGAATATGGGCGGGGATCATTGAATAGCGAATCATGGAGGCAAGCGAGCGATATGTGGGGTCCGGAAAAAGCATCATGCGACGCAGTCCCAGATTTTCAAACGACATATTTTAACGCACCGCTTTTGGTTATTTAACGATCGAAATAATAAAACAAAAAATTTGATGAAATACATAAAATCTCAGAACACATTTCTGTGTACCATTATTCGTATTTTATTACTTTAGAAAATTACCTTTTCAAAGAAAAAATAAAAGATGACATCAGGTAGATGACCACGTAGACGCGTTGCGGATGATTGAAACATTTTCACAAAACTATTATCACAAATTTGTGTCACAAATAACCAAAATAAAAGAATATTTAGCGCAAAGAAAATTTAAATGTTAAATTTACCGCTTTTTTGTGTTCTGTCTTTCGAAGTATCATACATGCCTACATGTTAAGGAATCTTACCTCGGCGATCCTTTTTCAATTTTGCAAAAAGCGCAGTCCTCCGTCAGTCGTCCGATGATATAAATATAACGTAACAGGACGTAAATCCGCGACGGAGATCGAAATCCCATACATATCCGCGAACGTGCTTGCTCAATGAGGTATGAAGGGTTAAAGTCAAAGGCCGGTAGGGCGAATCATTGTGCGGAGGTACTTTTGTGTCTAGAATCGTGGAGACAGACAGAAGGAGAGAAAGAGAGAGGAAGAGAGAGAGGGATCGACCACCTACTTCGTCGACACAATGGGGCACAAATGCGTGGCGACAGGACCCGTAGATATACGGCAGGCTGATTGCTCGTTGTCACTGCGCAGCCGATTGTCGGCTCTTCGGGGTTCCGTAGAACCCTACGGTGCCCTCCCCCCTCCCTCCGTCGACCACGTACTGTCTCTTGACGACGGGCCCCGTGATCAACGACGACGACTTGCGGAGGCGGCTTAAAACCAGGAGATGGGTCTGACGATTCGGACCAATCGCGAATTATGTGTACGCGTTTTTCTCATAATCTGGCTGTATCTTTAAATATTTTTCAGCTCTCGTAAAATACCATGCGACAACATTGAATGTAGCACTTATTCTTGCGAGCAAAATTATTAATGACAAAAATTAGTATAAAACAAATAAATACGATAAATTCTCCGTAAAATGCATTTATTATATAATCTTGCATTATACAAGTCAGATGTTGACGGAGCGCTATGCGTGTTATATATACAATAATTATACGTAACTGGCCAATTAGACGATTTGTTGGGTAAAAATACACAACGTCGATCGTGATAGGAAAACATTTTTGCAAAGAACTTCTCTACGATTCACAACTATTATTAACATATAAATATGTACAGCCTCATCCGTAAAATAGACTCTCAACCTAGCTATATCCGCAAATATACATTTATAGATCGTATTTATATCATGTCGTTACTATAATAAGGCAATTCTAAGACGGTAAAAAGCACTGCCGTTGTACTAATTGCCCGTAAGTGCTAATCACTCTGTAATCATAACGAATAAATCTTTACGTTATTACGATAGTTAGAAATTTATGCGTGTACATCTATGTATATATGCACGATTCCTAACGTTTATATTATCATAAATTATGTAATAGTTTCATTCTGTGGAGAGAAGTATTATCTATAAAAGTGCTAGCATAAACTAAAGCGAGTATATTTGTGTATGTATATGAGATATTTACATCTGGTTGGATATTGTTCGCAAATACATCTATAAATATACATATCTATAAATATCTATAAAAAAGATCCTCGAAAAGTTTCAAATACTGCATAACACATTTTATATTTATCTCAATCGACACTTGTCGCACAGCGCCGAATGATTTCATATCTTTGCACGTACAAACGAGATTTATGATATATTTCACTTTGAACATACCATTTCTCGTTTTCGGAGAATACGTCAAACTTCAAATTTGCTAACGAATGCATCAACGTAATGAGAGAGACGTAATGAAAACTAATTCAACAACTTAAAAGCTAAAGAAAGAAAATCCTTAAGCACAAATCGTTCCAGGATAAGAATAAATATTTCCTCATCCAATTTAGTGTCAACTTTTGGAAACCATAGATAACAATAACAAGATTTAAAAAGAAACAACTTTTTAAATTTTTAGGACGTACTTTGTGATTGCATGTAATCGATCTTCACAACGTTGTTCTTCACAACAAAGTTCGTTCAATGCACTCTCCCGCAAACCTGCGAATCGATACTACCCAAGTATGGATATCCGCTCTTCGCCTCACTCGGACTGTGCGGCGTGACATGGGGCGTGACATGGGTCATCCCTGTCGAGACTGGCACCCCGGAGGTGGACGCACCATTCTGCACCATGCAAGCGCTCATGTTGGACGTAGTCGGGCTGACGCTGCCACCCAGATTACCCAGGTTGAGATTAGTGGATGTCAGATTGGAAGCAAGGTTGCTGCTGCCGTAATGGGAAGCGTTGAACAATCTGCAACACGCAAGTTTAAAAATCTACAAATAAAAAATACGAGAAACCAGGCGTATTGAAAAATCTTAAGGAACTATCAAGGAATTAATAAACATAATAAATATCTCTTAATAAACGTAATATTTAATACATTTTATATTTACATGATCAAATTGTCTTGGAAAATCTGAGAAAGAGTCTCCATCGAGAAGAACTTTTATCAACATTATGAAATCGTGAATACAATGGTCGGAGGTTCGTCAAGTATCGAATGTACAAAAGATTTTCTCACGAGTCATCGATATCGATCGGCAGTTAAAGGGAATATATTATCTGCTGATATTTGTAATTATTTCCCCGTTCGATTGTACGTTGAATATAAATTAACTATTGTATGCGCATATATGTACGAATATACGTGGGAGACGGGGTTACACCGCCGCGATACGACGAAATCAGTCGCAGCTACAATGGTGAAAGGTGTCCACGCGCGCGCGGTAATACGAAAATTAAATTCCAACGTGCGGTTCTCAAAGTGGTTACCGCCGTTTGCAAGGCGATACCGCACTCACATACTCGCACGCTCTGCGAATCGGTTAGGGCGTGTCGAGGGCGGCAGCGGCCGATTTCCAAATGCCGCCACGGTCCTTTCGGTACACCACCGTGATTAAGAATCTCGAATAGCGAGGGGCGAAGCTTCGCCTTTGCTTTCATTACCGTACTCAATCATCTCCTTTTTAAACATCCGGCTAAGGAGATTATCGCAATTATTTCAACATGAAGAGAGATTTGAACTGGTCGCACTTGTTTCATGAATTACAGGAAACTTGGAAAAATATATTTCATGTGTATTTTAGAGGATTAATGTATTTAGATGTTATTTCAGTTAGATGAATAAATATTCATGTAGTTTTTACTCGATGTTAAAACTTGTATTACTGACACGTCAAGAAAAAAAATGTAAAAACGTAAGATTAGACTTGTAAAATTAATTTTTAATTAAAACAAATTCGAAATTTTTATACACGCACATCGATGCATTGAGATAATAAAGCGTGTCGGCAACGCACGATTGTAAAGCGCAGTCGGCTCTTTGACCGTTTCACCATGACGGTTAAGCACCCTAAATCCCGCCGGTGTCGGACCTAGTTCGCACACATATAACTTTTCTTCCTTTTTCTTTTTTTTAGTTAGAAGGTAGTGCGACAGTTCTGGCGGAAGCCGCGCAATTTATCGACCGTACACCGTGACCGACCTACGAATCTATTTTCGTACGGAAGAGCGTCTTCTTCCCTCCGCGGCAACAAATCAAAGTTTTCTCTATAGTCGCATTAACGAATTCTTAGGAAGATTTCTAAGACTATTACTAGATAGTAGAAGCCGAAATTTACAGCTTACAATTCGCAAGAATTAAAATCACTCGCAAGCAAATAAGGCGGTATTTGCTTTAAGCTGAGAAATGTGAAATTTCATCAATATTATCGGGACACCTCGGGAAATCTCATTTCAGTATTACATTTTCATAATTCACCTTCTTTGGCGATCGCTTCTCTCGATGTCTCACACTTTCTTGAAAAGAAAATACTTTCAAGTATCATTTTCCTGTTCCCGCAAAGGAATGCATCGTTAACGTGACTCGAGGGTTCGTTTCGCGATGCTCCGCGCACTTTCTGCGCTGCCTAAATGCGAAACGGCAAAAACGGCGAGAGCCATCGACAGCAGCGAAATCGTTCGTTCGAGAGCTCGAGGGAGCCGAGCTTGGAGGAAGACCCCCCACGAGACAGAGACCGACGTTCCACCGGGGGTCCCGCGAGCATTATCCCGGATGTTTAAAACCGGCGAATGCTGCGCGCGGTCCACGTGATAGCACGGTGTGCTCGCAGGTGCTCGAGCGAGATGGAAAGCTCGAAACATCGCCGCGAGAAAGAGGCGCGCGCGCGGCGGCAACGCGCGGAGATAAAGACGGCGAGGCCGGGGTGTTTCGAACAATTAATTCAGCCATTGTGGCGTAATAACAGGTTGCCCCGGTGGCCGGGTTGCTACAGTGTGTTGTTACACGCCGAGCGGACGAGCCGATTCAGCAGGCGCAAGAGGAAAGAGAGAGAATAGAGAAGGGAAGAAAGAGCGAGGAGACCAGGAAGCGCGCGCGAGAGAGAGGGAGAAAGAGAGCCGAGAGCCAGCGGAGGGCCCCACCGACACGTTTTCTGTGTGGTCCTCAATTATGTTGCTTCTTGGGCCCCCGTAATGAAACGCTACCGGCTAATAATCCAATCCGGGTCTTGATCCTTCGGCGCTACGCGCCTTGGGTGCGCGTATCTGCGCCCGTGATCCAGCTTTAAGGATCGCAGCGCCCGGAGGGATGAAGGTGGACGACCGATCGCGGATAATCGTCGCGGGGGTGTCGTTGGTGCGTACGATCATACGAAGGCGCGTACCGATCGCAAAGGGTTCACTTTCTCTATCTCTCTCTGCCTCTCTTCCTCATCTCTCTGGTTCTACTTTCTGATGTGTTGACAAATAAATTGGGGGTGCGAAAATTGCTAAAACTTACCCGTAATTCTCCGGGGTCGCTCGGTGCCACTGCTGTTGCGCTGCGTAATAGTTCTCCCCATAATTGTAATGTTGAGAGTAGCCGGCAGTGGTGGCCGCAGCGGCAGCGACGCTCGCCTGCCCGTAACTTTGGTAGCTCTCGGCACCGCTGCCGTAATGCTGAGTCTGGAAGGATTGCAGAGTCATGGTGTTGAAGGCGTTCAGTTGCTGGCTGTTCATCTGTTTGCGAAGTCGTGCGCGCCTGTTGCTGAACCAGACTTGCACCCGCGCCTCCGTCAGTTTCGTTCTGCGAAAGTAAAGGTGACAAGCGCAGCGCGGTTATTAATGGAAAGAAGCATAGATCGATGATTCAATATATCGATAGTCGGGGATTCCTCTGACATTCCTCTGACGATTGGAAAGTAAATTTAAATTCGAATCGATTCTTGTTGAGCACAACTTGCATATTTAAACGTGTAATTTGTCATCTCCAAAACTCACTTTTGTGCGAGTTCCTCTCGAGTGTACACATCGGGATATTGCGTACGTGAAAAAGCCGCTTCTAGCTGTTCCAATTGTTCGCCGGTGAAGGTAGTCCTGCTCCTGCGTTGCTTCCTTTTCAGCGCAATGCCAGGTTCGCTCTCTGTGTCGGAGTCATCGCCACTACTACCACCAGCTATTATCAGAAAACAATCAATGATTATGTCACCGTGGATACTTAACTTTATCATTCAAGAATGTTTCTCTTAGATACATTCGATTAAAACAATTGTCAATTATTAAGAGACTTCAAGCCTAAAATAGATCATGTACACGTACACTTTGGTAGCGTGTATGTAATTTTGCACGTATGATCATGTCAAAATGTCGGTATCATAGTTCACGTGTGAAAGACGCGATCAGCGATCTCTATTTGAAAACAAGCTGCAATTTATGCATCTATAGGTGTCTTGAATGAAACATCATTTCAACAATAGATAATAAATTTAGCCTTCTTTCCTCATTTCGTCAAAATACCATGCATTATGCGAAAAACAATAAGTAGAACCGAGATGTAAACAGTTTTATTCCACGTGGGATTCTCGAAAGAAACATTAAACATCATCGATAGCTCCCGAGAGGAGAGACGTGAGACGCGCAAGTTCCTTAATAGCGGCAGGAGAGCATCTCTCGGTCCAGCACGTGCTGCACGTCAGATACCGAAGATAGGAAGCGAGTCGTTCACGCCCACAGTTCACACGCCGGTCTCAGCAACCCACCATTAAGACCCTTCTGATTACAGCCGTGCCCCGCCGAACCTATACTAAACTAAAACACCGGAGAAATTAGGGTCCGCCGCGAAGAAATTAAGTTCTTTGACATGTCCCGTCCCACCCGAGCTAAACGAAAGCCCGTGAACCGTTCCGAAGGGGAATCGTTGTCTGGCCCCACGAGATACTATTTATGGAATTTCGAGCTTGATTTGTAACCCTTTTGGGTCCAATTTGTTCTCCACGGTTTGTCCCCGTTACGTTGACCTCAACGACCACATCAATAATGACTGTTCCCTCGACGAAACGCATCATGAATAATATAATATGTAAAATATGCACTTCTAAGATCACACAAGTTTAATTTTAAATTAGTAATTTATTAACTTATTTATAATTGTTTCTTATTATCGGATCCTCGACTGATTTTCATCTGAAAGCACGAGTTTTGCAATTATAAATTGCACTTGACACTTTGAAGTGACATAAAATGTGGGGTTTGGAAAATGTATTAGGATAGCTTACTCAAATGTTTCGTGTATTTTCAGTACTCTCCAATATACAAACTTATTCCTGAACCAATCAAATAACGGAACGGATGTCTAAATCAATGGCACCTGCCCCATCGAGCGTCAGAATTTGAAAGAGCCACGAGATACTGGCGGTTCTCGCCAAATTAAAGACCGCCGCGCACTCGTAAATCGTCGCGACGCTTTGAGGAGCATACATAACGATTTTCGGGATCTTTAATGCCTTCCGCACACGAGCTATCAGCGCCCGGTATGCTTCCACGCACTTTAGAAGCGGACGTGTATGTCAAGAAAGTAAGCTCATGATTATATCGACACATTTTTTGAACAAACAGAATAGATTACGTGAACAACATTTTTCGTACCGTGAAAGTACTCGTAAAAGTTTTCATACCGTGAAAATATAAATAAATCACCGTTTCAGTGGCACGAAAATAAAATATCGAACCGATCGCCAGGAATACGTCCGGGCGCACGTCGGCGAGGAAGGGCCGTGAAGGGCTAAACAATTACCATGGTCGAAGGATGGCCATGCGAAAGACGATCGTCGTCTCGGACGCGGCGGAGGTCTCAATCACGAGTCTGCCCCGCAGTAAGAGAGATCTAAATCAATAGAGGGTGCCGTGGTACGCGATCCGCAACGCGGGCGAAACGACGACACGGCACGGGGTGTGTTGTTGGCGGTTTGTAAGATTAGAGGCAGGCGGCGGGCACGAAGCCGAAGAAGACCACACGCCGTGTGCCGCGTATATATGCGCGGTCCCTCCTCTCCGTCTCCGTCGCACCTCTGCACAGGAACCTCCGGCGTCCTCGTACCGTCCCGTTCTTTCTTCTCAGGTTCGACTGCTCCGTTCCTCGTGGTCGTTCCACCTGATTTCTTCTTTCACGTGCTCCGCTCCACCTTGCTCCGTCCTCCTCGCTAACGCCCGATCTGTCCGAGCTTGTCTTTCTCGTGCCGATTGTTCCTGCCGATTTCCTTCGTCGAGAGACAGACCGCGGAGTTATTTATCGCGCATGTTCTCGGCTACTGGAACCACCGGATGATCTTGCTTTCCGGGGCTGATGTTCCGGCGAAGCGAGAGAGGCACACGGAAGATGAATGATGCGCAGGTGATATGATTGGAGCGTATATTTGTGAGATCTCTTAAGTTTCTTCGTGTTGGTTGCGTCGCGCAATTGGCTAGACGGTCCACCATTCTTCATTTTTATTTCACGATTATGAGCATCATTTTTTCGTATCATTTATTCTTTTATTAATCGATTTTTTTCGAGAGAAAAGAGATAATGACGGAGGAGGGTGGCGAAAGAAAACGAGAAAAAATGTACTAATGTAGGAAATTAAATTACACTTGTGTAACCAGATATTAGATGAGTATTCCTAGAACGCTAGAAGCATCCTCTAGGCTGATATCCATTAGTATTATGTTATCCGACCGGGATGACGTGCTATTATCGCATTAGTGCATCAATCGCTCAAGTTATCTCACTCTTTCGCTTCATCCTGCGAGCTTCGCTGTCCGCGTCATAAGCCGATCCAATACATCGCCGACTTCGGTGTTAAACCATCACGCTGCGATCGAATAAAAAGACGCGCGAAGGTTCTACGTCCGAGATGCGCATTCAAAAAGACTCGGTCTTCCTCCGCTTCTTCTTCTTCTTCTTCGTCGTCGTCGTCGTCTTCGTCTTCTTTCCTTTCGCGGCGGTGCATTAGCGGCGGGAACAGCGCCTCTGAACTTTCTTCTTGTTTCTCCCCTTTGTCCGAATCATAATACATAATTTACCTGGCTTGCAAACGCGGCGAACGCGATAGAGATTGGTGTATCTTCCCCGAGACCTTTATCGACACGTTCATGATTGAATCGCTACCTTTAGAAAATTTTATTCTGACTTTTCTTATGAAATGCACGCTAATCTCACGTGATAAACAATTATTCAGAATATAGAAATTTTCAACGGAACGAAAGGCAACTATCCCTACATTACTCTATTTCTTATGTCAATTGCATGGGCGTTCTCATCAATTTTAGATTTCATTTCAAATTTAAATTAATCTTTGACGTTTTTGATATTTATATGTTTGATATCCTTTTAATTCCACTTTCAGCTTTGATATTTTTAAACGGTAATTATAATGGCAATATGAGGAAGATGAAACTCCCAGCTTTCGCAGCAACGAGAATAATCCGATGCGACGGAAGCAACAGGTCGAGTACCATGAGTTCTTACGCGAAGTTGCAATCTTGAGCATACGTCTAATCAAAACTAAATCTCCTCGACAAGGTAATAAACTCGACATATCTACGCACCGCGGGACGCCTAATATTTCTTCGCGCCCCTTACTGTCGGTAATAAATAAAAAAGCAAGGAATTCCCTTTACGTCCGCCGACCAGACCTATATTTCTACCGATCTCAAAGAGCCTACAAAACGGAATGCACCAGTGGGTAGAATTATTCCGTATAAATATCTGCGTGTATTGCGCGTTTGTACGTTATATAAATAAACACGAATGGATGTTACGAAACCATATGCGTGTCAATTAATTTGCATAAGGCATCGTAGCACAGAATTTTTCTATCGCAACTTTTTACGCGCACTGTAATCGATCTCTGCGCGTTAACGATATCTCTCCCATATATACATGGTGTAACATTAACGTATAATAAATAAGACGCAAACAATAATATACCGCGCGAGGTATCCACGTGTAATAACAGACCTCGGTCGCAACTAGTAATTGAACTTCTTATTACTTCCATCGAAGCCTGATAATTACTTTAACCTTTCAACTTTAGAAATTCTACATGGAAACGATAGAACGACTTCCTGATCGCATTACGCGCGACGCGATCGAGGGAAGATCGGGTCGCGTTTTGGATTCAGCGGGAGCACGCGAGCCACAGATCGTCGCCTTACCTCAATTAACTCGGCATACGGCTACGCTATAATTACGCTTATCGCTCGATTAACCCCGGGCGCTTCATTTACGTCCGCCCGGTGGTTTATGCGGTGTTAAAACGGCGGATATCGCCGAGAAGGTATCGTGTAGGAAGTCTCGATAGTTTTGGTAGATTCGACAATCTCGCCGATATTATTCAAACTCTATGAAACTCACCGAGGATACCGTCGATGGAGTGGTTCCCCCTCCGTGGGTCTTCGCCAGGACGGGTCTGATTCGCTGGTCCACGCAAAAGTCTTGTGATACTGGACACCGAGGGTGCCGACGCTTTGTCGCAGACTCCATCCTGCTGGCAGAACCGCGTTGGACCAGTTAGCATAATTTTTCTATGTTTCTCTCATAAACATTGCTATTTGTTGTTGAAAACTCAAGATAATAATACCGTTAGGAACTTGAGAAAGATATTTGAAAGAAACTACAAGATATGCGTTTTTTAACTGTTCGTACATTTTTACATTGCACTCAAATTTCTAGAATTTACTACAAGATATGCGTTTTTTAACTGTTCGTACATTTTTACATTGCACTCAAATTTCTAGGATTTACATTTTAGAATTGTACACTATTGTACTATTGTATCTATCTCTGTGATTCATAATGTACTATAAGTTTGTAATATTTTCTGATGTATTTATCAATCTCGTGTAGGAAAGCAATTTCTTGTTTCGAAATACGTCCTTCCGCCATTTGAAAGGAGCATAGTACGAGCATACGGACGATATCAACGGACCTTTATCAGTTTATCGCGTATTTCCCAGCTGAAGATTCCGGGATTCTGCCGCTTCAGATCCTCGATCCTCGCCTCGACTTCCGGCGTGGCGACTCGCGGTTTGCTGCCACCGATTACGCCAGGTCTAATCGATCCCGTTTCCTGATACCGATTCAGGATCTTCGAGACACAACCATGGGAGACCCTCAGCTGCCTCGATATGACGCACGGTCTGACGCCGGCCGCTGCCATCTCGACGATCTTCAGACGGATATGGTTCGGTAATGGACGGCCGTTGATGAACACGCCGCCCAGCTGGTTCACGCGACCCTGTCCTGCAAAAGGTAACAACGCAACCCGTTTACATTAACCATAATGACGTTTCATTGCCGCAGAAGCGGCACGAGTGTGTCACGAGTTACACGTAATTAATAATGGAACAGACGGAGGAATTGTCACAAGATCGGTGTCGGAAACTTCAAACGGGGATGACGTCCGAGTTATCACCTCGGAAAGAATAATTTTCCGGGCAAATGTGGAAAACACAATACGTTTGCATGTGCCATTCTATAGCGGAATAATTATCGTCGTCCGAACCCATGCGAAAAGCTGAACGCATTACGCCACGAAACAAAATGAAAAGAACCATCATGCGCATTGGACGGAAACGCGATCGGAGTAAAAATAGCTTGTTTTCTCGTTGCCGATACAATGAGACAAGTAGCGCACACAAACGGCGCGGCCATTTTTCTAGATGGGAATGAGCGGTGCCGGACACACAAAAGTCGCAAAGAAGAACGGGAGGAGAGGTAAACTGACGCGAAAGAGGACCGACTTAGCGTGGACAAAGCGCGGCGACACGCGAGGTGCCACTCAAACGCCGCTAATTACCGGTAATTAGCCCGCTCCCCGACACCCCCTTAATTAACTTAATTATAATCACGAAGTTAAACAAACGGCGTTACACGCGACGGTCGTCGGGACAGCCCTTGGTCGGCTAAAGAGGAGCAAAGAAGCGGAATGAGATGCGGTGGCTTTTATGAGGTGGCCCTCGCGTGCTTCAGAAAACCACGAAGAGAGACGCGCCACGAGTTACGGCCCTGGTTTTGCGCGGAGCAGTAAAAGCCACGGACGAAGGTTGAAAGAGCGCGGGAGGGCGGCGGGGGCGCAAAAGCGGCCTTAAAACCTCGGTGGGCCTTAAAGTGCTCTCGCGCTCTCGCGGGGACAATGAGCGGCCTCCTCGACGGACATACCGGGGGCACATACGCGGCCGTATTCTGCACCCGCGCGTATTTACATAAAGGGAGTTTTGCATGAGAGACGCGTCGCGAGAAGAGGCGCGCGCTTACATGCGTTTCGCAGACGCTGCGACTGCTGGTCCAGGGATTTGACTGGTCGCGGCGCTTTCCTCGTCGGAACGTTGAAACGCAACGGTGAATAAATATTATAACCGATTTATCGATGATGCATATTTAATAACGAGTATTTCCCGATGATGCCAGATTTATATTTCTGCCAGTAATCCCCGACCGAGCTATGCAATCCTGTTTTACCTAATCATCCCGAGACAGTTTGCTGACGCGTTTCACCGCAACTCTCGTAATAATGTCTAAAAAAACCAACGCTGCACCTTGCGTTACGATAAAGCTCGCTTTTTACTTTTTGAAATACTCGCTGATGACAGAA
This sequence comes from Ooceraea biroi, assembly GCF_003672135.1. Lineage (NCBI taxonomy): Eukaryota > Metazoa > Arthropoda > Insecta > Hymenoptera > Formicidae > Ooceraea > Ooceraea biroi. The sequence goes on along the minus strand of NC_039514.1, from coordinate 13,574,104 downwards.
ACCCAATGAGCAACGGAGGCAACCATGCGCGACGGGTTTCAGCTGCGAGAACCGAGATTGTAACTCGTGAGCCGTCACGAATCCTGGGCACCCGAAACATTTTCGCGATCGTACTTCGGGATCGCGCGTGCGCGCGCGCACCAACGCAACGTCAGTTCGCGATATATCCTCGCCGGCTACCTGCTGCGAGAGCAACATGCCTAAGAGTCCGCTAATTACCACGGCGTAATTCAAAAGACGACCCCCTTCCTGGGCGCGTCCAGCTCTCTGGCACAAAAGTAGTCCCGTTTCGTCGTTCATCACGAGTCCCAGAGATTTACATCCCCCTCCGCTCCCTCGTTTACCCCCTGCCGCCCCCGCCGCCGCCCGAGAACACTCGCGTTGGGTAAGGACATATCCGCGAGTGCGTGCAACACACACGCTCCCACACGCACGTCGTGCCGGCGTGTATAGGCCGGGTTACGGTCCCGCCGGACACCTCTCCGGTATATGACGTCAGTCAGGCCGCGGGGCCCGACGGGATTACAGGCAAGATCAAAAGGCGCCGACCGCCGCCGCCGCCACCACCGCCGCTGCCGACGACGACGATGCGACGAGCTCTCGGTGCAAGATGCACACTGCGGATACTCTTTGCGTGATTTTCGGGAAAACTGAATGATCCAGATAGCTATGTAGGAGGCAAAATATTAATTGCAGCAAATAATTACGGAAAGAATTAGAAATACAAGAATTCTCTGTATATAAATATAGCTAAAGAAATTACTGATCGAACAAAATTGACGGATTTTACTGAAAGAAGAGAAAGGAGCCATGAGGCGTTTTCTTTCATCTTAATAGCCTTATAGGTGCCAACACCAATGAAGGAAAAATAATGTGAGAAAGATAATTAGAACCAGCGCCAATAATAATCAATCAATTTTCTCATCAAGATACCCACCCAAGATTGCAGAGAATTATCGAGGAATTCGTGCGATGGCGAGGTGAATGCCAGGAATTCATGGGCTACCATTCGTCGCACGTGCAAGATGTATGATGCATATGCCCGGTATCCGTGCCATCGACCATACCATTGCGCTCGCTCGCGTCAGAACGTATTTTTACGAAGTCCAATCGTAACTCCAGTCACGGAATCGGCACTCGAACGCACCGCCGTGTGAGCCAGCCCTTTACCCGCGTTTTTGTTCCCTACTCGCCGATGAATATTGTTCGGCGCATTCTTGCGAAACGTGCCGCTCGCGAGTTTCCCGTTCGCGTCTCGCGCGATTAGTCCCGGCATCAGTCTACATGGCTATTTTCCTCGATAGGATACCGAAGTGGCTTACTTCTCCATGAACGACGAACGTTCAATGTTCCAAAATGATGAACGCGACGATGAATGAAGCAAGAAGGAAAACATGACAAAGAAGTGTACTCTCTTTCTCCAAGACTTCCCCTTTCTTAATGGCGTAACGGGCATACGGCGTAAATTCGGGTGTACAGAGTGACCTATCCCCCGCAGAACAATTTAATTCGAGCAGCTGCTGAGTGATTTATGTCTTCACGCAATTTATTATAGCACAATCGCGGTGGTCATCTTCGCGGGGCTTTGCCGGTGCGCGAAACGGAGCGAGGAAATAATCTCCAGCATGAATTATTGATAGCGGGCAATTGATTTTCAGCGATTAGACTTAATGCCCATGATCCGCGCGCGACGTGACGCAATGGAGGACCGGGCCCCGCCGTCTGATTTGAATTCGCCCGACGGAGCGTCGCGCATCGTTAATTTTTACCTGCGAGGCAGCGCGCGCCCGCCGCTCTTAGACGGGACTTAGAGGAATCCCCGAATAATTGCGGCGCGGATCGCCGGGGCCGCTCATTACCCGGCGCGTCCGGACGCGACACAGGCGTCAATTAAACCTTTTTCTCCGGATCGGGCCCGGATAAATTATTACGTGCGAAGGGCCAGCGCGCGGTTATCTTGCGACCGCGACATTCGCAGTTCACGCGCGCCCGCGCGAGCCGTGCAATTATGCTCGCCGCGAGATTTTTCCGTATGCTAATGCGTGCCCTTGTCGCAGCTGCTTATCGCCCTTAAGCCACGGGGTAATAACAGCATTATCTGGGCATTAATTGCATGTCATTAAGAACACGCCGGAGTACGTGCCGATCGCGCCAATTTTCGCGCGTGATGAAGTGCACGGCGGAACGTCTTACGGCCTACGCAAATTACGGGATCGTTAAATTCGTTATTCGAGGCTCTTAGCTGATCACCATCCAATCTCGAAGCCGCTTCAACTGTCTCATCTTTTCATCTGCCATCGTTGATCGTCGGCGAATAGATCAAGTATCTTTACGACGAATAAAATGAAATATATTTCAATATATTTCGTGTTTATATGTATAATAAAATTACACGTGTACACGATTAAATATAAAACGTATATAAAAAGTATAAATAGTTTATTTTGTACTCAAATTGTTACATTACATCTTATATTTTTCACCAATTACACAATGCAACTGTAACAACAATCACACACAAATATTGGGACACGTATGAAAGATTGCAATGCTGCAAATAATCTATTAATAATGATCAGCTATCACTATACTGGCGAAATCATTAGCTAACATTCTGGTATCACGACAAAATCAGTGCGTGCCTTTTTCCCAACCCCTGCCCTCTCTGTGTCGTCCCCTCGTCGCGAGGGTTTCAATGCCGACAAATGATCGCCAAGCGCGCGTCCGAACAATCTCGCGAGGGTGAGGGGTTAAATTTCTGCGCGGCACGGCGCAGTGCGGGAACGTTTCGTCAATTACGCAATCTGCCGCGATACACGACTGCGATCGTCACTATAGGCGGTCCCCGATGGCAGGAAGATGAGAGCGGAAGGTACACGCGCGTACCTGAGTGGGAGTAACCGCATGTACCAAAGGGATGCATGTACTTAGCGTGCGGTGTGAGTTCCGAGTCGCGCCAAGGCTTCAATCAACGTGCCGTCGCCCGGGGCCTATCCGATATCAGGCATTAGGTACCCACGGGTCCGGGGTACGTACCCTCCCCCGGACTCTCCTCCATGCCGTTCCGACGCCCACCACGCGCGAGCCCGAGCATTTTACTCGAAAGTGCGCGAGTCCTCACACTTTTCTCCTCCTCCACCTCCTCCTTTTCTCTCGGAACGGTGGATAAACAGTTGAGATTTAAAAATGCACGTGAGAGAAAGCGATCCCGATGGAACGTTCTGGAGATGGCCAGCGTTGCGATTCTTATTGGCTCTTTCGCGCGTCGAGTCGCATGCAGAACGATTAAATGAACTCGTTAATTATATAAGTTGATAAATAAGTTAAATATCCCGTTCTGAAAGAGAGAAAACGACGGGCGTAATTGTAAAATTATAGAAATATATGATATACAGGCGTTTTACGACGTTCTAAAAATTAATTTTATTACGTTCGTTGTAAATTATATTAATAAGAATTGTCTCAGTCTTGTATCGCTTCCGCACGAATTTGAAATGTTAGTCATCCATCGAATACACTAAGGGAAATAAGTAACGCATTCTTTCGTTCTCGCAAGGACTCACCTCTCGAAATTTACATGTCGGCGTTGCACATTGTTCCGTAACTCATAAATTACCCAATGCGGTACGACACACGGACTTCTGTGCGATTACTTATGCGCGGCTTCTCTTTCCAGGGGTCTCTAAATCATTATCGTCGACGATACGCGACACACGTTGCAATTGCGAAACTTGACTTCTGTACGGATTAATCTTTATAACCGGATTACGTAATGACGGTAAATCTCGTAAGTTTTCGCGTACGCTAAGTCCTCAGACTGAATTAATCGGTCGTGCCGATCGCGTATCGAACAGTTACGGCGTTATAAAGATGGCAGTCGCGCCATTGGAAGTTGCACCGGCGGCCAGCGAATAATTCAGTCAAAGCGCATCGTAAAACCATTAACATCGGCTGTAAAATATGCGCGGCACCGTTGTGGAGACGCCGGCAGGCGTCGTGCGTTGCTCGTGAAACTCGTACTGACGTTAATTGCAAGATCCTCAATGAGGAAGAGTTTCTGAGAATAGCAGAAGACAAAGTGGCATAATTTTTGTCTTTACGGAGTGGAATATCGGTAAAGTTAACTTTTGCAATTCTAAAAGAGAGATCTCAGGTTACTGAAAAGTGTCGATGCATTGAAAATCGGCCCAAGGTGTCAAAATAAAGACGACTCAATTCTTCATAAATGTGCTGTCAAATCTTCTCGATACACAAGCGTAACAATCGTGGAAAACGTTATATTTACATTTTATTTTTAAATAATCTGGGAAAAATTATTCTCTCTTTCTACTCAGTTCTAAAAAGTCGCATTGATTGTGCCTTATTCTTGTATAATTCTTGTATATAACTAAACAATTATTAATTTGGATTTCTGGATTCATTATTTCGCATTCGAAAACACGATAAATACGCATTATGTCTATTTTCAACTCGCCGAATTGCTTAAACTTCAAGCATATTCAAAATTATCATTGTGAGAGTCTCTTTCACAAATAACTTCTCTCTAAAATTGTTATTAATTTTGTTGTTTATGAATATGGGGATTATACATTCATTTATAATTGATATTGTTTTATTCCATGTCTAGGTTTATAGAATAATTAAAAAGTAAATCATTTAGCACGCTCTTTGAAATCGGGACTGCCCGATGTTGACAGCATTTTTGCCACCTTTCTTTCACATTTCCGAAGTACTGAAAGACAAATACCTGAGACACGGTGTATGACAAGCAAGTTTATTTTTTAATTAGCCGTGACTCATCTTAACTGTCTCAGATGTTTGTCTAATCTAATCAACTTAACTAATCTAACTAATCGGTCGCTAATCGATAACAGCTGATGCGTGGGTCGACTTGACGAGAGAATCCCGAATTTTTTGGAACACTGAACATAAAAATAAATAAAAACATAAAAATATATAAAAAACATCAGAACCCGGGCTCTTTGTTCGAACTCATAATCGTTCAGTTATCAAGTTGCTTGCTCCATGCATCGCATTCGTTCCTTGCGAATTTCAGTGCAAACTGTTACTTGCAGTCTGCTGATTGCACATTGTATATAAATTATACATTTTGTAAATAAACTAATTGTGCCGTTATCTGTGCTTGTCTTGACTCGTAAGTATCTACCGAACTCCAACAACTTTCAATAGATTGTTCAATATTACAATATTTTACACAATGCCAACAATAAGTAAATAAAAACTTAAAGTATATATTTATGTAGTCAATGAAGACAATTATGGTGAAACCATTGTCTAGCTAAATGATTGTCCATCTATCAAAATCCTTACCTTGAAAAGGATATCCAGTGAAGTAGGGTGCCATGTTGAGAGTACTGACTGCCATCTAGCCGTTCCTGTTTCCAGGAGGAATCTCCCTCTCCCTCTCTCTCTCCTTCACCAGCAGCACCACCACACCAAGAATCCTCACTTCCCTCGATGAGTTCCGATCACACGCGATTCACAATCCGAATCCTCCACTTCCGGACGCGTCCCGGCGAGAACGGCCTCAGCAACGACGACGAACAACAGTCCTAGAGTGACAACTTGAGAGACTTCCACCGCAAAGAGCGCGGAACGACCGAGACTCGTTTTTTAAATTTTTTGCTACGGCGCGAAGCAAGACGGGACCTGTTGTCTGCGGGGTCTCGAGTCGAACTGTCGGTTCCTGCGGTCAGGAGCGTGTAAGGGTACGCAAAGAGCGGTACGAAAGGCAGGCACGAAAGAAGGAAAACCTCCGGAGGAAGGCTCCGCCTTCGTTGTGGGCCCCCTTCATAAGGCGACTAGCCGTCGGTCCCAGCCGCGCTCTTTCATGGCTTTAGCGGTGCCGCTGCATTGGTCACCTGTCAGGTGATCTCGGCACGTTGGAGGTGGCCGCACCACCGGCTCCGCCTTGGAGGAACAGATCCTCCACCACCCGCGACCCAACAACGACGGCGGTCGTCGAGTTTGCCTCTTATTGTTAGCCTATCCTTCCGTCGAACGGCGATATCGATATCGCGAGATTCCCGCGACCGATCCGCACCGATTTCCTTTGCGGATTCGACGCGGCTCGCGGTTTATGATCAGGAAGAATTCGAGAGAAATCGTCTAAACTTGTCATTAATTTCTTATATGAATATATGAGAAATATATCATTTTAATAAAACAGTTTTCAGCATTTTTTATGACATACGAGAAATACGCAGACTTGTTTGTTATTTAATAAATATATGCAATTTAGAGCAGAAGCATTATTAATTTTGCCGCTGCTTTGTTCGTGACTAACATCGAACGTAATTGCCATCATGCTCGTATTATTTCTCCAAGCTGCAATATTTCCACAAATCTAGATGTATGAATAATGATCTTTCTTTTTCTAATAATTTTCATAATAAATATAAAGTACATCACACTACGTCGTGCTTCATTACGTACGTGATGTCTCAGTTGCCGATTAATCAACAACGCATTTGTCAATGCGAGACAGTTACCTATAGCGATTTTAAAGCGGTGCTTCGAGACCGCAATACAATTTGTAAATTTACCGCCGATTTCGTGATAACGTAAAAATACGATATAAATGTAGTCGATATCTAATTTGCTTTTGATTCACACGAGCAGTCGCGGCCGTCGACACTCTCATCGTGAAACCCGCTCGACCACCTCCATGCCATCACGCATCGCGTGATCCCGCCAATGAGATCGTGCAAGGTTCAGAGGAGCCCGCTGCTGCGCGCGTACACGCTCCCGCGGCCGCGATTCGGCGCGCATCGTTAATTAAAATTAATTACGTTTGCCGAGTAATCGCGCGTTTAATTGAATCGCGGGATTCCACCGCGATTTCAGTGCCCGCCGCAACCGCTGCTGAAAGGCTTCCGCCCGCAGGGGCGCAAGCGGAAAATGGAACGGCGGAATCGACATTTTGCACGGACACGCTCCTTTACGTGTCCTTAATTCTCTCTCATGCCGGCATATGCCGGCGCATCGCGCGGCACCGCCGATCGCGACGATACCGTCGTCTCCGTTTAATTAACGTCGATCGTAATTAATGTCGTAAAACGCACGCCGTGCGTGCGTGTGAGAAACGTCGCCGAGGGACGGCCGACGAAAACAGACGACGTCGGAGCGAAGAAGTTTCAGCGAGTTTCGCCGATTGCGATTCCCGCAGGCCGCAAAAAGACAGATACGTCACGAGGCGTATTCTGGAACGCATGCAGAGCGGTCGCCATTTCTTTCGTCCCTCTCTTGGGACATTAGACATTTCGGACAGGTTCCCCGCCGCGGCGAAACCACCACGTCTGATTTGCGTGTAATCACTTCGGACATTGGCCGAAAAGCCGCGAGGACTCGCCCGGACGAGCATCGCAATCTGGCACAATGGGCCTTAGATCCCGCGCTGCATTAATGCACGCGTTAAGCCCCGACGCGTATCGGCTGCGACGATTATTCTGTTTGCTCGCGCAGGGATAGCGTTTCGAATGAAGCGCCGCAATGAAACATTGCGCGATGTGTTAAAGATGATTCTGAATACGGAAGTAAGCAACATTTTATAACGAAAGACCCGAAATCTTAATGAAATCTCACAATTTTTAAATATCACTCTGAGAGCAATTTATGTTCCCATCTTCTCCAGCACTCGTTAAACAATCGTTGCACCATATTTTTGATATCTTTTTAGTTTACTTCATAAAGAACCTAAAAATGAAGTGAGCGTAATTTTTCGAACAATCGAAATGCAGATGGCTACTCATATTATAACAATCTCGCAATGATATTCGTATCGACGCGCTTGAATAAATAAAAATGATCGCGACGTTTGCAATGTCAACGCAGATAACAACGCAGGGATCATCGCGTCGCCCCATTACGAAGGCCAATTTAATTTATCCGAGTGAAGAAACACGCATTAGCCGGCGCGTCGATCAACGTCGGAATTTTCCGCGAGGATCACGCGGGCTAATTAATTGCGGTGTCGGCCGACGCGCGAACGCATTAATCAGCATCGAGCGCGAAACAGACTGGAAGGCCCTTTACGCGAAATTTATGCGCGCCCTTGCCGCTCGCGCGCGAGAGCCACCACCCCGATCGGACACGCTGTTGCGCCTTGCCGCGCGTCATTAGGGGGATAATGCATATCTTAATGATTACGAAACGAAACACTGACAACGGACTGGATACGTATAAGTGCGCCGATGAACGGCGTCCGGCCACGGGCGCCCGTCCGCCATCCGCCAACGAAGCGTCGTCCCACGCTCCCGCAATCAGCTCCCCATAAACTACAATCACGACACGTGCTATCGCGCCGCCCGGTGCATCGCGCGATGCACTTCTTGAAAATAGATGATAGCCCAGAGTGGATTAAATGCCTCACGATGGATTGGAGGTGTACAGGGTGTTCCAGGAATTTTACGCTACCGCGAGGCTAGCTTCTCTGCGACGAGGGTAAGAGGGGGTTGATTTAATTGGAATTAATTGGAAAGGAAAATTGTAGGATCGTTTCAGCGACGAGAGTGGATCAAGAAGTGAACGTTTAACGGATCAACTTGCGGGACTGCGAATTAACGACATTTTATTCTGCAGGAGACGCTCATCATCCTCACCGTTAACGGAGTCCGAATGAAACACGCGCTTCTTACGAATACCGTAGGCGATATTCTCATTAACGCTGAAATGGCTCATTGTCTTGCTCGAGAATGTGTAAGAATCCGTTCCGACCGCGAGATTCAACCTTCACGCCTAAGATTCGCTTTGCACCTGTCACGCGGGGTACGCACAATCCGCCTGTTGTCCCCGAACGCGCCAATCCCGGGGAAACACGAGCGTGCCCGCGAATATTATCGCGCGTAAAGTTAATTATCGTCGACGACGGTGTTACGCGACGACAGCGAGGGAGGCGAAAAAAAAAAGGAAGATGAGATAGGAATGGCGGACGTATTCGCACGACGAATTCGCGCCGGCGGAGTAGGTTGTAACGGTGTTATGTACCATTAAAGACAGCGAACACACCGCAGCTTTTATGCGCTGTGGAAAATCGCGAGATTGTACGGGGACATTAGCGCCGAAGCTCGCGGATTCTAATAATCGTCGCTCCCACGACGGTGCACACGCGAGGCATTTTCGGTGCACTTGGCCGTGCGAATGCAGCCCGCGAATCGAAATTAAGAGAAACGGGGATAATGCATGTACAACTCATGTCAAACAGATTGTTCCACTGAAGATAAATTACAGTTAACACGCCGACCTGCGGAAACGCAGCTTGTTCGGGCAACGTATCTCCCGGACGATCATCGCCACGTCTCAATCAATGATCGTTCATCACGGACGACCTGCAACTTTTACGCGGCCAAATTCCGCACGGAAGATCTATAATTTCCTGCGAATGTCCACCGTTCGAATGATCAATCGGTCTGCCGGGATCGTGAACAATCTCAAGCACATGACAATTCCAATTCTGCGATCGCGTATATCCCCCGATGTGAGGCAACCTCGTTCGGTTTAGAGGAATCCTTTTCCCTCGGGCACGCGTCTCTCTATGCGACCAGGTCGATCAATGACGACGAGGTGTCAGAGGTGTCTCCGTATGAAAATCGTTCCCCTGGGACAATCGTGCATCTAATTGTTACCTTTTTCACTAGGAGTGAGAGCGATGTGTCAAAATTTCTCGGGGACATTGGCGTTTTTATATCGAGAAGATCCTTGGATGCGATGAATTGTTATTTGTCGTATGTCAGAAACATACAGAAGCAGGGTACATGTTTCACAATATAAGTGTGAGATGATGTAGTCTTATCAAAGTGATAAACGATCATCATGAATTTGAGTATACATACGTACCCTTTTGTATCATACAAATTGACATTTCAGAAAAATATATTATAACAACAATACTTGTTTTTAATTGTATCTGGTTAGTTTTGTGTTTGAGATATATGACTGACAAGAATTTGCTAAAAATAAGAGTTGAGGGAAATGTTAAAATATTTAATATTATTTTACCTTTATTCTTGCCTCAAGACGCCATTTAAAGAAAATCCATTTCACGCTTTAGAATAACTTTGTTAGGAAGACCCTTTTTGAAGGATATTCTCAAGATCACCATGATCCTCTGGGACTTATTCCGCAGGATGAGCTCGTAGGAAGCAAGTTGTCAAGAATTTTGAAGCGAAAACGTGTCTCAAACACGACAACGCTCTTAATCATTTGTCCATTCACCCACTTGCTTGGGGATGCGTTTATTTCTTCTAACTCGGTCAGCCAACTTGCTACTATTACTTATCCATTGATATATTTTGACAGGGTGCTTAATAGTAGACAGTGGCAACAGTTTACCCTCCCGCAGACATCGAAACGTTTTCGACAATTTGTTCATGGGGGTATCAATGGGGGACGTGATTCGCATGATTATTAGATTCACAAAAAACAGCATGTCGCATGAATGTTCACAGCAGGCTTTAATAAAAGATAGTGTAGGTTTTTGTAAAAACTACAATATAAAATTTTGCCTCTAAAAAGTCATTTTTTGAATTATAGATCAATCATGTTTTTACCCGCGATGTAGAATTTGGGTTTTCTATTATATGTTTCTTGTAAGCAGAAGCTTGAATTAATAAAATCGATCACGATACAAATAACTTTTAAATTGCAAATACAAATTACGTATTAATAACGTGACGTAAAACTAATTACGTAAGTTGTGAAGAAACTTTCCCGGGGCAAATTATACTCGTTAATCATTTTTCATAACGTCTAAATAGACATAGATCATGTTATTCGAAGCATCATCTAGAACAGTATACATTAAGCCAAGTAATCGACGAGAAGTTGATAAATTTCTGGTGTTCCGGTGCGCACGTGCAACATAGTGCGCAGGCGAATATTACCGGCTCTAATCTTGCACGGTACAAGAGATCGCAATGCTCCAACCTTTAAGCCATAGATCATCCGACGATAGGCAGGTCGCATGTCTCGAACATTGTTGCGAGACCCGTAGCAGGGCGTGAGACCAAGTTGATATCCAGTCGCATTGATCAAGTGTGATGTGACCAAGATTTAATGTCGACGATCTTAGAACGTGACGATGTTACAATGGCGCAATCGCGAGTGTCGCAGCTTAATGATAGGCTCGGTCAGTTCGAAGTTTCGGAGGAACTCTTTCTTCCTCCTTCCTGTCGAAAAACATTCAAAGGGTCCAGGAGATGTGCGAGCTAAGTGAAATCTTATTTTCAATGGCGCGGAGAGCCGATCCCTCTGACAGACCGCGGACGCGTCGGTAGAAAGTTAATAATCCGCAGCGTGCCCACGAGGCAAGGGGGCATATATCTATATCCGCGGCGAGGCTACGTCACCACGAGACCCCGTAAGCTGCGGCGGGGACCGAAGCAGGATGCAAACCATTAAATAACAGCTCGCGGGGTGATAGATGGGTCGCATGCCGATCGTTCTTGTTGGCAAGGCCCATTAAAGCGCGTGGGTCCAACTCCGAGTTGGGACTCGCATTTACACCTGAGCTCCGACTACCACCATTACCATCATCACCACTACGGGCACACGGGGCCCCGACGGAGATCGAGAATACTGACTGGACTGAGAAGGGGATAGCTGGGGAGGTGTCAAGGGAACGGGAAAGCGAGGAACTCGGACCCCGAGACCTGGCCCGCAGTTAATTGCCAGCATTTAATGAGCGCTCTTTGACGCGCCGCGCGAACCGCTGGTAAGGAGTAGTAATGGCCGTAGAGCGCTTTCCTGACGACTTTCGCGTACACCGCGCGTGTGCGCCGACTTTGGTACCACTTTGAGACCCGACCGGCAAATAAAACTGCTCGGTCCCTATGGCATTATCCGGCCACCACCGGGCGCAACATGACCCACGCATCGACGAACACCAATCCGCACGATTGAGATATTAACGAGCATTCGTGCTCGCGCGGAGAATCGTTTTAGCAATGTTATTAGATACTCATAGGTGATTTTTTTTATAGATCTATGGATTTTTAAATAGAAAGGTTTTTAGTAACTTGGAAGCGAAAGCAACGATTTTTGCAAAGTCGATACTTGTAATTCCTTGTATAACTGTTCGAAAACTTTGAAAGCCTTCTATTTGGAACGAAGATTGATGAAATATGTTTAAAATACTAATCTACTCATTTTGGCGAATGTCACATGCAGATAATCGCTAACCTATAGAATCCTGAACAAAGCGGAAACCGGAAAAAGTTATTCTTTATTTTTCTTTTCTCGGTTTACTTAATGTCATTTATTTTACCGAGTCAACCCGAAGCCACTAAATGGCAGTAGTGACAATAGTGTCAGCGTCACGACAAAGCTTTAAAAAACCATACCGCCATTTTTCCTGGAAAGCATCAGCAAAAATATCAGTATTCTCATTTAGTGACCACAATAATGGTCAATGGAAATCGTTTGTTAGCAATGGTGTATTCTTGCCGAAAAGACCCGACAATCGTCAAGACCAGATTCTTTATCTGCGGGAACTACTCTGATCTCTTCTACCTGCTTGTGGTCAACATGCGGTTTTGTTCTGAAAGGAGCTTGAAGCATTGTAGCTAAGTATGTTTAAAATTACTGATTCTTTGCGATGGATGACGATAATATTTCCTAGTAAAATATTTGAAATTATATTGTTTTTTTACATTATAAAAACGTAATAGAGAGATTATTTATTATTCGATATACTATTATTTGTGATAAATAATAGAAATACACATATTTTGCGAAGAACTTATACTAAATTTTTAGTATTGCATATTTTTATGTTGAAATATAAAATTAATATATCTAAATTTTACATATTTATGTAGATAATAAATAACAACAGTCGGAAGTAGCATTTGTTGGTAAAAACAAAATCAAGATATAAAAATGATGATTCCTATATACCAAAAGTTTTTTCAGAAAAATGTTTTTTCGATAACTTTATTGATTAAATGTATTTATCTTGCATTTCGTCTTTTCTGCAATACTGTAATATAAAACATTATAATATCGATTAACATCAAGTTACCATCAATATGTTAACCTAAGAAGCAGTTACCTTTTTTTACCATTCGTTGATACAGGAAATACAAGGCAAAAATCGTGACCGACAGCGTTTATATTATCGACATGTCAGGAAACGTGCAAAATTTAAAAAAACTGCTTCGAAACATTTTATATTTCCTTCTTTTTATTTAAAAGAAGAAAATTATACAAAATGTTGTAAAGCACTCGTAACATCAGCTGGACTGCAGCTAATCTTTCAACATTACTTCGGTAATGTGGTGTGCATATGTATACATATGCGTGTACATTGCGTACACATTACCGCATCCCATTTATTGAAATTATGTTGGGATCATTATAGTTCAGACAGTTTATACTAAGTTTTCATAACTTATCATCATTTTTGCCAATCATCGCTAATGGTAATGTTGTCGGTAATGTCAATCACGATATTTTTTAGTTCCGCCTAAATGAGGGCGCTTTCTTGTCAAAATTCAGCAATCAACTCAATATTCGCTTTACATTAAAAATATGTTTAACTTATAAACTATCATATATTAAATAATACTAATAGAATAACTTGTCTTTTTTATATTTTTAATCATATTTTTAACATTTAAGACTATGAAAAATGTATTATATTGAGTTTTAATTTCAACAACATTCTTCATATGAGAGAAAAGTTGCTGCATTCTTTTATAGATGGCAATGCAGCTTTCCTATATATTATAAAAGAAATCTATTTTTTATTTGTTTTTTAATAAAAAAAATATATATAAGAAATCATCATTCTAATTGATGGACGAAGAATTGTTTAAAGCTTTTTGGCTTCTTAGTATTGTCAATTAAATATTGTCAACTTTTCCGAAAAATAAATGATTTCCGAAATTTTTACATTTGTAATATATAGACTAAAATAAATAATTATTTCATCAAAGTAAAATTATAAAAATTATTTTTTTTTATATAAATGTCGGTAATAAGTTAATCAGTTATGCGCATCGCAAAATATTTGAAAAATATTTCATCTTTTGTACACTCTCGTTTCAATCGAAAATATTATTAAGGTAACGTTTATGATATAGATGTTCCGAATGAGTTGACTAATCAAACACATAAATTAAACTTCAGAATTTTATTAAAGATGCGTCGGGCTATATATATAGTACAAAATATTATATATATTTTTATCGCTATCACAGATTAATCACGCACAAAGTATATATTTCTTAATGCCAAGAAAAGTAAAGCAACATAAATAATTATATCGAGATATGTTCTTCTAATATATACCTATGCAAATAAACTATAGCATAAAATTAATCAAATGCTCTCTCCTTGAATTAATGTAATAAAGAAATATACATATTAAGTGAGAAGAGTTTACAATACAACAAAGTACGCGATATTTATACTCTTCTATATTCAATTTATAATAACGATATTGTAAAAGTACCGGTATCTCCTCTCTACCGTCTAAACTACTAGAACAATGAAAAAGATCGCTTTCATATCACAAATCTAAGTAATTAATTTGAATTACCCAAGGGTGAACTATCATCTATCAAATTAAAGCCAAGTACCAAAGTAAACGTCGAATTAACGCAAAATCATTAACATTAATCTTAGTGATATCGATGTGGAAAGCTTTATCAATCTCTATTGGTATCAGTACAATGCATATATAATGCGACAGTTCTCAGACAATTTTTGTATAAAGTAAATGCATCTCATCGACATTACTTCTCATCAGCACAGAAACGCGCTCGCACCAAATATCACCATGGTCTCCACACTGGATCGCACTCATCCACGTGCTCTACGTCGATTTCTTCGTCGTCATCGGCATTAATATCTAGCGAGTCATTTGTTTTGTTCTTCGTCATCATCGTCGTTGTCGTAGCTGTTGTCGTTGTCTTTGTCGTTGCCGTCGTTACTGACGTCGTAGTGGCCGTTGCCCTCAGATTCTTCGGTTTGGTGCTGCAAGTTGCTGTCAACTTCTCATTGTCGTTAACGAGCGACGTTGAGACGCGACATCGAGGCGTGGAGGAAACGGTTGTTGCGGCCGCACCGTCATGGATCTCATCGACGGTTTTATCGGCATGAGGCGTGGACCTTATCGGCGATGTGCTCGTGGAAAGTATCGTCGAGTCAATTTCGCACAAGGTGTCGACGGGACAAGGTGCCACGACGTTGACGATGCGGTCGAGGTTGGCCAGGGTGGGCCTGCCTGTTTTCGGCTGAAGTGAACATGTTTTTGCAGTCATTATGCCGGTCGTTAACACTTCGCGATCATACATCTTTGCAAGTCGGATTATTCGCGCGGCGCGATCGCGCTTACGATAATACCTATCTCGGCGCTTTTCGACATAGTTTCGTGAGAAAATGTAACGCGTGACTTCATTTAGCTACGTGATTTCAAAGAGAATATATCGTAACGGTCTTCACAGAAAAGTGAAAAATTATGTAACAATTATTTAGCAGTTAACAGATAAAGTTAACATCGATAGAATAATTATAGTAACAAGGAACGCATAACCCGCGAATTCGAAGAACTTGCGACAGAAATATGTAACTTTATATTAAATCACTTAACTGATATTAATTATAACAATTAATGTTCTCGTGCAGTCCTAGTCTTTTTATTTTCCGATTAATTGCGGGTGGCAATTAAGTATGCGCGTAAACATCAAATTAATTGCGATAACATAAATTTCACGTCCTTGCGGCCGACAATAATTAACAGCGCCAGAGGCTGCGCGATAAATCGCTCGATGTAATCGCTCGTCCGCGCCGAAAAGCGTGGCACGATTAAAAGCCTCGTTTCGCGGAGGAACGCGCAAGCGAGCGGTAGCGATAAATCCACGAAGGCAGCGTACACGGCGATTCGTCAAAGAACTTTCGCCTCATTAATCCACCCCCTCCCCCGGCGCGCTCGCGCGTCCGTCCGAAATAATTGCGGATCGAACGGATAATTACCGATGGATTCGTGTGTCGGCTTTTTTGAAGGCCAGTTGTGAGGTGGCTGGCCAGCCGTTCCGCAACTTCGCCGGGCAGCGACGAGAGAAATCTGCATGCTTCCGTCGCGCAGAGCCCGAATCCGAACTGCCAGGGATTTTCCTCCGATGCTTTATCGGCATCCGTGATCGTCGTCGACAACCCGGTGGGCCGCGACGCCTGCAGCTTCTGCAGATGACGCACCGTCAGTTCGAGGATGTCCGCCTTCTCCAATTTGCCGATGTTCTCGCCTTCGGCCTGTGAACCAGATTCGTCCTCTGTCAGTTCCATCGAACACTTCACGCCATGAAAATCAGACATCAAAAGGGAAAAGGATTTTCTGATCCCCGATTCTACTGGCATGAAATAGCTGTAACGTAACGCCGTCGACACGCGACAGCTGCAATGTCGGGCAGAAGATGCAACGAGATATAATACCGATTATTCTATGATATAATCAATTCTACTCTCGATTGCGATGAAAAACGTGAGCGAATGTACAGCGCGACTGTTGCACTTCATTGACTACTGTTTTGCTGAGTTTGTTGGCGATTCTCATTGATCGTGCAATTTCGCGCCTCCATCCAGCGAGTCTTCCCTTCCCTTTCATCCGATGAGATCAGCCCGATGATCGGAATCGGCGGCGCTAAATATCGTGAAACGATCCTATGAAGAACATCGAGTTTCTCGCGTTACAGAGGAAATTGCTGTTAAAATAGTGTGTCGTATTAGCAGCTAGCCCGGTTTGTAAGCCTGCGCGACAGTCTATTTACTTTACGTCACTTGAATCCGGAATGGGGGAAAAAGACGAGCGACTCTAAAGGATCGCGGCTTTGACGTCCAAGCGTCGTGGAAGCTTTACGCTCGGCGATCCGGGACGTTTTGCGAGAGGAGCAACAGCATCCGGTCGGCGTTACGAGCGTTACGAGCCGCACAAGACGGAATCGGACTGGATAATGCTACTGGAAAATTAGCATGGTGAAATCAACGGTGCCTTTCACGCTGATTCAGCGAATTACATGCACGATGACGGCGATGGCTGCGGCCGCTGGCCGATGCTCGAACGTAAGTTTCATGCGCGATTACGACCGCCACCGAAGACGATCGTTTTCCGTGCGGAAAGAAGGTATCAAATTGCCACCAGTGGCGAAGCACATTGTAGGGAATACCACTTAAAATATATAATGTGCGGGAAACGACACTCGTAATGACACTCCTCATGCGTGCCAGGTCGTTTTGAGATCGTCTGACGTTAATGCCCGCAGAGGCGGAATGTTTTTTCAAACCAAGTCTCCCAAACTGATGCTGGGCGTGGCAGTTTCGGTTTCGCAGTTTTCACTCGGCCGAACGAGTGAAAATACAGTTTATGCGAATTTTCGTGAGCGATTATCCTGACGTGGCAACAAATTACAGATGTCACTTCGACGAGGCATTCCCGGGGAGGATTCAGAAATTAACATCGTATCGCATTCGTATCGCGCATTTGTCTCACCTTGAGCGGGTCCGATTTCCAGTCTTTTCAAGGATCGCGTTCGACGTTATCACGGGATGAGAATCGTGCGTCGCATCTAGCGCGAATAGATGTAAAGTAACAAGCGTCTAGACGTGATTCACTTCAGGAGATCAGGCGGCGATATTCAGGATATTTAAATATCATCGAGTTATCGTGCGGTAAAGCGTGTTACGCAGACTCGCATGACTGGACACTGAATATCGTTTCGTTGACACTCGTTCACCGGGTGTCGGTTCCCACGCTCTGGAAATATTTAAAGGCAAAATCGCCTGCACGCGCGGTTGCGGACGGAGAATGCGTTTCCTGCTAGGCGCAATCCGTAAAATTGCAGGAGCCGAGTGGAGGCGGTGTGTAGGAAAGGAAGTACCTGGTATCATAAATAGAGTCGAGCAAGAAACACGGGTTTCCTTTGATGCGCGGAAGGTAAAAAGCATAGCACGTGCTCCGTGCACCAGGCTGCATCGGCTCCGAGATTATTGCGTTCCAAAATGTGCATCTGCGTGTGCGTGTGTGTGTTTGCGCGCGCGTGTGTGTGTATGCTGTCGCTTTTTTTCCTCAGCCGTTATCAACAATTTATTCCAACGGTGCGAAAGCAAGCGCGTGAGATCGCAGAGTGAAAGTTAATCGCCCTTGCTAAAAAAATTGCAGACTTAATGCACGAAAAAGCGAGAAAAAAAGAGCTGCATATCATTATTGTATCTGGATAAGTCTCTTACGCGTAATTCAGGACTGGAATAGGTAATGGAATAAAAGAGTTGCCGCAACGAGTGCATTATCTCCTATCCTGCAGCTCCGCAGAGAATAGCATTCGCTCTCGGAAGGCATCTTTATTCATTGAACAATTTGCATGTCATTTTGTTCTTCTTGCTTATGTTGTTGGCATGCAATTAATATTTTATACACTTATAGAAAAATATTTATGCCGACTGTAAAAAAAGACTAAGCATTCTTACTTCTATTCTTACTTCTTCTTGCTTATGTTGTTGACGCGCAATTAATATTTTATACACTTATAGAAAAAATATTTATGCCGACTGTAAAAAAAGACTCAGCATTCTTACTTCTATTCTTACTTCTTCTTGCTTATGTTGTTGACGTGCAATTAATATTTTATACACTTATGGAAGAAATATTTATGCCGACTGTAAAAAAGACTTAGCATTCTTACTTCAAAGGCGTCCACCATGAGATCCTTGAGCTGGTCGAGACAATGATTTATCCGTGCTCGCCTCTTCCTTTCCAAAAGTGGCTTTGTTACCTGAACATTGAAAAAACGTACGTTATGCAGCAATCTTTTTATTTAAGGGTCGGCTCTCTCCAATCTGTCATCTTGATTTTATGAGTTTATGACGTTATAAGCTACGGTTCAAAATGTGTTAACAGTGCTAAAGCATCCTATATATATAAATGTATGTTACACAAAAGATTCGGTGATACAGCGAATCTTTAGCGAGCATGATCTCTTCAACGTCTTATCTTGTTAATGGACATTCTTCTTGCGTATTTTTTGTCTTGCGATTTGTTTGTTCGTTATTGGTACTACTGAATTTGATTGATTGTTATCATAGATAAACAATATACATATGTGCTGAAAACTAGGAAAACACGAACTGCTAGGGCACTCGTGCCTCGTGCGAAGAACAGTAACACGATCTTATTTATTAGAAAAGATTCTAATGAATTTTTATAAAAGAAATTTGTTTTTACTTATTGTAAATTTTGCAAATAAAATTTCGGTTCCTGCAGTTACATTTTATTATTCAATGTTCCGCGACAGCTGCCTCGGATGTACCGGTCGGGCCCGGCGAAACTTTCGCACTTGGGCCGGCGCGCGTTTTCGATCGTCAATCACTACGTAAATTACAAATTTACGACGTAGTCGGGATACGCGAGAAGGCGGGGACCGAACGTTCGCATGTACGACCGACGACGCGACAGAACGTAAATAATAATTGAGCGCAAGTCATAACCGGATGAGACGCCCCCCCTTCGCTTTATCGTTTTATCTTCGTTTATTGATTCACGAAAGAAATCTTCAATTTGTAATGAATGACGATGTCAAGGAGCCGCGTGCGGAGAAGGTGAAATCTCATGTGCTTCAACAGTGTTGAGGTGGCCGCGTCGATGATTTAGCTTCAATTAGCAAATCATATACCGTGCGTGTATTCTTCATCGATTACAATTCTTTTTTGGCAGTTAAACTGCCAGAATACAAACTTAGACAGCAGGTGCCAAGTCGTCGCCAAGAGAGAGAGAGAGAGAGAGAGAGAGAGAGCAAAAAATCTTGATTGCTGGTATGCGGGCGCGGCTGATTTAAGGACTTTGCCAATTAAGACGCTCTCGATTATCAATTTGTCGAACGACAAGTGTCGAAAGATAAAATTACACTGCATAAGTATTTACGTATATTGTTTAAACATGTTGCAAGACAGTGTTCTTGTAAGCCCGAGGAAAATTAAATAGATGTAAAACATGAATACGTCCAAGTATTTTGTACGATCGTATGCCTTGAAAGAATATGTTTATCATCATAATTAATATAATTATAGCTTCAGCAACTACTATATATAGAAAGCAATTATTTATTATTACGTTTTGCTATTACATCATACAATATTTATTCTACTGTAACATCATGTTGACATCGTTGTACGTGCAAAAACGGAAATGATATTCGCCATTAGTATCAATATATGTAACTCGCATGATTATTAAATAAAATATTGATCTAATGACTGCGCTGTCGAGACTGTTATTAATTATGGTATTTAGAATTGCTCATACTTCCCCGGATCTGCCAGTATTACTAATCGATACCATATTAATGTTATCACATGGCGCAAATTTAATTAATAGTCGCTTAACCTAAGTAATTGTTGAATAATACAAAAGGGATCACCATGTGTCGATAGCAATTAACGAGTACGACTCGCATGCAAATGTCTGTCTGGATTGAAACGTGCAGCTGTACGGGGGCTTGTTACACAATCTCTCATAACTTGCATGCGTAATTAAATATTAATTATTTTAAATGGTACGTAATTATTCGCTATTATGCACTCTTAATTCAAAATACGATCGTATGATGAAAACACGCTTAAAATTAATTATTTATGCCTAAGTGTATCGCTTGCAATACCTTTTTGTACTGGTACGTTCTCGAGACTGGATGTGGATAATCGTACATCATTGCAGATGAGGAAGACATAAATCCAAGAAAAGAAAGGAAAGCCCAGGCTGAAAATGACGGAACTGATCATAAAACACGTACAATCGAATGGAGCAACTGGAAAAGGTAATGTCAAAATTACGAGCGTTTCGTTTTCGTGTGATTTGTGACTGTAAACTCTAAATCCGTTTTTTTACGCCTGTACACGTAAACGATTAGTCATATGGGAATAAATGATTAGTACCTGAACATGTAACCAGCAAAACAGTCACACAATCGTCGGCGAAACTAAATATACCAGTCAAACCGGATAGCTCCCGATAAAATGTGCAATGAAAATTAAGTACGGTTCGCTAGCAGCCGACGGACTTATATCTTTAAATAAAACACACGTGAGCCCCATTGGCAACGTGCACCGCACGATCGAGCACGGTGCGATTTATTAAGCCGTAGATCAAATAAACGCGGATAGCTACGACGAGAGTCGACTGGAAATCTCATTCACACTTCGACAGCCGTGTAAAACACGCCTCTAAAGTCAAAGTGATGGTCAATACAAAGATACGTATCGCGTAATCTCAGAGCTTTCATACATAAAAGTTCATTTTTCCTCATAGATGAAAGAGAGATCTGACGTTTTATTCGTTAAAATAATATATCTCATTTTTATGTAAGAACTGTCATTCAAGAAATATAATTGCTGCAAAAATAATGTACTGTAAACAGAAACACAAAATCCTAATGTGTTATGAGAAAGTGACAACATACCCTCGTCAAGACTGGCAATTCCAAGAGCAATCCGTAATAAATTTCATTCGAAACTCGTTCGTTGACAATCACTGAAGAAACACTGACGCATAAAAAAAATCTATCGAATGATAAATATAAAATCAAAAGTAAAGCAACGGTGCTCGCACGTGAAATTTCCTATACGAACAATCCGATCGTGTCACGTATCGAGCTGCCTCACGGCGTCTCGCCGCGACATTGTTACGTTTCACGTATCAAGATAGAAGAAAAAGTGATGAAAAAGTAGTCGAGTAGCGCGCGTGTACGGACGACACGTCGAATGAGCTGTCAGGAGGATTGAAACGTGCCGACATTAGACACACGAGCGGGTGCGCTTGGTGAAGTCTCTACACCAACTGACTCGGTGCTCTCCACTGCCATTCCGACACAGGCTACCCTCACCCGGCTTCGAACCCTCTAGAAGCTACTTTGGATAGGAAGGTCGCTCCAAATGCTCCGTTCTGTTGCACTCGCGCGTATCCTACGCGTCGATCGACAAAGCGATCCAAATGAAGTCCGAGTTAATATTGTCCATTCCGCCAAACATTTCCGCGTAAAAATCAACAGCGGATTATCGTGCATCTCGGATGAAAAAACTGCAAACTTTCTCGCATGATTTCTCTCACGCAACTCGATTTACGAAATGAAAAGACAGATAAAAAATGGGTGCAATTAATATTTTTTCGTTTTGCGTTTTTGCTTAATAACGATAATTATTAATTTCGTCTTTATTTATTTATCGATCGATGCAATGCAAATAAGGTAGTTGTTGTTTAAGCCGCGCCGTATACGATAATTAATGCCCCGCATGGCGAATCGGATTGGATTACGAATTTTATACGTGCACCCGTTAGCGCACGCCCGTGTCAAATTTGTTTGCAAAATATAGCAATCGTGCCGAGTTCGCAATGCGCTCACGGTAACACGAGCCATCGCGTTCAGTGAAAGCAAGCAACGTTCAATCAGAATGCCATTACCACATATCCATCGATAATGAAGCGGAATTAATGCCGTGGCACGTTTGGTGCGTCTGCTATCGCATTACATTCGTTAACGTTTTTTCCTTCCGGTAGATACCAGGAGCCTGCGCGGCAATCCGAATGTTTCTTGAGATAGAATTCAAAATAAGAAAGAGCAAGTAAAAAAACGACACGAGAAATTGTATTCACGATTCATAATTAGGAAAATGGTGCACAAAAATGTGGCGATCGTCCTTGCATCGCATTCGCAATTTCTTGAACAGATTTGCGAGTTCTTGTAATCGTGTATCGAATTTCCTCGGCATCAGGTAATACGGGTATAATCCCGCAAAACTTCTCGACATTGAACTGTAATTATAGCGTGTCTCCGTCGTTTCCAGGTACCGCTTCGCCGGCGAGTTGGCTGCATCGCCAATAATTATCAGTCGCGTACGCCGCTAATTAATATAGAGCAAGAGTCGAGACCATTAATGTCACGTACACGACAAAATTGTCCTGAGCGGTAATATATCGTCCGTATGACTACGATGATAGCGCGAAACGAAGCGAGTAGTAATCGGCTATCAGGTTGGTAATCACAGCAGTCTCTCTAAAATTATGGCATGCCTAAATTGTAAAGCAATCCACCAGAATAATCTCTTTATTAGTATCGAGCTTGCGTCTCGTTAAAAGCTGTGGGGACAGCTGGTTCCGTCGCGCAAAAATACGCGCAACATGCATGATCAGAACCTTGCGCGACGGACAAATCGAGAACTTCCGCTAACGACGACTAATTCGCGGGGAATGTATGGGAATTAAAAAAAAAGCAATAATGAGGCGGTGCGTGTGATAATCACAGGATCATTTATAAAGGAACGGAAGACTCGACTTAGAAAAAAAATCATAAGCACGCGAGATAAATTATTTAAGGATTGCCGCAGTGTTTCAGCGCACACTCTGTGACGCTTGGTAATCAGTAATTATAAGGACGATATCTCATCGATGAGTGTCGATTGCGTTTCGTACCGCGCAACGGCGTTCCGAGAGTGAAAAGGAGGCATTGTAGGAGCCTCGAGAGAGACACGTCACGTCGTCGGGATTTCGGCGGCCTCACACTCGACTTGATAAGCCGAAGCTAATTAAGATTATCTCTGTGTATTGGAGCTGCCAGATGCTCAGGAACTGCAGGCGCGCCGCGCCGACTGCATTTGCACTCAGCGCTCTTCCTTCTGGACCTCGCATGCTCGCATGTCACCGGGGAATTTTTATTGAAGACGATCGTCGTGTTCTGGATTACGTTGGCTAATCAATGTCACGCCGGCGTTAGAAGAGATGTAGAGAGGGATATCTTCTGTTACAGATAGGCCGTTGTACTTGACACGTCGAGGTGTACTCGTGAAAATTTCTACAGCCATATATATGCTCCTCCAAAATCCTCCAAAAGTCGAGATATCGATGACTGTTAAGTGATCACGTCGTGAACGTTTTTATCATTTTCGCGCTTCGATCGGTTTAATCGCAGCTGTCAATGAATGAATATTAGATCGGTTCACATTTAGGGAGCATCGACCTGACAACCGATTTACATCCTCATGACATGATAAATATCACATGTTACATTATGAGAAAAATAAGTTGCTCCGAATAGTTATGGAAATACTCGAATCTTTACTACATTGTGCTGCCGCTGCGATTCATTGCTTCTACCTCTTTGTCTGTGAAGTATGATCCCTGAACTATCTTCCTCTACGACACGACGATAGTTTGCGCGTACGTATTCTGTATCTGATATGCTGTCATTCACGAGACGTGCAGACACATCGGTCTCTTCGGCATTGCTTTCATTGACGCCACCGACGCATTAAAATCCGACACGAGTCGTAAACATTCGCACGCTTCGCGTAGCGGCCGGCGATACGGCACAGGCGATAACCGCGGTCTGATAACGACGCGGCGATATTGCACGGGCGGTTTCAACGTCGGGTGACATCAACTAATTATTGTTTTCCTTCCTGGTATTCCAACAGACTAACAGTTCGCTCCTTCCTTCCTCCCCCCCCCCTCTCTCTCTCTTTCTGCCGTCGTTACAGACCGACAGACACACGAGAACTGTGAGACTCGTGCGGCGAACACGAGGCGCGATGTGATCGATGAAGAGGAATAAATAAAAACATCCGCGCGCGAACTGAAGTCGGGGAGCTTCCTCGAAGAGTGCGTTCACCGGACGTGGACTAATCTCTTCCGAGATGACACCGAGAACATCCTTGTAAATATTAAAAAATCGTTACGGAAACGAGTTGCTGATCCAATTTTTGCTGAGAGAAACTCAAATAAGTTGAATGAATCGAGCAATCCTCAGATAAGAGAGAAGTTCAAAGAAGTCCGGGGCACTCTGGGCACGGAGGGTCCGTCAGATGTAAAATTTTCGTCGGAACAGCATCTCCTCGTAGCTTGGAAAGGATCATAGCCGAGCGCGCGTTGGCTGCACGCAATAATTATTGCCCTGAAATCAGGCAGAGGCACAAGAGTTTCTTTCCCAAGGTACTCCTCGTCCTTCCGAAATTACGAGCAATTACTCCCGGCGAAATCAGCTTCCTCGATGCTTCCGCCGCGCGTTTCTCAGCCTCATTTCCCACGCACGTGGTGCAAAATCGCGGCGCACCCTCTCTCGCTCTCGCTCCGCCGCGCCGTTTACGATCGCCGATCCGCGGCCGCGGTCTTCTCTTCGCGTGCACGTAAAAAGAAGTAGCCTCGCTTGTCCCCCTTTTTTTGGGTTTATTGCGGTTGATTGGAGAGGCCAAGACCTCGCGTAATGCTCCGCGGCACGAACCGGGGCGTCGGCGCCCTTTCTCGCACGGGCCCGGCCAGAAATTCAGGTCCGATGCAACGTCGGCAATCGGACGAGGGCGAGAAACGAGAAAACGAGGCGGGTGGAGAAAGTACGGGCGGGACACACGAAAACGCAACGGCACATTCGCGATCGCCAAGGAGCGAATCATCGGCCGAGCAAAGTTGTCGTGAAAGCCGGTCAAAAGGTAAAGCAACCGTGGTGCGTTACTTACATGAGTACGAGATATTCGGTTGGATAAGAGGTGTTGAGAGATGAGAAACGAGGCGAAAGTTGGTCAAGAAGGAAAGAACGTGCCAAACACTGTTCGGTCGTTCACACGTTAGCCGTGCAACGATTTCAGCAACAAGAGACACGTGGTCCTATTGTCTACTCGACATGCGACTCGGAAGATTTTAGCAGTGTTGCACGTGGAAAGAGTTCCGCTCTGCAGAGTTCCACGGATGGAGTCTGTTTTTGGCTGAAATCTGCTCTCGTTTTAATTTCTCGAATACGATACAGAACATTTGTATTACTTTTCAGGTATTAAGATTGTTTGCTTAAATAACTTTTGCATTTTCTCTTTTCCTATTGTCGAAAATCTGAGCATACATACAAGAAAGTGTGAAAAAACTCAATCTCCGGACTGCACTTTTTCAATTTTCCAATACGAAGCTACAGGTATCGATGTCTATGCGCTCGCCACTTAGAGACCGCAGCGCGCCAAAAAGCTGCGAAGCGCCGGCAAATAAAAAAGAAACTAAAAAAAGGGAAAAAAGCGCAAAGTCACCGCGAGCGAGCGGGGCCCGTCGCGGTAGCAGCGGAGGTCCGAGAAAAAGAAGCGGAAACACGAGAAGAAGACCGGCGGCAGCGGCAGCAGCAGCAACAAGAAGGAGAAGGAGGAAGAAGAGGAAAGAGATGAGGAGGAAGAGGAGGAAGAAAAGGAGGAGGAGGAGCAGAAAGACTAGGTGAAGGAAGGGAGGTAGCGCCGAAGATGAAAAAACTCGGTTTGTGTTCACGGCTCGAGCGGCTCGGACGTGTGCGAGTCGCGTGTGAGGCTCGCGCCTGTCGTTGTCTCTGTCGCGAGCACGGGCCCCAGACGCGGGCCCGGGCCCCTAGTCGCTCGGGCCCGGGCTGTTGCGGTCTCTGTCGGGGCCCCGTGCCGGCTGAAGGGCCCGTGTGGGACGCGATGCCTCGCCTCGTTCTCACGGTAGCCTCCCGACGAAGGGGCCCCCCTTTGCTCGCTTCCTCCTGCTCCCCTTCGTCTCGCTCCGCGTTGCTTCCTCCGCTTCTCTCGCGCGCCCGCTGCTTCCCGCCCGCCGCTCCCCTCGATACCGCTCCTCCTCCTCTCCTCCCGGCCGTTTTCCGGACCGCGCGCGCCACTGCGACTCGCGTGCACGCGTATGCGTGCCGCGCCAAGCACGCGTCTAGTCCCACCGAGCGGCCTCCGGATTTTCTGGGCGTCGCGAGCGCCCGATCGTAAATGTCGACCGGCACCATGCCGGAGAGTACGTTGCTCAGCGATGATGAAAAGCGCTCGCAACAATGTACTTCGAGCACGCTGAACGCTAGGATCCTGATTGCATAGATATATGACACAACCACGACGAAACCATAATGAATCATAGTAACGTTTATTTCATCCATTCATTGAGTTTTAAGAGACTCGCTTTGGAACAGAAACCAGTAGCACAGATAAAATCTTGAGTGCCAATTTAATACGTCGTGTCTGCTTGTCCGTGGATTTAATTGGCGCATGATCAGAATGCAAATGACGGGATAAGAAGTTAGCTAAAAACCACTGCGTTTCCTGTAAAAATTCTTGATAATTAAGGACTTCGGTAGAAAGCCGAATTAAGAAATGTTTTAACGGCCGTGATGTATCAACTTGATACTATCAAGTCGCTAAAATATTGTTATAATGAGATACGTGGATACGGTCATTACCAATCAATTATCTGTCTTAATTAGGACTTGGCTAACGAACGGATTAAAGTGGATCCTTTCTGCGGCGATAATGCGGTGATATTTGTGAGAAATCGCCTGCATCTTCTTAAATTAGGCGAGTTACTAAAAAGCCTTTTCTCTTAATCGACCCGCGGAGACACATACGAGAAAATAATCACGCAAGCGTTATTGCTGTGTGTTATCGAATAAGTAAAAATAAACTTTTAATGTACTCTATAATTTGCATTAGCGTACTTTACAGTATCAGAACAGAGAGAATTTAAGGAAGATAATAAGTTCATGACGACACACAACATCCACGTTCCCACGACTAGTCCTCACGCGTTTATATTATACGATCACGTTGATTTACACGTAACTATTCTTCACGCAACGAGAATAAATAAATAGTAATAAACGCGCGATGAGCATCTACACAGCGGATGAAACGGTAACAGGCGCTCGGGGCACCATGCGCATCGGCAGCAGCGGCAGCAATAGCATCGTGAACGTTGCTGGAACCGTGGAAGAATGCTCGCGGAGAACGCTCCGGTCTGCTTCGTCGCTGTTTGGCTCTCGTGTATAATTTCGGCGTTTTCGCGGTCGCGTTCACGACGAATCATCTCGGGACGGCTTCCGTGGGAGAGCGGCGAGCACGTCGTTTCGCCGGAACGCACCGCATACCCTCACGCAAAATTTCAATTTCCGGCCGACGCGGCGATCGCGTCCCCGGCAACGTGTACCCAGCGCCGTAAAAACACGTGCAATCGCATTTACCGCCATCGGTATCCCGTTTTCGTGAATGAAACCCCCGGTCACCGGCTGTCCCCCCGTTCTCCCTCCCCACCCAGCTCCGGGTAGGCCCGGGCAACCTCGCCGTTCTTGTACTACCCCTCATTCACGAGTACGAAATTATCGGGAATCAAAGGTACACTGGACACAGTTGGCGGCACAATGAACCGCGGCTGTTCGTGAATAAACGCGCGCGCCCGACGTACGCACGAGCCGCCACGGGATGCCCGCCGGCACTGGGCGTAGGGGGTGGAGTGCACGAAGGGGAAAAAGGGAGGAAGGGGACGAAGGTCGAGAAGGGCCCCAGGATACGAGCCCGTGTCGTTTGCCTCTCGACTAAATCCTGTCTCATTGTTGCCGGGTAAATATTCATGAGCGCCTATCGCGGGAATCGCCTTTTCAATGAGCGCAGGTGCCCGTGATCGTGGGAATTTCTCTCCGGCTTCTCCCGGCCAACCGGGAAACCGATAGCAGGTGGCGGCAGGCCACGGACGAGATGGAAGGGATTCTGCGACGGCAGTCGCCCGGACTGATGGAGTCATTCGGCTATTGCGGAATTGGTGCGGCATCGTTCTCTCTCGCTTTCTTCCTCTCCTTTCCTTGGACGTGCGTTTTGCTGGCCCATCGGGCAGCTGCCGGCGAAACGGTTTGTCCAGGGCGAATTTGCACGATTCGCTCCTGATTCGTCATCCCGAATGAATCATCGTGCGAGTAGCATCTTTGCGGAAGGGCCTCGTAAAGGAGACGTAAAATTCACTGGAACAACTTTACTTCCGCAATCCGTCTGTTGTAGCGATCTGTTGTATCTGTCTGTTGGATCTCGTCGAGTGAAATTTCTCGCGACTTTGGTTGCTTTCAAGCAAAAAGGATTTGGTTGCGTAATCGGTACGACTCATGTACACAGTTACGCAAGTACGGTTACGCGTGTTTGACGCCCCAGCTGTCTCGTATTAATTAATTTAAGATTTCAATTTGAAATCTTAAATTAATGATAACGTTAAGACGTTATTGGACATCGACATCGTAAAATTTCTCTCCTGTTGCGTTTTCGTATTTTATTTATATTTCCTTCTTCGCGTTTTACCGTGATTTCGATTATTCTCTCTTGGTCCAGTCTTTGATTTCGCGCTCAATGGAACTTACTTCAATGAAAATGATAACTCTGCATCCTCGCGACGCGTCAGGCCTGCGATAAGAGATAAAGTCGAGTGTGTTTCGGCAATTTTTGCAGACTGCCATTTACCGTGCGCGTTTCCTGGATATTACTGAAACAAACATCGCGTGGCGGCTCCCGCTGCGCCGGCAGTCATTTCCGGCGGGATCTCAGCATCCCGACAAAGACGCCCCGCTGCCGCCTCGTACATCCGCAGAAAGCTCCTTCGACGCAATAGCCAGTCGCAACCCCGCCGGTTGCACCTCGCTGAGTATCGTGCACGTCAACGTTAACGACGCCACGATGATGCACACGCCTCTCGCAATCACGACTCGCCAGCGCGAGTGCACGGCTACGAGCTCGCGTGCACGCACGCAGCACGCTCGCGCGATAAGAAATGAGGCGCGTAAATTACGAGGCGCGTCGGATACGACGTGCGTACGGATCAACCTGCAGGGTTGCACACGCGGGCTCAGCTCGATTCCTTGTTTTCAGCCGCAGCGAAGAAGCTGCGCGCTCGACGTTCTTGATGTACTCGCCGTTCCAAACGAGACGTATATATTGCTCGCTTCAGCATCATTCGAACCGTATAATGGATAAAAATTTCTTTTACAGGATTTTTTCAGCTGTTGGTCGTAAACAATACTTGTACAAGGGAAGTGTGGATTTTCACGTTGATGTAACAAATTAAACGTCTCATGGTCGAATGAAAGCACAGCTGTCAGAAAAAGTCGAGCGTTTGCGACGATCGCAAGATATCACAATCGCCGACGATGCACCTTCATGAGTCCTCCCTAAGTAAGAGCGAGTGACTTTCGCAAGTGAAAGTTCCAATGCCGAAGTCGCCACGTATTCCATAAAGTTGTTAATCGGTTTGTAATTCGGAATAATTTGCAGTCACGTATCACGTGCGATATACAAAATAGCTTTTCGCGCGAAATACCTGAAATACCGATCGTGAGCCGATCGTTACACGTCGATTCGACCTTAACAGCGCACTGGGCGTGTTTCAACTTTAAAAATTGCAGCTGGACCAACACACCGCACTCTTACGTCCGGCTTTCTGCCCACTGCGCTAACCCGTTTAATTGCATCAGCGGCCACTGTCATTACTGTTGCAAAATGGATGAACCGGTAATTTATTTATTGCTCATTTGCGATGCCGATCTCATACGATCGATATTTTAAGATAATTCAATTATTTCAATACAAATGTCTCTCTGCAATCTCTTTATCTTCGACAAACGAATTATATATGATAGCAGTAAGTTATTCGCGTTCACACGAATCCTCTTCGTGTATCTTGTATCTCATAAAAACAACCAATCACGGGAAAAGTTTAAAAGGAAAAGGTATAAGAAAAAAAAGAGAAAGTTTTTCAGCAGAATAGTAACATAAATCATTAGAAATTGAAAATCATAAGTATCCCTGCAGGCAAAATACATCATTTGGGACATTATGCGATTAATGCACAATAACATCTTTACAGTAAACCATAAAAGAACTGCTGCAATAAAAATAATAAAATAATTGACTCTTGTAACTTTCTGTATCACTCTTATGTATTTTTCTTTCTGTCTCTCGCAATAAACGAGATGATTCGTGTGACCGTTTCCATTGTCGCACCGAGTCTTCACAAATGTATCCACGACAGATTCGAGTCTACGTGCATTTGGCATTCACACGTCATGGCGAAGTACACGCATTAACTGAGAATTTTAATTAAGCAACATCACGCACCACGCGTAATTACAGGGCCCGTCCACGCGTTCTCGCTCGCTTGGTCGCGCGGGAACTCTCCGTGTGCGGCACGTCCCTATTTTCCTGGACGATGAGGATGCCGATTGGAGCGTGGGCGTCGTCGTCGAGGCGATTCAGAGCATAAGGAGGAGTCGCTGAGGTCCCGCTCTCGTCTCGGTGACCGCGGGAGCGGAACACGAAGAGCTTCCTGAAACGCTCCAGCGCCGACGACTGTTCCGTTCCCACGAGACGCACGATCCGTAGGGCCCGGTCGTCTAAGGTCAATCCGCGTCTAACTGACGCGACTGCTTCAAGGCGATCGCTTCGAGGTGACTGCTAATGATCGTAACGATACCAGGACGCATCTGAAGCGTGGCTGACGCGTGGACGACGATTCCTCTCGGCATTATGCGCGGGTGGAATGTCGTTAAACGTAATTCAACGTCATCAAACGTCGGACGAAACCCTTTTCATCCGCTCAACCAGAAGCCGAAGAGATAACGCGCTGGATACACATCTTGCACATCTTGAAGCTACATCGATAAATCGCGGCAACATAATTCGCTGCGCGACTTGCTCGAGAGGTTTAAAGCGGACCGGTCCTCGTCCGATGTCGATCCGATAGGACGTAAAAGGACATCTCGGCAGTCCCAGTTGCGATAATTACTCTGCTAATCAATTTTCTAAATTAGTATTCGCACCTTTCGCCATTATCGAGGAACATCATTTTTGCGCGGACTGTAATCATCGAGCTATAATTTTCGTGGAGAGCGACTGATCTCGCCGCGCTTATTACGGGATCGATTAAAAGTTTGCTCGCCTGCCGCGGCTAGATGGAGGACGAGATACGAAATTCAGATACTCCACCCGCTTCACACGTGAACCGTCCAAAGAAACCTGTTTCTCCCCGCGAGCAGCGTGGCTGACACGTGGTCGCGCGGTTGCCGGTATGCCCGAGATCTCTTTCTCGATTACGGGGCGCTCGTCCGTCACCTTGGATCGGCTCTCACGATGCTCTCATAATGCAGAAGATTACGGCCGTCGGCACTTCCTGTTTTCGGCAAAGAAAGGAAAAAGGAGACTTCGATAATGCACGGTTCGCCTCGCGCGAACGTGAAATTTACTCGCGCGTCGCGTACCTTAGCCGCTAACCGACGATCCTGGGAGGTGAGAGGCGGGATCGAGCGCCTTATGCAAATAGACGAAAAGCAGCTTACGGAAATTCGGCAATAAGTAGCGTGTATAATTTGGGAGCGTGGCCCGCGTTCAATCGAACGACGTACTTACCCGTTTACCTCATCAAATAATTACGGTGCTATCATGAAATTATGCCTCTCTTAAATTATGTGAAAGCTCTTACGGAGGCGTGTGCGACAGCACCGTCGAAAATAATTCGTAAACCTTGGATGAGCCCCGTAAATGCATCAAGAGTCACCTAAGGATTTCGTGGTTTAGACTAAAAATCCTAGAACAAAAAAGACAAATTTTACTTTACAAAATTTTGATGATAATGAATGATAGAGTTCTCTCTCTTTCTCTCTGCCTGATTTTTCGTCTACCTATTTTTAGGACAAATCTGAAACTTGTGAAAAAAAGAAAAAGAAACATTTTAAGATTTGCGAAATGTCCATTAATATTCTACCGTGCGTGAAATTTACCCTTGATCGAACCGCCGTCTTTTGAGGATCCGCTGACAAAAGAGAAACCTGTGCTGAAAAACGTGTCGGTCGCGTGGACGACGCGCGGAACGAACATTTACAGATTCCGTCGAACGTCCACGCCTCGGAGAAATCCGGGAGAAGTGCGACGGATTTTCCCACGATGGCTGCGGTAACTTTATATTTCCGATGGCGCGAAATGCCGTGTCCGGTCGCGTGGCGACGTTCGCTCCCGGGACAAATGATCGAGGCGGCATTTTGTCCAGAAGCGTCTCTATGGGATTCTTCTCATGGATCACAATGAAAGAACGCGTACGATAGATACGATCCGGGGATGTCCTGAGTATCCCCGGAGCCTCCTCGAGGATCTATGACGACCGCCAGACTGGAACGGTCTCGCCTTTTGGATAGTAGAAGTCGAAGGCAAATAAAGTGCCACGAGCCCGCAACGAGCGCTCCCTCGACCGAATCGATCTCAGCGTTTTTGTGATCTCGATGTTGTGTGATTTGTTCCAGAGCGAACGTCAGATCGACCGAACGATGGGCAAACGAGCGCGATTTATCCACGTCGGAACGACTAGAAACTTTTGAATCATTTCTTGAATAACACCCTTGCCGTCTTTGCATGCGTTTCCAGTGATTATGAAAAACGCACCGTGGTACATTCATGTATCCGTGGTACATTGCGTAAATCGAACGAAAGCATGAACGCGCTAATTAGGAGCAAATGGCCTGCAATTGATCGCTACGAGAGTCACGAGCAAGGAGAGGCAGTCCGGGACGTCACGCACTTGGCCGTCTTTTCGATCGGGAGACTTTTTGTCGGGCTGAGAAATGCGCTTAACGCGGCCACAAGTGCCCGCACCCTGCAATTATTTACATACAGATGTACACTTATCGAGGCGGTCATTCTGCGCCATCTCGATCATCTGGAACGGCTCCGAAGCCGTTCGCTGAGCGCAAAAAACCGAAGCAGCGAAGGGGCAGGGGAAGGCGGCGAAGAAGGAAGAGGGGCCTCGAATCTGGCCGTTACAACTGGAGGAGCGTGGGAAGGCAGAAGTCGCGAATCCCTGTAAGGAACCGTTGTATTTCCTGAAGGAGGTCCTGTGCGCACCTGACGTCTTCTCTCTGCCTGGCCCGTGAGAAAGAGATTGTCGGGGCCCGCGACGTACGGCGGGGCTTTGGTTACCCGCTCTTCTCTCTCTCTCTCTCTCTCTCTTTCTTTCTGTCGCCCTCGCGTAACGGCCACGCGAACAGCACGCTTTCAGCAGTTTCGACGTGGGAAGGGCCCCGCGCCCGGCTACCTATCTTTTTTCCTCGTCGCGACGACAGCAGTCCCTCCGGGATATAGCGGGTCCCGATGTAATCGCGGACGATACAACGGACGCCATCGCGCGTAACGTTCTCCTACGTACGCTCTTTGTCCACCACCGGAAAATGCGTCTCAGTGGATCACCGGTAATGAAGCGATGTCAGAAGTAGCGGACAGCTCGTGTTTCGCGGTTTTACCGTAATTTACGGGAAACGCTGCCCGCGATGTTAGAGGGTGCATTTCGCGCCGGTAGCACTCGAAGCCGATGCATCCGCGTGAGTAGCTACAGAATTACGACCTATCGTGCTATCCATTATTCACGAGAGGATCCGCAATATGCGGAATATAAAGGAGCATATTCGAGCCCGCGACGCAAACATCGGGTGGTTGGTTGGTAGCTGGTTTAACAGAATTCACGAACACGAAGGTGCCCGCTGGCGTGCACGAAATTAGGTCAGTGACGTCACGAGAGTGGCTGAAGACGAAACATTCGGAAGAATAAAACGAGGCGGACGGCAACCGGGTTGCACGATTTCTTCGGCGGTTATTTTCTGAACTCTCGTGGGAACGGCTCCCCCGCGTCGGTCGAACACGCGCGACTCAATCCGTCTGGCAAAAACGTGTCTGCGAATGCCGAAATGTCTGCCCGAAAGAAAAATACACTCGCGATCGGCCAGCATGATGCCCACATTGGCGGTACCGCGCAAAAAGAGCTCTCGTAACAGCCGAGTAAATTCGCTGAATGCAACTGAATTGCAATTGAATGTTACAGTTGAGAAATATCGCAGCAGTCTCGCCAAATCATCCGATATAAGTATACATACATATCGTATTATGTTTAACACTATAATAAAAAATATGATATTTAACATTATATTAAAACAACACATAATTATCTAACAAAACTATTAAATAGTTTTCTATAATAGTAGTTTTCTAACTCACAATATGTGCATTTTTATATGTTTTAAGCTTACTTTAGCTTAACAACTTTCATGTGTTTTCTTTTTTTCAGATTATTTCTCGCTGGAATTATTGATGCACATGTGTCAATTGCAGGTGAAATTGGTAGAAATTACGAGTTTGAATGAAAGTTTTGTCGTGCGGCAGGACAATACCACAATTCATGGCGATGGATCGTCGCGGGTCAACGGCGCAGAGTGGTTTTCATGAATCACGAAGAACAGCAGAGGGTGGCGGATGGTAGGTCGGAGTGGCTGTTCCTCCGCGTGTACACGCGTGCAACATGCGTGCCGAAAATGATGGCAGGGGCGGAGCCACGCGGGAGATTCCTCGACAGAGTTTATATCTATTTCGAGGGGTGAAGAAAGGAGACTATTGCGCGCACCCCGCGCTAGCCACCTGACGCACCCCGGCCGTGGGAACCGAACGAAAAACCGTAGGAATTCTCTAGGCACCGACGCGGCGTGTGTGCACGCCGTATACACACGCGCGCTGCGTGCCGATACGCTCTAGTATCATCCCCTCATTATAAGGAGGGGTCCGAAATAGCGGTGCCCCACGCTCTCGTACACGGGCTATGGATCCCCAAGATGTGATTAAATCTGATTTTTTGTCAGATAATTTTGGATCAAAATAATTCATTTCAGTACATTTTGAAAAGTCAGTTTTCAAAATCCCTCCTATCTTAATATCTGATGAAAAAATTTGTAAATAACGTACAATCAATTTACCAAAATTTGTCAAAAAATCAGATAACTATCAAGCAGCAGAAGGGTACCTGTTATTTCCTCTCTTTATATTTCCTTTTTTATTCTGCTGAGAGGATGAGATTGTCGGCGCACGCTTCGTGCACGCGCGCGGCTTATCCGCGTATGGGAATAGACTGCGTGACAATATTCGTCGGTCGCCGGGAAAAGGAGGCGGCGGTTTACGAGCGTACGCGCGGCGTGAAAGTATGTGGGAAGTCCATCACGATTCGAGGGAGCGTCCAGCCCATGCACAGCCTCGTAATCACGCGTGCACGTCAGCGCGCAAGGCAGAACGAGAGAGCACGGCGCTCTTACGTGAAGGAAAAGAGAGAAGGTGAGGCGCGGAAAGGCACAACGACGAGGAAGAAGTCACGACCGAGAGATTATTGTAATGCTGAAACAATGGTCCAATCTGTATGTACGAGCGCGCCATGCCGCGCCGCACCGCGCGGGGGAGAGCGTGCCGCGTCGCACGAGCGCGGCGTGCGCGGCTATTCGCGGGTACAGTCACTCGCAAAATCTGCGTTTCGCGCGACTGGAAATTGATGTATCAATCGCGTAACCATCGCGGACTCATTCACGCACACGTTTCCGCTGTTCTTGATCAATCCAAAGAATGTCTAAGCGCGCAAAATTAGAGACAACTAAGAAATGCGTTACGCGTTGAATTTTGAAAATCGAATAGAAAAGATGGGAAAATAAATGGAATTCTTACACTAATAACTGAACGTGCAACTTGAAAATTTCAACAAACGAATTTCAATGTTAATTTTGTATTAATTGTTAATTTTGCGTTAATTTTGTATTGAACACAAATAAAGATTATATCTATTCCATATCTCGAGATTTTTTTAAATCAACTCCCAGTCACCATGAATATCTTGCGCGATCTTGGATTCTACGCGTGATCGAATTGCGGAGATCGTCTAAGATTGAGAAATCTTGATTCGCGATCGCACGCGAAATTTCAATCCATGCGAATGCTCGAACGGCAATCAGGAGTTCACCGTACCTCGAATACAAATTTTGACACGAGGCATGCAGAAGGTGGGAGGAGAACGCGCTCGCGCGCGGAAGCGTGGGAACGGGTGCTCTTAAGCCTTCTCAAAACAAAGCACGAGCTAGCTACGTGACGGGAGTGAGGGGCACGCGACGCACCTGACTACCGCGACGCCTCCGCGCCGCTCCACGTGCTCGCATCCGCCCGCAACCGCGGCCGCTCCTGCCTTCCCCGTCGCCTTCCCCATGTCTGCCATCCACCGTCCCACCGTTGCCCTCTTGCTCGTATCGGCGACCACCGACGGTTTATTAAGTCGTTACCCAGGGTCGAACACGTCGTCACGCGCGCAAGCGAATTTTGCGCGTGCAGTAGTATCAACGGCGACGTGAACATTCGCGCAATGGTGCGCGCACGTAGTTGCCCAAATCGCGGCAAATCAAACAGAAGCAAACACGTAAATAGACACAAACAGAAATCCGATTTTGAAAATTTTTCAAACATTTTTTAAAAGGAATTTCTAGGAGTATTGTTTGTCCGCCTTGAAAATATCATAATTCTTAACTGTAGGCCGAAAGGAAGCTTCATGTAAATTTTGAGCAAATCGGAGGTTTTAATATCAAGCTGTGCGCGCGTGCGTGCGTGCGCGTGTGTGTGTGCGAAGGGCTACGTCTTTTGACGTCAATACATGTTCAGATATCTTAAGAGATTGGAAATATAGAAAAATGCATAGAAATAGTTTCTGAGACAAGCGTGATTTCGAAAGCAGTCGTGAAGTCACATGACACGCGTCACAATTAAATGCACAGTAATGTCTGAATTAAAGCGATGTTGAATAGCTTGTGGACCGAGAATAGCCTTGGATGATCATATGAGATCGCTACTACATGCTCGAGCTAACAGTCGTGATAAATGACACGCTAATTATGCACACGTGCGGAGGACACATTGTAATCACGTCTCGACGCGTCTCACGATCGTCACGCGCAAAGTTCACGAGGCAAACAAGGACCGGACGTGTGGATAGCTCGTGCATGATTCAAAGACAGGGCGAGGAATTAACGCTGTTCATTGACAATTGTGCATTACCTCGCATTAATTTTAGCGTTCGATGTTCAAATTTTATCGAAATCCGTGTCGCATTAATTCGAAACTTCATGACGTAGCTGTGAGATATGTGCGCGTGCGTCTTTCCATAATTCCATTTTTCTTGTTAAAGAATAATTTATATCAAATTAAAATTAAATTATATGTAAAAAATGTAAATTAATATTTATTTCTAATTTATTATACATACATAAATTATATATCCATCTGCTTGCAATTCTTGTTACTATTATCTTTTATTACAAAATAGAAATAAAAATGTAAAAGGTTATTTTATCTTCTCTTGAAGTTACATGTAGAACACAGTGACGGCACATTTTAACTGAAATTAAACTTGCGGCTTGTGCTTATATATCACAAACGTTGCGAAAATGCTGATAAATGACTCATAATTTCGCACGGTGGATGAGAGCATGGGCTAATTCCTAGACCCCGTTTCCACGAAGCAACATTTCATCAGAGAATTCACCGCCGCCGAATCAATTTGACCAAGTGACAAGGCGCAATCCGTGGGTGGTTTTAATGATTCGATTGAGGCGATTTCAGGATCTTAGCTTGATTGTGTCTAAATGGAGGTTGAAGTCTCTCCCAGCACGATTCGTGGAAACGACAGCTTGTCGTTATCCTGAATTCGCGCTTCTGCTCGAGCAAATAAAGCCCATAATAATGAAAGTCGGACTGAAAACGTGTAGACGTGGACAAAGCGCGCGCTCTATCCTCGTTAATGAACGGCAATAAAAACGTTCACGTAACCACCTGTCCCGTATTCCAGTGGTGGCGGTCTCCTTGAGATCTGTCCTCACGTAGAAGACGGGGTCCTTAGCCTTTTACGTGTCGTCGACGTTGTGTTGGTTACATAACGCACACGCAGCCGCGGCTCGCATGAATGAATACATTCATAAAGACGGCCCGACTCCCGGCGCGCACGTCACACATACACGCATACGAGACTGCAATCTCAATAAGAAAATATGTCTATTATGTTGTTACAATAACGATATCAATTCATTGACCGTCGTGGCACTGAGCGGAGCCCATTGTCTCCAAACGACGCTAGGGTACCCCGTACTCCGGCACCACGTAAGTCGCCCACGAGTAACTTTGCTTCCGAAATCCGAAGCCGACAGTTTGGCATTCACGTGTTCAAAACGTAATTACAGTATTTTTTATCGGTTATTATTGGGATTACATTTTTCCCCAAGAGAGCGCATGTTGATGTGAGATATAACGAGAAGTCATAAAAAGTGACACAGAA
The DNA here is from genome assembly GCF_003672135.1 of Ooceraea biroi. Classification (NCBI taxonomy): domain Eukaryota; kingdom Metazoa; phylum Arthropoda; class Insecta; order Hymenoptera; family Formicidae; genus Ooceraea; species Ooceraea biroi. The sequence continues at coordinate 13,535,160 of NC_039514.1, read as the reverse complement.
ATCCTGTGCGTCTATTTTTCAGTTGCTCACGAATTAATTTAATACGAAGAATCATTTGTATTGTCCATATCTGTTGCAAGAAAAGATATTTCTCCAGCGTATGGTGTGCTACGGTTTCGAGTGTTGAATTATCGCGATGCAAAGGGTTAATTGTCTTTAAATCTGACCGGATCAAACCGCACATCTCAAACCATACGTCGCTTCTGAAGACAATTGGTCTGGTCGTTCTATCACGGATCGTACTTCCTCCAGACAAAACTGATATATGACGTTTTAAGTGACGGGGTAGCCGGACAGTACTAGTAATTGAATTTAAAGGGCGGAAGCGAAGAAATCTGGTCCCCTTTCGTATTAACTTAATCAAGCGCAGTTGTCGGTACCGCCGACTGTCGCGGCCACAATAGAGACATTAAATTGTCAGTACGGATTTATTAAACCCGGCGCGGTTTTTATAGCCGTGAAACTGTTCGGATTAGTGACGGTTCATATCATGGCGTGCCCGCGACTTTATCTCCGGATGCTCGTGAGCAAACATTCAGAATGCGTGCAGCTACAAGTAACCAAAATTCCAAACGAGTACTCGGACTCTGAAGTAATCATTATCGCGTGAAGATATCAGTAGAACTTCAATCTTACGCTTCAGGTTTATGCCAGGTATCTTTTAACACCCTTGTGTGCTTTTGCTCGTTACGAAATTAAGATTCTGTGAAGTCACAAATTCTAGCATTGCTCAATAAATCGATCAAGGAACGTTTCCTTCCTACGTGCTATCGCAGCAGATGTCTTACCGGCCTCGCCCTGCTCCTGTTGACGAAAATTATACATGGTATCGGCGCATCAGCTCAGAGAACTCGCGCGCACCATCGGCAGCTTTGATATTTCTTTATTATCGCGGCCGACGTCGGTCAGACTTGGTAAAAGTCGTCATTAGGCGTTCGATAATTTCGACATATGCGAACATCTCGAACGTCGTTCTCGGTAGGATGACTTGTCGATAATTTGGCACCGTTAAGTGCAAGCGCACCTTTTCTTCGGGACACGCTATATCAATACTCACTCGCCCCCCTTATCATTTAATTTACAAGTTTTTGCCAATAATGCACTTTTTGCAATGTTCACGAATGATTTCGAAGAACTTATGATGATCGAAGAATCGAGGTTGAGGCAATCGTGTGCATCAAAGATACATTGCGACGTAATTATTTTATTAATGTGAATGATGGATGACGTGTTCAGCGCGGACCCCACTTTTTACGAGAGCGATTTTTGCATTGAACGTCATCGCAAGAAAAACATAAATAATACTTAATTATCTTACTTATCAGTTTTACGCGCTTGAAATCAATCCAGCGCTACCTGGAACTTGTTTACGATATCTGATATTGTGTAATATACAAAATGCAACAAATTTTAATACTTTGAATTTTAAATATAAAATTTTATTCAGAATTAGACTCCTTAATAACGAGTTGCACTTTGGAATTAAATTGCCTAATAATAATACTCTTTAAGATTATGATTTACACTACACAATTTCGAATAAGGGAAAGAGGATGGTTGGTATCGCAGCGTAATAATTCCGTGCGTAATGCAAAATGTTTTATTAAAGACAAGATTTCGTACAATAAAATAAATTCGTACAACCGTGGAAAAGGCACATAATAAACCTAGCTCGTGACGAGCTAGCGGACGTGGAAATGTACGTTTACCCGTATGTAATACAGTGCACCTGACATACAAAACAAATCGAATCCTCTACAATTAGAACATCGACAATGAGAACGTTGTCGCAATTCCACGTCTTTTTTGATCACTGATGCTATTGGCGTAAACAGTGGCGTAAAACGTCCGGGACAGGCGAGATATTTAGGTGCTATCTAAAAGACTTGTTCCAGGTGATACTTGGTCTTGCATAGTTTCTGCAATCGGGAGATCCCTTCTTCACGATTATCACCGTACTTGGCCTCCCATGCGTCAAACAACATGTTGTAGTATCTAGGCACGTCAAAATATTGCAAGTACTGGTGACTGGTAGTGGTGGGAAAAATCCTTTCGAATCTGCCCAACTGCGTGAGCTCGTCCTCGTACGTGATCAGCTGTCGAACGTCGTCAGGCGTGAGATCGTCGATTATCTCGTCAAGATAGTCCTCCCGATTTCTCAAGTTCGCATACGAAGACTGCTTGTGTCGCTCCTGATAGCTGAGGGTGGTCCGGTGCAATCTATAATCTTGGCACACCGAATCTAACTGATATCTTTGGGTTAGTTTCTCGACATCCTCTGCCGGTATGCATGCGGGCAATTGGAATCCGACTATATTGAAGACATCCTTAATGAGGGGCCCCTTGACGGCGACGTCAAGCGGCGAGGAAGACTGCAGGGATGGTGATATGTTCACCTCGAGCAACCACGGCCTTAGATTCTTGTCCAGTATGATATCGATACCGAAAAGCTCGTAACAAGTATACCTTGAAATTTGATAAGATACGTAAATGAAAAATAACGGTCGAACATTCAAAGAGACACGCATTAATTATAATGCACGAAAACCATTAAAAACGAGCATCTTACATTAATCTTATTTTAGAGAAGAGCTCAAAGAATATAATTGGAAAACCTATGGACATTTACTTATCGATTCAAATCTAATCAATTGTTACGTATTACGGCTGTGTATTAAACAATGGATTCTAATAAAGAATAAAGTAACACAAAGTAAGTAACATGTAAATGTTTTTTCTCACCTCGAGGTTGTATTGGTCCTGGTTAGAGTGGTGATAGGAGACTCGCCTGCTATCATCGTCTTGATGATAATATCCTTTATCGATGCCCGCATCTTTGCCACGTTCACATTTTCCTGCTCAAGGTATGACCACAGGCTCCTCAAAGTCCACTTATGTCCAGTACGAGAGTCCGCGCAGTCGCTGTTGGTGTAAGTCGCGCTGGTCTTGTTGATGCTATAGTTGGTGAGGTGCATGAAGCGGTCGCTGAGGTAGTTGATGTCGTCATTATACTTGACAGATGCAAAACGCACGAGGCCATCCGGATACATGTAGATCTTGAGTGGATTGAAGCTGGTGACGAGCACGTAGAGACGCAGATCGAACTTGGCGTCGCGTATCAGCATCGGTTGCGAGAGGTATTGCTGAACGACGACGGCGCGTTTCTTTGGTATCTGGGACCAGCGGTGAACCACGCGGATGCCGGTGCCGCGCGCGGACGCCGGCGGCTTGATGATCCACTTTTCCTTGCCGCCGTTCTTCTCCCATACTTGACGAAAGACACGCAGATCCTGAGGTAGCACGTAGGTGCGCGGCACGAAGCCGAACTCCCGCTTGCCGTACTTCACCATCATCCGGCTAATGTTACGCGACAGTCGATCCTTCCGACCGATCTGAAAAGTCCCAGGAAAGTGGTTGATTTTTTGGGATTCTCTCAGTGTTTTGAAACAGGCGGAGCTCATGTGCTTGCCCCAGGTACTACACCAATTCCGACCATTCTTCATCAGTCGATACCCGGAATTTTGCACGGTACGACGCACTAATGATGGCGTGATGGTGCTAAGATACCACTTCATGTGCTTCGTCACCTCGCGTGGCAGGGCTGTGTCGAACTTGCAGTCGAACGAGTGAAAGACAACGTAGGGCGCCACATTGTCAAATAAACTTCTGCGGAAGGGTAATTTGTTCTGTTGCTTAGTGTTGCTCGACAGCAGGTCGACATCGATGTCAGGCACGCTCTCTTCGTCGTATTGAGTCTCAGTGCTATCGGAGCTGCTCGCGATGCTGCTAGTGTCGTGTTGATTATATGCGATTACGTCCATTTTTGAATAGTCTGTAACAGACGGGACAAAAGGATTTGTTGAGGAGCGTGTGAGAGTCCGATTATTGACAGATCTGGTGTCTTCTACGTTAGTGGTTTTGACATCTCCATCTTTTGAGAAACGTCGCTCCGAATAATAACGATGGCGCAAACAAACTGACATAATTTTCGTACATCACGCCATCACGCGTAATTAAGGGACGCGGAATCACGTCGGCTTGTCGCTGCCATCGCGCGCGAACGTGTTTAAACAATTAAATGAGTACTGGCAAATACCGTTAATACGGTACAGATACCGTTCTTAAGCATATGCGATCAGCGGAACTGTCAGTGTCGCCCGTGATAAACACGTGTCGCGGCTTGTCGAGAAGTTCGTTACGATCGGTTAAACTCGATATGTAATGTAATGAACGCTGGATAATTATTATCTTCCCACGTGATCATAACATCGTTCTGATCGTTATAAATGGGCTATATGATGAGGATTTTTCACCAATCGATTACAACGTCAAATGTAACAAATTTCGTTGAAAGTTATAATTAAGGAGGACCACGAGCAGCGGCCGGTACTTGTGTATGTTATGAATATATTGTCGCGCATGTAACTGCATGTAATTATTAGCAAAACAAGCAGCTGCAGAGAACCGATTTGCTTGTTGTCGTGGCACCAAGTAGAGTGACACGTAAAACTCGATTAAAATTCAATTTTGCCGGCGGCTTATGTTGAGTCAATCGAAATTTTCGCAGAAATATTTTCTCCCGGCAATCTGTCACTACGTTCTACCTAGAATTCTGTTCAAAGCAAGTAAGTTGGCAGCGCAAGATCTCTACTCTAGATAAGAGATAGTTTTCACGTTGATTATTATTAAAAAAATATATTTTACATTACGCAAAGGTAGTACAGTTATTAAAGCATGCTTTAGATAATCTTGATTACATGTTTCAAAGTATTGATGCAACGCTTTTCTCAGAAATGAGGGACAATCAGCTCGTATTCCTCAGAATACTTGAATAAAAGTATTTTCCAAATATGGTTAAAGAATTATACGTCAAAGAGTGACGTCGAAATTCGATAAAAATCGACTCTCGCGATAACAAAGTCGAATGCTGCGAGTGTAAAGCGATAAGATGTCATTATCACCATCGCTAAGCGGTTTCTGTTCAACAACAATGACGATCGTGACCACGAGGGAAACCGATCCGCCTGAATCGAATGATGCATCGCAGACGCATCAACGTACACGCATAAATGCGTTAATACAAGCGTCAAATACTTGAACGTGCAATTCAAACGTGTCGCGACATTGCGAGGAAGAAATAACATGTTCCAAAGAAAAGACACACGTACCAATCCGAATTGTTTAAACGCCAGCAGCTGCCAGCATTATGACGATGCGGCCGCAAGCACCTGGAACAAACAAATTGATTTGCAAATTATTGTAATTGTCGGAAGATCGTAATGGGTAGTATCTTCGGATGTTCCCTGTGCGCGCTGCGGCAATTAACGTTTCCTTGTGTTACATGAACTCGTGGGAGAAACACTTTAGCCGCACGCGAAAACACGGCCGATAATGACGCGGATCGTAAAAGGCGCGGGTTCCGCCGATGTAATTGTGAAATCGTGAGGATAAGTACCGTATCACCGCGAAGAAATAACAGGAATTTACACCATGCAACAATAATTTACATTTCGATAAACTATCACGTGTGACTTACGAGTCAATTCGAAGACCGCTTATTTATCAATGCCGAACGGTCGCCGAACGTTGTTGAACGCTCGATTTTATGTTTCTCCAAGGATTGCATTTTGCGTTAACGTATCTCACTTTGCGCCAAACGTGTTCATCATATCGATTACCTCTTCCGTGATTTTATGCAATATCATAAATGAAAGAAGCCTGATAAAGGAGCGAGTAGAGCGAAAACGTCTAACGATAGCTGCCGATTTTCATTGATATGGCTTACTTTTTAATATTCTGACGTGCACCTGTTCACTCAGCATACTTGTGAAAAATATTTTCGCCGAGTATTTCCATAGCGTCGTTCAGTGTCGCTGCATTTAAGCGTCGCGAGTCAACGACCGGGCTCGTGTATCTCGATAATTGCGAGCGCAATCTCTCGCACGCGAATAGTGCGCGCCTGTCAATCGCGTATTGCGCTTGAATGAGAAACTGGTAGGCTCATCCTGGTTCGCATGCGAGACGATTGATACTTTTTACCGCGCGATACTTTCAAAGGGACGATGTACTTTCGAGCAGTATGTACAGTCGAGCAGCGAGAGGGAGAGAAAGGGAAGGTCAAATTGCAGTGTAATTTATGGTCTTATCCTAGAGACAACGTTGTTCGTCTTACTGTCCAATTGACGTTTTTCCTGAAATGCGTAATTCGCGGCAATCTTCTGGTTATTTTCATAACAGCCCTCATTACTGATGATAAGAAGAGGAACAGTCGTTATTACCGATGATAAAAATGCCACGCAAAATAGTAATTCTCCGAATCTTTCAACGAGGTATATCGACTGCAAGATCAGAAATATACAAAAATCGAAAACTGCGCAGAATACTTGAAGTTGGAGCTTGCCATACGTGTTTTCCATAACGTACATTTTGTGCGTGCTAGCAGCGTAATGCGCAGACAGAAACAGTGCGATAATCGCGATGATTGATACCAGGATGCCGCAGCAGACGTGCAAGCACGCGGACGCCGATATAAAAAGCGCGAGTTGTCGATTAATTCGCCGCCACGAAACGCATGTTAAGCAAATATGCCGACCACCGTGTGGCAATTAAATACTCGTTATCGATCGTGCGCTCAGCGGAGCACAGTCAGGTATGCATTAATCGGAAAGTAAGACGGGCACCGTGCAGAAGAATCAGCCAATGTTCTTTTGCCGCACGTCCCACTTACGTAAAATCAAATTAGCCCGATGCTCTTCAGGAGCAGGCAGAACGGAAGCCTCGAAAAAGTGTGAAAGCGTCGCGCCCATTGATCAGCGCGATTGATCGATGACTTTTCGAGCGCTCTTCACGCTCGCCGCGAATTCCCTCTCTTTCTCTTTCTGTTTGGATCGGCAAAAAAGACGGATTATTCCATCAATTCCGGCCGGTGCGCTAATCAACGTCGGAGAAATCGGACATATCAATGAGAACAAAAAAAAATTCAGTTCACGCGGCAGAGTGGATCGGCGTGAGAACGCCGAGGGTAAAATTATAATATTATACGTTCTCCATGTTATGTATAAGCGCGCGCGGAGCGGCGCGATTGTGCGCAGTGCGCTCCCGATGCCCGTGGAGAAACAGCGAAAATTGATTAAAATGTATTTTAAGATTCGGGCTGCAAGAAAGTTCGGCTCGCGTATTAAGCCACGTATGGTGCATTAATATTCATGTGTCAGTTTCGTCACCTCCGGGCATCGTGTCCGTATGGCGACGGCAGGTGACAGGTTCTTACAGCGTCGCACGGCGCGATTAAAGCCGCCGGCAATGCATTGTCGACTCTTGCATGCACCGAAGGTGACTTGCTGTGTAGCGCCCTGTCGCCTCTCCCTCCCTCCGGCATGCAATTTATGCGCGGCTTGATTTTGCTTGCACATCCACCGTAAGTTCCGCGGTAAGTTTCACGACGACACACATGGTGCAAAAACGGTGCATATGTATCATTGTATTCATAGTTGCACTTAGACCTGAATGCAAAATCTATGAAAAAGTAGAATAAATCCGTGACAGAGAAAAGTTATCCTTTCATGAAGAGCTACGATCAATGACAGATGTTTTCTCATCGTCCAATTATTTTGATAAATTTATTACACAGTGAAGAAAGTTTACAAAGCGCATACACATGTACAACTTTATTTTATATAAACTTTGTAATAAGTATTTTAGAATCAGCCATACTTCTTTTATTTATAAATTAGATAGATAGTTTTTCTCAATTGCAAAAATAATCTTAAATAAAATTGTTACTGTATATTTCGATTACCACCAAAATTTGTTCATAGTGCAAAGTTCAAAAGTACAGTTGAGTTAAGCCAAATTGATGATACAAAATGCAACATATTACCAGTTATTTCTATAAACATAAATTTTATATATAAAAGCAATAAAGCTGCTTATTCGATTCCGCCGTTGCGGGAGAATTAATATGGGATATAAGGATGTGCGTGTATTGTGGGTAATGATTGATTGACATCATTTGTCATTGAAACAAGACATTTATTGATGATCGTCGTGCGGCCCGAAGGCCTCAACAGAAATGCCAAGAAACGCTATTCGCGTTGAAAATGGTTCTTAAACATAACAAGTTAACATCTATATAATAGAGTTGCTATATTTTACGAGAAAATAGTCATCTCAGGTACAAAATGGAACCCTATCACAGAAGTCTCTCTTTCTTCTCTATCCCTCTTTCACTTAAAGCTTTATCACCTATGTACAATACGACAGAATCAACCACGTTGCGAGTTAAAGTCCTTAACATTCTCAAAGTTCTTTAACGAGGTCTCGCAAGTGTTATAATATTTGGAAGACAATATAATCCGTCGTTTTCCACCTCTCGACGTCGTCAAAGGAAAGACCTTTCATCACGTGGGAATCGTCCGTCTCGATCATCTCGGCCGTCCGTTCCGGAGATCTCGGATGTTCATCATCACTGAGTATGCGTAATGCCGCATCACCAGGGTCGCCAGACCGCGTTGCTGGATTCGGAGGACTCTCCGGAAGAACTCGCAACACTGACAGGACTCTGCGGGGGTGTGTACACGTTCTGGGGCACGTTTGTCTGTCCGGTTGGCACCTGAGTGGTCTTCGTCGCCGATGCCGTTGTCGTAGTCGTCGCGGTGACCGCGTGTTTGGCGCCGGCTGGGCCTTCCAGTCGTCGCAAGCAGCCACCGAGATGTCGCATGAGCTGGGCACCGGCTGTGGGATGCACCGCCGCGGCGACTGGCGTCGACAGGAAGGTCGACACCTCCTGGGCACACTGGGTGAAGCCGTCGCGGAATCGATCGGCGTAGCTGTTCTCCGGCGTGAGCGTGAGTCGTCTGGCGGCGCGTAGCGTGTGCAAGTGACGCACCGTCAGTTCAAGGATGTCCGCCTTCTCCAGTTTCGCCACGTTCTCGCCCTCGGCCTGCAGTGCGGTCACCATCAGATCCTTCAGCTCGTCCAGGCAACGGTTGATGCGGGCACGGCGTTTGCGCTCCAGCATCGGCTTCATCACCTTGCGGTACTGATAGGTGCGCGACACCGGCTCCTCGTACTCCATGCCACTGACTGGAGTGTAGCTCGTGTGCGGTGACATGATCACACTTCGCTGTACCGTCGCGTTATCACTGGTCACAAAACAAGGAGTAACCGAAAGTCCCCAGAAGGAGAAAGTGCCGATCTATCTTGATCCACCGATCGACGTCGATGTCGAGCTCCAGGAGATCCGCGGTGTCCCACGGGTGTCACCGTTGGAGAGCTCTGATGAATGTTGACGTACACGATCGAGAACGCGTTTGTCGTGTGTATCACTTCGCTTGCTCGAGTGCGCTCGCTGGGTCTCGGAGTGCCGAGAGTGCGTCTGAATCCGTGACGTGCTCGTGACGGTTCTGAGAGCTGGTGGGGCACAACCAGGCATTTATACGCCGCTCGGTTCCCCACCAGTCACCGTCGCCCTGCGCCCCTCGACTGGACTACGGAGGGGTCCGAGGGGCACGGTGGTGAACCCTGCAGCCCGCGTGCATAGCCAGCCAGCCAGCAGCCGTGGCGTATCGTGGGAAGCTCGCGGGCCGGAGCGTTCCCACAGATCGGGGGGCCTGTTGGGGCCTGCACAGGTTCTGTGCCGCTTGACGCCTGCCGGGCCGAGAGGGGAGCCCTCCTTGCGAGCGAAGAGCGTGCTCGCGCGCGCGGGAAGGGACACCTCGCTCACCGAGAGCACACCTGCACGTTGGCCCTAAACGACGCGGAGGGAGCGCGAAGAGGAGAGCACACGCCACGACGTGCGACCAGCACGAGGACGACTCGCGCGATCCGTCGCGCGCCCGAGCGGCGCGAGCGCGATCGCGCGAGAGAGGTCGGGATTATCATGAATGGATCTGTAACGGACACTCGTTGCTTCGGGAGGGCACGAGTGACGAGTAAAAAAATTCTGGATATTTTCGACTCGCCTTGCGATGCAGCGTTAAGTCGCGCCTCAAGATCGCGCGTGCGAGCTTCAACTTGAAGCGAAATTGTATGACTCCTGAATAAACATGAGAGAAATAATTCATCTACATAAATTATCTAAGGGATAGAGTATCTGAAGGATACATCTTATCCCCTTGTAAATATGGCTCCTCGTGCGTTACTTGAACTTTAAGTAAAGCATAAAGATCTTAAAAAAGTGTTTATAAGGATCTAATATACATGAGCACTCTGGGGGTCGACACTTGTTGATTCACCGGATCTGCCGCCGACATGGTGCACGTGCACCATGCGCGCGTGTCGGTAACATTCTCTTCAGGGTGAATCACTGCTTGGCGGACGATGTCGCGCCGTGGCTGGACCAGTCCGCATTCTTCTTCGCGTGGCATAATGGAAATCAATATCGCGCCGGTGCCGTCTCCTCGTGTTGATACCATCGCGATTGTTCGATGAGATTAAGAGATTTGTTCAATTGTATCTACACGAAATCAATAAGTTTAATCAGTACGTACTAAATGGATGCTTTCTCCTATCTAATCATTGTAAAATGACACTAAATTATTAACAATTTAAGTGTTCGTTGAGATTTTGTGATACACGAAAAAAGAAGGTCCGACTATCCAATATCCATATCCAATCAAGTTACTTTTTGCTCGCGGAAGAATTGAACATCCCCTGCCCATACATATCCAGTTCCCCAAATATTCTCTGAATACAGATGACCTATGATCTCTTCCTGCTTAAAAGATTAGCGCGGCTGGAGGAATTTTGCATGTTCCGCTCGACATTATTAGTCCGACATTAGACGGGTTTGCTGAGGGTTTTCGACAACCGGTTCCAAGATGTGCAATCGAGCGGCTCCAGGAGCCGATGTTTTGAATTATAAACGTACGATCTTAATGATCCGCCCATTCTCGGAGCCGGACAGGCCTCGCTTGCGGGACTTAACGAGGTGTTTAGCCCTCTTGGAAGCCGATACCCCAAACAAGGCCTCGAGTGGGCCGGCCCGAGTATTTACGAGCCCTTGGGTCTAAACGCAAAAGCAGCTAGTCTCCTCGGAGGCAATCCGGATATTGCTACGACGTGTCGCCTTCGTTAAAAAAATCTGCTCCCTCGGGTACGTGGTCGACGCTTAATTGACGATCTGTCCGAGATACGATGGCTACGGCGGAGCGATACTAGTGGAATTTTGTCGAGCCGCTGATTCTCCGAGGAGAAGGGGACTATCAAGAAGACCCTCGAACGGAGGCCTCGCCGTAATGTCTCTGTAATAAGTAAGGATCTGCGGCAGAAGATAAGTCTGTCGTCGATCGTGGCAGCGGACGTTACCTGCCATAAACTGTCCGCAGGAGGATAGCGGCGAGAGTTGGGAGATAATATTTCAGGATCGCTCGTCGCGGCAACAAAGCCGCACGAGATATCACCGAGCACGATCCTCGGGCGTGCATAATGTTCCACGACGAGACGCGACCCAGGGTATTAACGAGCACCATCATTTTCCGTGATATCTTTTCAACAAAATTCATCGTCGGTCCGCTCAGTGTCACGTGCTTATAATTAACCCTCTCGTCGCGCTTGTCCGAGCACAGATACGCGATTACGAGTCTACTCTCCCATGTATTCAAACGCTTCTCTCTGTCTCCCTTTCTCTCTCGTGATATCTCTGCCCATTTATCAATATACATCAATCTATCCTCTCCGCTTCGTAGCCGTAGTTTTTGCGCGGCGAGCACGTCGGACGGACGAAAATAAGGCAGGAGCGAGCGCGCGCACGCCGGTAGAAGACCGGTAGGATAATTACACTGATTGGTCGTACGAGCCGGATGCTGCGGTGTACGCCTGTTAAGCCCGGGCGAAACGAGCCTTATCCGCGCCGACGCGGCGCTACCCGCGGGACACCGGGTACATATTATTGCCCCGCGTTAACAACTCGTTACGCCCGCGGAGAGCCGGCTTCGTCGACGCGGCGAGGATGAAATGTTGATACTCCCGCGGCCGGATCCGCTCGGCAGCTCACGTGTCTCTACGTGATCCCCGACGATGAAGTTCGTATAATTCGTTTCTGGGTACGCGATGATGGATTTTTTGCCGGCCGACCCGCGGCAAATCGCGCGCTTCCTCCTTCGCCGAGGGGAACCGAGGAAGTCTTTAACCCCGCGCGCGGAGATACGCGCGCGGTGAGCCGCCACGGATCCGCTTGTGCGCGCGCGTTAACGTTACGTCGATATCTCCAGCCATCGAGCGCAACAAACTCTGCCGGATGTATTAATTAACTATAAGATTATTAAATTGCGGGGTTCCCAAAAACGCCCTGGACATCTATGAGATTCTGCATCCGGCGAACACGTGTAACGTCATAACGTCCTGATATCAGGTAAACGCAGCACGGAATTAATGCAGTAACAAGCGAAAGCTGTGCGAATCCAAGGGTTGCTATTACGTGATATTAATAATAGTATAAGTGGATGGAATCGCTTTATAATTCGTGTTATTAAATAAATTCAGTCGCAGGAGGGAGGAAACTTTATAACGTAGGATGCATAGATCTAACATCTCACACTCGTTTCTTTTTGCGTAGTAATTTTATTTTTAAGTAGTGTTATGTGGCTTTAACTCCGCTGTGGAATGCTTAATTGACAGTGCGTAAGTTGTCTGCTCTACAGTGATAATAAAATGCAACGCAAACAAACGTGCCAATAAATGAAACAAAACCAAAGAACGTCAAAATAATATAAGTATTTGTAAGAGCGCAACTATAAGCGTAAGTGGCACTTATTACGTTAAACAATCACAATGTACGGTAATTGTAACGGACGTTGCAACTGCTACGGAAAAATAACAACAAGCAATCGTTTTCATTCAAGATGGAACAATGATTACCCCTCAGGCAAAATACGCAACGAACGATCGTGTATATGTGTAATAAATGTGCGGCGCGAAACAATAATCGGTGCATGCGGTTTCGCCTCGCGAGAAAACACGGAACGGTATTCCAGGAAATAATTCGAGCCGGCGGGCCCGTCCCGATATCGCGGCGTATAATTTATTATCAATCCATATCAGCGGAGTCGCGTGAATTATCACGGACCGGTGAATTATCATGGATCCATCCCCCGCCCGCTTGCCTGCACTTTCTCGCGAAGCGATGCGAGTACAAGTGAACAAGCGATGCATCTCTCCAGGCTAAAACAATGATCTACCTCCTTCTCCCTCCCCCCCTCCGATCTTGCCGCACCGAGCAACAGCAATATTTACCGGAACCCGAACCTCTTTGGGGGAGTCTTTCTCGCTGTGCGATGCTCTTCGACCTTCTCCTCCTCCTCCTCTTTTTCCTCGTGCCCCGCCCTTGGCAGGTTCAAATTTCCTCGTCCTCCTCCTCGTCGAACCCCCGTCTCCGCGAGAGAAAAAGCACGAGGTTACCTCACCGATGCTAATTCATATACGCTGGTATACGAAACACTTCCGTGGTCTCGTACGCCTCTCCTTCCTCTTCCGTTGCGCCATCATCGAGCTCCTTCTCGCCCCGTCCGTTATCTACCCCTATCCTCCCTCCAGCGTCTCTCGCCGTTCCCTTGTTCGCGGCGTTCTCGTCCGTCTCGGCGTCTCTCTCTTTCTCGGCGCAGAATGGGTAGCCTTGCCTCCGAAATTCTTCCGGTTGTATACTCTTGGCTCGTGCTACGGAACGTGGGAATGTTCTCAGGCCTGGCAGCTCCGGATCCCACCACGTGAAAACACGCGTTGCAACGGATCGCGTGCGCGCAGCGATGGGATCGACAAGATCGCGAGCTCGAAAATGCGACCGCAATTTTATTGTCTATTAATAGAAGGTGAATTGTCGTAACCAATCGAGTTCGAATGCTTGTCCCACGGATGAAAGGGATGGTGCACGATAACGCGACTCGTACATCGGAAATTTATTTAGCCTGCAATTGATATGATGACCTGCCGTTTTATTTATTGTTGCTTGAATCATTCTGTACAATGAATTCTTCTGTTCAGCAAATTTACGATGCAACGAGCCGCTTTTAAAAGAATTACCTCCGAAAAAATCTGCTTTATAATCTCATATCTTCTTAAAAGTTTATAATCAACAAATCAATAGCTTAATACTCCACGATTTTATAAATTTCGCAGTACAGTAGTTTGTTTTGTTACACAAACAAAATGCAATATTGCTTTCCGTGGGTCTTTGTATCACAGATCGATCATCCTCCGGATTTCGACACGATCGCAGTTCTATCCCATCGCTAGCTCGGTGCACACGAGCGTGGCGCATTGCGCGTACGTGTGCGCGAGGTGTGTACGTACACACTGAAGGTGCGGCGTGACGCGCGCGCGAGCGCTCCTCTTCGTCGTGATTGCATTGTGCGAGTTGTGTGAGCTCCGAGTCCTCTTTGTGAGAAGAGGAGGCTACGGGCCGGTAATGTAACCTTAGAGCACTCTTTCGCTTCCCCCGCGTAGCCGCGTTGCGCACATAATGCGTAGGCTATTGTGCAGCAGCACGGGCCACATTGTTGCCCGCATCTCGCGCGCGCAGGCACCCTGCGACGCCGACGGCGTTGTTCTCTTCCCTCCTTCACGAGCTACCTCATCTTTCCTCCTTCGGCGAGCTTCTCGCGCCTCCTCGCCGTGAATCACGCATCCTTGGAGTAGGTCGCGAGACCGGTGGTAGTAACGCGATTCCGAGCTCTCGCGCACCGAGAGATCACCGGAGAACGTTCCCCCGACAGTCCGTGAGTCGATCGTAAATTCCGTGTTACGCGTTTCATTATGTACGCCGCGCGATTTTACGGTTTTTGCGCGCGCACGCAAATTGCGCCGAGCGCGACGACGCGACGACTTGTACATATATTTCTCAATCCTGTGATTATCAAGATGTCCTCGCGTTTCCTCCGGCTTGCCCCCTCTCTGCGATTCTCTCTTTCGGCAAAAGTCGCCGAGCGAAGTGTCTCGTTAAACGTCTCATTACTGTGCCGATTACATGCTTGCGCCTCCCATAAAATTAGCGAGGATACAGTTCGCATGTTAAAAGCGTACTTCGGTCTTTTACGAGGCTGCGCCAAGGCTCGTTCCAATTACCGCGCGTTGAAATCCCGCATCCTGGATTAACGCATGTCGCGATTAACAAACCCCCCGTCCACATTGCGTGATGCGTCCTCGGCGTCTTGCAGAATCCTTCGCGCTTCCACTAATTGTAAGTTCGATGAAGAAATCAAATTTGCTCCTGCTTAATTTATACGCGTCGCGACCTCGCCCGCATCTCCCGAGCGACTTGGCTGCGCTTGGATTACGTTATCCGCGCAAATTGCGCGAAGCGGATTTCTCTTCCCTCGTGCTTTTGCGATTTATCGTCGCGCGCTTCTTGTTTCTTCTTGTCTTCGCGCGAAGAGATGCGGCGCGGCGCAATCTCGCCCGCATTTCGCGAACGGGCGTTCACTTGTTTATCTTCATCTTACCACCCTTTCGTCTCTCGCACGCGGCCGCTCCATGATCTCTTCTTGCAATGCTGTCCACGTCGCACGCTGCATTTATTCTAACGTCAGTCGCCGGCGGCAACGTCCGTCACTTTTCCATCTTTTTGCCGAACTTTTTCCACGTCTCCTTCACGCTCCCCCGGACGAGGGAATTCGCCGCGGAATTTCCTCTCTTTCTCCCCCACGATGCAATTTGAATAATTACACCATACGCGCGACGGAGGAAGAAAAATTAGCAGGCTATTAATCCTTAAGTACTACTGTGCGAGCTTCAAGAACTTAGACTGTGTATGGTTTCTCGGGTAAAGCGGCGGTTATACATGAAACCTCACGTTCCCTCGGATAGACGAAAGTGCGAACGAAGCTCGCCAACGTTATTGCCGGAGAATTCATCTCATTGAAAATCACCATTCGATTGTGCTCATTCGACACGAAGTCGCGGAATGAAAGCGACGTTCCGTTCAACTTTACAACTTGTTGCTGAGTAGCTCCACGTAGTTGTGTTTTGTCACGTGTTGGCAAATCTTTATCTATTTACTTGAGAAATATTCGATCCGGCCGATAATGTGTATGTACGTTCTTTCGTTTATAAAAACAATTTCTCCGCATTTGCCAGGAAGATGCAAAAGAACTTCAAAATGATTCCTCCTTGATGCGGGCGAGATAATTACTACGCCACTCTTGATCGTCACGGATCTCGCTGTGCGTATCGCCGCAGCACGAGGCACACTTTCAGTCATCCGCATCTTACGATCCCGCCATTCTGCGGTATCCATCGATACGTAATATTCTCGGCTATAATAAAGACTATAATAAAGGCAAAGCTCGCGGTCTCGTTCGGTCGCTTCTGCCGCGTTGTTGTTGCCGTCCATGTTTCCCGCCCTCCTTCGGTTCACTGCGCTAACGTACGATCGATGATAGTTACCTGGGCGCACGGTAATAATAACTCTCATCGTTTTTCGCACGCAACGTTGGAGCCGCGCTTGCGACAACTCGCCTCACGCGTCAGCTGCGGGAACTCCGTCACAACCAACGAAACGATCCCCGAGACGGTCATGATACTAAACGATCCTTTAATTACCAGCGTTAGTACTTTTTCTCGACACTAACGCGCAACGTTACGAGCCTTCCAAAAGAAGAATCAAATCTTACCACGCGCTTTCGGTAAATCGCCGGGAATACGTGCCGCTGAACTTCATTATCTCGGGTAACTAGTTGCCGTTTCCATCGCTTAGATCGCCTCAGGCGAGTGTCAGTCAGTCAGTCACGCGTCCCCTAGCGGGACGAGCGCAATTTCGGAACGAGCGAGCTGGCTCGCATGTGAGTAATTAAGAAAACTGCAGATGACATCCCACTTCACCGCGGAACGCAATCCGAGCGCACAATTCGAGGCCGGAATCCCGGAAAGAAACGTTCATCGAAGCACTCCCCGCTCGCGCTCCGCTCAAGAGCGAGCCGCGTGAATGGAGGAGGAAATTACCGCTAGGCGCGTGTGAAACAACATCGAGCGACTTCCTCTGTTCGCTACCGATTGGGTAACCACGACGCAGCACAGAATCGATCCGCATCTCACGTGAACGCTAATAACGATGGCGCCATTTTAGATTCAGATGAAACGAGTAGAAACGCACAATTTCTCCAGAAATCGATTAAATGAAATTTGTGATTATTTGCACGTCTAGCAATTTCTCTTGTCGCCGTTACGAAGATTCAAAGATCGATTCATTAATCAACATTATATAATTCAATATTACATCACACTGACACATATGGTCCGAAATCTTTACAACGACGCCTTTCACACATGTTGTTATAGAATCATGAATATACAGGGTGTCCCGAATTTAAATGTCCAAACTTCGGGAGCGTGTAGGGGATGATAAATAAAAAATAAAAAGTCCTTTAGAGATATGCTCGTTTTTGCTTCGTTTTGGAAAAATCGCAAAAAAGAAAACGTAGATTTCATGCAGCAATGACTCGTCGTTCCGGAATTCTTCTGTTTGAAAATCGGCGCCGCGCATACTCTCGCACTTACTTTGTTTGTTTACATTTTTTTTGCTTACATTTCTGCTTCTCTCCTATAAATTCGTCAGTTACTCATCAGAAACCATCGAGTGAATTACTCCTGTCACAATGCCGCGTACATGTTCTAACGTTGAATATGCTGATATGGTTTTCGTGTATGGTTTCTGTGACGGTAATGCTAGAGAGGCGGTGCGAGAGTATGCGCGCCGATTTTCAAACAGAAGAATTCCGGAACGACGAGTCATTGCTGCATGAAATCTACGTTTTCTTTTTTGCGATTTTTCCAAAACGAAGTAAAAACGAGCATATCTCTAAAGGACTTTTTATTTTTTATTTATCATCCCCTACACGCTCCCGAAGTTTGGACATTTAAATTCGGGACACCCTGTATACGTAGTTTCAATACATGTATTGACACAAAAGCGTATAAATTTATTTTAACTTAATATTTCCAGCTACGCGTTTCCTCTATCACGCCACAGGTAATCAAGCCACGGTAATTACATAAAGAAAATCACGTCGGCGTGGTAGGCACAGGCGAACACCGCGCGCGCGCGAGCAACTCCGCGGCGATTTACGGAAGGCAGATACGACCGGCAGGCTTACCGGTGGCGATTAATCGAGCTCGTGCGGATGGGACCGAGCGCCTTGCGCGCATCCGGACTTACGTAAGGCTCTTGACAGGCTTTACCGCTCAATCTGGCCGGCGAGGAGGTGAAAGTCGTCGAGGATGGTGCTGCCGAGGAAATGAGTTTAACGACTTCGAAATCGACCGCACCGGCAGCCGGATCAGGATCGGGCGGTCGCTGCCGCTTGTAAAACCGCCGGTTTCTGTGATTTATGTTAGCTGCGGTTGACGCTGATGGGACAACGTCGCCGTTCGCTCCCGTATCGAAAGTGTGGGAACGACTTTGCGAAGTATTCGCGACGACCGCCCGGTGATGTCCGCTGTATCGGTTTTCGACAGGCGCCGATCTCAATTCGGATGAATCGATTAGTCATTTCGAACGAGATGAGGAAATGCCTCGAGGAGTAATAAAACGAACGTTTTCACAGATTCACGTTAATAAATCACGCATTTTAAGTACGCGAGATATATCACAGCGTGGAATAAATATGAGAAATGCTCTACGTTACGGGAAGAGTGTCTAATGATGATAATTAAAACGAAATTTGTACAGTTAAATAGCTTCAAGTATCTTCTAAGAAGAATATAGATTACTTTGCGTTGGTAATTTGAGATTCATCTTGATGATCTCGTCAGTCAGACTCGCGTGGAATGCTCCGATGTTTCCGATAAATTCGTGCCTTTCACCGGTAGCAACATTTGACTAGGAGCCCAATTACGAGATCTACCTATCTTATCTGAAAGCCCATCGGTCGCGCAGGAAAGAAATAAAAAATTACCATTCCGAGAGGAGTGATTCCCTTCACGGCCTTCTCCGGGCTTCGATTCCGTTTGATCTTTATTCGTCTGGGACTGATCACCTTCTCACATCAATCCCCCTCGTATATCTCTCACATATGATTAACCCTCACAAAGGAACCGCTTCTGATATCGTGAGACAACTTAATCCGCATATGGCGTACATAATCGGCCATTAAGTCAAACGGATCTCTTTCCTCTCGAAACGTTAAGCGCTGCCGAGATCCGACACCGATACGTTTGTTACGTTGCAACATCCGTTCGGCATCGAAAGCAGAGAGTGCCGCAGATAACGAGGTACAAAATAATTATCTCTCGGAACAGTCAGCGACTTAATATCATTTCATTCATTCAATCGCGCTTCAAGGATGGATCTTGGCCACGAGTTCATGACGCGACGAATTAATCGAGTAGTCTCTCCTGAAACCTGAAATCAAGTAGCCTCTCACGAAACGGAGCAGATGGATCGTTTGTGTGATAGCTTCAAATCGAAAAGCGAAACTGGCAATTCCAAATCGGCGACTTCTGAATCCGAAACAATTATGCCGATCCGGAGACCTACCATTTTCTATCGATCGTTAAATGTAGTCGAGTCGTTTCTCGAGAAACGCGCGTTTCGTGATAGACGACGTTGTTCGAGCAACTGCAAAGAATCCGTTAATCAACGATTCGGTTGCGACGCTAGGAACCGGAGCAGACGGCCTCAAACGAGCACTGCGCAACTATCGCTTTCAAATCGTTAAAGTTCGCTCGTCTAGCCGCCAGACGAGAGTTAAATCGATCCACCATTAAAAACGGGTTCTTTAATCAGTGACTAATCCTAGCTTGTGCAAAGATTACTGCAATTCGGGAAATCTGAAACCATCTTGTTTTATCTTATCTGAGAAATTTGCTGACTTTCAACAAGCTGAGCATTGATAGTTTCTAATTGTGTATTATTTATTGCCTTTTCATTTTTATTTGTCGATATCAAGGTTGGTTAAAAAGAGCGCGAAACGGAAAGGGGCAGCGGACTAGGTTTACCCGCGTGCCATATAAATGCGGATACCATCACCCCACCTTCACTTATGAATACGATATGCCAAGAGATACGAGGAATAATTACTCGCGCTCACGAACGTGCGACAGTTTCGGTCCCAGGATGCGCAATGGAACAGTTACTCACTTCCCGCTTTGCATGGGAATTTAATTACCGGGAGAGAGGAGGGGTGACACGAAGGAGGAGCGGAGGGAACGAGATCGAAAACGACGACGGCGGCACGCGAACTCGATAAGTATCAAAGTGGCCGCGTGACCCGTTTAGTTAGCGGCACTCAATTACGAGGTGTGTCAGGTAAGGCCCGCGCCAACTGCCGCTCGCCCCGGCTCGTTGGCGATGATAGTCAGCGCGCGGATGCACGTGACGTGGGCCTCACATGTGTTTGGGCCTTACCGGGCCTTATGGGGATGTAGTGGTAACGGCGCTTGGAGCGTGGTGCGACGCGGTGCGAAGAGGACTCGAGGCCGCGAAGCGCGCTGCAATTTTCGCGGTTGGCATTTTTTTCTCACCGCCTGTGTCCCGTTATTTCCCGGTAAGCGTGTCCCGCTGTCCTCGCCGTTGTGGTTTTCAAGAGGTCTGGTTCCTCTCCGCGAAACCACCTGCTTCGAGTACTTGAGCCCGATAGCCGGCAGTGAGGTCAGTCGAGCAACGGTGCCAACATCGGATAATCCCGTAACTTCCACTTTTAATCGCGCGTGCGGACTCTCAGCGTCGCAGCGACGACTCGCGTTGTCGCGGTCGTTCGACGAAACGCGCGTATCGGGTTTCACGGGGTAGTCGATATCGTGATAAGGAACGGCGTGCAAGATGCGTCGATTGTAGCGCAGTTGGGGTCGTCGCAATGCTAATATGCGCATATTCGAGAAACAATGCAAAATAGATACTTCTGACTACATATAATTTAACTTTTCATCTACAATTATGTATGTGGTAAAGAATTTGTATTGAAACTATTTTATAATATTTTGTGTATACTACAATATACTATAGCGCAAAAAATTTTATTAGGCTCGATATAAGCCGAGACTGAAGCTGGAAGAACTAATGAAGTCACTGTTTGTTTAATATGTTCCTGTTAAGTTATCTCTGTACATATTAAAGATTCCCTCCACGTACAAAGGTAGCCTTAAAACGATGAAAAAACGGCCATCGGGGATGCTAACTGTTTCTTTTTCAAACGGATAATTACAGAATCGTCTCTCAGCGATTATATCAAGCGATTATTATCAAGATTTAAACAAAGGGGAGGAGTCGGCTATGATGGCATCGAGTCTTGTAATGATTCAGGAACAGAAATCTCGGCCTGCTCTTTTGAAAGAAGGAGGCCGCACCGCGCCGCGCGCGGTAAGAAGGAAAGAAACGACACGCCACCCTACGGCGTGGAAATGTGGAACACGCCTGCGATATGGGACCACGACGGGTACCACGTTAATTGGTGGTGCTCGTTAATTAGTCCGCTCGTCGTTTGCGCGTTGACGAGGGACCAGCCGCCGGTGTCTGGAAAAATAAGGCGCGGCCGCGCCGATGCGGCGGTGGTCCTTTATATATGGAAGTTAATTTTAGACCACTTGCGAGAATGGCAGCTTGCGCAGCGGTAGAAGAGTCATCTGGAGCCCCATCGATTCTTAATGAGCTCGGGCGTGCGGGATTCTCTAACTCTATTAAGCGTCTCTCGCGCTATCTAGGTAATTTGTTACTCGCGCGCTCACAATTCACGGAATTCAAGATACACTCGGAGATACATTCTGTAGCTTCTGGCTTTAATTCGATGATTTACATCGGGATCTCTTTCTTAGAAGGGAAATTCGGGAGTCCCATGGTCTGCGGTAACTAAATATCGAGATTCGTGGAGCGATTCTGCATTAGCAATCGCGAGAATACCGATAGCTCGCACAAAAGATAGCGTATAAATCGAGGGATAAGTGGAATTCATGATTCTCCGTTATCCTTTTTATTAACCCTCTGCCCCTTACTCACATCGTTAAAATAAGTTCGCTCCTCGCCCTCGCATTGGCATTTAAAAATCCAATCTCACCCTCGCTTTTCATATTGGGGCCCTAACTACTGCGCGCTCCCCGGCTTAACCCCGGCTCGTTTAACACCCTTCTCGGCCGGCCGTAAGGGCTGAGTGGGCAGCTCCTCTTTTCTTGATCGAAATTAGGGTCGAAAATCATAGCGTCCCTTCGGCCGATCCATAGGGTTGCCCTCGTCCTCGTTCTGACGCACAGGTGATGCCTCACCTCGTGGGAACGCGGCGAACGGAGCCTTCCCGTGTTACAAGGGGCCCGTTTGCAGGCTCCCTCAATCGAGTAGTGGGCCCGAAAGCCCCCCAAGCATGTCACAGTCACCCAGAGTTGGCTCACGATATCTTTGCACCCCGAGAGATACTCGAGATTAAACGTAAGAAATTTTAAGATTCGTGATGTCTCAGGAACGTTCACTTGTACTTTCCTCGCGATAACCGCTCTTTTAGCGGAGGGAGCTCAGAGAATATTTTTCCTTAAAAGTACTACAAATCTATCCATAACTTATCACGTAAATACGTAATGTGTCGTTTTTGTAATTAATCCGTACGATTATGTTTGTCAGTTTCACGCGCAAGTACGCGTGTTACCGTCCAACACGGAAATTCCAAACAAGAGCTCTGAATCCTAGCACCCCTTGCACCGATCGCGTCGAGCCGCGCCTGTAGCCACCCCAAATCGGAGCATCCGGGCGGGTGACGGTAAATAGGTAGCCCGCAGGCTCGTTTACCTCCAGTCGAAGCTATTCTCATTCTCCCCCACGGGTCCTCACGCAGCACGCATGCACGCACAATGCGCGCGAAGCGACCACGAATGGCATGCCCGTGGAAGTGTGCTGCTCGTGTGCAGCTCGTGTGCTGGCCTCGCGTCGGCATTCTGTCGCTCGGGCGTTTGCCTGCGGGATCCAATCTCGATCGATCGTTAACGTAAAAAGGGCCAGCTCGTCGAACACCATCGGACCTCTCTCATCCTCGGCCACGCGTGGACCGTCGGCTAGCCGACAGATCGATCTTGTTGCGGCACGACGACGTCTTTTAATTGACGCGCGTCCGCCGGAGCAAGCGTAACCGAGTCCAGCTTGGTCGTAATAGTCGCCCTATTATTTCATGCGGCGCAGCCTTCGCGTACGTGATATCCCGAGTCACGCCATGACATCCACGCGCGGAATCCGACTTGTCGATTTTCCCTCGCGCGTCGTTTACGCGGATAAATATGCCCACGGGCACGGTCGCAATTTGCACGCTAATTATTACGCGCGTCTCATTACCGCTTCCTATCCGCTTCTCTGTCCTTCTTTCCTCTCGGCGTTTCCGATACTACTTAAGAATCGGACGGCCGCTCCTAACGTAGCGGCAGTTCTCGATTGCGCATAGTCGATTCAATTACGATTCCAGTAATAACTATTATTGTCCCTAATTACAGTCGCGATCGTATAAATAACTCGTCCGGCCGCAAAAAGGACGCTAACGCCGACGATCGACGTAATTAGCTCGTTTTCCCACTGGACGACATCCTGAGTGACTTTGACCAGATGGTGGTCCTTAGAAAGTTCATTATCGCGCGATCGGTCGGAATCGAACAAAATCCGGGTGCCAGTTTTTTGCGACGCACGCACTTTCGAATCGCGTCGCCACGCGAGCGTGTAAGCATTGCACGATGCACGGTTGTAAACGTACAATTTAATTGACGGGATACTCGAAGCTGGCGTCTATCGTCGCGGCGGCGTGATCAACGAAGTGGATACGGTACGGGTTCCGGTTATCCGTCCATAACTTCGCACTTTCGACGTTATATACCTTTCATTCAACGACGGCGACAGTCCAGAACAGAGAGCAGCGAGATCGCGGGCGAGAAAATGCGCTCGCGACATCGTTTCGATCTCGGATTACGTCTTACCGGTTTTATCCGCGCGCGAAAATAGAACAGACGGTTAGCGTGTGTCTCACACGCATTATTCCACTCTCTCTTTCTCTCTCTTTTTCTCTTCCTCTCTCCGTCGTGGGCTTATCAAAACGACCACTCCATTAAACAGTGGACGCTCAGCTGATATTCGCCGTCGTTTGTATGCGGAATAATTGAGGGGAAGCGCATTGGCAATCCCACCGCGGCGGAGCCATCGCCGTTATCGCCCAACGCCGAAAGTAACGAGCAGAGATATGCGAGTCAATAATTTTCGTCCGCTGACTTGATCCCATCTCCCTCGCGTGGTGCGCCTCGATCCGTTCGACTCGATTCGATAAGCGTATCTCTCGCGGACGCGCGATCGCAACTTATGAAGCGACGGGACTCGCTTAGAGGATATCGCGTGCGACTCCTACGCTACGAGCATCTGGAACAGGCGAGATAGGCGCGTCGGCTCCTGATCAGAAGTCTCCCCGTTTCAAGAGCCTTGAAGTCTTTCAGAATTTAGCCATCAGAATTCACGCAAATGGGTTTAAACGGAAAAATAAATCACTTTGGTGTCCTACGTTAGGATTGTTCGTAAAAATTAATATCGATAATCGATGTGTTAATTCTCATTCGAGTAATAACATGTATGTCTCCATCTTTACTTTCCAGATATTGAACAACGCGTAAGATTGTTAGGTAACGCTTTGTTTCCATAATGTAAATTCTTTGCGTCATTCACCCGTCGAACAGTTCATTCGAGATACCGGCGATCTTTGCTCAAAGCGATTAAAAGTTTCAAAGCGGCTTCGAGAGAGAAAGAAAGAAGGGCTTGACAGAATTCCACGCGTACGCGCACGCACGTCCGTTCGTCGTGAACACGCATCCTGTTCGCGGCGCTGGGTGGTTTCCTTTGTCAGAATCGTCGATGCAAGCCGCGACACGTCCTCCAACGGCCTCCAGAGAACGAACGCATGCCTTCACACCGCGAGTTCCCATAACGCCGTGCCCGCAGCGGCAGCTCGTGCGCCTTTCCGCTTTCCTCCTCTCGCTCACGTCGCGCACTCGCGGGAATCCGCTTCTTCTTCCCTCCTCATCGAGCTCACGTCGTCGTCGTCGTGATCGTTGATCGCGTCCTGCATTCACCACCTCGCCACAGGGAAGACGTGTCGCGCGTGTTAAGTCGCCACTGTAAGAGCCTGTCCGCGGTCGTCGCGAATTTGTGGC
Source organism: Ooceraea biroi (assembly GCF_003672135.1). Lineage (NCBI taxonomy): Eukaryota > Metazoa > Arthropoda > Insecta > Hymenoptera > Formicidae > Ooceraea > Ooceraea biroi. The sequence continues at coordinate 13,510,080 of NC_039514.1, read as the reverse complement.
GACCTGTGGGTTCCAGGTAAAGCGGGCCCTCTCCTTAACCCTTTCACGACGAACGTCGCGTGTCCGGTCGAAGAGGAAAGACGTGGTATCGCGTCGCCGAGCGTACAAGGGAGCCGACGCTTCTTTGTATCGTTCTTTTGCACTCGTGCCTCGATTATGATCTTCTTTCATGTGCTCTGGCCTGAAAGGACCGCACGAGGGACACAAAGTGCACTCGAACGATGTCCTTTCGCGCGAGTCGCCTTAAGTCTCGGGTAAAAATCGACCGGGGCTGTTCACCATGCGATATCTCGATACATTTCTGTGCTATCTATTGTATCAAATGACGTCCTATTCCATTCATTCGCGATCATCGGGAACTCCAGTTCTCGGGAATTACGTTGTCACCGCGCAAGAAAATGTAAAGGATTTCTCGCGCTTTCGCGATTTGTCTTGGGGATCGTTCGCCGGGAGCAAATAATCGCCGACGGCGAACGGAAGGAAAGCAGTGACGCGGAACTCCTTGATGCGGAGGGCGACGGTGAACTCGCGTTTCTCATCTAGTCTCTCTCTCCGCAGAACCAACAAACGCCTTCTTCGCGTGCTTCTTGCGGCGAGGCGGAAAACGCGTTTATGCACGGTGGACGGTGGATTCCCACAGCGCGAGGGGAGCGCGCGAGGACGTGCTCCTGAATGTTTGGCTTTTCCATCTGCACGACGCGGACAAAAAATCACGCGGTTAATCGCGCGGTTCCCAGCACGCCCACGGATGCCCCGGCAGCCGCCCTCCTTCGGCGATAGTCTCCATTATTCCGACGTGATTTTTTTTCAGGAGCCCTGCCAACGACGGGACCGGCCAAGGAGGACCGGCGGCCAATCATTCGGCATTTCTTCTCGTCTCTTTTCGCTTCGCCGAAGCGTGAACGCCGAGAAACTCTCCGCGGCGATTCGGTACACCACCTCTAAGACGCTGATGGGCGTGCATCAGCCGTTTTAATAGGAGATTGCGGCAATTACACGGGCTGAACAGCGTGACACGCGAGTTCAACCCTTTACTTGTGAATTAATGAGTAATATGTCGATTATTATGTTGCCCCTTGCCCCATCATGATAAGTATCTATTGTGCGCGACGGAGAAGTCGCGATTGACATGCAAACATACGCGTTAACGAGGAACTTTTCAAAGACTTTGCGATAGATATTAGGATAAATATAACGAGTGGTACAAAGTAAAATGCAAGCAATAATCTCGCTTGTCTTAAAATCGAAATCAGGAAACGGCTAGTCTTTCGCGAATAGAATAAAGCCGGAGAAACTAGACACTTTCGACACGTGTACGAGGACAATCGGTGTTCCTTTGCTGCCACGCGTTACTTTTCTACATTATCATAAAGCAGCGTGAAGCGGGCGTTTCTTGTCGAAGAGGTGGAAACACGTTTTCTGGATAAAACACCGCACGAAGTCACTGCGGACTTCTTACGAGGATTACCATTTTGCGTAGAGAGTATTACGTCGGCTCTGACGGACGTCAAGAGCCTTAATGAACGCGCAGTTTTTATCGATTATACCGCGAATCGCGAACGTCACGCGTGGATACCTACGCATATCGTGCTCGTCCAGGTAATCGGTATTCCGAATATACAAGACGCGTTGCTGAAATTCGTGACGAAAATGGGCGTCGATCTGCGGGATATCGACCTCAATCCTAATCGCGTGGCGCGTCTTCTTTCCACTAAAAGACAGCACTTCAAATAGCGCGCTCGAAAAGCGCTGAAGAAGGTCGTTGGAGGCCGTGATTTTCAGGATGGTCGGTTGTCACGTGTCGAGTGATGCGCTGCGTCGACTATACTATGCTGTCAAACCATGCGTCGATGCCGGTCACGTAGCATGCGAGTAGAAATTTCTATCAGCTGGATAGCGACTTCCTCGTCGCGACGACAGGCAGGGCGTGGGACTGCCGCTAGTCGAGAAGTCGAATTCGAACGCAACGATAATGATCCCGGCAATAACGACGTATTCAGGATGTGTTGGATGCGCATCGCCTTTTCCGGAACACGGGACGTCGTGTATGACCGCGTACGTGCGCCAGCACGCCGTAATCAAAGACGGTTCTACGAAAATATAAAATCGTCGTGGATCTACACGAGGCAGAGAGATGGACCGACCGATCGATCGGCGCCACGATGCGCGGAGAGTGAACGAAAATAGAGGACAGGGTCCTTTTTGCCTTCCTGTCGGACGTTTCCGTTCGCCGATTTGTAAGTTTTAATTAATAGCACGATAAAGACCGCCGGCCATCGAGGATAATGATCGGTCGATCAAAAAGTGGAACCGGTTCGGCGTTGAAACGCGGACGACCGGGTTGTGCAAATTAGCGTAAAACATTTAATCGGCGGGCTTTTATTCGGAAAAGACACGACCGTTGTATCCGGTTGACGTCGTTCGGTGAAGAGCAGCGGGGAATCACGCACGTAATGACGTTAACGGAATTGTCGAACGAAACGAACGACGCAAGAAGCAGAGGAGCAGCATAATAGCACACGTCGCAATAATACCGCGTTACGCATCGGACGCGTTAACTGCGCACCTACGAGAATAAATCGGCGACCGACCCTGTTTTTTCTAAAGTGTTATTGCGAATCGACGGCGATCATTAAGCTATTTCTGCTCACCGATCGTATCGAACGATCGCGTATACATTATCGAAGCATGACTTTGAAGTCGTCTGATGCTTCAAGCTTGGTTGATTCGCGGAATCTCCGACTATTTCTTTTTTTTCCCATCAGTATATTGATGTTGATGATCATTAAGCATGACAAAAATAACAAGCCGTCACTTATTTCGTTTCATTAGCGGCGAAATACCGTCGAGTCTCGTTCGCGTACGCGTTTTCAAGTCACGAGGATCACGATAAACACGTATGGTGATGAAACAATTGCAACAGATATTCTAGACAAATGGGAGAGATAGAGTTTCGTGGACAATCGGTATCGAAAACTACAACAGGTGCATCACATGGATACACGAATACCGAAGACGTATCGGTAAATATTGACAATAACGGAGACCGCCCCGATGACCGTGACCGTGACATATTGTCGAGGGGTCAAGGTCGGGGCGGTCTCCGTTATTGTCAATACCGACGTGTCATGTGCAAAGGGAGATAGGGCGTGAACAATTCGTCTGACGATCGAGATCGATCGCTCGATCGCTCGCAATGAGTTAGGTAGCACCTCGAATGCGCTTCTAATTGACACGTGCCTGATTCGGCATTAATCCGAATTCACGCAATATTCATTTTTTCTTCCTGTTAAAGTCATCTCGTTCGTCGCAACGTTAACGTTTGACGTTCAGTCGCCGAAAGACAGCGACGCGCGAAAACGCGATCGCGAAGAATCGCCGGAAACGGCGCGCACTTCAGCTTGAAATTACGATGAAGAGCGACAGGGGCGTCGGGTCATAGGTCGGCGCTCAGAAGAGCATCGTTGTCATCCTGCTCGTCGCTCGCTCGCTGAGCGAGTGGGTTGATTACTCGCGTACGCATGCGCGGCGCGGCGGCCGTGCATGATGCGTGCGTACGTGCGTGCACACGCTTCTCGTCCCCGATGGGCTCGCTAGGAGACGCGAGGTGACGGAGCGCGGTGGGGTACGCGTGACGTCACGTCCGGCGCGAGGGCACCGAGTGTGGGAACCGGCGGCAGGTGCGCCCGAGAGTCAGCCAGAGAGTGGAGTAGCTCGGGCAGGGGCAGCGGGGACGGGAGGCTCTCGGGAGAGGAGAATCCCGGGAGGCAGAGAGGGCAAGGGGACAAGAGAGGTGGATCGAGGGTGACGAGGGTCGGGCAGGATGAGGCGAACCCTCTTTGGACTCTCGTCCTCGTCCTCTCGCTCTTTCCCTCTTTCTCGCTCTCATCTCGTCCCCCTTTGCCGTCCCTCACGCCGCCCGTGCGAGGGACGAGGGGGAGGAAGGGACAAAAAGTAGAGCCCGTACCGAGCGCATGCCGCCACGCTCTGCGCGCACGCCACGCACACGCGTAACGTGTGTGCGTCGCGTGTACACTCGCGCGCTCGTGCTGTGTGCGTGCGCGCGTAAAGGCACGGAGTGTGTCACGTGCAGCTCGATGGCGATGAGAGAAAGAGTGTGAGAGAATGACGGAGCCTCGCGTGTAACTAGGCGCAGGGACTATTTTTCAGATTGCGCTCCGATAAACGGAGACGATTATTTCGAGCATTATCTGGATCGACAGGTGTTGCCGCGATTCTTTCAACATTAGTGAAATGATAGAAGGCTTGCGGGCTTGCAGCGCGTTATCGTCAAGATAAAGTCACTGAGAACATCGATAATTGCCGATATTTCAAGCCGAATATGCGGGCGCGATTCCCAATTATCATAATCAATTACTTATCGTTCGGTAATATTATTTACACACTGAATCGAATAATGATCTTGCTCGATCCATGATGCAAATGTTTTGAATTTTTTCCGGAGTAGCCCTGACCGTGATCTCTCGCGTGAGCAGCTCTCGCTTGCGTGTTCTCGCCGCCTTTTACGTACGACGTATACACGTGAGCAGTGTACATATTGACATACGCGCTCTCTTCTGATAAATTGCATCACGCAGAGCACGAGTGTCACGATCTTCTAAGTTTCCCGCGTGTGGATAGGCTACGCGAGACGCACGTCCAAGCATGTACGCACGCACGTTCTTTCCTGCCTTTTTGTATGTTCTCAACAGTGATTCGTGAAGTATGATATTGCTCGATGAGCAACCGATAAAGCGTGATTGCACAACGCAGATAAGAGATTACGATGAATTGTGCAAAATGTGTCTCTTTAAGGGGGTATTCTAGTGTAGCATGTCAGAAAAATCGAATTTTTTGGCATATTTTGCAAGTATATGGTATGGAAAATATGTCTGCGAGAAGATTTAGCCCGATTCGCAAAATTAACAAAGTAATAGCACCTAATAGAAAATAACCTCTGGCGCGCGCTCGGCGGTTGGACCGCGCGGCACACAACAGAGCATTGTGTTAGTATTTTAGGTAGGATCGGAAGATCGTTATTCTTTGAAGGTCGTACATTTGAATTGGAGCCTTTGTATAGTACAGGTTATATAGTACAATGAATCTCTAAATTCATTGATTTGGACTTTTGCTCCAAAACATCTCCATGCTGGCGTGAAAGTTGTTGAAATAGCAACATTCTTGGCAGTTATAATTTTCAATAAAGGATTTATGCCAATTTTCAAACTTATGAACGTGATGGGAGTTAGTATTGGTCAGCAAGCGGTGATGTACGCAAACTCCCGGAACGAAGCTCGTATCACCCGCTCGGAGCGGCGCTCCACTAACTTCTCTCGAGATCAGAGAATGAATCGCAGGGAAGAGAGATCAGCTCTGCAGGACTTCTACGAACAAGAGGAATGTCCCCTGTATGGCCCTGGACTAGCCGATTGATCGTAAGTAACATTATCTCTATGTAATCAGTATGAAAAACTTTAAACGTGTTTTTCTCGAAACCACGTTTTTCAAATTGGTTCCCATGATATCTCAAAAACCAGTTAATCAATTGACTCAGGCTTTTGCACACATCTTCAGTATATGTGTGGCTATAGCCCCTACCACAATCAAGTCGAAATATTGTTTTTTGGAATTTCTACAGCCCTTCAATGGTGAAAAAAATGGCACAAATCGAAACTTAATTTTCTCAATGAAGTCATGTTTTAAATTTTCAACATTTTTTTCATTCTGGTACCTGCTATAGCCACACTCATACTAATTAAGAATCTCTTTGGTTTTTTTGTTTCAGATGAGCAGAACAGCTGAAATCATGGGAACCATGGACCAACTTTTTTTTTCATGTTCTTATTTAATATCATGTGCAGCGCTTATTTATAGTTATTGTCTACTACAAAAATTTGGAAACATACACCAAATATGTATGAATAAGCAGGGAAAACCCTGCCTTAAAAAACCTTATACTTTTTTCAAAAAAAATTCACCAAAATAGCATACAAATTCCGCTTTTACACTAAAATACCCCCTTAATCAACTTTTAATTAGAATACGATACTTACATTTGTTTCCTTCAAGGATTCTAAGGTACGTGATGTAAAATTAGATTTCTTACAACATTTTCTCTCTCTTTTCTGATATCTATTGAACTGATGACGTTTATTATATCCGATACGGAAGTTCAGGAAGAGTCACAAGAAGCAAAGTGTCTTTGGGCGATTCATTTGAAATCTATGTTTCGCCTCTGTCCATCGAGGCAACGCGGGAACGAAGAAACGCGAAGGCGGTAATCGAAACGGAAACCACTATGCGTTCTTGTAAGGAACCCGCGAGAGGAAGTCGCGTGTTCGCGATTTGCGGTATCGTCGAAGATTGCGCCGCGAGAGTGCTGCAATTTTCCCCGATGTTCGTGGAAGCCATCGAGTAAGAGCTCGCGCGCGGGTAAGCGCTGAAGATGCTTGAATGAACCTTTAAGGCCGCGTATCGTAGCGCGCACGAAATGCCGCGCTAGCCACGGCCTAACGCATGCACGCCCCTAATGATTTATGCGTAAATTATACGCAACGGGTGATTTATTGCGCGTCATTCTCGCGTGTAACGATACTCGCCAGGAGGATGCAAGGATCCGCGGCAGCTGCGCCGCTGAAAACAACGTAATTCTACGGATCTTGGTATCCTTCGTATCCGTATGATCCGAAGACGAAGTACGCCGCGATGGTGCCTTAAGTGGAAACGCGTTCTGGCCAGATGTTCGTTTTCCAGTGTTCGCGCCTTGGGTTTCGTTAAAACCGCGTCTCGCGCTCGATTCGCTCAAGAACAAAATTGCGAGACGCAGGACACGTCATCGCAAGAACGTATCGAGGGAATCACTTCCTCGTGTATTTCATTTGCTCTCCCGCACGGACACACGCGGTCAATCAAACGAATCGCGCAAACACGTCTCGCGCTTCTCGGAAGAGGACAGGGAGCGTTGTTTGGTGAGATAACAAGCAGCCTGTGCCATGAATTAACGAATCATCACCGAAAGGCATCGCTGCGCTCGAGCCGCGCGCAAGAGGAAAGCGGCCTCGAATAAACAGCGCGAGGGGAGTGTTGTGACAAGTGCGCGGCCTGATATTGCTCTCTTATCACGAAACGGTCGCCGCGGCTCAAGCAGGAAATTAAAAACAACTCGGCGGCACCACGACGCAATGCCGATTGCAACTGCAACGCATGGCGAGGTCGCGCGAACAATTTCCAAGGTTTATACGGCGTAGACAGTCACCGGCGACTCGCAATAAAAATAAGCACGCTAATGAGGCTGGAAATAACGGGCTTTTGTTCGCTCGCTAATGCAAAAATATTTTCCTGTTTCATTAATTTCAAACCGTGCAACGAAAATAATTGGCTCTCCCCATTCATATACGCAGAATGTTTTACGAGCAAGCAATATTTCCATGAAACGTTCACGAAACCGTCTCGAATTTTTCGTTTGAACATGATTCTGTTGATACAGTTACCCGTAATAAGAGATGAATAATATCGAATTTATTACAAAAGTTGTTACAAACTTTCTTGAATTTCAAATATCAGGCATCTAAAAATGAAGGCAAAGCAACATGTGCGTGTGCGACTCGTCATCAAGCCTTAAACGTTATGGTAATGGGAAACGTGATCATCCAAGCCCCGTTATTTCTCGATGCATCTTGCAAACATTCGCAGCACAATGTATGTACACACGATCGAAAGCGACTTCCTGCATAAAAATGCATCGCACCGTTTGTGTGCAAAGTCAGTATGCGCGTGTCACGCCGATCTTTTCACGCGAATTCACTCGCGAGCGCTGCTCTCATGGAATCTTGGAGAACGCAGCGACTCGCGCCACAACGTTGTATTATTTTAACGAACCGTTGAATCATGGCGTCCTATCTAATTAAGGCGAGAAGCCGCGAGAGCCGCAAGGGCGGCGCGCGGATGTGCGTGATTCGGCGTAATCTCGGCGTGAATCGATACCAGATTCGCCTTCGACGCAAGAAGCTGGAAGGTTGTACCCAGATGAGCATCCGGATAAAATTATATAAGGCCGCGGGATTAATATTTAGAAGCGCGTGTAGTCCGCCGATGTAATCCGGCAGTTGTAAAAAAGGCAGTTGTAAAAAAGGTTCTTGGATTACCGAGGGGAGAGCTATTAACGTGGCACGAAAAATCCCCGGCGATCGAGATCGTCGTCAATTATCGATCAATCTTTCCACCTGGCGAGCTGTGCCGATTTTTATGATGACGTTCGAATTCAAGCAAACATTTATTATCGTACATCATCAAGCCTGACACATTCCACGAATGAAAGAAGGCATTCATCGATCCGTCATGCGTTCTATAACTGATTGCTGCAGAATCGCGCGCCCCAATCTCGCGTTTCCGGCGAAGATCGGTAATTCAAAGGTAGCCTTTAGATCCGCGATTGATCCGGGGCGGAAATTCGCAGCTCCATAGCCCACCCATAGACCATTCGTCCTTCTGAACGTTCCGTCTGACTGAAAAGCGAGGAACGAAATACGCGCCGGTGTGCTTTATTAACGATCGTAAAGGGCCTAGCTGATCGGCCAGTGACGGACGCGGCATCGCGAGCGGGGCCTGTAATTACCGGACTTATAATAATCTAGCATCTTCGCTCCCGCGAGCCGACCATAACGACCTGAAATTATAAGCGATATCAATTTTATACTCGCGCGGCCGTAAACGCCGGCACACCTGTCCGAATGCCTGGCGCTCGTAGCTCATGGTGCACCATGGTAACGAGCGCAAACCGCCAGCCGAAGACGCGAGTTTTCCGCGCGTCGTTATCCCCATGGTTAATGGTTGTAGCATCGACGTCAAATCTTGTCGTTCGGTGTCGCCATGAATATTCATACGTGTATAAAGCGCACCGTCGCGTCGACTCGCCGCATCGGCGGTCTAGAACTCTAGAGAGAGACAGAGAGAAAATTGATTCGTGATCGTGGATAGAAGATTGCTGACCGCCGACTTGACATCTGAGTGAGCTAATTGAGGGACTTAACTTTCGAGTTTTTTGGTTTTTCACCTTCGAGATTGCGATCTCGCTGATCCCTGGGTTGATTGACAAGCATCAGCGATGCGATTAACCTCGCTTGTAAATTACACACTAAAAAGTACAACGTAATAGGGTTTGCCTTAATATGTATATAGTCAATTTATTGCGATAGGAGAGATAACATCTTCGATAAATTGATATCGTTCAATTTGCATACGCGCTAAAATAATCTTCAGAGAATGGACTAAGCTTGATGCTATCATTCTTTCTTTATCAAGTTACCTTTGATCAGCCGAGCGTTACTCTTATGAAACGCTTTTATTTGTTTTGTAGACACGAGTCCTTCATCTTTAGCTTGCCTACTTTCAATCTCGCTAGCTTTATTATAGCTCTCCCTATCAATCGAGCGATCCGCTACCGTTTCGACCCTAGTATAATTGATAGGATCCAATCTAGTCGCTTCCAATCTCTGCCTAGATCAGCGTCCGTTAATCATGAGGAAAATCGAGTTCCGCTGAATCAGGAAGCAGATGAAATCGCACAGATGACATGTACATCCCATTTCGAGACAATCACGGATAAATCGTTCATTTACAAAATGTGCTTCTTAAGCACGCTGCGCAGTCCCGTCCGCAAATTTCCTCCATGGACAATTATTGCGGAATATTATCCCGCGTTTAAGCCGCTACGTGAAAACGCGGAAACGTGGACTCGAGATCGCCGATCTCGGAAAGCGGTCATCAAAGGGCCCGACTCGCGCACACTTGCTGCAAATTACGGCGAAATTGCGGCGAAATTCGCTATGTACCCTTCCGCACCGTGCGGTGCCCCGTCGACCGTTATGCACGCTTACGCTTACGTATGAATTGCTTCATCCCCGCCCTCGCGCTTCTTTCCTTCTTTTTAACGTCGAATCCGCGAGAGATTACGCGGTTGCATAATTACATCGAAACCGCCTTCGGAGCGCGAAGGGATTCGTGTAACCCGCCTTTAAAAAGCGATTACGCCGTTACACTTGGAAACCGGTATATACGAAACATACACGCAAATATTAACAAAGTCCTTGATGTAACCAAAATTGTTCCGCACTGCTGTTACTGAAGATTTTGTATAAAGGAACCGAAAGAATTCATAAAAGAACACTTTTTATTTCACTATTACGTATCTATATAATATCGTTTCGGACTAATTACGTCCCGCAATGACCGCGGGATTAATTATACGAGTAAAATTACCTAAATGGTCACTGGCCATCGAGATCAAAAGATTCACGTACAGGGGCGACATCGACGTTGCCGTTTCTGCCGCCGCGCCGCCGCCGCCGTGTTAATGGGCAGCACAATTTACGAGAATAATCGATTCGCCCGAGAGAGAACGCGGATTAAATAACCGATACGCGGGAAATGGTTATGCGTATCGTCGCGGGCTTTTTCTTGTCGGCGGCATTTGCGGGGCCGGCTGGTCAGCCGATCGGGAGGAGAGAAGGAGAAAGAGTAGCGGGAGGGGAAGGAGGGAATTAATGTTGTCGACGTATCGTTGTATCCGCGCGGCGAAAGAAAGACGTAATTGGACGTGGTTAACGCAGCAGTATCGCCGACCGGCGTCGTATTCGACGGCCTATTGCCGCTCTTCTGCATAACTACGTCCAATTAAGGATACAAGAATCCGTGTTATCTGGCCGCGCAAGGATCGCCTGGTAGCGCTGTAGCGGTTATACCCGCAGATAGAGCTGTAAAATTCCGCGCATTTGTCGAATACCCAGAGAATGCCCGTCACCGCGCATCCGCAGCAGAAAGCCTCTCTCGAGTGCACCTCCGAAAGGTGCACGCGCGATCGCGATAGCGCATTATTGCCGCTTCCCTCGCTTGTTCTCTCGCTCGCGAGTACTTCCCGCTGTTGCCGCGACAGTAACTAACTACCGCGGAAATAAATGTGGGGAGAAATTCAAGGTAGCGGAAAAACTTGAAGTAGCACGTTTGTTCCTTTCTATTTCTGCAAATAACCGAACAAACATTGTCCGACTCTTTCTGTTAATACGTGAAAAAATATCTTTTTATTATAATTACGGTTTATTTAATCAATCTATAAAGTACCCTGGTAGAAATTTCGTGCATTTATTTAGTAGTTATTGAACAGTTTTGTTACATTCTGCCCAGTAATTGACGAGTAAAACTGTTGGGATCCCGATCAAGATGTAACGTTTTTCCTAGTTACTGGCCACAAAAGATGCACAAAATCTGAACTCATTTACTGAACAAAAACTGAACAAAAACTAGACAAAGAAACTATTTAACCTATTACTAAGCAAGTTTACTGCTCATAAAATGGGCTTAGTAAAACTCTATCTAGTTTTTGTCCATTTCCTACACAGTATTGATACAATTTATGAGAATACAGTAATACTAGACAGTAACTGCTTGGGTGTTAGAAAAACTGCAGATTTCTACCAGGGTAGTTAATTTACGCTTCAAGCGTTCATATACATTAAACTTGCCGGTTTTCTGCAGACGGAAACTTTCTGCACGGAAGCGCATGAGGAGTAATCCGCGCGGGCGCATCCAGAATCCACGTGGAACGTCGGAGTGCGTTCTGCTCTCCCGATCGGGCGTCGCGACGCCCGCGCTTTTTCGGTTCGTGGGCACGTGGCGAGGCGCGGCCGATCACCAAGCGTGGTCTCCTACATTCCTGATAACGGGGGCTGCTCGCAAGCAACCGCCTGGATGCTTCGTCTTATCGGAAGCTCTCCGATGCCGCAAGCTTTTGCTCTCTTTTTCCTTTCGTCGTTGAAAGGCAGTCGGCGTCGCAACACCGAAGACGCCGCCGGACCGTTACGGCGCTCTTGAGGAACTGAGAAAAAAAACCTCACAGCCCCCATCCCCCTGTCGAAGCATCCGATACACGCACACAACCGCTAGCGCCTACGCACATGTACACGCGATTGATCACACGTGCATCCGCGAATACTCCGCGCTTTCGTTACGTTTTATTATTGGCAGTCGGCCCGATATAACCGCGCGTGCTCTCCTGATAGGGCGTCGCGACGCCAACCGGCCGACGCCCCAAATTCCGATACACCCTCGTAAAAATTGTATCGAATGATGCACCCGACAAGGCACTGCAATAGATAGTAGTTATGCGAAACTCGTATTTTCCTAATGCTTTAATCAGACATCATTTTGTGCTTCGCAGTTCGCTCGAATCACGTAGGATAATATATATCCTTTCTCGTTACAATTATGATGACATTATGTTATGTTCATAATATAACAAAGAAACATAATTTCTGTAATTTCTGTATCTATGAATCCTGTAGCAAGAAAAAATACTAACAAAATTTTTATTCTCTTTCCTAAAAAGGCCGCACTGAATCTATCTATTCACGAAAAGAATCTCGAAAACAATTTCGAAATAAAATCTTTTTTCTAAAGAAAGAACAAAAGAGTCTTTATTTATTCCAATTTTACGCTCTTTCCTCCAAGAGAGATCAATTTATTCAACGTGCTTGGACTCTATAAACAAACATCCGCCTTCTGAAAAATGTTACATTGTTATACAATTTCGAGAGGCGCGAGTGAAAGAAGCGCTCATACCAGATACAAGCACCCCAGATATTTTCCCGCAAGCTCCATCACGTTCCTCCGTTATTATGCTTTCCCGTACGCGGCGCTCGTCGATCAACCTATCCTGAAAGCTCCAGCGGCAAGTAGATACAGACGTGTTGGCGTCGTACATCGGGGTCGGAACGCCGTCGCGGCCTGATGGGCGCCTGGTGCGGCGTCGGCTCGCGATCCGACCTGCGACGCCGTCCTCGCCACAGGTGTGCCGTCGCGACGCCCGTCTCGCCCGCTCCGGCTATCGACGACTCGCGACAGACGTCGCGACGTCGGTCAGCCGGCAGACCCGTCGTCGGTCAGCCGGACGACGTCGGCGACGTCGCGCAACGACGTATCAACGACGGCAACTGCCCACCTGTCGCTCATCGCTTGTCGCGGCTCGGTCGCAACGAGTTTTCCGGCGCGGCGAGTAGGAGCGGGCAGAAGTTTGCCACGGGACATCGCGACGGCGACGTCGTGTCATCGGCGACAGCGCCCCGTGGCGCCAGTCCTCGGGCGTCGCGACGCCAGAGCAGGAGAACACGCCTCGCGAAAGCGACACGGCTCGGCTCGTCCCGCCGGCCGATCGCCTGACCATTACTACTTGTGAATCCGGTATCTAATTGTAAGAAATTGCTGTCGCGATAATTCATTTATTCATTATTGAATATTCTCGGATAAGATATACGCAGTTAATTACTAGTTAAGACTTGATACGTACTTGACTTTTGAAAGCAACTTTCCAATCGCAAACGCAATATTATAATTCTATATGCGGTAAATAAAATGCTCCTAAAAAATCAGAAACAGTAAGATAAAAAAAACAATAACTCTAAACAATAACCGTTATTGCCGGAATAAGTATTTCACGCGAGCTTGTCGTTTTTCGGACAACTAAGTATATCCAGTTCTCAATTCTTGCTGCATTCGATGAACATCGCGATGTTACCAGTGAATAGAAAATACATGAGTGTTTCACCGGTCGCAGCGATCAACGTCGCAGCGTGTGCTGTTATGCCCGTACCACCCGACGAGCGCCCCTGAGAAAGCTCTGCGGCGCCCTAGCGTCGCGACGCTCTACCCGGCGAGCATGAAAATGGGCGCGACGCCGCGCCAGCGACCAGCGGCGACGCCGGGGTCCCGGCGACGTCTGACGGAGCTGCCCGTCAAACGGAAGACGTCGTCTGACGTACCACCGTGCCAGGGGCGCATACACGGGCAGGAAGTACACGTGCGCGCGAGGATCACGTGCGGAGCTTTTCGCCGCGAGCTTTCCGGCCGGCTGCGAGGCGTCGCGACGCTTGTCCGGTCGGCCGCCGGCCGCGTCGGGACGGACGCTGTCGGAGGCCGCGCCGCGACGTCCTCCGCAGCCAGGAGAACAACAGGCGTCGGAAGGACGCCGACGTCTCCTACGAACGCGTCACGACGGGCGTCGTTGCGGCGAGAAATCGTACCCGGAGAGCATGAAGCGAGCGGAGCTGGCAGGCGTCGCGACGCTCGGGGTTAAATATAGAGCGAGAGTCCCCTTCCGCGTGCGCCCGTTGGGGGATGGAAATAGATTGGAACGCCCCCACGACGCGCACGCGTGCTCGCCGCGATGAACGTTCGATCGATGTGGTCGCCGAGAATAATGTTCTCGTATTACACAACGTATAAGTGTTGCATTGTGAGCGAAAGAGTTATATTAAATGTCTGAGCTATCGGGTAAATCATCCGTCAACATTAGCGTGTCTTTAATTCTTTTGTATAATAAGATTCTCAGTATAGTACAAGAGAAATACTTACGGTGGTAGTATCGTTATAAAGTAAGAAATCTCTCTGAGAATATTATATTTTTAGAGAATTATGTCTTATAGCGAAAGTATATGTATAACATCTTGTTTTCTAATTGAACAATTACTACTGTACGTACCAAACACGTGGCATTAGGGATCTATTATAAAACATAGAATAACTCTAAGATATAATAACACCTAATGCTATTTCATGTACAATGTGTTTCTTGATTTTTAGTATGCTACGACGAGCTTCTGACTAACGCGATATTTACGAGTGTAACCCCATCCCAAAACTTTAGGAGAGCTTTTCATTGGCATCAGTATATTAGGGCTGCATGATGCAAAGCAATGCTTCTCTAGTGGTAGGGCAGGGTTCACGTGAGCTTTCGGAACCAGACGGTTGTCCGGCGTCCCGACGCCGTAGCAGGAAATCATATTGCGCTTCGTACATCAGCACTATCGCCGCAAATTTGTGTATATCAACATACGCTACGAATCCGGAATTTATGACGTGTAAAAATACGATATTACATCACAACAGCACTCAACATCTCACACACGTTGAGATGGATAATCAAGTAGAAAAAGACCATGTATGATCTGTCGGCTGCGATCGATGCGTAACTAATAACCAGCAAACACTTTAGACATTAACAAAATGTTTCTGGAAAAGCAATTTAGTCAGCAAGTCGCTGACGGAACAGGTGTCTTTACAATTAAAAATAAGCAATCGTTATGATCAAAAGAGGGAGAAGACAGGCTGATCAAACTCGGGGATTAACGGCTGGCCGCGCGTTTTGCATCGCGTGAGCGAGTGTCCCCGTGTTGCGCAATGAAGCTAATTTCATTATATCGGCCACGTCTGCGTCGCCGCGTGCGAGGACACAGGATACGAGATGAATAGTGGATTCATGCGGAACGAACGTAAAATAAACACATTACCGGCTATCGACGTACGTGCACGCGAGCCTCGGGCGCGCCTCGCGCTCGCGATCATTTTAACGCGGCACTCGGCTTCCGACCGAACCAATTTCCGGTCGCCGCGTGGCGTGTGCGGTTCTTTTATCACCGCGACGCGAAATACCGTGAAAAACCGCTCCTCTCTATTTCTCTCTCTCTTTCTATCTCGAGGTCGCTCGCTCGGTTAGCGTGACCGTCGCCCCGCTCCTTTTTTGTCGTCCCGGAACAATCTCGAGATCTGCGCGAGAACGCGGCACGTAATCTTTTTACCGATCGCGTTAATGCTCGTGATTAAAGGCGTTCGTACACCGGCGCAGCGACTTGGTCGCCGCGTGGATACGCCATTTGCAAACGGAATCGGCAAGTGGGATTAAGGTGACACAAGAAGATATTGCTGTTTGTATTATGTTCCACTGCTCCTTCGCGGAGCGCCAAGGAGAACCGGTTGCGAAAGAGAAAAAAAGTAAAGACTCGCAAACGCCTCGTGACATTACAAGGGGTACAAGTACTCGAAATCGACTCTCGAATAGCACATCGCGTCCGAACGCGCGAAAACGTTGTCGATTAAAATGAAAAAAACCAGATCCCCGAGATACCATCGTCCATGGAGTATATGGAGTTCGTGTTACCGTTACAACGGACTTACTGTACCGAATAAACAAGAAAAAAAGAAATTACGCTGATCGATCTGCGGCTGTTGGAAAGTAATAACTTCACACGAGCTTAAACGGAAACGCGTTGATTGTCAATAAGAGGCGACGATCACGGAAGAGCAAAAAAAGTGGCGATCTCGTTGCGGGTATTTAATCGTCACGTGGTTTCACGCGAGTCAAGTTTCACTTCTCGATTTCTTGAGTAATTGCACAAACGTCACGGCAACTCCTCAACGTTACGGTGTCACAGCAATAATTTCTATGTCGCGACATTTCAGCGTCACACACGCCGTGCGACGGACTTTTGCAATCGGTGCTCACCCGGAAGTTTCTCAATGACGGCCGTATCAATGTACGATTAATAGCAGCGGCGAAATCACGCGCAACGTATAATGCGAGAAATCCTTTTAATTTCCTGGAGCGATTTAATTGAACATTTCTCTCGATTAGAATATCATCTCACGCGTGTTACGTCTACGTGCGCGTGATCGGTGTCAGTCATTAGACGAACGGTCGTGTAAAATCCGGTAAACGTACCTCGATTCGCCTTACGAAAGGAGCGGTCGTCAAAAACGAAGGATAAAAACGAAGGAACGTGGGAACGGAATAAATCCGCATACGCGATCGGGGGTAATAAAATAAGCGTATCGATTTTTTAATTGGTCGGCGAGCGGCGCGCGCAATCGTTAAAACGCGAAAAAGTTGCTCGATCAATGTAATATGCGCGTAATGTGAGAGACGAGATAAGCGAGCGCGGAAAGCGTTCCGAAAGGAATCGTGCGCATGAAATTCCTCCGACACGCGCGTCGTGTAATAAAGACGTCAATATTTCCTTTCGGGCGGATAAAACGCCGTGTAAGCGGCTTGTTTTGCTGGCAGATTATGAGGTATTTTAAAGTGCGCTTGCTGAGAAGCCGCCGCCGCACCGAAATGGCAAAATTTGGAAACGAGCCACGCGCGTTAATAAATTCTTGAAATGAAATTATCGATTGGGAACTACTCCGCGCGGTTCCTCTCCGTTCGATTCGAACGATCGTACGATTGGTGAAGCATCGGTATCATAATCCCGTATTATACGGATACCTTGATTTTTACACTGTGTTTTTACGAGAACTTAACACGTCGTTCGAGTTTACGATTGATTAGCGCTCGCTTAATAGTCCATCGGTCGATTTGCAAAAGCACGTTTCAAGCGAAACGGCAGTCTTGGATTTCTCTGAAAAGATTCTATTAAAATCAACAATAAATCAACTGATACTCTATTTTATCAATAAATAGTAATGCATTTCAGCGATTACAAGTGTGACATGCAATTGCAGAAAATGTATGTGCCCTTTAAAAATGTTTAAAATTATTATTTACGTCATTTCGTGTGAATAATATTACCATGATATAATTCTACTCCAAATATCGTACTCCTTACTGAATATTCCCAGAGCGGAGAAATATACGGAGTGTGGAATAAATGAGAATTAAATACCCTGCTCACTCCAAATATCATTTTGCAGAAAATTATTAATCGCGCACCTGTACTGCAGACGTTATTACGTCGGCAATCAGGTTCACCTGATTCGCAATATTCAATGTGCGCTCCCAGCGGATGTAAGACATTCAACGTTGGTAGCCCGGCACTTAATTGACGCAGATTGTCGGACTCGGACAACCGATAAATTTCGCCTCACGGCGAGCTTAATGCGGCGCACAAAAGCACCGAATCTCGGTGAAAGGCCCTGCAGTCGGATGCGTACGCGGGGCACTTCGGCTCTCAATTTCCGATCTATTACTGGAAGATGAAGCTTTCAGGCGGATAACGAGCGGCTGCACACAAGCGCAGATTATCGAGACTGCGATGAGCGATAAAATTCGCTGCGCTTTTAGCGGCGCGGCTCTATTACGCGGCATAAAAGCGTCGAAATCCGCAGGACCTCACATCCGTTAACATGGCGGCCATAGTAGGGCACGCGGAGGCAGCGTTTTAATGACGTTTTCTCTCCCTTTCCCATCACGGGAGACGTATGCGGCGCGCATTCTATCCCCGCGGCGAAAAAAAGAAATGAATAAAAATCCATGCGATACATACACACAGCGAGGATGACGAAGAGAGGGCAGGAGAGAGAGAGGTGAGGAGGAGGAGAGGCAAGGAGTAAAAAATTAGCAGCAGCACGTTTCGAGCAGCGCAATAATTCCGGAGGCGCGTGTTATTCGCGGCGCGCCTCCGCTGTTTTCTTTTTATTAGAAATTTATGAGCGCAACGACTCTCGCGCGGCCGCCGCAAGGTAAATTTAACGTGAGGAAAAAATTGAAAAAAGAAAGCGAGAGACAGAGAGAAAGAGTAAGAGAGAGATTGCAGAGAAAAGGAAATAAAAAGAGGAAAGGGAAGGGAGAGAGGAAGGAATCAATATCTCAGGAGGACGTAAGCGCGGCCGGTGAGCGGGCGCGCCAGAAAAGCGAAGCACAGAAAACGACGAGGACGAATATCCGTGGCGACTTGCAGATTTAAAGGTCGCGTAAAGAAGCGAGCGCAAAAAGAGCGGGAACAACGATCGAGACCGTGCCGAAACTCCGCGGAAAATACGAATCACGGCCACGTGCAGCGGCGCGCCAGGTTCGCGGTTTTGTCGCGACGCGTTTCTTGCGGTCGCGCGGCTCCCAGGCCTCTCGATCGCGGCAAAAGGTGCAGCGCAACGTCACGGCAGATGCAATTATCCTCGTGATATTACGTATGCGTAAACGCGACGAACCCTGGTTTCTTCGAATAATGATGAAAAAGATAAAATGATTAACGTTATTCATGATACGTGTGTTAGGGCGGCCGAATAATCATTAAGCGCTTTTGCGCATCGCACTTTCGAGCGGAGGACATTACCGCACACATGCCGGAAGTGCAATACCGTGTTATTTCGCGGGGCGTGATTCTTATTATCCGGGTGTAAAAGTCCCGAAACGCGACGAGAGATCGTTAACCTGCTTTTTGCCCGTCTTCATAAAGCATTAGCTGCACGTACCGATACTCTTTTGACGTATCGTCCTTTATTGCTTGTCTTTAAAGTAATATTTATGCCAGTAACAACCAGTTATTATCATCCTGCGTTCACTGTAAGAACTGTGAGCTTTTATCATGCTGTAGACCGACGCAAATCGGCGAAATTAGTTTCTCCATTTTCCAAGATTCGCGTCGCTTTCTAATTGCACTTTCAACGCTACCGACGCAAGAAAATCTCCTTTTCTATAAAAACTATATTCGGGAAATATCGTCTTATCATCTCTACAGCATCGGAAAAGTAATTCGACAAAGTTAGTTTCAGTGTCTCTTTGAGAACGTACGTCCTCAAATCTGTGATAAGCAAATCTCGATGAGGTATATAACACGCGCTAACGCTCATTACCCAGCTATAAACGAAGTTAGTGATCATAACAATAATACGCAGGAATAGAAATAACGAAGATTCATATAAAGATAGAAACGACAACGATAATAATGACGGAGATAAACGCGGGAAAAGAGAAAGGGACCAAAGACGGACGGTGCGAGGCCAAAGCCCCAATGCGTCTCAAAGTCGAACAAATAGAAACAAAGGTCCAGCTTGGTAGAACGGGGGGAAATGAGGGGCCTGAGATGGAAAAAAGAAAGGCAAAAAGAACGAAGAGGGGCCTGAAAGGACCCGAGCGGTCGGCCAATCCCGACGAAGGGACGATCATGGAGGTGTGGTGAAATCCTTGGCGCGAACCTCTCTTGTTTCGTCCCGACCAATCGCGACGTGGCGGCGATACGGGTCCGTTTTATCGGGATCTGAATTGCGCGACGTATCTTCGCGTGATATCATGATTGTTCACTATCTTCGATCCAACAAAAATATTAAAATGTACTTTTGCATTTTTATTAAAATTCCATTGTCGCGTTTCTCCGATGGAAGCAAGTTTAATATTATTTTATCCAATATTATTTTATTTATATAATAATTAATATTTATATAGTATTAAGCTTTGTGTGCGTTCTACTAAAATTTTAATATTTCATCCGAGCTAGTTAAACTAATATGTTGCCCATGAGGACTTGATGAAAAAATAGCTGAATTGATTGCAAACAAGGTAACATACACAAGCAACGTGCAACTGATCGCAAATAATAAACAATTCACATGAAAATCGCAAAGTAGCACAGGGTTTTTTATACCACATAAAAAGCGGTCGGAGAACATGTTTCGTTTCTTTGACGTGTCACCGACGGTACCTAAATATAAAAATCCGTCCCATATAGTTTCGAAAGCAACAACCCCCGTCATCTACTTTCACTCGTTGTAAAAGGGGCCCTAATTTTGTTGCACATTGGACCCGCCCGTCCACCATTCTCCCGCGTTCGCTCTCCCCTCGTGTGTTCACCGTTTTACATTATGCACTTTACGCGGTGCACCTGTGCGTCGTGGGTCCCTGAAAGCACACAATGCCACTTGTCCCGACGTGCAACCCTCACGTGGGGTTAACGTACGACAATGGCACCCGAGGGTTATACGAGATTTTCCCTACTCCACCTCGACGAGTCTGACGCTTCACTTCAAAAAAAGAGGGAGGACCTCTTGTGTACCAAAGAATGTCGGATGTATGTGTGTGTAGCAGCAAACAAGATCTTGCAACAACAATGAATTTCTAGAATACAAATTTTATGCAAGGAACAATATTTGACTGCGTTTCGTCATCTTGTCATTAAATAGAAGGTGCATATCTTTCTTTTTCTTAAAAAAACTTCTTCAACATGTGTATAATTTAGCGTATATGATATTTAATATGTTGAAAGCATAAAAATTTCCTGGACGGATTAGATCACATTTAATACAACACGACATATGCATTAAATGATCAAGTATACTTTGCATTAAATGAAAATTTAAATAAGCTTTTAAGTACATTCTTGCCACGTGATACTTCAGACGGAATGATCTTCCTTTTGCACGTCTGCGGAGAAACGTTGAGAGCTCGGATTTCACCGTAAAGAAAGAGTATCTGGGAGTTCCACGGAGGAACGAGTAATACATCATGTTGACAAGCGAGGATTGTATTTATCATTATTATTATAATTATAATGAGCGAAACTACTATTTTATTATTTGTACCGCGGTTAAGATATTCCTTGCGCCCATATTAAGTACATGTAAGACATAATATTCTTCTATCATGTCACAAAGAAAATCGAAAAAAGCAGAAACAAACATGATCAGCGATCGAAAAATAAATACAATATAATTATATACAATAATTACAGACACGAACGAAGAACATGACTCTGTTTTCTTTATACACGCGTGTGTTCTGGAAGATTTTTCCTCATTTAACAGACATTCGTCTCGAATGTTCTTCGGACGATCCATCACGATTAATCGGTTCCTGCATCGTGTACCCCCTCCGATCTTCCTTCGGCCGTCCCGTGACACTCTCCGGATATCGACAAGTCCTGCTCGAGGATCGTGTGCACGTAAGGGTGTATCTCTCGCAGCGGACCGAAAATATCTAAAAATAAATAAGCGTGCCCGGTCCCCCTCTGGCCCCCTTCTATGCCCGCGGTGCACACGTGTGCCGTCGGTGGTGAGAGGGTCAAAGACGAAGACGGAGAGGAGATAGAGGGGAAGGCAGGACGAACAGAGGAAAGATGAGGCGAACGTGAGTCTCGGCGTGGGAATAAGCGGCAGGTGCGCGACGGCGCTACCGGGGAGCCACTTGTGGGGGTACAAGTTCCCCCCCGCTACCTCCACCCAGGGGCCCCCTCGGCGGGCCCATTCTCTCTCCCCTCGGAGTGGGCCCAGGATCCCGAGGCATGACGCGGCCTCGCTTCGTGCAGCGCTGTACATAAAGTAATCAGAAAGTATTGCACGTGTAAAGTCGATCGGCCCGAACGAGAGAGCGAGCTCTGGTCGATAACCCCGCGGGCCTCCCTCCCCCGAGGGGCCGCGAGGTGGTGAATTACAAACGCGAATGAGCAGCGGTGATAGGCAACGAGACAACGACGCTGACAATGGCGACGGTGGACAAGAGAGCAGAGCAGAAAGAGGCAAGATGGATGCTCTGCTCATGCTCAGCGACTAACGTTGTTGGACGTGAATCATGACATTGTTGTTCATTAATACGACGTTATCTCGAAATTTTCCTGAGAAATCAGCAAGCGCGAGATGAAGCGAACAATGACACTCGCTAATTCTCAGTTCTCCATCAATACGGGCACAACTGCATACTCGTCACGTTCTCTTGGACGCTCGTCCATGTTACTGTTCTTTCCTTACCAGCGACGTTGAAAATAATGCGATGCGGGCGTGAATTCTTTCGATTTCTTTCGCAAATACCTGTCTTACAGAGACGATAGATGCGGGGACAGAAAAGGACGAAAGAATCAGGGAGAGAAGGGGAGGTCAAGGTCACCGAGGGTACGCGAGGCCTTTTAACAAGAGGGTATCAGGTGCTGGACGCATTCCCGGTTCTCAAGGTGGAATTTAATTGTTGGCGTAAATTTCGCGGCGAAGGACGTACCCATATGCTTCCAGCGCATACTGAGCCGCCAAGGCCGTCGCTTAAAAAACGTCAAAGCGAATATCCGGTGATATTCAACTGGAATGGATCTTACGTGCCATTTATGCGATAAGCATCGCTCGACATTATTCTGCTGTCACGCTCATGATAAGCTATCGAGAATCTGTTTCGAGAATTTATTTGTCTGTAATTTGCAAAAGATTACGACATTGCATTGCGATTATCTTCATGGGAGGATTAACATTTGACAGCATTATCGCGACAATTTACGCTTCGTGTAAATGAAACACGTGGCGCATAATTAGTGCACTTATTACTACTTGCTAGCTGCTGCAAGAACGATTCCTCGCGAAACGTTAAGTATATAAGTCGGTTCGAGCAAATTCATCGATCAAGCACAGCAAGCAAAGTGTAATTAGTGACTTAAAATAAAACATCGGAGAAAATTGTGGAACTTATTAAAATCGTGTACATATACACCAGACGTAATTAAAGTTCTCGACGAACCGCCAGTAACAATTTATCACCGAGAACATCACTCTTAACTGCTTGTATGGTGCATTTAATGGGTTTAAAATTAAAAAATTTAATTACCTTTACCACACTCGATCGATATAAAAATTTAGTTTATCAAACACTCGACTCAGCTTTATTTTTGTAACTTCTCACGACATAAGTCGTGAGAGACGATAAAAGTCAAAATTTCGAAGGCCGCTAATGCACTTTACACGTTAATAGCTGTGTTCTGTAGAAAATAAATTCTTTATCGTAATAAATAGAAAGTATCGATAAAACGATTTCCCGATTTACATGGGACATCTCAGCTCTCAAAACCGTACATAAACCCAAGAAACACGTTTACGTGATAAGAAAGATACGGCAGTATCAAAAGGAAGATAAATATGTGCTTTAGGCTGTTGGACGTGTGAAATGATACTGACAACATTTTATATTCGTTCAAAGTATCAGATTTATTCGAGTCACACATATGTGTCACATTTCTAAAAGAAAAAGATTGTTAAAAACAAGAATAATAACTTGGATTCAATAGAAAATTATCAAACTAAGGATTCAGGATTACATTTCTATATTTCTATTAATACCAAAACAATTTCAAGAATATATTCTTACAGATTTTCAGATCGATGTCTACAATCGATCTTTTATTCACCTATCATCACCGCGCGAAGAGCTTTAATAGCCACGCAATTGCGCATTTTTACCGCCGTAAGCAAGTTGTTTAATCTCGCACTTAACACCTCGAGACTTCGCATTCCGAAATCTGTTTGCTTACATCGACAACACGTGCGTTTCGCACGTCGATGCGAATCGGTTCGACGATTTTGCACCATCACTCGCTTCACGATGTTGACGCGCGCGTTCGACAGAATGTGTTTCGGAGGACACTGCGCCGAATAATCGTGACCGATTGGTACACCGTTGAACATAAATCATAAAAGTAAATCCATTCTACGGGTACGCAGCGCATTCGTGCGCGCTTTGCATTAACATGGCGCTCGTTAAAATTCACGAGGAGCCGACGCGACGCAACCTCTCCGATATAATTGTCACCGCCCGCGGTGCGTATAAACTCCGCGAAGCCGAGCGGAGCGACAAATAAAGTCGGCAGTCCCGACTGGCATCGCGTGCACCGAAATGTAGATAGATGCGCGAGGTATGTAAGCTCGTTAATCGACCCGATATACAGCCTGGTTTGTTCTGGCGAAACCGTCGCCGCTGTCCCTTTCGATCCTCGCGGCGAATCTCGTGAGTGTGCGTTGCAGGAATATCGTGCGATTGCGCCGTTGCATTTTAAGAACACGAGTTACGGCGCCGGCATCCGCCGCGGTAATCGATCGCGGATTTTACGCCGCGATAAACGCGATAATTTGTCCCCGCGAATCTCACCATCTTTCTTCCTCTCTCCTTCCTAATAAGAGGAGTAATAAGAGAACCGAAAGTTGGCTATGCGTCTCAAAAGCGACTGTTTTATCTCATTTTATTATAATAAATGGAATGAAAAGCTCGCAGACGCTCGTTGTTCACATTTTAGGGGACTTTATTGGAACGATGGAAAAAGTAGAGTTCGAGTCAAGTGCGCATAAAGTAGAGTGTCCTTTATTAACGACTGATGCGTGTAAAGTCTGCCGTTTACAGAATGTGTATGAAGTTTCAACGACACGGATTCGTAGGAAATAATTTATACGTTTTCTTGATATAACTCTTTTTAATAACATCGGAAGTCGCATAAATTATTCGCTTGGAAAAAGTCTGCAATATCGTCTAACTTGCCATAAAGATTTATCGTCGAGGGAAAGTAGAACTCGAATAAATCACGCATGCCATATTTTACCGTACTTAGTCTTAGCAATTATTAACCGCGAAGTTCTCTAACTAGTTCACGCATCCGCCGTGAAAATTATATTTCCCATTTTACTAAGAGAGAACCCTGCTGAGAGGACATGGTTAATGGCAGCTTAGCGCGCGGGAAGTTCATATATTTTCCATACGTAACGTACTGTGCGCGCTATTCAATTAGAAGCTCAGCACGCACGAACGCATTTGCGAATAAATAACTTTCCGATCTCCGATTATTCACGTTGGAAAAATAAAGAAATAGCAAAATGAAATAAAATCTCTCGTGCGCACACGGGAGGGAGAGATGAGAACATTCACGATTTCGCGCGTGTATTCAGATCTTAAATGACACAAGTCTGAAATATTGGCAAACGCGTACAAGCCCTCCTGAGGCAAGAATAAAATTCGCTTTCGCGACTGCACGTCACCAGTGCCTCCCTCGCCACTTCCCCTATCTTCCCGAAAAAGGGCTTCTCGCTTCAATGGAAATCGCAAAATCCTGGAATATAAAGGAACATGCATGTATGCCGCGTTCGTTGAATTACTTTCATACGGTGGCGCGGTAAGATGCCACGGGACCAGGATCGGTATAAAATCATCGTGACCAATCCCGTCCGGTCGTGATGTGGTGGCGTTGCGCATGTCGATCACCGACGGAGACTACCGAGGATCGCCGAGATGCACGTGGAGGAGGCTGGGGGGGCAAAGCGATCTCGTGGGAAAAAGGAGCAGGTGTGACTCGACCGACTCCGTGGAGAACCTCGGAACCTTTGCACGCACGCACACACGCATACGCACGCGCGCGCGAACGCACGCACGCGTACGCGCGTGTGGAACACGTGGTCACGGCCGCGGTGGGCGTGCGTGAAAGAAGACTCGAAGTAAAAGGGTGAGAGGGAGACGATCGAGAGAGGAGAAAAAGAACGCACCTACGTTGGAAGGACGTGAAGGGCGAGAGGGATAAAGATGGGACGCGTTTCATTGGAAGGAGAGCTAGGACGAGAGTATCTCGCTAAAAGGGGACAGACGGGGGGAGAGAAGATCGAGAAAGACCATGGTGTGCGTTTTGTTTGAAGGAGAACGTATCTTATATAAGGGATAAGGGAGGGAATCGAGAGGGAAAGAGGACGAGAATGAGGATAAAGTTTTATTTAAAGGAAAGGGAGATTGAAAGGGAACGTGTGTTTCATTTCAAGAAGAACAAAAGGGACCGTGCCCCGTGTAAGGGATAAGTCTGCAACAAGACGGGTTGTTTGGCACGACGAGCAGCGCGTCTCATTCTCTCGCGAGGGGGATTTAATTTCGCATGCATAGGGTCGAAGGGGGAGGGAGCAAGAGTCGCAGAAGACGGAGGCACGCAAAACGACCCGGTAGTGAGCTTCATTGCTGGCAGATCGAGAGTGCAGATAGCAGGATCCCGGTGCGAAAGGATCAAGAATGAGCGAAATTATTATCGGTCATTATGATCGAGGTTCGATGGATCCTGCTGCGCCGGCGCGATTTCACGCAGTCCCATAATTACCCTCGTTACAGATTAACCGTTGTATGGACTGTTAGCGCCGGAGCTGTAATTTCCCTCTCGAAAATTATCTCGGCGAAATTATCCTCGCGCCTGCCCAGAACCCTCGCGAGGCTCGCGCGCTTTTACGATTGCCGAGAATTAATATCGGATCTAATTTCGCGCCCCTCAATTAATTTCGCTGGAGCCGGAGGATCTCGGTCCGATCGCCAGCAACGATGATTGGCGGATATCGCATGACGTTTGTTTTCGCAACGGTAAAAATCTTGGTGAAATCGATTTCAAAGGTCGAGAAACAAGAGAAAATCAAAATTATGCCGGTTCTTTCACCATAAACTGGTAAATCCTCAAATTTGTTGGAAAATATTACGTTCTCGTGAGTGTAAGGTAATCATACTGAGAATACGCGAATTACATTTATGTTAAAGAAGAATCTAAAATTTGTAACTCTAACGATGGTGACAATATAAAAGTTCAGTAAAGACCTTCGTTCAATAAAATACTTGATTGGTCCTTCAATAAATATGCAATGGAACATGCTCTTGAGAGCCGGCCTTTTGGGCAGGACCCAATATTGCCAGTTGTGTCGCATAAATCGAAATGTTCCAGTTAAGAATTAAAAAATTCTATAGGCAATTTGTGAAATTGACGATTCAGGGCGAATCAACAGTCGATGTTTTCAAATCGTCTCAGGAAAATTAATGCGCAAGCAGCTGCAGTTTGCGTTCCTTGAACGGTTGATATTCTTATTCGCGCAAGCTTGAATATATTCCCTTAATATTAACGCGCCATAATTGCATGGCATTGACTGTAATGGCACCCCGTCGAATTTAATGAAAATTTATTGTCATTCCTCGTGTTGTCGATCCGAGGAACAGCGCACGTTTCTTTTCAGACAGCCCTTTCATTGCTGTCCATAAATATAACAACCCGTACATAAATTCTTTCCACAGCATCGCGCTTTTACGTTTGCAATTTTGCACACGACAATTCGCGATAAAAGAGGAATTCTATTGAATGTCTCAGAACAGATATGCAATTATAGGAAAATCATATCTTTCTAAATCATTATAAAGTTTTTTAATATAATAATTTTTTACATATATCATTATCATCACAGAATATCTCCCTGACAATGTATGCCAACATGGCAACTTTGAATAAAATTTTTAATTACAATCAAGATCGCATCTTAATTACCATAAGGATCAATCAACTGATTACGATTAATCTCACTTTCAAACCTATTTCTAAGTCATTCATACAGTAGCGGCTGCTGGAGAGAAACACGGTTGAGCAGAGGTGCAACACGTGGCAAAATATCGCATCATTCATCACATTAAGATTTTTACTTATCACACTCGCAGGAAACTCGTCCCGTTAATATCGTCCCATTTTATACATAACCCGACCACTCACAATCGAGTAACGGTATCCCGTTACAAAATCTCAAGGCTTAATCGCGTCGAGTGCAGATGTGAGCTCATTCGCCCGATGAAATTTATAGTCCCGTATTCCGCCTGCACGCGCGCGCGCGGCCATTGGGACATCGCAAAATATCATATTTCACTCTGCGTTCTATTCGGCGAGCGCAGACGAGTATAAATTACATCGACATGTAATATGCACGATCCGTACATGGAAAGCCCTCGAAAAGTGTCGCTCGAAGACAAAGATGGAACGAAGTGACGACCAATTGCTCTCTTTTTCCAATTTTCTACTACGTTACTGATTAGTAAGAAACAGAGCTTGGCCGTCACCAGTCGCTATTTCTTTCTTTCGGCCGGTCATATTTTTCTATGCAGTCCTGAACGCAGTCCATACTATACGTCGATGACAAATTACGTCACTGTCTTGGAAAATCACCGAGAATATGGCCGACGTTCGCGTCGTCGCGTCGTTGCGACGTGTCCATCGCCGCGTACCTCGGCAATACCAATAATTACAAATCACGATCGTTACTTCGACTGCGTGCGGCGCCACCGCGTCCACCGCATATTAATTCACCCTAGGTAATCTTTATGATTCCGTTGAATTACGCTATCTGCGATGCGATCGGGAGCGCAACCTTGTCTTATCGAATTTATCGAATTCGCATTACCGGTCGAGCCTATCGCGCGGGGAAGACCAAGGGGATGGCGAAGGAGCGGGATAGAAGGCGGAGGAGACCGGCGTTGGGACGACTTAATAGTACGTTACGCTTGCGCGGCTATTTATAGCGAGAGAGGCAACAGGTTAATGCGTACGTGCACGCGCGCGCGTCTCCCGACATCTCGCAGCATCTCGCGAGAGAGAATTGCGCGTGCACGCGCGTGAGCTACGTGCGACGTACGTCTAGGAGCAAGAGCGCGCAAAAGTCGGCGGCTTCGCGTGCGCGCGATCGCGCGTGCAGATAGATAGACACGCCGCTACCCGGCAGGCACTTCATATGTAAATAGGATGCGTATAGGATACGCGACGTGGAAACCTGATGCGTGCGTGTGTACGCCTGATGTATAACATGTAGGCGAGTGTGTGTATATGTGAGAGAGAGAGGGGGGGGGGGAGTTCGAACAGATTTTGATAGGCTGTCACGGATGCTGGGATCGAAAATAAGGGCACAGGTGTTTCGAGGTTTTGTCCGGCTCGTCCTCGTTTTCGAGACGTCGCCGTCGAAATTATGGGGGTACTCGTTTAAGCTGGACAAAGACCGTAAGCGGTGTGCCGTTTCGGCCGTCGGAAATTAAGGTCTAGCTGTAAACCGGACGGGGAGAGGCAGGAAAGTGTCCGTGAATAAACATCGCGCGACGAAGACTATCAATCCTGAGGAACGATAAACGTTAATAAGTGTATCGCGGTTGGGAATTTTCGAGTACATGTAAAGTGGCATCAGGTGGTGGTGCGCCACTATCTCCACTACAATCTCGACAATTCTCGAGGTACCGCCATTGATCGCCTTTTAAATACAGGCGGTAAATGATGCGGCTGCAACATTGTTTGCCCCTCCTCCTCCCGCCGGCGAAAAAGAAAAGAAAAAAAGATTGCTTTTTCCTCTCGGCGCACGAAGCGGACGTACGTAAGCCTCTTAATGCACCAGCCATCGAATTTGACTTTGTCGTTACGTTGCGTACGCGCGTCGCAAATTCGCAGGTGTCAATGCATCAGCAAGCGACGTCGACGAACAGATGCCGGTAGTGTGCATCGTTAAAAACACATCGTCGACTTCACCGGTGTTACACGGCCGCCTCACGACAGATAGTCGCATGACTCGTCGGTACGTGAAATGCATCGATTTGCTGCTCCACACCCTCCTTGCGCGAGAGTGAACGATTCGCGCCGCGCACACCTGCACCCCATTGCCTCGATTGGCGAAAGCGATTCGTCGAGCGCGATGATGCGCGAATGACGCCCGGTCCTCTGTCAAATATCGAAATGGATTTTATCGGCTCTCTCGGATTTTGTCGCCGGCATTCTCGCGTCGCCTCGTCGCACCGATAAAAACGACGTTTTATTGCGTTGCCGGCGACACCTTCTCCAGATATTTGCGAAAATTATTCGACACGTTTTCGTTCTTCTTTAATGTTCCTTTTTTCGTTATCTTTGCGTCGTTGGATCCTCGACACGTAAATTCTGTGTAAGTGAGGAAAGAGAGATTAACTCGTGGCCGAGTAATCGAGCCAACGGGTGGAGAACGGTACAACATTGTTGTCATAACATTGTCATAAAGTTTTGCGAGGAGAGTGAAATAATTTTATATAACAGATAATTTACATTTTGTCAGATCCGGTTTAAAATCAGATTGTTAATTAAGCGACGTAACGTGCTAATTTAACGCAGTTGATGATTCTTGCTTCCATGCAATTCTTTTGTGAAAAATCGACAATGTTATCTTGAATACGGGTCCACTAAATAAATACTAAAGAAATACGAGTCCACTAAATAAACTTGATTACATCTTAAATATTAGGCACTCGCTGGCGCGGCATAAAAGCAACATTAGTGAGAATGCTTATCGAAAGCCCATATTTTTAATTAATTCCTCGCATATACGCGTTCCGGTTCCAGATCATTATGGAAATCAGCTCAGGAAATCGCGGCGAGAGCAAGCTTCTCATGGACGTTAAATAACACCACGACCATGGAGGAACATCCGCGATGCACGCATGTTTCTTCGCGAGTGTTTCTTCCTTCTTTTTTTTTCATGAGAAATCTTCGCTTTCAATACACAGTGGTACTTGTTGGCGCATCTGATGCAGAAAACCATGTTCCACGACGACACGAAAGATTTCCTTCCGAGCGAGAATTTAAATTGGACGACAAGCTTCCTCGAAGCGCGCGTGCACGCTTCAGACAGTTTTCAATTTCTATGTAAATATATTTCAAGCTAATATTTTGTCAATCTCAAGCCTACTCGAAATCAGTTACAATTATGTTTAATTAA
This sequence comes from Ooceraea biroi, assembly GCF_003672135.1. Lineage (NCBI taxonomy): Eukaryota > Metazoa > Arthropoda > Insecta > Hymenoptera > Formicidae > Ooceraea > Ooceraea biroi. Next base: position 13,479,264 of record NC_039514.1, on the reverse strand, counting down.
TAATACCGATTAATAATAACAAAATCGCTTGATGATCGATGATAATGAAATGATTAATATGCGTAACCGTAAGAGAGATTACACAAAAATATTATTACGTAAATGTAATATCAATACAAATTAATATTATCACTACATATAATCGTTATTAATTAATTTTTTTATGAACCATGTTAAGATGGACTCGAGAATTCTCGTCAGACATTGTGCTTTGTCGTTCAACACACTAACCTCCTGAGAGAAACCTTCGTTTTTGATTGCGATATGTATCGAGTACCGGCGGGATCAGCAAACGAGCGCGTATCATCCTGTTCCTGTGGCAGTGGCGCGAAGTCAAAGAGAGAAGCTCGTTATACCGGTCCCCGACAACGGCCTGCGGTGGTCCAATTAGCTGACACTCCTATCCCGAGCCCGGGCGCGACAAGGACTTCATAACTTTGGGCCCGCGATCGCGGGCCTTATGCCGATTTTATGCAAGACCGCGCGGTGGTTAAGCGTGCCCGTCGACTCGTTCGCCGTAAATTTCGGAGAAATCCTGATGCCGTGATCGAGCGCCGAGTCCCGCGGACATACATATTTTTTCCTGTCGTTGCCGCTGCTGTTGCTGATGCTGCGCCGGGTATCTCGTGCGAATGCAACCGACCGAGGGGAGCGTTTTTCGACGCGATACGCATCGCCGAGCAACGGCGAAATCGCGCGGAGATCGTACCGGTTTTTTGGGGCGACAAGCTCGTTCGATTGGCTGACTGACATTTTTGGGGGAGAAGGCGCGTAAAGTCTCGAACAGCTACCTATCCAGCCAGCTATTTCCACCTGACGACGCGCGAATTTTTGACTCGTCCGAACTCGATCACTCCGTGATATTCGAGCACGATAAACACGCCGAAGTAAATGAAAAGATCAGAGATTACGCAAATTGAATACGTTACGTAAAAATTGAAGATGTATAGAGCACAAGCGTGACGACACTTCTGCGCAACAAACTTTCAAGTTTCATTACGCTGCGATTTTGATGATTGTGAGAAAAAAATGCAGATTGTTTAACGATTCGTATTTCCACATGGACCTCGGAAAATTTATGGACGCAGCTTTCAAATTGATATTTTCGTTTTTGCCATTATCCAGCAATATTATCCGGCAATAGTTGAGTAACATATCGTCGCACGCTCGCTTGAACTTTGTACAAGCATTAGTGCTTCCTTTTCTCTTAATAATATGCAAAAACCGCAGTTGCGCGCAATACGCGATCGTTACCGTCGCGATACGAATCAGTGCGCAACCATGTGGCTTCCTCGTTTACGATAAAGCCAGCGATAAACCAGGTTTACCGTTGCTCGGCTTAATACCAAGCGACGGATTAATTAATAAAAGTGGGACGACCCATCGTGTGTGTTTGCTAAATTTTTCTCGATAAAACCCTTCAAAGCGAGCGCTAGAATGTACGTTTTATTCGTGATGTTATCCGGTGTATCGCAGCGCGGAAAACGAACAGGAAGGGGCGCCATTAGAGGAGATCTTTCATGGGCATGATACGCATCGGACAGTGTCATTGGTAAACACTGAAACTCGTTACGATAAATATTTATTCGAAGCTCGCGTGATGGAGTGCATCCTGTTCAAGCGCGTGAGTGCGCTTTACTCGTTTTTTTCCGCTCAACGAAAACGGTGCGTCCATTAAAAGATCTCCACATCACCGTCGACGATTACGTCAACCGACCGGCGATTTTCGGTCACCCGAAACACGGTCGTGGGATAAAGCAGTCCAACTGGCCAGCGTTAACAAATTATCTCGCTAATTATTTAATTAACGCAGCAAGTTATCTCGCGTTGGGTTACGAAATGGCACTCGTTCCATCGCCAGGCGAAGTTCCCGACCTTCTTCGGAGAATTGCAGGTAAGCGATCAAGTGAAATCGTTAACTTCACCGGTGAAGTCCAAATCGCGTGCAGGCACCGCACATCCTGTTTAACCACGTGACGGCTCTTCAATCTGCCAGGTGCAATCTTTTTCGTGAAGTCGAAGGTCGTCCTTGATACGAGGCGCAGCAACAAAAAGAGGCTCAAATTACGATCTGCGAGCAACCCTTTACCGGTTTTAGACGACGGACACTGCCCGTAAAGTCGACTGACAGCTACAATTTGATGCGAGAGAGCGAGAGATTGCAGAAATTTACGTACAAATGGTTTATTCTCCCAAACGCAAAATTGCAGCGGTTCCTGCCCCCTTTCGAGTAAATTGCAATGAAGAAATTAGGCAACCGACTGCAGAACGAAGCACGGTGTGAGAACACGATGTAAACGCCTTCGTCGTTAATTCGCGATTTCGGAGGAAAGACAAGATTTTGAGAACAGAACGAGCGCGATTCATAGTATTCTGGTTCTAATAATCGTGTTCAGTCAGGAATGAACGCGCAATAATTTATACGAGAGAAAAGTATTTAACGCGTAAAGTACGTTTTTTATGTGGATTAAACGTCCAATAAGATCGCTCAATGTTAAGAATGCTAAAAGGAAGAGTTGGTCTACGGAAATCGGAATATCTCCGAGCGGATCTGGCTCTCGCGTGATCGAACATATCCTGCTTAACAAGCATTTTTCTCTCGCTTGAGAGCAATCCTTACAGAGTCAAAGAACGTTATCGATGCGATATGGATCTCTGGACTTCCTTGCGCTAGGAGACGTCCAGGTGAATCTCGTTATACTGGTTCCAGACGACGATCGTGATTCAGGCGGGCATCTGAATGTCAATTCTTTTTCTACTAGCGATTGAAAAATGTTGAAGGCCTGCACACGCGACATCTCACGTATCCTACACAAAATGCCACAAACATGTAATATCGTGAAGAAACACGTATCAATTCATGCCAGCGAACATATCGTAACCAAACCTTCCATAAATTTGCATTTTAATTTTGCAATTAATACGTCCCCTCCTGTGTATTAGATAATATCATCCACTGTAATTGTATGTTATTAATAAATTATCATTTTTAACTTTACATGATTTCCATGGCACATTTATACGTGCAAGTTATCTAATTTTTTTCTTACAAATTAACCTCGCAAATATTTAATCGCCCCAGTTTGTTGGACCAGCAGAACTTGTTGAACCGAGGACCAGTATTACTGGATCGTCTTCGATTTCGCTACCACGGGCGGGCCATATGTTTGCCGGGTAATCTGAATCGCATTGGCGACGATCTTGACTTCGTGAAGAAAGGGCGCTCTTTCTTTGAAAGGAAGAATGCTTCTTACGTGTTCAAACAGGATGTACTTCATCACGCAAAAAAAGACGCCTCGTTCAGATGCCTCGCAATTTCCGAGTGCGGTTTCTTTGGCTTCTCCTTCATCACGCAGCATAATTTCCGTATCGTATAATAAATAACTTCCAATGAGACGTTTATCATAGTGCTAGTTCGCTCGTTTTGTTACATTGTTCGCGTACGCGCAGAAACGGAGTATAATATCCACGTCTGCGAAAAGAGACCAAAGCAGCATCGAAAGCAACATCTTCGGAACGTGCAATCCCTCGATACGAGAGCCGCATCGATAAATTATGCACTGAAAGAAACTTGAAGTACCTTGGTCAGTGATAAATCACCGCGCCGTTGCGGCAAGCGGACGCCATTTGGAATAAAACGACGCCGGCTTTTTGCCCGCGACGTCCGCCGCTTTTTCACCGCGAAGTCAAAGATCCTTTCGAGTGCGACATAAATCAGCTAACAGGCTCGCGTCTTCCGCCACTGCGGGGAAATCAAACTTCCACTTGCTACATCGTGATTCGCGAAAGGGATCGTCACAAAATGTTACTTTTGAACTTGACAAACTATATCTTCTTGATACTCGATTACGACCACCCAGTAATTTGTATTAAAACACAACGTGAATATTACAAGTGATTTATCGTTTTATGAGATATACCAGATTTCGTTACCAATTTATTATTAAACGCCAAAAGCTAGTTTCTTCTTTTGATTTTCGCGTAAACATGACCGTTTGATCGCGTACTGTCACTAAATCATGTGTGCATTTAGGGCTGCCGCCGAGTCTTGTCGAATCCGCTTAACCCTCTCTCATCACACGTGACCCAAATGACTCGCGAGCACGAACGAAGATTTATCGTCGTCAATTGCACTCGCGTGTCACCAAATTGCCGGTCATCCGCGAACAATTACCCGTCCCTCGAAATTGCCCGAGCGTCCTCGGCGCGTTTCTCTCCCTCTCTCTTTTTCTCCTTCTTTCCTACGCTTGATCGCGCAATTTTCGCCACCCGACAGCTTCATTGCGGGTTTTAGGTCGTTATTGTCCGTCACGATGCGCGTCCATCCCGCGTTGCGTCTACGTCAGGCCCTCGACCGTTACGCGCGCGAGGCCCAGTTTCCTTTCTGCAGGAAACTTTCTACACAGGGAGGGTCCGACCGTCGCGTGAGGGCCCTCTCGGTTCCAAAGAACGGATCCGAGGGTTGGTGGAACGCGCGTTTCTCGCACACGACCAACACGCTTCGTGCACGCTTAGGATGCTTAGCTCGAGAATGGAGCAAATGATCGGAGGGCTTGTCGATTTTTTTGAACAAGAGTATCGTCGAGGAAAAAGTTGGTGCGTTTACAAATATTTCAGATCGTTCCATCTATGTTGGTCTTCAAAGGACTGCCGCCGCTTTAAAACAAGAGAAACGAACGCGGATTAATTAGATTGACGTCAGTAAGCTATGCCACTTTACGGCGTACCGGTGTTGGTAAGTTGCTGGATCACGAAATGAGATCCGTTGGCTGATTAGCCTGACAGAAATTATAATCGAGATCGTGAAGGATGACTTGTCGTTAAGGAGAATTTTTGTCCATAAAGGAAACCATAAACTGTACAAGTGCATGATTTTATAACGTTGTAAAAAGTGACAGCTTGCATTAAGTAATTAACAGTGCTAATTATAAATAATAACCATTATTATCAACTAATTTTTTGTACTAAAATAATATGGTGAAGAGTCACTCGCCATTTATATGCAATTCAGTATCCACGATATATATTTTTATCTGCTCTTCTTTCTCTCGATAAAACAAACTAAAATATCACAATTTAAGAATGAAGAAGTCGCAACATCGTTATCCTTAACAGCCCCTTATCGCGCACGAGTGCCCTACAAAATTTATATAAAAGATACCGACACACCGAAGAACGCCGTATCTGCCTGACGAATCTCATCTCATCGAAGCGTCATTAAAATATTCCAATCGGGTCTCGGGCCTGGTCCTAATTTCTCCGTCCGTCCGTCCATCCGTTCTTGCCGAGGCGTGATTACGTCGCGAAGGGTTGCTCGTCGGGGATCCGCGAGGGGGATTGTGGCGCGCGACGCGCACGGGCACAGGGAAAAAAGAGAGAAAGAGATCTGCGCGGGAGAGAGTGGAAGGAGAAGGAGAACGAGGAAAGAGGGTTGGCGGTCGCCTCGAGAGAGCCAGCGCGCGAGGACAGGTGGCGACGAGAACCAGGGAACCTCGGAACCACCGAGTTCTCACGCGCGAAACCTCCAGCTGCCACTGGCCGAAGAGATATACATGCACGTTGCTGCCGGGCCGGCTCGATAGCAGGCAAGCCGACGACGGGGCGAGCGAGCGAGCGCACCCTCGAAAAGCGCATCGCCCGCTCGGGGAATGTCGGACACGAGGGGCCCCGACAGATGCGTGCGGTTGGTCAGGAATCTAAATATTGCGACCGCGCCGCGCGGGGTCCGCTGCCACAACGGGCCCACTCCAGGCTGTCCACTTTGTCACCCCTTGCACTCGCGTGAATGAAGGCGCGGGTGGTTGCTCCGTTAGAGCGAGATCCGGAGGAATAGGAAAGCCTGTCGTGCCGGGGTACAAAAGTACGAAGCGCCACAGGCAGTTTTCGAATGTATAATACGAATGACAAATGAGACCGTTTCGTGCAAATGCCACTTTGCACAAGCTACATGAATCTTGAACAAGAATTTGCTGCAACGAAAAGACACAACTCGTCATACCAACATTTCGAAGTTTTTGGACAAGTTTTAACGAAATATTATCATCATTTGTCGCAATATAATATTTTTCACGCATTTTGTGAATGGAAAAATGTATTGATTTAATTGGGTACAAATAATGATGGAAATAGAATTTGCACTATTCATTATGCAGGAGGGGAGGGGGTGATGTATCGTTATTGATTATTCTAATTTGTGAATGACAAGGCTGAGATTTTATCAAGCTGCCGACTAAAGCATCGCGAGAGCGATGAGGCGTTAATGAGCAATCTGTGGAAACAGGACAAACTAAACATTAAGATTATGCGTACGTATCAGTCAATCTTATAATTTAAACCGTTGTGGTAATAACCGCTACTTATTGGTTATAATACGAGGACCGATTTAGCATTGCCGCCGGGCGAACGCGATTATGTGCATATTATCCGTATCTTCTCATGTGACGGTACCAATCGGAAATCACTGATCACGTGAAAGAGTCCCCGTACATTTGCATATGCTTGCATGGGGCAATCGCAAAAAGGGAAGTCGAATGATACTGCCAATGAGAAAGCGGTCGCATCTGCCGATCTGAGATCGTAACGGCCACCGATTGGTCCGCCCTAAGCCCTAAGTTCCCGCAGTCTTACGACGTTGCGAAGATGCAGCTCTAAAGAGGATCGAGGCGAGATTGTCGGGACGACTAGCACTAATTGCAACGTCAGAACAAATGCAGCCACCTGTTTCACGCGCTCGTCACTGGGTTGGGGGACCATCGCATTACGACTTCCCGTGCAACAGGTTTGTACCCCTCCAATCGCTCGGTCTGGTAATTCACCCACCTTCCCACCCCTCGGGCCAATCGCCATCGTCAAATCGACGTGTCACCTATCCACGATCGTCGACGTAACGACGGACCACCTCTCGTCCTTGTCTGGCGAGAACAAGTCGCCTTGTTCCCCACGGGGCGCCCCGTTCCCTTCACTCTGCCCGATGCTGTCGACTCTCGCTCACTCCCTCGTGATCCCCGCGACTCGTCTCTTCTTCCTCCTCCAGCACGAGCGAACCACGTGCTACTCTCGCGTTCCTCTCTGTCGGCTATTCGTCCCCTGCTACCGTGCACAACTCGTGCTGCGCGTGCGCCGCGAATCGAGCGAGCCCCTCATCCTCCCGCTTCTGGTATCCTCACCCCCTCCCCTTCCTTCATCTCTTGTACACCGACAATGCGCTCTCTCGCTCGTGGCGCACGATTTCCAATGTCTTTGTCATGCTCTCATCGTTTGTTCTCGCTCGCTCAGCTCGTGCTGCGCGTACGCCACGTAAAGTATGCATTCTATACTTCTTTCCTTTGCGCGCTTGATTCTCCGTCTCGTTCGGCCTCCGCGACTTCTATCGCGTCCTCCGTCACCCCTTGACCACCACCCCGACTCTCTTCCTCCGTCTCGATCTGACTCGCGCGTTGCTCTTCCTCAGCTGCGCGTGCACCACAGAGGGGATCGACCGTTTCCTTCTATTTCCTTAAGTTTCCTTTTCCTTTGTCCGTCCCACTTCTCCCCATTCGTCAAACTCCTGGCGGCGTTCTCCGTCTGACCAAGGCGTTGCTCTCCCGATCATAGGTTGCTTCTCTCGGAGCGCATCGTGCGCAGCTCGTGCTGCGCGTCCGCCGCGCGAATGATCTATTTCCTTCTCCCTTCTCGACCTCCTTTTACTGCGAGTCGCGTCCTTCTTGCTCGCTTGGCCTCCGTCGACCTCGCGCGCGGCTATTACCGTCTCTTTCTCTGCGTCCCCTTCCGATACCGAACTCGGTTCCCTTCATTCTTCACCGCGTGCCCTTCGTTGATGCAACGTGCGCAGCTCGTGCTGCGCGTACGCCACATCGAGCGCTCGTTTTCTCCCTCCGTTCCCCGTGTTTTTTTCCTCCGTCTCTGTCACTGGAGACTTCTTCACTCTTTTCAGCCATTCGAGCTTTCATTCTCGCACCGACCACCCCTGCCACCCTGCTCGCTCCAACCAATCGTCCTCCCTCTACCTTGCGTCTCTCGGATTTGTAGTTTCTCTCGTTTCTTTTGATAACTGAGTCGACGCGTTCAACAGCACCCTGTCCTTATTCCTCCTCCTTCTCTCGTCTTCGATCCCTCTCGTGGCTTGCCCTTGCCCCCTCTGAGAAGTTACGACCGATACAAAGTACCTGCAGTCCCTACCCCATCCGCGCGCACACGCGTGCGCTGACACACACGTATCCGCGCAAAAAAAAGGAAGAGGAAAAACGCACCCTCTACCCTCCGCCGCCTTCGTATACCCGCATACGTCGGACGCATGCGCGGCCCTTCGGCTATATAAGCCGAGCTGCTCTCATCCCAGCTCACATTCAATCACACCCACTCATACCCGCGCGGTCTCGCAGGAAAAAGGGAAAGGACGAGACGAGGCACGAGGACCGAACCGGTCCGCCATCCCATCCTCGTGTCGTGCACGTGTACATCGTTCCGTCACTCTCCCTCTCTCTCCTTCCCACCGTATCCGACGAAAGAGTTCTCTCCCTCTCTATTTTTTCTTTCTCCCTCTCTCTTTCTCTCGTTTACACATACGCGTGCAAGTCACGAGTCCTCGAGCACCCGAGGAGCACTATCCGGCTGCTGTTGCTGCCGTTGTTGCTGCTGCCAATTCGCCTCGGCATCCTCGACGGAACCACGACCGGTTTTTCTCGGCCACTCGCCTGCTCACGGCGCCAGCATAAAGATCACGTACGCCGTGATGCCCACCGGCGATCCAGTCCGATTCATCGACAGCGGCAGCGGCGCGTCAATCGCACGGCGTGCTGTTAAGACCACTCTGAAGAATCTGAAGAGATGGTGCACCAGGTTGCGGCTGGGCGCAACGTCTCACGTCGTCGTCGTCGTCGTTGTCGTCGACCTCAAGAGCGACCGGCAAACACACTCTGATGGGACCACAAAATTTTCCCATGATGGCAGAACCTTGCTGATAACGAAGATCGATCAGGAGGAAGAGCGTCATCGCGCTGACGAGAACTTGGAGAACGAGCTGAGGGAGAGTCTGGCGAGCAACGGTCAGTCCAAGACGTATAGAGGCGACGAGGACAACTGCGACTATCTACTCGATGATCAACAGCTCGGTAGAAGATAATGCATCATCCGTTAGAGATCTATCGAGAATCGAGGCTGGCGCAGGAGTTTTTCAACGTGTGACGAGGACTTGAAGGTAGCTTCTAATATTCCTTAGAACTGCTTTAGCTTTATCCGTGTACTTTAAGTTCGACTCGACAATTAACTCCTGGTTTGAAGCTTTAACTGGATTATTATTCGGTTAAGAATTCGCGGTAGACTAGCTAGATCCATAATTAGTTTAAAGTTTCGTGCAATGTTTTAAGGTCAATTTGAGCTAATGTATCATACTTGATCGACTTGTGATAGTACATTTAAATTCGCATATCAGTAGCACAGTAACTAGCACATCGTAGTTTAATAAATCGAACTTTGTTCGAGATCATAGGCCGCCCAGTGCATATTTCGTAATAGGGATATCTGTGATATAATATGCTATATAAAGAAGATATATATCTTTATCATATATGCGTTATGATATGTATGCGTATCATGTATACATATTTATCATACATGCGCGTATACATATCATAAATAGCACACGAGCATGAAAACTGTGATAGTCCGTTAATCCACGTAATTAATAGCTCACACTGTGATACCAGCGAAGAACTTAAGGAAATCTGTGATATTAATTAGATAGATTGAATCATCAAAGTTATAGCCGAAGGTTCTCGAAATCAGATATCTATTGCGAGATTATCGGACTTGATATCGATCTCACATTATCTGTCTTCCATCAGTTGCAATATTAGTTTGTATTCGTTAACAGACGATAACGATAAGAATGAAATATGCGAAAACTGTGATAAATCGTTCGTAATTGTAGGTCACGTACATAGAAATTAGTTAGATTATAATTAAATGAATCACAGCTCTAGCGATACTTTGTGATACATAGATAATCAATAAACACAGTAAGATCGATCAGATCGGAGATTGCGTTGATCAACTGTGAAAATTAATTTTTGGTGTGTCGGAATTATTCAGTTTGCTCGTTATTCATCGTTTGCAGGATTTATTTTCTATTTAGTTTTGTCGTTTCTTTTAGTTTCCTTCTTGCACATTTTATTTAGTATCTTTAATTGTACATCGCACTTGTGTCTAATAATTGTCCTGTGTTGGATTGTCGTTTCCTGTTTCGTTTGAATTGTACAGTTGGACCGCATGATCCAACTTTAGTGTTGTGTTTAAGTTTATTATTGTAACCGCATTTATCAAATAAATTGTGTGAAGATGAAATAATCTTGAGTTACTTTCCCGTTTCACCATTCCTTTATAATTTACTTCTAATGTTAAGCATTAAATATTGAAAAGATTCGCATATTATTATTTCTATATAATTATTATCATATATTATAAAATGAAGAAAAATTACATTATATATTGCACACAATACAAAATATAAGATAACAAGTATAATAATTTTTATAAATCAATAAGTTAGATCAATATGAAAGGTAATATTAAAATTTAAAGATATTTCTTCTGATATTGTGAAATTATTTTGAGAAATATATAAAGCATTAATTTTATCAAATAAATATTTTTCAAGCTCGACTTTGCTTTTCCCGCACTTTCTTAGAACAATTTGTCGCCCCATCTATTATAGGGCTCTCAAACTACCCTAAGCTACGCGGTTTTACCCTTAAGCGATAGATGGCACTCATTGAAAGGGCCTTGTGAGGCCCTTTAACTTTCACTAAAATTGAATGGAGTATTAAAATAAAATAATTAATATTATAACAGAAAATATTATAATTGTGAAACTTTAGAATATTTATAGTAAGTTGTAAATATTTATTATATATTCCTTAAATATTATACATAACATTACATCTGTGCAGGTACCCTTCACTTTCTATACTTTTGTCTTATAAAACACGTGCGTAATCATGAAAAAGTATTTCTCTGTCAATCGTTGCGAAAGTTTACCGGGCACCGTGATTACGCGACTTCCTGCACCTGCGCCGTAATCGTCCGTGAAGTATCCTCCAATGCAGTCTCTGTAACATGTGGATTTTATCGCGGCACAGTTAGCGCCGCCGGGTCGCCGGGTGTAGTATTGCACCGCGACGCAAGAATAGGAAAATCTACAGAAAAAAATTTGGACGGCGGGTCGTCGATCCGAGGGATCGAAAAGAATAGATCAGATTACCAACATTAACCATCATTATACGGGTAGCCAACTACCTGGGCGCTCGCATTATGTTCGATATGATTCAATACAATTTTCCATTTAGATTATCTTCATCTGATCTTTGCAGATCCTACTTCGAACGGTGTGTGCGGGATGACGCCCGCAGGGAACGCAATACGATACCATCGTGTGTGATCATAGACGATCCAGGAAGAGAAAGAGAGAGGAGAGATGTCTTAACCCCCAAGATTTTACGCCGCATAAAAGAATTCCTTACGCACGGGGCCCCCTAATCTTGTCCCAAAGTGGCAGAATATTGGGTTACGTTTTCAAGATTCTTGAAAATATTGTCAAATATTTGATGCCGTTTCTAAGGAAATGCTTTTCAAAGTATCCGTCAATGTTGGCCGAAATTTGACATCCCAATACATTTTGATAATCGCATTGTCATCTTTTTATATACAAAAATAATACAATAACAATACATTGAAAATTAATTAAACACGTAATTAATAATACTTCTATTTTACGACACAGTATTTTTGCCACTTAAATAATTAACGATTAAATAAATTAAAAATAGAATCTTGCAAACAAAAAGTAAATTTTTTATTTGTAAGATTGCAATATTTGTATATCTGGTTATCAATTATCTCTACAACTGTTAAATAAATTGTTAAATAAATGTATGAAAACGGACAAAGAATGTTTTTTATAATTTATTTGTAATTTATAATACAAATAATATTTAAAAACAATACTTTATATTAGATAATATAAAATTTAACCGCATAATGGTTGAATATCATGATATGACAAATTTACAATCTATAAAACTTTTTGCATCCATGTCAGTTTCGCTGTTAAAATGAATACATTTACCTCCCTTTAGTCAGTCAGGATGTATTGGAGTTTTTAAAGGACCCCTCCCCATTGTGAGACAGCGTGGTATTATGGAGTGATTTTCAAGTTATTCCGACTTATTCTCCACAAAAGCCAGTCTGGTCGACCGATCTCTATTGTACACGGTCCCAGGCAATGGCGTAAACTTAGTTTTAATCATAGAATTTTTGCAAAACCAATAATTTTCGTACAAATTTGTTATTGCCATTACAAAATAATATAATAATTTCACAACTATTTTATCATCGCATAATTAAGATAATTAAAGAATTATAATTTCTTTGTCTTTGTACAAATATTTCTGTCATATTAATTCATAAAAAAATATTATGTATGATTTTCCGAGAAAATAAAACTACCTTTAATATAAAAGTCTCATTTAAAAAGTGATTATCTGAAAAGTATGATCAAAAAGTAAAGAAGTTATACGATAAAGTTGCTACACCATTGGATCACAGGAGAATCAGGACATAGGGCAAACTGACTGAGGATTCAGCGAGGTGTCCCTGAGTACAATATTATAGGGAGACAAATTTCTTAAAAGTGTACCTTTTCGACTCTTAAAAGGGACAATTATTGTATTATTTGACGCCGTTTAAGTCTGGAAAGCGAATTTAAAGACTTTCCACGGATCAGATCACACGTTGAAAAGATCACGTGGCTGCAAGAAAAATATTCTCTCGATAAAGTTTCTCCTATAACGAAATTTCACAAAATATTATCCCTGCTCGAAGCTACAGAAATATTTTCGAAATAAAGAATCGATGGAATATCTGTGCGATGCCAGGTGCTCGTCTGGCTTATTGGCTCTGATAATAGACACATTAAGTCACACTCAACGTCAGATTTTGGCCTTTCTAGTAGCTGCCAGATGTGAACACGACAAATCAAAATTTTAAATCCGACTTTGAAATTCAATTCGCATTCATAGCGATTTCGGACGATTGGATCGCAAACAAAGATGTTTTCTCAAGAAAGGTTTCTCGATGGACTTCATAGAATTTGAGTAAAATAAAGATGATGCTAAAGAATTCACTTTATAGCTGGCAATAAAGGAATTTTAGAATTTTCAGTAACTGAAAAGTATCACAAATTAACCACAAAACGAAGAACTTCACGCGCTTTATAAGTAAAATATTTAGGTAATTAGATAAGTAGATAAATTTAGGAAATAAATATCATATTAAAAAGAATTAGAGAAATTAGAGAATTAATGAAATTAATTAGAAATTCCATTTTTTAAAAAGATTTATTTTACTTCCCAATTTTTAATTTTTGTACATGATAGATCAACATGTTACACATAAACTGATAAACAAATCGTATACTTCATTCAGATTCTACAGAAGGTTGTAACGACCGACTAGAAACTGAGATGACATAAAAGATGCGTTTCCGAAAAACTTCAAAATACACGACGATATACATGGTACTTATCGCTCCCAAAGAAAAGTTACGCGGCAGAGGAAGGACCCTTCGACACTTAGGCATCAATTTTTCCCGCGTTTTCCGTCGATCTCGTTTAACACAATCAAGATGAGCCTTTCTACTTACAATCACCTACCCACTCTGGTCAATCCGTATAAGAAGAAAAAAGAAAATATGAAGGAAACGTGAAGACGGCAGAAAAGGAAGAATCGGTCTCTCGCGATCGACTACACATCGCGCTCGAATGCCTCCCTCCTCATTGAAAATTCCCCGGTTTCTGAGGCGAGACAGATTCCGATTTCTTTGTGAACACGTGCACGAGAAATCGTAAATCTAACTAAAGAAAATCTCTATAGAAAATGAGAGAGAAAGAAGGGTGAAGAAAAAGAGAGAAAGAAAGGGAGCTGTTCGTCGGGGTACTCATGGTATAGCCATGTACATGGAGGGCACGGAGAAACCTATACTAAGTGGATAATGGGCCAATGGCGCAGGCGACGTCTGCGTTAGATCCTCGGGTTACAGTTCACGATCTCCAACCGGACTTTCGAGAGCGTCTACGACTGTGTGCGAGGGTGGTCGGGAAAAACGTGAGGCCGCTGCTGTAAAGGCCCATTGTCGGCTCGACATCCATTATGCGAAGCGGCTGAATGATAGAAATATTTGTATCTTCGCACACCGCGTCTCTGGAGAGGCTCTCCGGAGAGCACTTCGACGACCGAGAGCGCCTCCTCGAGCAGAGAACGCTTATCCGGGTGTGCGGCAAGCGGTTTCTTCTTCCCTCGCGTGAGATTTTAGATTGGGCTATCTCGAGAGGGCAAGTTTGACGCAACGCGGCACTCGGCGACTTTGAGCATCTGCGTTTTGTCGCGAGACTACAGTAATAGGAAAGACCTGACGTACAGACAGGATTTAAAGTCGGCAAAAAGAAAATTGAAATGAAACTTATATTTGTAATAATTCATGTATTTAAATATTGAATTTGTTCCATTAATATAATCTTATATGTAATTCTTATATTTAGTAATTTTTATTAACGAACTTCATAAATATAATTTTTACGACGGGATTAATTTTGATAGAGAGGATACTGTTTCCAATGCACTTTTTCTAAAAGTTCAATTTTCTAAGAGTACAATTTTCATGGAGCTTTTTTGTCAAGCATAAACGATATAAACGATTCCTGCATAAAGACGTATATTTAAACTATGTCTTGCAGCTATAAGTGATAAATATACTGAAATAATTGCCAGTGAAGCCGTGAGAGTTAAATGGAATATACCTGTTCTTAATAAAGTTATCGAGTTAAGCAAAATCTGTCAAACTATTTCTTCGCAATCCTGAACGAAATTAGGGGAACGCTCACTCATCATTAATTATGTATTTTTCCCCTACGAGAGAGCCTCCCCACGGAGAACTCCCATTAGACCCCAAATTCACCCCAGACCCTAAACACAAGTACGATAAACGAACTTCGACTTCCGAGGGGAAAGGGCGTCAAATAGACATACGAAAAATCTTTTCGTCAGGTCAACCTGTTGCCCAAATGTCTTTCACGACTGCTCTAAATATATGTTTGGAAAATGTGGATGTACCCAAGTTTCCCAAGTTGTCGTGACAACTTTCCTCGAAATCGACGCAGCACGAGCGTGTCAGCGGATAGTATATTTGTCAGGGGTGCGGGGAAGGAAGGAGGCGTCGTTTCGACTTTCGGCCACGTGTGTCTCGCATTACGGACGTAAAGTTTTTTTTCTTGTCGTACGGGGGGTACGTGGAGGAACCAAATTTCGCGCACATGCCTGAACATTCCAACCGGCTTGATGGTGGTCGCGCCACCGCACTCGAGCCAATTATTATCGGTTTCGAGTGACGACTTCCGCTCTCACCTGATCGGGTAACGCACGATCGAAACGTGATACGCGTTCGCGAGTTTCATATCGCGTAGTTTCCGTATGTACAGATTTAACGCGCCGAAATTTCCGTTGCAACGGGATTCGGCAGGCGAACAAGATTATAGCTGAAAACATTGTAATAATGAAGCCACATGTAAAACAGAACTGCATGATATACAAATATCCTTTTTTTTACATAGTAATATATGTATCAGAAAGCAAGCAACGGCAATAGCTAACAACCATGGCGCTGAATGCGAATGAAATTGAAACACAAGTAACATTTTACAATGTCGGTTTATAGATACCAACACATCCACAAAAGCCAAACTCTCGAATCCGAGGAAAAAGATACATAAAACGAGAGCAAAGCACGCTCACGTCTATTAATAGATAATCTCTTCCAGCCCTGCACTCTCACAGAAAAAAACCTTTCTCAGGAGAAACCTTACGTGTGGAAAAAAAGTCACTGACCACATGCAGTCGCGCACATGATGTCATGGGAAAGACGGGGCAAAGGTACTAAAAAAATATGAGAAAAAAGACCAAAAGAATCTGAGCTTCACGATGCTTTCGGCGCCGCCGTAATATTATGACCCAACACTCGGGATTAAATCGTATCGTCCCCATTTTTTTTTAGAAACGACTTTTCACAGGTACTGCATACCATCTAAAAGGTATCTGGCTGCAGATGCACCCTAATAACGCGCAACACGAACGAGGTTTCGCGTAAAACCTCATTTTTCTCCATACTTCTTACAAATCCTTCAATAATCTGCTTTAATCTGACGAAGATAAAGATCCAATAAGAATCGTGATAATTGAAATTTGCGATTTGAATGCTAAGTGATAGCCATGCAGAAAACAGTAACGAGAAAAAGAAAGAGAGAGAGAGAAAGGATATTATTCTGAGTATGAATATCGATACGCTTTGAGGACGAGAAGACGACGAGTAAAAAGGAAACCAACGAGCAAAAATGATATCGCATGGCAGTGCGTGTCTCAGTATACCTATCGCGATACAGCAAAATATCGCTTGTTCACCGAGGCGCGCGCGCGATGCTGACTGCATTACGCCTGCAACGCGTTGCAGCGCAAAACGGAGAGACACGGCTGCGGGTATTCGCCGCAATAAATCGCGAGTTGAGCTTCGCGGAGTTACAACGTGAGGTTTCGTTTGATTAATAACCGGCGAATAGGGGAGTGGGAGGGAAGCGGGAGAAAAAAAAAGAAGCAGGAGAGAGGAGAAGTTGAAACGTGATCTTTACCTGCCTATCGCAATTTGAGAACGGAAAGGTTTCTCCCAATTTAAGTTTTTAACGATGAAACTGGATATTCTAGATGAATTTACGGGCGGGCTGATTGCGCGTTCAAATTTCAACCTGTGGTGGACACGATTTAAATAAGAAACCCGCGAGCCGCGCGCGACGTCCTGCGATGATACACGCGTGGCGTTTCATTCGATGCCCTTTTTATTCCGTGCTTGTTGAGGCACGCTTCAGTGGTTGCCCGAGAATGAGTGTCAAGTGACGCACGAAAAGGGATTCGTGAAAAAATATCACTTAAAAGAAATCTACATAAAAATCATCAAGACATTTAAAATATTGGATCGAATGAATTGAGAGAATGAAACGCGTTCCCTAAAACTGCCAAAATTCAATTCGATGCACGACAACGTCGATTACTTCCGTTTGTCAGCAGCGAGATGGGAGTGCGTTGCGCAGTTTAATCCACGTGAACGGCGCGGCGCCACGGGGGATCAGCCTAACGAGCTTTTTCCTAGCACCTCCTGTTTAACGCTGCTAAAAAGCGCTTCATAATGGCATCTGTACCCCGCGCACAGAGCGCAGAGATTTGTACCCCGAGCGAGTCTATAATGAGAAAGCATTTGCGTGTCACGCGACGTCTTGGCTCACGCGAAATTTCCAATACTTTCCGAGAAAACGATTCGGAATTGGCAGCCAGCCCACCTGTTGTGCCTGCTATAGACTCTTCAACCTGCCCTCTTCTAATCCACCTCGGAGGGCCCAGCGTCGATTCACGCATTAGCCGTACCCGCTACCACCGTTACGCCCGTATCTCAGATTTTTGGGCACCTCGTAACACTACACGGCCACGCACCTGCCTCTTCTCTCTCGCTTCCTCTCTCTCTGCCCTTTTCTCTTTTTCCGTCTCCCTTTCTCTTTCTCTATCGCGGAAGAGATCGTCGTTTCGTCTGGATCCCGTAGAACTCGAATTACTATGATTTTTTTTATCTTTCTCTTCTCGGTAATCCATCGCACCTTCATCGTTCGATTTTTTACAAGGGTCATTCTCCGATACTGGACAGGAAGCGCTTACAATACTTTTTTTTCCCTCTCTCCGATCGAAGGAGTCTCACAGGATTCCGTAATCCCAGCATCCGGTTTTATGTTTCCTTCGTGTATAGCGATGCTTGATTTCGGAACGAGGATCCCACTTTGACAAATGACTCGCGATGACCCTCGGAGCTATTGTCGCGACACTAAATAGCAAGACATGCGACCATCTGGAATCGCCGCTGTCAAGAAGGGTCTTAAATTATCGGATTGCACCAGCCTGGATGGAACATTAAGCAACCTAATTTCGTATTTATATCATTTTTGTACCTCTAGAGTATTTTTTACAAGAAAGTGCAGTATACGATTCAATTAGCTTTCTAGTTGAATCGACTAAAATAACCAAATAGTCATAATTCGCGTTTCGTATATTCCATTTTATTCAACAACGGATTCTTAAATGGATCCCTCGGCTTTACATATGTCGCGACTGAAATAGTTGTCAGTGTCCCCCGTAAATGGGCACAATGGATGACTCCTCTCGCAGGAAGCCGAAGAGGGCGAGAGAAGAAGTCTAGGATCCTTTATACCGTCATACGCGAGGGAAACGGAGACGCCTTCGTGTGTTTGCTTGTGTTTGCGCGGTCCTGCGGAAAATCTATTGAGCTGATGGTTCAACAGTGTAGCGTGCTCCCCATTGTGGCAGCCCACGGCGGTTGTTACGGTTACCCGTAGGATGGGGGTTCGTTCTTGTCTCGTGTTTGGGATGCGGCGGGGGTGTAAACGGGGCGCAAACGGGGCACAAACGGGGCGCAGTCAAATCCAACGACCCTTCACTGACGTCCCATTGTCATCGTTAGGAATTTATTTCGGTAGTCCGATGGGGATCTCACGTATAGCACGGGTCGTTAATTCGCGAACACTTGACAGAAAATCGAGTTTCCACCAAGAAACACGCGATTTTTCGAGTATACTATAACTTATTTCAATATGAGTTAATATTATGCCTGAATTAAAACAAATTTCTTCTCGTCTGTATTTGATAGTATTAAATATATATAATAAAGGTATAATTCTAAATCAAATTTAAGGTTTCCATGATCTTATTGAGAAATAAGCAACATACATACGAATTATCAAAAAAACGAGAAAAATACTTGATCTAATAAAATCGTGCAGGATAAGTCGATCTTCAAAAGGGCCTAAATCCAATCCAGTCTAAGGAGTTATGCTCAAAGAGCTTCATCGTTAACCCTCGTAAACTCGTAAAAGACGAGAGAGAATCTCGAGACGCCATCGAGCCATAAAAGTCGCTTCTCCTCGTTCCCTCCCCCCATCATAAGTAGCAGCCGGCTTCCAATTTGAAATACACTGTGATCACGACAGAATGTCGCCTACCTGTTGCTGTCATGCGCGATATCAATAATATTCAGTTCTTTATTAGATGCGGGGAAAAGTGGCATCGCGAGGAAAAGTCTCTGTGATAATCTCGAACATTTTACGAGACATCCCGAACAGTAGCGATTATAACGAAAAAGAGAGAGGGCGTACCTGCATCGACGCTGATCGAATACAGACGCGCACGACTAATTGGGCCCCGATAAAGGGTGCACACGTATATGGGGTCTGACGATCGAGAAACGAGTCGTAAAAGTGTACTCTTCAAACTTTATACCCGACGAGTATACACGTAAACATGTTGATGCCAAGGATTTCGACTGTGGCCCTTAAAAATTGCTGACACGTTAATTGCCGTCTCATTAATTGCTGAGGTATATTTAATCTGCAAAATAAATTATAGGGAAGATTCGAGATTACTCTTAACTTATTATCTCATTAAATTTTCATGTCATCTATGAAGCAGGTAGCTTTTAATCATTCATCAAACTTATTGTCTTGAAATTTAAGAAAAATTTAAAATTAAACTTTAAGTATAAATGACTTTAATTATGCACCTTAAAAGACAAACATATATAATACTATATGTTTATACGGTAATAATAATGATAATAAATAACTCAATTCTCAACATCGGTTAACAAGCAATTGTCATCAATTAAAATTAAAAGCAATAGTGCTTGCTACATTTAGAAAATTTGCGAAAATTTGTGTTTTATGTATAATATAATATATTTTATGTCGACAATGTTTTGCTAAATTAAGTTTTTAAATTACGTCGAATTTATTCCATTACTTACGTTGATAATTTTTTGACAATAATTATTTATTTTTCGCTTTATTCTAGCAACAATGACAAGTAAAATTATTCTGTCATATTATTGCACCAACATTTTTTGACAATTCAATTTCTAAATATAAATTTGCACAAGAAATTATCTATAAATAATAATATACTATTTAAATAATTTATGTGCCCTTAAAATATCTTAAATCGGAGACATAACTTGGATAATATCCAGTAATATTTCAAAATCCGGCACTCATCATCTCTGCAAACGCGGAAGACGGGCAATCATTACTCCTTCAATAGGTTGCAAAATTGTATATATCCGGTATCCAAGAACTCGTGCGAGTATTCGCCCCATAAAAAGTCTCGTTTTAAAACTATAGAAACTCTCTATCCCGCAGTGTGACGTACAAGCAGAGTGACACACCTCAGCATGTGGGTGCGATCAAGAAAAATCGATGCACAATGAGATCTACACCATCGTAAAAATGAGAAAGAAGTCTTCGTGCGGAAACTTCCAAAATGGAATCACGTGGATTGGTCACTTTTCATCCGCAGAAGTGAACGGTCCAGTGCGTTCACGAGATACACAACGGCGCGCTCCTTTCTTCGCCTCCACCTGGTGGGACACCACGAGGTGGTTAGCTTCACAAAGATGTCCGTGCTGACAAAAATATTTAACAACAATTCACATTGTCCCGATGGAAGCGTCGCGTCCCTGGAAATTGCAACATTGTTCGCTGCCAACGATCCAGCAGCGACACTTCGAAAAACTTCCAGTAGCTGCCTTTTCGATCGGAGTCTACCCACTGCGAGCGTTTTCACGAGGGCTTCGATAGTGCGAATCACGCACGTTGTTATACATTATTTTGAATGTGTCCGGCCCAGCTTGATATCTTTTACAGCCGATGAGAAGGTCTTCACCTGAGGAAAATAATGCCACTGCGAAACTTGAGGAGTTTGCACTCATACAGAATCTATATACTTATATAGATTATCGATGCTACCCCTTAATATAAAATATTACAAATATTACGAAGACTATAATCTGAAGAATGAAAAATTGCGTTTAATTAATGTCTACCTGATTTGACTTAATGCTCAAATCAAGACGCTTCACGCTGAAATCTGAATCTCTTTTCGCTGAAGGAGAATCAACCGCGAATTTATCAAGGAAACCGTGTGTAATGAACACCTGGCAGTTCCTTGGGGCGACCTGCGTACCAATTATTCGTACCGCGACGAATCGCGACGCCGGGAACGCGGAAGCCGCTCCTCTCGATCGGCGCGCGTGATTAAACGCCGAAGTCGGAATTTCCGATGTGCAATTTGAAACGAGCCGGTAGCTCCGTCCGCCCGCTCGCGAGAGAAAGACGCCCGCCGGGCTCTTTTCACGCTTCCTCCGCGATATATGCGCGCGTAACGTACAATAACTCACTACACAAATAATCGGGGTTACATGGAACAAGCGGCGCGGGAGAATCCGCTTTCACTGTCTTCGTTCGGGCGCGAGAATACCTCCCCTGACACCCCGGCAAAGCTATCCTTGGCCTCTTTTACCTCGGCGCGCCATCACGCAGGGACTTTTTTTCATGCTGAGCCCCACTTTTATTATTAACGCCCTTGGGCCGCTTCGTGGGCAGATCGAGGCAAAGGCGCGAACGGGGCGGCCTGTTTTCGCCTCTCAAAAGAGCCCTTGGCCGCCTCCTGCTCGCGAGGCACTCACGCGTCAATGAGGACGATCGGGTCCGAGGGCGCCGAAAGTGACACCGCAGGGCCCCGTTAACTACATCGCGGCTGTCACAAACGCCGCAGGATTATAGGGCGGAAAAAACGCGGATTAGAGAGATCCACCGATTCCCGACGAGGCGGCGAGAACGTTATTATTATTTTCTCTCTAGTTACGTGTCGGCCGCGCGATTTGCAGCCTTTGCGATGAGTGACGAACCGCAAAATAGCGAGGAAGCTTTATTGTGCTCGTTAGTTTAAAGCGTCGATGAAAAGAATCATGCGAGAACGTCGCTGGATGGTACAGAAGAACTGTGCAATAGTGATTCTGAAACGTAGAATTATCTGACTTTTCATCTCGAGTCATTACAACGAAACATCCAAAGATATCTTTAATCACAGGAACGACTGCGAAGCCTACGGCCTTCGATAGGTAGGGGATATAATTACCGATTTAATTGTCATACGCATAATTCTCGCTCGTAAAATGGGCTTCGTGAGGAAAATAAGATCACGCGATTTTGCGCTTCTCGCAATTTACCGGTCATTTGCGGAAATCGTACCTCGTTAAGCGCGCGCCATATAAAGAAAATTTACAGTACCGTCTGTCCTTCATAGACTATCACTTACACGTACACATGCGTCCCGCATGGAATTATTCAGTCATTAATTTAATTATCCGTCGCCGCTCCTCTCTTCTAATCGTAAATCCCTGCTGCTTATTTTCGCAACCACTCGAGAACAAACGTCGCGCGCGTTATGGTCTCCTAAATATCTTGCGCTTAATTGTCAGCCCGCGCCTGACGACTAAGTATCGCCATAAGATATCCGCAAGAAAGTTCAGGAGGCCCTTCTGAGACGAAAACAGGCCGCCCTTCACCGCCCAAGGTGATCTCGACCATAAAAGTCTCCGGGCGTTAAAAACCTCCTCCTCGCCAGAGAGGAAGGATCCCAACATGCCACTCGGGCGCAGATAGTGAAAGCAGATTCTGCACTGCTTCTCCTCGGTCCCACTTATTTGGATAAGCAACTGCTTGCCGAGGCGAGGCGAGCGTGAAAAGGGCACGCAATCCGAGCCCTTACCGAGTCGCATCTGCAAATACTCATCGGAACACGATAAAAATCTAAAGAATATATAGAATCGTCTGAAACAAAATGTAGAAGAGATTTTATTTTTATCGAAAAATTTAAATAATATCTCAAAGAAGTTGCGCATTGTGATACATATGCTGGGTGCCAACTATGGCATTATTACGTGTGTCATTATTATGACAATAAATATCACGACTTCGGAAATAGTTTTGTCTCCTCTAGTCTAGTGTTTGTGTTGTTACGTAACTTCATCATTTTACGCAAATGTCAAATCACATGCGTAATATCTCTACCGTTATGTCGCCATATGGCAACGATCGAGATGCTTGGCATCGTTTGATGGAAAATAGCTGAGACGCTGACACGTAATTCTCTAAGCAATCAAAATTCCGTGAACGTCAACGGAACAGCGCTGAATCACAGGATCAATCAGAGTCATAATATTTGATGGTGATAGGACGGAATTTTCGAACAAGGGTTACCGCCGATAGATTGTCGGACACCCACTTGGCCGTTAAATTAGAAACTCATGAAAATCGAGCGGAGTCACGTCATTCAACGTGGTATGGATTGCTAATTGGCGGCAACCTGCTCCTTTCTCGTCGTAGACTGATCGGTAATCCTTCAAAGCGGTACCCCACTTCCGGCGACGGATTCGCTCCGTTACGAGTCAAATTAGTTTAAAACGGTATCCGGGACCTTTTCCGTGTTGTGGAAAGAGCAGGCATCGCAGGACGAAGCGAGAGAGGAGCAACCCTGTAAATAGGGACCGCTGCGCAATTTCTATAGGAGCATCCTTGCAGGCTTGTGGGCGGGGATCTGCCCTGGCAGAAGAAAGAATCCAGAACCCAATGCGGGCTAAGTTCGATGAGAGGGTGCAGGTGTTCAAGTTTTCCAAAGGACCTCCGTTTGTACGTATCGATATTACGTTCTCGATCCGCAGATCAACGAGAAGACTCGTTTATAAATTACTGTTATGAGAAGGGAGATTCTCTGGAAACATTGATCTAATTTCAGCAAAACGTGAAACAAAATCGTGGCTTATTAAAACTAGGATGTTATAATCATAATGTATGAAATTTTTATACGTATAAATCTTACACTTTCTTTTGTATATGCTAAATATAATATCCTAATTGTAATATAAAATATAATATCCAAATGTACGTTTATAAAATGTGGAAAATCGCTGTTGCAACAGTTATTGGAACATTCAACACTAACATAAAAACTATTTATATGCAACTCTTCAATATGTCTTATAGACATAAAACTGTAAAATACTGTAAAATTATGCAACAGCCACACAGGTCGCGAATCCGACCACGCAATTCCTTGTATCCATGCGCAAATTCCATGGGATTGTAGGATCAGCAAGTAAAGGATCTCTAAGCGGGCCTTAAACCCTCGCGGCATCTAATCCCGTGCTTTTGCACGTTTCGCAGCTAGATTCACAGACTTATGTTCACGGCTCCGATCCAAAAAGGCGTAAGAGAAGAATCGTCCATGCGTAACGGGCTGCTCGATCCGCTAAAGGTGAGCACCCTTGGTTGCAGCTTTGATCCTTTCCTAGATTGGGCCCGATTAGGTCCTACTTTGATCCGTAAGCGGGTCCTTGCGGAGCCGTGATAGAATGTGTATTTGGAAAACACGAGTCCTACCTCAGGCATCTTTACGCGCCACCAAAGAAATTATACGATACTAGTCCGTGTAAAAAGGCCACTAGGTGTGGGCTTACATGCATGATTGAACCGATGACGCGATCGGCAAAGATGAGCTACCGAAAAAAATAACATCGACAGATTTGTACAATGACGGGCTGTAATCTCTCGAACGACGCTAAGACGACGTGTCCGATTTCAATCGTCACTACGACTTTGTCTTATTTTTCAGCTGCACTTTGTAAAGGTCGTCATACAAAGAGAATATTGAAGCTTAAAAAATAATGACAGTATTTTTTCTCAATTTCCTTTTCTTGCAAACTATTTTAATTTTCCTTTATGAAAATAATTTTGTTTCCCTGAAATGATTGAGAACTAATAGCAACATTTGACAGAAAACTGCCGAGTTAATGAAAAATCGTTTACATCACTTAAAAAATCATGAAATGAAGAAATAATAATAATCCTAAGGCTATCTATACATATAATTTTGTATCGCGCAGAAAATATCTTCAAACATAAGTAATAGAAATATAAGAATAAATTTATATAATATAATTTATATAATGCACTTTTTATATTTTCGCTGGTTATTTAATAGCAATCATTTACACTGCATAGCTTTTAGAAAGAGGAATAAAATCGTCTCGAAATTGCTGTAGCATTGTAAGAAAATTTCTAACCGTCGCCCACTAAATCCGTACACGTAACCAATTCGGAGGGCTCTCCAAATTGGACACGACCGATGAAATTGTTGGACTTGGCATCTCCAGCCTCAGCAAACAAGATCCGTGACAATTCGTACATCGCCACTCGATCTCATCGAAACGAGCATGAAGTGTACGAATGAGGGAATTACTCGGCGAGTCCGTTCTAGATCGAAATAATTTTTCACGCGAGGTCGACACGCCGAGCCGCAGAATTTTCGCGCCACTTTTCCGCGGTGAACGAGATGCGCAGTAGTGTCGGCATTGTACGACTCGATTTCCACGGTCGCTAGGGTCTATTCGAAGAACTCCTGCTATCCCAACCGCCCTTTGTATCTTCGACTTCAAGGTGTTCGGCGAACGAATAAAATCGACGGCCGCGGATAAAAAGTCCGCGATCACCGAGAGGTCGAGAAGGCAATCGCGTCACGCTGATTTTCGCGTCGCTCGGTAGAAAGATCGAGGGGGCAGAATCAAAGGGAACTCAAAGGGAGATAAAGAGGAGCGGTGGCGGCCCCGAAATTCACGTATGGGGACCACCCGTTCCGCCGCGTTAGCCGGGCCTGCCGACTCTCGTTTCTCGCCTTTGAGTTGGTCGATACGCCGATTTCGAGACTCTCTCTGTCGACCCCACTTCTTTCTTCCGTCGCGGACGAGCCACTTTTGTCGCAGCCACCCTTCTTTCTCCAGACCGCCGCCCTAATATTCCGTGACGACAGGTCACTCCCGTTGCTCCGCAGCTACCAATACACCTCCACTACATTTCCCGGTTAAACGTTATTTACAGGGCCCGCTTGCCATCAAAGAGCCGAGGACCAGCTGTCGAATTATCCGTCACTGATTGTCCAGCCAGAAATGATGCAATTCTTGTGCGGAGAGTCGTAACGAATAAGTGAGCTTCGTATTCCTCGTACATTTATGAAATATTCGAATAATTAAGGGGGGAGCCTGCTTTAGAACGTTAAAAATAAGGTATAATTTTACGAATTTTTTTGGAGAAACTATACAGCAGATCGTTATAAAACTTTGATGCATTTATTAGTACATGTTTAAAGATAAAAAAAATTATTTTTTTATTTGAATATATCGCCTGTAGAGGTCGTCCTGGAGGCATCTTAGTGCAACCGGCATTGTAAATTGGTGAGCATTCTCCTGCCTCCAAATTTCATCCAAACTGAAAAATTGAAATATTTTCTTCTTATTTATGAATTCCCATCGTCGATGAACCTTTAATATTCATAAAAACATTAAGTTAAACAATTATTTTTGCATGAAAAAGTTCAAAAACTTTGCCTAAAAATCGTACTTTTGTGTTCTAAGCTCCACCATTTTGGCACTTTTCAACTTTTTTCTTCTCTCTTTGGTTCATCGACGATGGGAATTCATAAATAACGAGAACATATTTCAATTTTTCAGTTTAGACGAAATTTGGAGGCAGGAGAATGCTCACCAATTTGCAATGCCGGCGACGCGGCTGTACTAAGATTTCTCCAGGACGACCTCTACAAGCGATATATTCAAATCAAAAAATAATTTTTTTTATCTTTAAACATGTACTAATAAATGCATCAAAGTTTTATAATGATCCGCTGTATAGTTTCTCCAAAAACAATTCGTAAAATATACCTTATTTTCAGCGTTCTAAAGCAGGCTCCCCCCTTAATAGATATCTTTTGCGGTTTAATTCACTTCAAGAAATTTTGACGTGAACTTTTTCTCCTGAGAGTGATAAAACTAAAATGGCAAAAGTAACAAAAATAAATTATCTATGGAAAATTTTATGAAACTTTTGTGAAAATTCTGGAAATATGACACGTGATGTAGTGCAATCATTGAAATAGCATCTCGCAATAATTACGCAACGGTGGCGGCGACGAGTTCGGCAGGGCAATTTTTGAAGGGAGAGAGCCGGATCGACCAGTTACGATGAGCATTCGAGGGACGAGACCGTGTATGGAGAAGTAATTGCTCGGATTCGTTCTTGTTGTCAGCTGACGCGAGTGTCGGACGCCTCGTTCGTTATCCCGAGTCGAACCGAAAAAGGTGAGAACGTAATTAAATTCTTTAAGAGTGATTTAATAACGCGATTTCGGGCAATACGAGGCGATAATGTTGCGTCAAGCGTCGTGTAACACGACGTGAAGCTCGTCGAGCAAAGAAATGCCCGATGTGAGGTAAGAAATGAGGCTTCTTCGCACACTCTCGGCGGACAAACGCGACGAGGGTCTTCATGGCGTTTTCTTTCGAGTGGAAATTGCGCCGCGCTGTCGTCACCGAAAAGGAGCAGCACGCTCGGTGGTTCACAAAAAAGACTTACGAAATTACGAGGGATTTAGCGATGTACAAAATATTGAGCAAACTGAAAGATCTTCCCAATTTCAGGGTTCGTTGAAACGGAAGCAAGTAATCGAAAGTTTTCGAGCACGTAATTTCACTATATCGTACACTCTGGGTTTCATGAAAGGATCCCCATAATGCTCCTCTAACAGTTTTAAACTAATATATAATTAATTTTCTTTCTTAATAAGAAAAATCATCTCGGCCGTAAGGACTAATCGTTACGAGATCGTTTTGTTGTATCGACTTCACGTCCAGATTTATTGTTTTATTTGTGCTGTTGACGAAGGAGATTAGGTACGAGTCCAATTACGCGACGCAGCGGGAAAGAAATGCGGGACGGATTCCATGGAAAATCCGATTTCCCTCGTAGACACGTGGATCGTAGCGCGTACAGAAAAAGAGGAGGAGGTCTTCTCACGCGAGAAGAGATACCAATTTTCACGCACGCCATGAAATCACCTTATAATAACACGGAAGGAACTTTTCCCCCTCTTCGACCTGTTGTTCATCACGCCAGCGTAATGACACGGAGAATTCCTTTCCCCCCCCCCCTCCCGTTGAAAGTTCCTGCACGAAGGATAAAAGAAATAGTGCCACCGACATACGAGACGATTATAATAGTCATTAGGCTATTTTGGATGTACGAGAAAAAGGATGAACAAAGAAGACGGAGAAAGAATAGAGAGAAGGAGAGAAGCAGAGGAACGATCGCCCTGGATGGACCACGGTTTTTTGTGACCCTCGGGGGTTTATAGCGTCGACGGGGCACTTGTTATGGCAGTGGATGCACGTGTTCTAATGGATATGCCGGACGTGGACGAAAGAAAAAAGAATGTGGCTTCTCTAGGCGGAGGTTAACGTGAAGGAGGGAGATATCTAGGAGTCTCGACTCCGGAGGATAGACGAGATAGATGATGAGCTCGAGGCACGCAGGGCCGCATTCGATTATCGATCTTGAGGAGTTACTTAAAGAAACTCACTTGTGAAATCAGAATTTTTTTCAGCGCGTCAATCACATTGCGTAACTTTTCTATGAACACGACAGGCATGAAAATAGATTTTACGACTTTACCGGAATAATCATAGTCACGTATCTGTTTTGTAATGTTATGTAATTTCAAGTTTAAGCAAATGAATATTTAAAGAAAAATTAAAAAATCACAAAATATTGCATAATTTAGAAGAGAAATGTTTTTCAATTTGTCTCTCTGGCTTATTTTTAGAAATTGTAATATCTTCGTGTTTTTATCTCTAAACATTTGAATATAATTTACTGCGAGAGGGAGAGAGAGAGTTAGTAATGATTAGAGTTTAGTCAAATAATTTAAAAAGCATACTTTACATGACAAAGGTTGCAACATAATGTAAAAAAGTGATTAATACTTTTATCACAAACATTGCATAATTATGTTCACGGATAAAATTTGCTCAAATAATTAACGACGGTCACAAAGGAGCCTGTCAAAAGAGACAAGGCAGCAATGCAGCCCTGCGAGAACACAACGCTATCTGACGCAGAAATCTTCGAAGGGCCCACGTAGTCCGAAGCCCCGGTCTGCTCTCTTTTCCTCTCTCCGTTCCTCTCGCTTCCTCTTTATGCTGCTCTGACTCACCCTTGCACGTGTTCAATTTCAGCCCCTTTGAAAGCTCGTTCCTTATCCCGCTGGTCAGGATCCTAGGAGAAACCTCGCTGCCGGACTCAAATGAGGTCCTTTTCTCGGCCAACCGCTCCGCCCACAGGACCCTTCGCGCTCGAGAAAAGAACCGGGCCCCGAACCAAAGAGACCCATCAAATTGCTCTTCCACGTGTACGTAAAAAAAGAAGCGAACACACAAAGACATCGGGGACGGCCGTTGGCGATGGTCGTCGTCTCATCGTCGCGAAAAGTCATTGTCACCTATGATGTTCGAACGAGCATTCCCGCATAATTGTTATCGTACATCGGCGATTCGGGGCGAGTCGTAGACAGAGCGGCAGCGGCGGTCACTCCTGACCAACGTCATAGTGTCGACGAGTGAATCAGCATCGGGCGTTTTGTGGGCCTGATACTCAATAGACGCCGACTCGTAATAAATCGCACTGGAAACGAAATTAAGCGCCGCATTGCATCATGCACAGGCGAGGACTTTCTAAGATTTCTAAAGTTCCTGAAGTAAAGGAAAAATTACGAGCGATATTTTAGAAATGAAAGAGGCTTGTGCGCTTCTGTAAATTTCAATTTCCATTGAACATCTTGGAGCAATAAATCGAAACTGTTTAAAGTTTCCCACATCTTTAGATCGAGATAATTTCAAGCTTAATATAAAATAGTGAACGTAAATTTCCTAAATTTATATTTTTTTTTATAAACCGTTAGGATCTGATGAATAATTTTTTTATAAAATTATCACTGCGTAATTTTATTAATTACGTGTATCAGTAATGAGATTTATTACATATTACGTTTATGTATAAACGGGCTTTGATGTTACGAAATTAATATACATATATTCGCCACGCGCAACTTTCCTCTCCTCATATTTCGACTCTCATGCATATTCCTTTTTCGTACACATGTGCCTCAGGATTCTAAACTGTCCGTTGCAATTTTCTACGCTTTGCGAATCCAACGGATTTACGACCTTGCGCATCTGCGATATCGTTGAATCCGCATCCGAGAAATAAAACGTACCGACATGATTGAATGCCGCTCACGTGCATACGACGTTGAAAAAAAAAGAAAAAAAATCGTAAAATGCGAAGCGCGCAAAAGGGTCCGCGAGGCGTCTCCGTTGCCGAACAAGGACGAATCGAATAGACAGGATACCACGATGACACGGTCCACGTTAATCCCGCGATAGAAATCCTTAAGCTGCTACCGGTCATCCGGCAACGGCGTAGGAGGGCGCACGAAAAGAGGGAAGGGAGAAATGTATAATTTATAATGATAATCCTTTAAGAATGGATCCGTGCCCCAGAGGCAGATTCACGGTCCTGCGACCTTCAATGCAACCCTCCCTCTTCGACACTCCTTTTTCAAAGATCTCTTTCTCTCTCCCGTCTGATTTTTTTCCTTCACTCCAGCCGAGTGAATCTTACAGATCGATCGAGCGTGCGGCAGTTCCGTCAAGAATCGTGTGTTTACATAGGTGCAGAACTTGCGAGGCACAGCTGTTTATTTAGGGACATAATGGCGACTCGTAAATGGAAACGATCTTTCCGTACGCGCCTTTCTCAACGCGTCGGATCTCCGGATATTTTCGAGACGGGAGACACGAAGGGTGGAAGGTATCGAAGGAAGGAATATCGGCGCACCGTTCTCCAAGAGGTTTGCCGAGACTCTCGAACTTGGTGTACTAAAAGCAATATTTGATATTAGGATCCTCGTGTTGATCCTGTAGCCTATCAAGTTCATCATTTAAGCACATTGGTATCCTCATCAATGTTGACGCCGCGTGGGGTAGGCCACAAAGGAGTAAATGAAGTTATCAGTGAAGCGAGGTACACGCAATATTTTTCTTCTTGAACATTTCGATCAATAATACTTTCAATCAGAACTAAGCAGTCATAAATACATAGATCATTTCGTACGAATAAAAAATGTAGTTTTCATAAAAAGTATGTTATGAGCTTATGAGTCATAATGTAAAGAAATATCTTTAAGGACGAGGGCTATCCTTCGTAGCTTTAAAAGGGATGCTGAGAAAAGATTTGAACCGGCCGTTCAGCATTGTACGGAAGCAACGAATGAGAATTTCGAGGACGTTGCGAGCAAAATTTATGCGTCACGGATACAGATGCCCGCGACCATACGAATCCTTCTATAGCGCATCGAGGATGACGAAATTCACCATTGAAAGATACGTGTCGGAACATCGCACGAGAGAGTTAGGACGCGTCCTTTTAACGCTTTCTTTCACGCAACCCCCGTGAATGCACCCACCCACGTTAGATGCGCCTTTGACACGTCGCGGCAGGTCCTCGCATCCGGCAGGATCGTTCTCCTTTGCGCGAGATTCCGGAGCAAGATCCAAGCACCGATCAGCGCGGAAGATCGTGCAAGTTCGAACATGTTTCGCCTGCTGTTTGCTATCTGAAAAAATCAGGTCAGACTCGCACTGAATGCTGCGTGCAGGTTCGAACCTGCCCCGACGGTCTGTTGCGAAGCACTTCGAGTTTACATAACGCGTTGCACAAAAGGAAGTCTCCTCTTTTTAAACAGAAATTTTCCCTCTAAGAAGTAGCGAAACGTGTCTGGACCTGTTCGAACTCGCAAAGATTCGACTCAACAAAAGGAGAGCAAAGACTCTTCGATATCCTATTCGAGAAAACTTAGTTAATATATTTTTTGATATCATTCTTGTATGATTTTCGAAAGATAGTTTTCTAGGAATGAGTTATTTATGTCATCTATGTACAGTTGAGTATGACACTATTTTTCAAAAGATGAATAAAGATAAGGAACATTACACAATGAATAAAATGCAGGAGCAATCTCAAATTACATCAGAAACATAAAATATACAAAGATTTTGTATCAAGTCGTGGATAAAGTATCTCCACACGCGAATTACTGCTTTTCACTTCACCGTTAATCAGACTATTCTTCGCACGGTTCTCCGGTCCGATGACCCAGAATTTCAACCCTTCTACCTGTGATGTACCGAGAAAGGGTTAGCGGAAACCCGCGAACAATGCGGGGAAAGGGTTTCCTTTCCGATGCACCTGCGGAAAGGGTTGAGCTGAGGGACGAAAGGCGTCAAAGTCCGGGCAGTGAGTAACAAGTGTAATAAAACTTCAACGTGCAAATTAATTTCTCTGTTTTCCGCGGCAGGATTTTACAACAAAAATGATCGTTCCGGTGAAACGCAATCGCGCAGCTGGCGTTCCGTGAAAAACACGAAGGAAGGGCTGCAATGGCAGCTGCGAAAACCACGTTGCACATGTATACCACGGTGGACGGGGTGAAGCGAGGGTGCACGCGGCAGGTCTTTCCGGTGAGAAACGAGACGACGACGAATCAACCCTTGAATCGTCTTGGAGTTCCCTTTCAATTCGTTCGATTTGCTCTCGGCGCAAGATCGAAGTGACGCTTTTATGATTGCGTGCTGCGGGCACATGTGCCCGATCGCGGGGGCGCCCTTTGTGTGCGCGTTTGACCCTTTTTACCTGGAACGCTCTTGGTTCACGATTCTCGGCAACGCGATGCTGCGGACGAGGGGAAAACGAACAAACACCGGCCGGTGCTTACCCCGTACGGTGGCCCATTCAACGGCGCGAGATATGCATCTACGATCCCGTTCGGGGTCCGAAAATAACGAAATTCCACCGAAGATTTTCGTGATTTTGAATAATATTGCATTCACCCCCGTGGTCTCGCTTAACCCCACTTGGTATCACTTGGACATTTCAAAGGAATCGAAAGGGTCCTCCCGCGCATCGTGCATTATGGCTCGGTCCTTTTTATCCTACCTACGGAAATTCCCCGGACTGGTCCGAGGGAACAAAGGATTCTGCATGGTTTTCTGACGGATGGACGAGCGGGCCGAGGCGAATAAAGGATTTATCCGCGAGGGATGAATCGCTCGATCATGAGGAAGCGAAACATTCAACGAGTATTGTACGTTCCATATTTTATATGGAATAATGGGCAATCTGAATTATTGTTAAATAAAATCGCTTTTGTAACCGCTAATGTAATGGAGCTCTTCAAATTCGTGTTTGAAACTGCATTAATAGAAAATATAATAGTAAACGCAGGAAGTGCAGCCAGAAAGAGAAATATTCGTAATTTCGATAAAATTAAATCTAAAACATGTGTGAACATTTAGCGGTAAACGTTTCGCACAAAAAACAGGTACATGTACGTGAACTCACCAATACCGTCGCGTCAACCCGTCGATCCGCTTCAGTCGTCCTGACCGTGAATCTCCGCTCGTTGTTTCACCTGCGGCAGAAAATTAGCGAAACGTTAATTCACGAAATAACAGTGCGTTTTATTGCGCGGATGATAAAACGCGCGCCCCGACCAGCCGGCACGGCCGCCGGATACAAAAAGAAGGGAAACGCGGCAAATTATAATCGCGCGTGCACTTTCAACGCGATCATTAAACGTTTCGTCGAAGACACGTCGAGCTTTACATCGAGCCGTAAAAAAAGCTCGTTAGAAGCCGCCGGTCGTCCCTCGGTAATTCGAGATGTAATTCGGCCGGATTACACACGGTGCCGCCCTAATAACCGAAAATCATATCGACCCCCGCGGCCGACACCCTCTAAAAAATATTTAATAAGCATCGAAGAAAAAGTGTAATAATCCGCTTGCTATAAATGCACCCCTTTCGCCGTGAAGTGGGAAGCGGCACCCGCTAGGCCGACTCATCGGACATAATGAGCGCAATCAAATAACAAGCGAATTTTATGAAGCTTTAACAACCCCGTAATTAACCACAGTCTCCTCTCAAAAGTACATCGCACTTTACGTTTCTGTCTAAATTGCCCCGATTATCGTCGATACTCGTTAAGCGTAAAATATTAAGTTTAGTTCTTAATTATTACATATTATACATTTAACAATGTGAGAAAGATAAAATCGCAAATAAAAAGCCGCATTTAAGAATAACAAGTTAAAAACGATGCAACTTTGTTGCGTTGTGAGCACTTTTGTGCAAAATTGTTTATGGTATCGATGTGAATTATTCCAAATATGGTAAAGCCGATTTTTTTATTTTTGTACGTTTTAATTCACAGATCCGTACACGAGATGAGAGATAAAATTCCAATCGAGGAGATCTCTATCTGTGAACGGCTATCCACCGAAAACGATTACCAGGCCCGTACAAGCGAGATATAAAAAACGAATACGGTAGTCGCCGGACTATTTTTCGCCCCCGGGCACAAACGAGGTCTACTCTTCTTTAATATCATCCCCTCTCGTCGTACCTTTGATCCGTCATCCCTTCCTCTTTCTCTACTCCGGTTTTCTTCCGCTGGTTAATAAGTAGATATAATTGGCCAACGATTTCCTTTCGAAGAAATCGTGTACTGAATGTAATGAAAAGAAAACGACGACTCGAGACGAAGCAGGAGAGCGAGAGAAACTTTTGCGATTGTTCAGTGATCGGTAAAGAAATAAGACTCACAATCAGACAATAACACAATAATCACGCCGTGCATTTAGTGCTAAATACAATCGTCCGTTTCTTATTATTTGTCTTGTTAATTGAAAATTGTGTATAACGTTATTGTGCGAATTAAGCATCTGATGCGGGCCATACTTAGTGGTAAATCTGAAATACAGAGTCTAATAAGAGAAAAGTAGAAATGTAAAAATACTCTGAATACCTTATTAAAAGACTCTAACATAAGTTTCTTATTATTTGTCTTGTTAATTGAAAATTGTATACGTTATCGCGAATTAAGCATCTGATGCGGGTCGTACTTAGTGTTCATCTGACATACAGAGTCTAATAAGAGAAAGCGAAAATGTAAAAATAATGAAAAAAACAAAACGTACGCGATAATTATCACGATGCGCAGTATTGTGCAATTTGCATTAAGCGAATCGACTTGTAGAGTGCGCGAGAATAAATAGTCCTGTTTCTTTCCTCGTGCGGACGCTCGCTGTAATGGTACCGATTTTAAGATCGTGATAACTTGCTTGCCTCCGTGCACCAAACGCGGTTGCGGTTACCATCGCCTTCGGGATAAAGCGAGACGAAGCTGCTGCATAACTTGGCAGCGGCGCGGCAGCTCATTCGGATTTCGTCGTTCCACTTACGAACGATGCTATCGGGCATTAAATCCGTGGAATATTCTCGGTTGGATATTTTATTACCGCTAGTAGGGTGTCGCACACCGGTGAAACCGTATCGTCTTTCGATTAGAGGTACCATCGCGTCAGAGGTAGATTAGAATCGAATTTTCGGCTAGCCTTTAAATCTCGACGATACACAAAGAGTTTTCTGTCTTCTTTCTTTTTATTATCCTCTGATATCCCTGACATTCGACAAACTTGATTGGAGATCAAATCATGTGGATTATCTCAAAATATAAAGATTATCTCAAAATTTAAAAATCCAATATATTTTATAAATACGAGAAACATGTTCTACATAATTTTATTACTAATAACAAATAGTTCTACATAATAATTTTATACACGACTGAAAATTGAACATTCGTGTGAAACAATAACGTGGCAGAATCATCGCAAGAAAAACGTCAATCTAAAAATCCTATAACAAAATCTACAAGCAGGACATCGAGTGATTTTGCACAATCTGTATTACGAAACATGGACATCTCGATACATCGCGTATCCTTTGTTCCACCCATGCAATCACTTCAACAATTTATCCGCGACCGACTCAATGGACCACAAAGGAAACCATTAATTAAAGTCCCGCGCGAGAGCGAGCGCGGCCGAGTAACGTACGTCAGAAATTTTCAACGAAACCAACCGGATTCACGGTGGGCGCCGAGCGCAGGCCGAGTTATCTCGATCTCGAAATCGGCACGATTACACGCAAGTGCGCGAAGAGGAAACAGAAAAAGAAGCCGAGGAGAAGGGAAGAGGTAAAAGAGGAGCGGCCGCGAGACGAGGATGCACTTCAGCTTGCACCTGCCGGTGACGTCAGAAGGGACTTCTTGTTTGGGCCTGTTCAGCCCCGGGGGTCACTACTACTGTTTTAGGTTCAGATCTGCGCGCTTCCTCGCCTTCCCTTTTTCTCCTCAGCCTCGCTTCTCTCTCTCGAAGCCCTCGCCCTTCCACCCTCCCCGCAGCTACCCGTGGCATCGTCGAGCGCGTGCGTGCGCTGCGAGCTCATACTTCGCGAGCGAGCGAGCGACCGCGCGCAAAGAACGCCGCGGTCATTGCTCACGTATTAATTATATGCTAATGAAAATTCCATGTAAAGTCCCTGACGGCCTGAAATAACCGCCACGGGATCTTTTCAGCGCTCGACGAGATGTGTAATATGCACGGCACTTACATTATTCCAGGCAAAAAGTATGAAATTACCGTGGTATCGTTCGTACGTGTTGCTCTAGTACGTCCGCTTACGATAGAAACGCGACGCGAATCTCTGCGTGTCTTGAAATAAAGCCAATTTAGATTCCCGCGTACATTTTTGTTCTTCTTCATTCTAAATGAACGAAATTACGTTGGCTTCTCTTGCCTCACGAAACAATGGGTGTCGCACATACAATGGTTTCGAGAGATCGAAGATCTTCCTTTATTGCAGACGTTCCGACATATGAGAAGAAACGCGCGTGTGCGTGTCCTCGAGCTATCTTTTAGATTCCGCGACGCACGTTCAGCTTGATTATTCAGACGTTCGCGCGGATCCTTTTTCTCGTCGGTTAATGACGTGATAGGCGATACTATCGCGTGGCGGAATGCCAGAGGTAGCGTTTTAATCAAGATCGTGTCATATCGCTCGTCTCTAATGTTTGCCACGCTCGAACGTGAAGGGAATCGCGCGGTCCACCTTCGGAATGATGTTTTATCTGATGGGACCCGCGACGCTCGTCCCGGCACGCGATTTGCATAATCTAATACCTTCGTCGGAGGCGCGGAATAAATATACGAATAAGACGCGCTGTTCCAGGCAGATTCACCGGGGCGCAATTTGTGAGCGCGATAACAGCTTTAAGTGTACCGCGCAATTTTCGCCAGAAGAACGACGCTTTCTGATAGCTTCAGCTGTTTCAGTGCAGAATTTTAATTACGCTGCCGAAAGAGAGTGAATCTTCGTTGGGAAACAGCGTGTCATTAAAGTTACGTCGATTTCGGCAAGTTCCGTTGATTTATGATAATGGCACTCGACAGAATCGATTTTTCGTTCGCCCGGTGTCTCCCGACGCGGAAGCGTTACCGCTGATATACATCGACGTTCAGTAACTCTCCGAGCTATAAAGTCGGGGATCGTTAACGCCCGAAATCGCGGCAGAGAATTTATATCAGCTCGTTTGCTGGTTAATGAAGCAGAGTGATAGCGTATTTCGCTCGAGGAGAATGTGAACGCGTCTCTGAAATTTGTCACGCCACGCGCGCCGCAGCT
The DNA here is from genome assembly GCF_003672135.1 of Ooceraea biroi. Classification (NCBI taxonomy): domain Eukaryota; kingdom Metazoa; phylum Arthropoda; class Insecta; order Hymenoptera; family Formicidae; genus Ooceraea; species Ooceraea biroi. The sequence continues at coordinate 13,441,751 of NC_039514.1, read as the reverse complement.
CACCGTTTCGTCAAGCGACGTGTCATTATCGACGTGGCGTAGAACCAGCATTCCACACTCGGGGGTCTTTCAAGCGACCGCGGCTCTTGAGGACCGGGTAGACCGAATTCTCGTTATAACGCATCGTGAGCTTGCATCGTGAACAGGTAAAACGATCATGAAGCATTAATTTCACGTGAGAGGCCTTCGGGATGCGCAACGGACGCGCGCGCGAAAACACGTGGACGTGGCGTTAAATCAGGACGTCGCGCCAACGGCCTCGAATTAATTAAAATTTGACGGTCGCATTAAGAAACCGGTTGTAAGGTCTATCCGATCCGGCGGCGCGGGGTTCCTCCGGGAGACGATACCTTCTCAAAGACTGTTAATCGGGGGCGTCTGCGAGAATGAGCGCGAAACGACCGATCCCGATGCTGCTGGAGCATAACGTTCGCGGATCCGCTCGCAAACCGGTTTGAATCCGCGGCTAACAGGAAACGCGCGAGATTACCCGTTTCCTCAATTTTCATTAGAGTCGCCTGCTGCCCGCGTGATGATACGAGCGCGTTCACGAGCTGGAGACGTTCGAGTCGCAGGCCCTGCCGCGACTCTTGATTTCGCTGGACTTAATGGACTGACAAACGCGATGATTATTTGCAAATACGTTATTTTAAAGGCTGCGAAGTTTCTTATGCTAATTTTATGTGACAGGAAATGGCAGATTGGCACGGCTCTGACTTGAGTGCCACCACGAGCGCGTCATGTTCCCGATATGATATTCAGCATGCGACACAGTCCACTGGACTCGACTACCACGTGGGTGAAACCAGTCGCTCGACATGCCCAATGAGCCACGACACTTTTAAATTTTCCATTCGTATGAAAGGTCGGCGATTTTTCGGCTGAATGTGGAACGAGGCGAGGAATCGAGGTTCGTCGAGCTCGCGTGTTAAAAACGAAGGTGAAACGGCTATTAAGTCAATGATAACGTAAATGATTAAGTAACGATATGATTAGACGTCCAGTAAACTTTCAAGGCAAGTGAATCAATGATTGCGTTTAAATTGCAAATTGCATGTAAACGCTGATAAACGATATACAAAGTACGAAGGCGCGAAGATATGTTTATATTAATATATTGAATATTTCTTTCTAAGAATGTTTTAATAAGCATGATTTATATATTGCAGGTCGATATTAACATTGTAAAGGGAACATCGATCGAAGGTCAGTTCAATTAGACTGCAAAAATAATGCAACGTGAACCGTTTTTATCGTTATGCTTGTAGCACTGGTGTTCGCATTTTGGCTACAGAATTTTTCAAAGAACAGTTTTCGCCAAAATTCTAAAGTCAGAAAAAGATATTATATCAAAAGCAAATTAAACGTCATGCTTGAAAACGATGTGTCTACAGAGTCGAGTTCATGCAACTTCAAACTCACCTCACCTGCCCCAAGCTGTATTTCCGAAATGCAAGTGAAAACAAATAACCCGACAGTGTACCTGTCTTTCGAAAGGACAGGTAAAGTTTGCCTGCGGTGTACGTGTAGGTATGGTGCCTCTGCTCAATGCGGCAGGACCCTCCTCGATTCGTTTCAACCCCCCCGAGGTCTCTCTGATATTCAGGTGCATCAAAATTCCCGGAACCGTCAATAACATTTTGAATATCACAGTCTCTGTCACTGGTAATGTGTATCCGTTACTTGCATTCAAATGTGAAGAAGAAAAGAATAATTTTTAATAATTAAATAACAAAACATTAAATCTGAGATATATCAATTTGTAATTTTATTCTTTAGTTTTATGTTCTGTAAGGATTTATTCTTAAAACGAAAGTACATTTTTCATTGTATATTTATATATGTATCTTGTACCATTATTTTTTCTACCTACTTATCTTTCGGGTGCTAACACGTATTCATCGCTATTCACCTGATCCCTGTACCATGAAACAGGTTACCAAAGAAGCACCCTCTGGAAAAAACTCGACAATCCATGGGGTGCAAGGTGGAGAAGAATAAATTCGTCGCCTGACAAAACTTTCAAGCTTTTTTATGACGGTATAGCTAATGGACGTATCGTGATCGTGTCATGAAGACAAGGGGCCCGAGATAACAAAAAATCCGGTTGGAGGAGTATTTAATAGCGGGGGTTGCTGCACGTATCGTCGAGGCGTCTAGACACTCACCTCTAAATCTCCCGAACACAGTGGGGTAATGAAGGAAGTCAGAGAGCGTTATTACCGCACGTTAATTACTATAACTCACCGACTTGCCTACACTTGGTTAACTCTTTAACTTAAAAATACGCGTTGCGATTGCAGCTGAGATTATTTTTCCTAGGAGTCAAGCAAGAATCATCTAACGAATAAATGTAAAATATTGATTTTAAAAAGCATGTTTTAAAGTTTAAACTCCAATCTTCGCTAATTATGAAAAATTTAATTACAATAATTTGGGCAAATATATGTTTCACAATTATATGGCTACACTGAAATACGTAATAAAATTTAATACACAAATTTCGTGATAATTTTAGTTTCAAGTATAAAGCACGAAAATATATAAGAACAAAAAGTATAGATGCATGAAGCCCCCAACAAAGAACGCAGGGTATACAATCTCTACAATGCAGTGTACCATGCGTCACGCTATTTCGCGTGCCGAAATTGAATGCACAGTCGATCGTGTCGTCCTTTCTTACACGAGAGAGTTGACGCAATAAACGTTATGCCTCTCGTGAATCTAACGATCGGCCTACGCCGTAATTAAGCATTGAGCTTTCTCCGTTTATATCATTATCTCTATTATCGTGAATGTCGTGTCTAACCAGGCAACTTGTCACCCTCGATCCACGCCAACTCCCAAGCGAAACGCAACAAGTTGGATACTCTATATTCAGTGTAAAGCCGACGACAAAATTCGTCTCACCTCACGCAAGCTCGCGTGTCGCGCGCAAACGTGTCGCAACAGGTTCGGACCGGTCTCGAACGAGCGACACCCACCCTCTTCTCGCGATCCCTAGAAATCCCGGCTCTATCCTAGAGAAAGAGATCGCTCTGAGGAGATTCGAAGAAATCCGACTCGTAGAACGAGGAAGAGAGTAACCACTATAGAGGGACAAGCGGGGTAGTGATCGTGGGGGTGTGTGTGCGCGCGCACGTGTACACTTGAGTGTGTATGTGTAGCGCAAAGAGACTCCTGCAAGCAGGGTGCTGCAGGGACCGAGAGATAGGTGGTGGGCGACCAGGGAGGCGAAGGTGGAGGAGGGAGAAGACCGGCAGATGGTCGGCGTGGACCTCGACGTGGGAAGCTCCGAATTCTCCGAGTTCCCACAGCCAGAGTGCACCTGCCCTCCCCACTCTGTCACCCTGTGCAGCCTCGACGGGCCTATATAAGGACGGGGTTGCTCGTACTAAGGCACCATTCGCTCACTAGCGTCTCGTTCCAAAGCATTCCCTACCCAAAAGCGCACTCGCACCAAGTACGTAGTGCATCATCCGCTTCTCCCGCTGCGAGTTCCTATCGAACGACAGTTCGCGACCACGTGTTCCGACGTGTTCTGACACTTCGACGGAAGAAAACCGGTTCAGTGCACCGTGGTTCGACGGGAGAGGAAGCACACGCAGAACGAGAAAGAAGAAAGATGGCCGCCACTGGCATGACCGAGCACGTGCTGTATGACTTCGAGGTCAACAGCGTTTTCGAGAATGAGCTCAACGACAATCTGTACAATTTGAAGATGTCAGAGACCAAGCCCATCAAGAGCAGAAGCAGCAAGAGCAGACGCATACTGAAGCCACTTAAGCCGTTGATGCGGATGCTGAAGAAACGCACCAGCAGATACACCAGCGGCAGCAAACGACAGGCAGCCGAGCCGCAGGTGGAGACCTTCTGCGAGGAGGTCGAAAATCAAAACAACGCCAACGAGGCGTTAGAACGTCGACTGCTGCAGGAGTTGGAGGACGCCGAGGAGGGTGCCGCTATCACAGTCTGCTTGGATGGCCAGATGACCGTCGTGCCAGTTGTGCCTGGTCAGTGCTACGTGCCAGTGCATTTCGCCCACACCCACGCCGGCGACTTCTACTGGACGACTCTGAGCATGGCCGATCGGGACCTGTGCTACAAGGAGCGCGCCTTCTCGCAGCACCAGCTACCCGAAGTGCAAGTGGCGTAACACGCTATCATCACCACTGTCGAGGACAACCGCAACTACCTCAAGGGCGGATCATCCGAGGAGATTTGACTGCTGAGAGTCGCTGAATCTCCCTTTACGGAAACCCGCTCGAGTCCTCCGAGTTTGAGGAGGATGCTGCCATCAGCCGAGGTGCAAGAATTAGATAAGACACTTTGAAAACTGTGATTGTTAGCTTGTACATCGTAGATATTAGCTTAGTCGTTGACGACTGATCGTTAAGCTAAGCGGCATTCCTCTTGTATATGTAATGAAGATTGATCCACAAATGCGATAAGAAATTGATAAGGGGATTGATGGAGGCTCGTTATATTTTTTTTTTTGGTACAATGCGATGATACATTTAGTTGCGTTTGTGATATTTGTACCTACTAAGTATACACATTTAGCATTACTTTGAGATTGTGATAATCGCTTTAAAGTCAGCAAGCATCACTGACACTTTCCTACGTCTTCCAATATTTGTTTGTTTGAAATAAATGTTACTGATAAACGAATATATCACACTTATTTATTGATTTATTGTCCCCTATACCTTAGTTTTAAGCAAATAGTATTAAGAGTTACAATATAAAACATTAAATTTTTTTATGATATATATGAAATATTTTTTAAATATTTATATTTAAAGTTATAAAGAAGTCATAAATTTTCTACCAAAGAAATATACGAAGAAAACTTCTTAGAAGAAAGTATTCAAATTTAAGATCCTTGAATTTCGTGCCTCGTGTTGTAAATGTCAACAAAGAACGAAGGGTCTTTTTAAAACTCTATTCGACAATCCATAAAATTCCATCGGAATTTCGAGAGCGGGCGAGAAAGATTTGACCACATGCTTAACGTAAACTCGAAAGAACTACAGACAAAACTATTTCGTCCATGAAAATTCAAGGGATAGAAGAAAGCAGTTTTACGCGGGAAAACTTCTCCAAGGCGAGTATAATGGAACTACCTGTGAAGAATGCGATTTCCAAATATGACTCTATAGAATACTAAATCTTAAATGTAACTATAATTTTCTAAATATTCCGTTTTGCTAGATATTATTTTTAGTGATGTTGCAAGGATTCTAAATATTTTTATATCAATAAAATAGCTGTAGCTCGCGTTGCATTCCTCGGAATTGTAGGAATAAGCCATGTTAAAAAACAATCTTTTATAATAAATTCGGAAGAATGTACGAGGGACAATAGCGTAGACAATAGTTCGTTTATAACCGAAAATACGTTTCACGGATATGGATCGACATTTATGTGCACGTGTTGTCCATATGTAACGAGCACATGTCCACTGTGGGGTAGATTAGATAGGGTGCATGCGAATACGCATGATTCTTTACAGCGGGCGGGAAAGGTACCCCAACCCCAAGCAAAAAATGATACAAAATACCACGATGATCAATAACTGTGTATTGAAACATAATAGAATACTCGTAAGGGTGAATAATTTAATCGGATCGTTCGATGGGGTTAATTCCATTTCGTTTACTCAACGGACACTCAGCTGTGAAATCCGCCAGTGCCATCGGGTCTTACGATCAATTATTAATAAAAATAGATGCCTAAGGTAGGTCTCCACGAGGACTGAACGGAGATTATTAAAATAATAAACATTTTTAAATAACTCTTTGTTCCTTTGTTCTTTAGTCGACTACATTAACGATCAAGCGCTAAGATATAACGGAGACTCGACTAATACACACAAGAAGAGACTACCTGCAGGCTTCCCTCGACATTAGGGGTTGTCAGATAGGTAGCCTGCAGCACAGGCAACCCTTCGGACAACCCTGCATTAGATACAGTTCCGCGTTGCAGGGGCAGGGGCTTTCTTTAGCACGCGCTCCTACTTAAAGGAGGTCAGATGTGACGCGGCGTCGTCGAAAAAGGAGAGAACTCCCGCCCGAAATGTATCAATTACGCTTGTTGTTTTCACCGGCAGTATCTTGCGCGACACGTTAATTAAATAAATTAATTCATTATCCCCTTATACCGTCACCCCTACCACGGGGCCCTTCACCTCATTCACGCTCGTCTCACGGCAATTCGGATCGCGCAAATTGGCCGAAACGAGCGTGTCGCAACTGTCCGATAGCCTTTTTTCGTAATTACAGTGATTAAAGTGTCCGCGCGGGAATTTTTCCTCGTGCGAAACCGCCTCGCCGTCACACGCAGCGATGTCTCGCTCGGGTACTCGTTTGGGATGTCGAAGGCATCCGAAATATTTGTGAGTTTGTGTAACGAAGGAATTCGACGTGCAACACCGACTCGCGCGTCATCAATAAATGTTTATGTAAGAGAAGAAGATTGAATTTACATTAATTTAAAGAGCACTCTGAAAGAAGCAAAGTTTTTGACGGAATATAATGTGATGTTTCGTAATATAAAGATGCTGATATAAAAGTTTTTTCGACAAAATAATCAAACGGATCAAGCATCTTAACACCTCTAAAATAATCTTAACCAGATTGTTTTAATCGATGTTGAATGCGAAAACAGCGAATGCAACTAAGAGTGACTCGAACGATTGAATTTTCACTCTGCGTGAGAAAACGACCCGTACTTTCTTTTATCGCGCCACTTTCTCGCTGGTAATCCGCGTGCCAGGAAAGATAGCCGGAATGAACAGTCGGCTTCACTGTTCTTGGAAATCACGTAATCGCGGAAATTCACATTCATCTAAAACGGTAGCCTTCCTTACTTCGCCTCAAGATTCGTCATTACAATTAATATGAAATACTCCGTAAAAAAACACCCAATAATTAATATCTTTGTTACCTACAATTCACAAATACTCCAATGCTGCAAAGTACATCGCAAAGATATATCGTTATTAATCTCGCAAAAGAGACTCCGATCTTTGCATCCTAACATTGATGTTACTTAAGGTGCCGAAAAGCAGAACGGGTAGCATCAGTGAATGAATTCGCGTGCTGTCACGAAACAGGGAAACAATGGGAAACCCGCAGCGAGAAGCGTCGTTGTCAGTAGCGAAAGTAATAAATATAGTGCTCGGCTGTCGCGCCACTTTCGGCGTCGGTGATGGCGGCAAGCAATCGTCGTCGCCGCTTTCTCGGCGTTGACATTTCTCGGCGCTGAGGAAAAGCACGTGTCGCGCGCGCGGAATCGACCACCACTTCCTCCCGCGTGCGGCCGATAGTCGTCGGCCTTTACTGTCCTCCGCGGAGTGAACGGCGCGGCGCCGCGTATCTCCCTCCTCGTCACGGGGGCCCGCTCGTGCCAAGCGGAACGCTCGCTCATTCCCACGGCCCCGATCGCCGCATTAATGCGAGTCGGCACACACGCGCGCACGCGAGCTCCGCTGTCGCGCGCGCGTACGTACGCGTGTCACGTATGCCAGGCATTAGGTGACCGCACATGCGGAACGCTCGTTTTTTCTCTCTCTCTCTCTCTTTAGTGTGCATTTCCAGTAGGCGGTTATTTTCCGCAGCGCATATTCATAAAATATAAAATATGAACGTGATACTATTAAAAACACCTAACTGTAACATGTAGACGCGCATTCGTTATCCATTCCTGATTTGACATTTCGATCTGTTATCGGAATCAGAAAATCTCGTATTACTATTACTGCGCAAATAATAACAAAAAATACAACTGCGTAATTAATGGCATCGGATCTAGACTAGGGATTATCACGACTACAAACTCTGAAAGCAAGTGGCGTCAGAGATTTGTCCGACAACGATGTGTCATGTATCCGGCACTCACTCTAAATCTGTCAATAATTACGCAAAGGGAGGGAACTCACGCCAGAGATCTTGCCTGCCAAAAGTCGGCGGGCGAGCGAGAGAAAGAGCACCTCTCACGCAGTCGGTCGTGGAGAAGCGAGAGGAAGCCGGAATGAAATTGGCTCGTGACTAACGCCGTTAGTCATGGATGATCGCGGAGCGTGCTTGCGCCATTCTCGTGCCAATCTCGCGACGCCATTCACGGAAAAAGAAGAAGAAGAAGCAGAAGAGAAGAATCGAGCGTATCCCCTCGGCGCGAACACGAGCTCTACGAGCCTCGCGCGAGCGCAGCAACCTCTTTGGGACGGCGACGACGATTGAAATAAAAGACTGTTGCGTAACGATGCATCAATAGTTCGATAGATCGATGACGCGCAGAGTCCGAAGCGCAAATAAATAATTGCCGAGAAAATGCATCGCTGCACGATCCATGACATGCTAACCGATTGCGATTGCAAAATCGAAATTGTCTGAGCGTGCCTAATTTCCGAAATGCACGAAAGAAAAATGTTAGAAAATGTCGAATTGACGCGTTCTACCGCAACATGCGTCGACGAATAAATTATACGTAGACAAAAAGTCAGAGATTCCTGCAATCGCGCTAGATGCTGCCTCCGGTAATTCTAGATAAGCAGGAGGACGATGGGAAACGAGAAATCCAGCTCCTGATTATCTGCCATTAACGCGCATTAGCATAGTTAAAAGAATTAATAAGATCAGCTTTAAATGCGAAATGACGAAACCGAGTAACGTATCTGTCGGTTCTGCACTTAAAACCAATTCAGTCACTAATCTGAGATATACATGACGTTGTAGGCTGTAATCATTCTGCACTCGGGATGTCAACGGTCGTGTGACTAGATATTAATCCAGCCGGCCTAACGATTAAGATATGAGCGAGATCCAGTTAGAGATCTCCATTTAAAATGCGCAAGAATGTAAATAATAAAATATAGGCGATACGTGTCAGGAGAGAAGCGGAAAGAGAGTCCTCTGCAGAGATGGTGCAGTCTTTATGAGAAACCAGAAAAGGAGGAGCTGAGATAAAATAATCCTGAGATCATAAAACTCATTTTCAAGAAGAAAAAATAAAATATCACCGACTGGAGACTGACACGGATAAAAGGGAAACGTCTTCAGAGGATAAGCGTTTGCGCTATTAGCTTCTTGATGGCAAAAGAACGATTAACGGATAAGTATCCGCGTGGATGATTTAGGATGCCGAGATGTCAGGAAGCCCTTATCTCCGGCTGCTGTTCCAGTGCATTATTTGCGCGCAGCGTCCGCGCGGCGTAACGAAACGCAGCGCGATAAATAGAAGCGAGTGGCACGCGAAGCGCGAGGCTAATCGCCGATGTAGAGTCGATAGAAACCGCAAATCGAGCATGCTTGTTGCGCACGTTCGATCGTGAATTAACCGACCACCCTTCCGTTCATCATCGCTTCACGTTCGAGTTCAAAGGAGTTCGAAAGTAGCGCGTTCGTGACATACGAAAACGCCTTTTTCCGCGCGATTAAATGAGCGTCAGACCGGATCAAGATTGAACGTGCAAGACCTTAAGGAATCAGCCTTAGCGTGACACTTACACGATTATCTTCTCTCAACTGCGTTCCGTCGCAGTTTCAATTTTTCGATAAGTCGGATGATGCGTTGACGCGCAAGGCTTACGTGTCACGAAATGCGTCAGGTGTGCGTTATACCTTCTCCGCAGCTTGGATTAGATGCAAATTAAATCCGCACCGTCCTGCTGATCGCAGTTTCGAGCGCATTAATTAACGCTTGTTTTGAGGAAGTTAGAGGAGCTCTCGACGGACGGGCATGATTATCGTTTTACAGTCTGCCTGCGTTAAAAGCGGATTACCCGACACCCGAGACTTCAATACGCGGATGCGCCTAATCACATGCTTCTCGATTTCTGCGTGAGCGCGATTAAATCTCCTCTATCAGGTCGACCCGATTCCATCAAGATTGAGCTTCATTAATTCTCGGCCCTCCCTGCAATTTACTTAAAATGTTGCAGCGGACATCGTAACGAATGTCCGATGAACGGCGCATTGATCCGTATTTAAACACATGGATGTCCTTAGCATTTACGCAAAATGTTAATTATAATGATATTATTTATGTAGAAGTATAAAGCCGATATCTTTGCCGGATCTAAAACGAGATGAATTTGTCTGTTTATTTCTCTTGATAAGTATCTCTTAAAAATTCAGGTGTATAAAGACGAGAGAAGACCGATCGACGACTTGCATTCAATTATCCGGGAATATCGATTCGATCGGCAATTTCAATTTCGTATATGTATCGTACATGTGTCACACCTGCGACATTCATTAGCGTACCGCGTGAAGAATCGCGTCTTTCGGGGGATAATTACTTATGACACTCGGTGCAATGTATCATTAAGTGCGGGGAGGGGGGAAGAGAAAGAGAGAGAGGCGACGCAATACGGGACAATTTAAAGCATGATTGCTCTCGGCCACCACCTGGACGTTGTTTACGAAGATACGCGATTTTGAAAAATCCAGGTTAATATCGCGCGCGTTTAGCAATTGCGTTCCAACGAGCGAGCTCGTATACAAAATCCCACGCGGCGCCCCTTAATTCGCAATTGCAATCGATCGTAGTCGATCCCACCTACTGCCGCGTCCTTTAATAAATATGAAAATCGCCTTGCATTAATCATCCGCGTCTCGCCGTCGCAACGGAGATCATTTGTCGAATCTATACTAGGTGCGATTAGAACGATGTTATAAACCCGCGTGAGACGCCCGGTTGATATCTTATGATTTATTATACGCACGAAATAACTCGTGTATATGCAATATTCCATGGATATGTGGGTTAATGTATATGAGCGATTCGATGTTACCTACATCATATTTCATAAATGGAAATCTCTCGACGATAGGATCCAAATTCCATGATTGAAGACTACACGTGTTCCTCGCGAGGATATTAACGAATGCCTAAAAAGTACTTTTTATACTTTTTTTCATACGAATAAGATTTTAATTGTTTGCATGCATCTGCAGGATGAATCTTCATTCGGTGCAATAAGATGAGGTAGAAGTGCCATTGTTTCGTTAGTACAATGTGCAAAAGCGCATTCACCATTGGAAACCTTGGTTTCGGATTTTTCCTACTTTAAAAACAATGGATGGCACACCTGCCGATTCGCCTTGGATTGGAAAACAAAAATTTTATGTTCCCGCCACGATCAACGCAAAAGCTGACACGCGAATTTCACGACTAATATGCGATGTAAGGATGAAGATATTTTTAACATCATTTCAATGCGAGATTGCAATTTGCATATTCCGACAAACGGGTAGTCACGAGGCGTACGTTTTTTTCTTGGTATTCATAGTCTGATAATCTGACATTCCCAACGTGTTGAACTTTGTTTGCCGTCAGCTGGCATCGTGGAGGGACACTGTAGGATGCGCACGTACACATAACGAAGTACGGGACAAGATAAATATTAAAACAAGCATGAAACATGGAAACGTGATAAATAGAAACGTAACAGAAAACGATTAGTCACGTGTAATGTTAGTTAAATCGCTGGAAAGACGAGTAAAATGACACGTTCAATTTCTCGCGTGCTCGCTTATCATTAGGATCTCGCATTATCAGCTCGTTCCCCGAGTGTCCAATGGAAGCGTGTCCCGTTTTGGAAGAAATCTCGCGGACAATGCGATTCGCGCGCGTCCCAGAGGAAGACAGGAAACGAGCCAGAAGAAAAAGAAAAACAAAAGAAAGAGGAAAAGAGAAAACGAAAAAGAGAGATCATGGGACACGCGGACAGTCGTGTTCGCTTTCGTTAGGAAGGCGGACAAGACGGAGCGATGCGCGTCCGCGTGTCCGAGGGGGACTCGATAAAAATCGATCAAGTCCTTCCCGGTTAAGGAAAAGGAGGCAGGGGGAAGTGGACGAGTGCGAGGGGCAGGGCGGGTGGAGACACGGGGGAGATCGTACATACGTTCTTCCTATAATCTGACACTTTAACGAGCGTGGCGGCGGGAAAGACGGTGGCGGCTCTAGGCGCGCCGCTGCCACGTGGACGGCCCGCGCCACGCGGACGAAACTTTCTCGGTCCTCGCGGAGGGCCCCGCTGCTCCCGGGCAACACGGCTTGCTTCTCCTTCTCCGGCTCGGGACTCGGGTACTCTCTCGTGGGAACTTGAGACAGATGCGTCGCGCGTGAGAATCTCGGGCAGATGCGAACTTACGCACCTTCTCTCTCGAGTGCGCCACGCACTGGCCTCGTATTTATAAGACGTACACGCAGCGGCGACCGGCGGCCGCGCGCGCATAGGGTTGGTTGGTTGGTAGATAGGTAGATATATACGTGTACGACATGCCGACGCGTATTATACGCCCGACCGTAACCCGCTTACGCCTCTCTCGTTCCCCCTCCGTTCAGGGCTTCCTGCGTACATTCCGCGCGACGTCATCCCGCGGCTCTAGTCTTCTCTCTTTCTTTTCTCCCTTTCTGCCTATTCCCGACGCATCGCGATTGTAATAGAGGTGTGCGCTGCATCGCGCCGGTCGTGTGCGCGGAACGTGTACGGAGCGTGGCCTCTCTCCTCCGGTATTCTTCTCGAGCTGCCCTTTTCCTCGTCACCTTTCCTTCATCGAGGATTGTCCGCAAGTCAGAGGGGCTGCGCGGTAGGGGGGACAAAATCGGTAATCGAGACGAATTAGGCAAATCGCATTCCGCGCGTGTAATCCAATATCGATTTCGCAATCATCAAATTGTAATTAGGAGATTTGGCGGTGGACTAAATATGCCGTGAGAATCCACGTTCGTTTAATCGTATGATTGGATCTTGAGAGATAAAAGCAATTTTTGATCACTCTCGAACACCCATTCATGTATTTCGGTAGATTGGAAATTAGGATTAGATGGCGTTATCTATTCCGACAATCGATGAAGACAGCTACGACGATTAAAAAACAGTCTCGTATCACCCATTTACATCGTGTATTTCACGTCATATATTTAAGAGACCTCGACCATCGTATCTTCCCATTGATAAAATCCGCTTTCGATCGACGTGCCTCACTCTACCGGTCGAAAGTTAATATTTACCGCTAGTTAGAGAGCGCGCATAAAGTACACAGTAATTTATCGCGGCGAATATCCGTCGCGTTCGTTAAAAAATGACTGTTTTCTCAAAGGTGGAGACCCATCCATCGACTTATCGTTCGTGTACACCTGAGGCGACGCTGTCCGTCAATAAATTCGGAGGAACTCACATATGGTATTACGAGCCTTTTATACGTCGTATAAATCTGCGTACACCATAAACAGATACACGAGAAACTTAACAGTGTTTTCGCCATTGATCAAGGCCCAATCGAGCCTTCTGGTACAACAACGAATTAAAACTTGCCGTCACCTTCACGTGTCAACTCTGCTTATCAACGAACCATCTATATCACCTGAATAATCTTTACATGATTTTAGATTTAGAACGTACAGATATGTTTCTAGAAAAATCTCGTGTATTGGGAAACATATTCATTGAAAGGTTGGGTATTTTATAACTAACCGACGGTAAACGTGCATCATTTCTTATACGTGTATCATTTCTTGATGTATATTAAAAGAGCTCTGCATGTTGATAAATTAAGCCTTCCGATATTTAAAATTGGTTTCGCGCTCATCACATCCGGTAATTAATGGAAATTACAAGCATGCGGGTAATCCACGTCTCTACTTTCTGCAGAATCATTTCTAAATTCAGTTATTAATTGCAAGCTGCGCGGCGATCGATAATCGATTATCGATCGCCTAATAAAACGATTTATCGGATAATTCTACATTACTATCAAGGAATCTGATAAAACACCACGACTATGGTGATACACACGGCGAAGAACGGCGAACGATGATTTATTATGTCAATGTAATTACCGCCGATGTCAGAGTGTTCATGGCGATACTTTCCTGGCAACAAATAACTCGCGTCCGCCGAAGGTCCCCGCAGCTACACCCGTCTTACTTACGCGGAGAACATAATTACTCGGGATAATGGCGGAAATCGATCCCATCGCTCATCCATGTCGCTCGGAGTCTCAGCGCACTCGGAGGAGAAACTTCCGACTGCACCCTTCAGCGAATTTACGTGGCGTTGCCACGTGACCTGCTTTCGTGCACGAGATAGTTTTGGCACTCTCAAATGATACCTAACGTGTCACGTTGTGCATATAGAACAAACTCGAGATTAAATATCTCAATCGATAATCTAACTGTACAGAGAAACCTTTAATCTTCAAACAATATTTTTCCTATGAATTATTATTTGCTGCAATAAAACGTAATTTTAGGAAAACAGGAAATCGACCTTTCAAGTCGTTTTACATGTATCAAATGCAACTAAAATTCAAGAGCACATGATTCCTGAATACTTCGTTAATAAGAGTCAGCGTCTGCATGGAAATGATTCAAACGTTCCCTATCCCTATCTTCTCTCACGTCGCCGTAACAAATGTCTTGATCATACTCGTTCTTTGAGGCGTGCGTTGCGCTCGCGAGGGAGCGTTGGTCAACGTTGAGAAATGAACGCATGAACGCACCGAAAAGAAATCGCGCGCGGCCCGAGGCTGAAAAATTCGCGCGCTCGCTTCCGCGCGCGCCCGCGCACGGTCGGACGATACGTAACGGCCGCAATTTGTAATCAAGATTTATACTCGGGCGAGCGGAACTTCCGGCCCGACTCCCGTCGTGCGCACTCGCTACGTACCCTCGCGTACCCGGCAGCACTCGCGGGCGAACGAGCCGCCACTTGATCCCGAAAGTAAGCGGGGGCTAATGTTACGCCCGCTATAAGTCAGATGCTGCGAGCGAACGAGCAACCACCTTCGAAGGAGGAGAAGGCGAAGAGCCCCCCGGTGAAAAAAGTCACCCTGAACAGCGGCAGCATCCATGGCGAAGATACGATGAATGGACACCGGATAACCCTTTTTCCCCCGATCTTCCGAGCCGGACACGACCAGGGCCGGGATACCATTACTGGGGCACCACCACCAGGGCATTGCCATGTGTATTGGATAGAAACGTGCAAAAAGTCTACCCGTGCCTAACGACCGCACTTCCACGGTTTTGATTTTCGGTAGTCGCGTGAGGGGGAGAAAATTCCCTCGTCACGTTTTGCGTTTTTTCGCCGAAACCATCATGTGTCACGCGAAATGATTCTGGACGGTTTCTCAAATAATTTCGTCAAGCTGAATAGAGGTCCTCATTTTTCGCCGAATTCACGACAAAAACAAATTTGCGATAATGATCTATTTCATGGACTTGTATTATTTTTTCTAATACAGCGATTAAGAGAACATAACTGAGGAGAGGACAGAGAGGAGCATTATTCAACCGTAACAAAAACAGTGGAACATTGGACAAAGTGATCTTGATCCGTAAAATTTCCGATTTTGTGGATTTCAGAGATACAAGCGATACTGTAGTAATACCTCGCGGTGAAAGTTTTTATTTCTTCGGACAAACGTTAAACTCGAACCTTGACACTCGCCTTTCCCCTCTACAGAGTTCCGTGGCTGCTTTTTCGATACTGCGCGTTCGCATCGCGAGGCGGAAGGAAAACGGAGAATGGCAACGAGAAAATTGGAGCCGCTCGTAAAAAACCCGGAGTAAAGAACTCCTTGACGACGATCGTGCGTTTTGCCGTTTGGCAACGTGTAATTTCTCGAGGCGCGATCCCTTCGCCCGCATATTTTGCAAAGAGCGATACAAAGTGGCAAAAGAGAGGAGCGCGATCGAAACCGGCAAGAAACTCCCGTTAACGCGCGTACTCGTGCGTATTCGCGTCCGTGTTTAACCTTATTTTTGCAACAATTGAATAACACGTGATTATCGCAAATTGCGTGGCAACCGGCAACCTGCCCTGCAATAAAGGAGGCATTTCTTTCCTCCGCGATATTCGGCTTTGCGCTCACGAAAATGGGCTGTAAGTGATTTGAGCGATTTGCCTGTCATTCTGATTGAAAGAGAATATATCTGATTATGTGAATTAACCTGTGACAATATAATTAGGTAACTGAACACGACATAATCTATCCAGTGAGACAAATTGCGCTTCCATTCCGATTGATGTAACATCAGTGGGATTAGCTAAAAGTTATTTTAATTAAGATCTTATTTATTGCGTTTAGGTAATTTTATAATTAAAATATATTTCTCAATTATCATAGAAAAAAATTTTGCAATGCATCCTTCAGTACTTGTATGCTTGATCTTGAATTTTCTTTCAGCGCATGCGACCGTCTCTTTTCGCTGTCCCGGTTATCTTGGCACCGACTTCGTGTGTTCTCGTTACTTTGAATCGATGGTTCTCAAATTTCTTTGATCGCCGAAAATGCTATGTGAGATTTTAAAACCAATTTTGGAAAACGCTTTTGAAATGGTTAATATAAGTGCAAAACTTCTTGGTATGATTAAATTCAATTTTATAATGTATAACTTTATAGTGTCCGCGATTGGAGGAACAAATATGTGCTCGCACGTGACTTTTGCTACGGTACGAGCGATGATACAGCTCGAGAACCTCTGCTCTAGACACGCGTAACGCTGGCGTAACTTTAGACATCGCGTTTTCGCCTACTTATTGTTTCCGCCGGTCCAGATATAGCTCCGAAAGCATGGCCGTTACCACGCGTCTGAATACATTTCAATCTTTCTTCGGTGTACCCTCAAAGAAATCTTTTCTTGAGGAATTTTGCGATAATTATTTTAAATTAGAGGTCAACGAATATATTGAACGTGTAATTACTCATTATACAGTAGAAACAATCACCGTGTGATAGTCGCACGTGATTCTCTGCCAATTAAACGTGCAGTCTCTGCCAATTAAATGAAGACCACGTGCCCCTATAGTTCACGGAAGAAGTGCGCAAGCTGCTGGGGGCAAGGTGGACACCGGTAATGCCGATCCCCCCAACGCGGTCACGTGTTGAGGAAGAAATACACGGAATGCCGTGCGCGCAAAGAAGCAGCCGGAGATCGAGAGGAGGAAGACGCGCGCGCGGGAAGGGAAAGAGGTGCCACCCCATGTAACTCGTGCAGCCCACGAGCGAGCTGCCCCGTTGCACATGCTCGATATTCCCATGGATTCGCCGCCTTATGGCGGTCGCGGACAGCGTAGGTCCGATCGTCTTCCCTCTCCTGCCTCGTCTTTCCATCCCTCTCCCTTCCTCTTGCGTGCGGGCTCTTCTTCCAAACACCATGAGGATTTCCCCCTTGCTTGTGCGGACCACGAGCACGGCGTGTGTAGGCACGCACATGTCCCGAATTCCCACAGTCCTTCTGTTCATGAGAGAGAGAGAGAGGACGAGCGAGGGAGGCACGCATCGCCGTCACCCTGTGGGAGAGGACTCAAGAAAAAGGACGAGGGATGCGCGCCTGCCCCTATAGACACACGCATACGTGTGTAGGCACGTACGCGCGTGTTGCGGAGCCGGGGATGATCGCCACGTGCACTCACGTGCGCGCCCTTTTGCCGCGCTTTCTCGGGGTCCGCCTTACAAAACTTGCCCGCGCGATGGATCGGACAGGCAAGTGTTCTTCTTTTTGTTCGCGACACACGAGCGCGCGCGGACGATTTGGGCAGTCTCCTGCCGAGACGCGGCGAGATTAATCGGCCTATCGGTTGGAATGTTAATGAGAAATTTAGATCGATCGCCCGTCGAAGGAGAGAGTTTTGGCGCGATGAGTCACGATAATGTCGCATCGCCATTTGCGGCAACAGGCAATTATGAACAGACGAAGAGAGGCGCGTATGTAATAATCGCCATGAATTTCTTCTTTTCCTTTCGATGCAAAAGTGAAAATGTAGATTGAAAAACGCGTAACAAACGAATAATGAAATTAGAGTATCTTTGATGAGTAGTAAACAATACATAAGATTTCAGGAGTGCACGTATGTGTACAACATACAACAAACTATTTACAAAATTAAATGTTATTACATTAAGTTGTCTCGCTTACATCGCCGGAGGCCGACATTGGATTCGTGTTTATTAGTTATCCCGCTCACGTACTGACAGCTTAATCGCGGAAGTTACCTGCACATCATCATGAAACTGATAACACCTACAAGATTGCATTAAAATGACATCAACGTCATATTATGCGATAAATCACGAAAATTTGCATCATGGTAGTAAGATAGATAAGTATTTATAAATCGCGACGGGCCTTTCATCTTGAGCGAAGGATGCACATTAGTTCGAGCTTGTAGTATCTTAACGACTCGGGAAAATGTCGCGGAACGCATCAATTTTAAGTCTCAAAACACCGTAAACGAAACTTAATTATATCATTCCTCCCGATATCAACAAGGTAATAAGCAATCCGCTTCGCTTCATAAGTTTCTGATTACGGCCATGTAAATAGAGAAGACATAGACGGCATTTTTGCGAAACCAATCACCTCGTTAAGAGCAATTAATATCGTCCGATCGGATTGCATGTACCACAGAGCCCTGCGGTAATCCTAAACCCGAAGGGTGAATCCCGTTGCAGGGAACAGTATAAATTAAGATCTAGTCAGGTAGCTACAGGCGTATCTACCGTGCGACCACTCAAGGTGAGGCAGCGTTCATTGATTACAGAAATATTGCCGTGCGCCTTGTCACCCGCGCCTAATTATAGTCCCGCTCCGACAAGGCTGATCGAAATATAATCCAATTAAATTGAATCCAGTATTAGAAGAAATTACGGGAGCAAAATCTCCTGAAGATACGGGAGTCAAATTACAACAAGCGTTACAGGTTTCCGCAGCACGGTCCTTATTCGCAGTGATTACGCGAAATATTGCGGTAGGCAAGGACGCTATGCATATATCAATACCAGCGCCAGCGTTACTGATAAACCCCCGTGAACGCCCTAGGTTTAAATAAATTTCACCCTGCGGAACGGATATCACAACGATATCGCGATCCGACAACCAGCTGCGCGCATGAAAACACGTCGATGTATACGCGTAAGAGCGTGTGATCAGATACAAGCGTGCGTGTGCATCGTTCACTCGATGCTGGCCCCGGCCTCTTCCGCAATCAGTGTCCGTCTTGCTCCTTGACCGTGTCATTTCTCTTAATCGTCCGCAACTCCTTGCTTCGCGCTCGCACCTACTTGCAGGGACGGAACAAGGGACAAAAAGAGAAACAAGGAGAGAGAGGAAAGGCGATGTCGACCGAGTTGAGGAACAGACAAGCTGAGGGGGAAGCGAGGGAGCGGATGGTAAAATAAACGAGAACCAATCTTAGCCACCCACTTAATTCCTGACTCTTCGCGCGCAAGCGAGAAGGGACTCGAGCGTGTGCGCGACGCGTGTGAACACGCGTACACGTGCGCGTGCGTAACGTGCGTACATACAGATCGGCGCAACAGGTTTCGATTGTTAGGCGAGGATCATGACTCGGAGGAATTTTTTGCACAGACAACGATATTTCCGTCTGCACGTGTCACTCAAGGAATAAGTAGCGAAGTAATTTTTTACGAGTTTTTTCTTTTATGCTTGGAGTGATCTTACAATATCATATGTTTTATGTTTGATTTATAAATAACAACGGGCGATGGCAAATTACGCCGATGTCTTTTTTTTCTGTCAATCGGCACGAAGAACGCAGTAAACACAACGTAAATAGATTGCACGGGACGCATCGCAACGTGTTTCCATATTCCTGATCGCTCGGGCAATTAAAATCGTGAAGGATTGTATCGATTTACATGAACCTCACGTGAGACATATTAATATGCGCGATAATTATTTCACTCTATTTAGACAAGATCAAGTCACGTGCGCGATTGGCAATAATCACGATACATCCCGGATAAATGGCTAGAACGTCAATCTGTTAGACGCGGTCGGGGCCGAAGGGGTGGAGAGAACCGGCGGAATGCGGGGTACATTCGTGAGGCCCGAGTAATACGGCAGATGAGAAGAAGGCTGCAGGAGTCCGTGGGAAACATCCTCGGTGTGGTTCCTTCCTTAGGAAGGCGTGCGGGGAATCCTTAGTGTGGTCGTGTGCACGTACACGCGAGCGCCGTGGAGGACTTTCAGGGCAGGCCATCTGCCTGAGTCTCTCACGATTCCGGGCCAGCTGCCGATATCTTCGCATATAAGCGTGCATCGTGAAAGGGCCCCGGGCGCTAAATGCGCGCCTCGCACACACTTATTCGCGACTAGGTGTGTAAAACTGCGATCGCTCTACAATCGCCCGCGGCGCGATCCCGCTCGGCGTGCCGATTTTTCGCGCCGGACCCTACGATGCGTTACAGAATCTTTTCTCTCTCTCTCTCTCTTTCCCTTGTTCGCCCTTTAGTCTGAGATGTTCCCCTGAGGTGTTGACTTTTCGAGGGTTCTTCTTAACGGGGGGTTTCTTCGCGTCGCTCGTGCTGACCACGTGTAACGCGATTAATCAGAGTAACTAGTGAATCACGAAGGGTCACAGGTAAACCATAAATTTTCTAATTTGTTCGTGTGAAATAAGAAATGCAAAATTATCGGATTTCGTGGGGATAAAGCTGGAATAATTTTTAACTCATTTTTGTCTCATTTAAAACTTGACAGAGGATGAAGGCATTATTGCGACGTCAACTCTTGTTGCAACACACAAATGAAAAGAAACAAGTATTATTAAACAACTATAAATAGATGCATAAAAAATGAATAATAATCTAACTTACTGTCTATGCGAATAACTGCTATTTCGTGACAACATGGAAAGATTTATATCAGCGCGAACAAATCGCCGGCGTTGAATGCCTAATTGCACAGGTGTGCCCGTTGAAGTCTCACTTGATGCTCGACACAGCTGTTGATCCCCATAAAAAGCGTTAAACGCTGTTTACCGTGAGCGCATAATTAACAGCTCCGAGAAATTGCAGCTGATAAATCAATGTAGCCGAGATATGCAAACGCGATTCTGTATACGCCGTACGTAAGGCATCGTGTATTTCACCCTTCCCACTCTTTCCGTTACTGTGTCGCCCTTGTAACTGCAACAAATCTTCGTACAATGTATCGCGCCTGAGATGCAAAAAGGGAAGCCTCCATATTCTGAATTTAAAGAACGAGCGACTACCTGTTGATCGCGCCGTGTACGGATCATGTCACCCCGATAAGATTTCCTTGCCTGAGAGTCACCTGTATGATTCTCTCATTCCTATCCAATATAAAAGAGTCTCTCACAGAAAGAACAGCATCTCATAAATTCATGACTTGTATCCGCTTCTTAATGAGATGCAACAAGTTTTATAAATGGAAAGAGATTAATCCCACGTTGACTGCGTGTCCACGTGACATCAGCTTAAAAAGTATTTGATTTCATGATATTGACGCATTTTAGGGATGGTCCATGTTTCTGGATCTTTCGAGACACATTGCGGGGAGAATACGATTGGTGTCATGCATAATTTGAAGTCTCTACATCCTGCAGACCGGGAGAAAAAATTGCCGCCTTTCGCACAATTATTAGATAACAAACTCGGGTTCTAATGGCTGTCTCTTTATCCCGTTAATGTTACGATACTCGACCGGCACACGATAATTCGCACGTGCACTTCCAGGAAACCGGAGCACCTGCGTGCATCCCCCGGAATACCAGGGGACTTTTTCGCACGAACGGATTCTCGGCCTGGAATGCAAATGCGCACGATGGATTGGGCGCGGTCATTCCGCAGCGCGTGAAAAATTTCTCGGCATAAAAGGGTGGGCACAAGGGGACAAGTTCTTCATGAGGGGGACAAGTCGAGGGAAAGGACGTGCTCGTTGTATCGGGGTCAAGTTTGGGAAACGCGGAAGCGGTAGTACCATTCAATCAATGGCGGCTCGTGCATTGCACGCTCCGTCAGAAGAAGGGAAGAAGAGAAAGAGGGAGACTTCCTAAAAGGAGGACGGCCCTAATTTTTCTATGGGCTCCTTCGGAGTCCACCCTCCTCGTGATGTGCGCATAGGGGTGAATTCTTCTGGTACACGTTTCAATGCGTTCGAAAGTGTGGGAACGCAGGCCGTTCGAACAGCGGACCCAAGAAACACCCGTATGGGGTCCTGTTACGTTTATAGAGGAAAGGCTCGTGCTAAAGACGCTATCGCATCAACGTGTAATATGGGCACTATCGAAAGGCTCTTCCCTGAATGACTTAGGGCAATGGATTAAATGTCACTAAAACTTTTTCAGTAATTTCAGATCGGCAGATTTAGCCGAGATTAGTCGCGGGGCAAAGCATTCTCCAATGCTGGATCTTTTATAAAAGTCGCAGAGATCAAGAGACATCAAAGATAGAAGGAAGCAAGACGGTACGATGAGAGCGTGAAA
This sequence comes from Ooceraea biroi, assembly GCF_003672135.1. NCBI lineage: Eukaryota > Metazoa > Arthropoda > Insecta > Hymenoptera > Formicidae > Ooceraea > Ooceraea biroi. The sequence continues at coordinate 13,419,484 of NC_039514.1, read as the reverse complement.
GCGGCCTTTTCCGACTCGTTAATCAGTCCGAAAACAGTGATGTTAGGGAAGCAAGCAAGCAAGCAGGCAGGCGGAGACGGTGTCAAAGAGGCGCGTCGCCAACGTAAGAGCGCCCCGAGAGCATCCTAATCAGGCAATGAAAGGACGCTTTGTGGCTCTCGAAAGAGACCTCGGTATGTAAAAGACGCCGATAACACGTGCGTCAAATCTTCAAGAGAAATGCGACAACGATGGTGACGCGATGACGATGCCCGGGTCTCCTTCCGACGGGCATGGTTCACACGAGAGACAAATGCGGAATCATGAATGGCGCTTTGTGGCGAACCGCTTACGGAATACTATCGCCGCCCGTGGCGTGCCACCATATGGAGTACGTCGGAGCGACGAAAATAAGCGGCCATTAATAACACCAGAACCCCTTCGGATTCAAAGGAATTCGTGATTCCACGTAAGGATCCAAAGTACGCGATGTGTGTCACGTAAAATTTGCAAGAGCCTTGACGATGTGTCTGTGTATTGAGAAAAAATGTTGAATCAAGAATACGAAAATAATTTTACAGAGCCTACAGCAATTATGTCAATTGCAAATCGAGAATGATCTTATCATGAACTTTCGTAGTGTAATATGTTTAATCTTTCAAACTAATGAAAAAAGCTTGTCAGTTGAGCATAATACTTATCTCCAAGCAAAGTATTAGCCTTAGAACGGTTCTCGTAAACGTAAATTGAATTTTCTTAATTTTCAACCCGTTCAACTCGTTTCTCTGTTGCTGCTCTCAGCGTAATTTCGCAAATAAAAGGGCTACGAGTCTCGCTAACGCGACCGAAGGATCTTTAATGGCTTCTGCGACCTTGCGTTATTCGCCGAAAGCAACGTATTATCCAGGTATCGAGTGTCAGCGAGCCATCAATGCCCACCGACCGGTTCTTGGCGAGCATAAGAGGCTGCCTTCAAGCAACGTGATCTGTATCGATCAAAGGCCGCGTTGTCGAAGCCGTAGGAAGAGCGTCGCGATGCGCGTTGGCACCGTGAACACTCTCCGGTCATCGGCAACGTGTGGATTAAGCTATCTCGGCTTAGATTCGCCATCCTCTCCTTCCTCTCCTCTTACCCCGTGTTCCGCACGAGATTACTACATTGCTTGTGATATAAATGACGACGTAAAATTGAGTTAACCAGGATAACCGGCCGCTCGGGACGAGTTCTCGACCCGACTCGTGGGAATAATTAGCGTGGCGTGTGCGCAATAATTAATCGCTGTCAGAATGCCACACGGGCAACTTTTACAACCGGGATTCGTATTTAATTTCTTTCGTGGCGTGGCGTGCACGCGCGCCGCGACACAAGTATTCTAGAAATAGCGCGCGGCGACCTTGATAAATAATTGCGGATATCACGGCCGCTACACGAGGAGGGTAAATTAGATCTCGAACGGTAACGAATGCTCTCCGCCTCAGCTGTTTCGTTATTCGCTCGATTAGCGTGTTAATTTACTATTGATGCCGCGTGCGCCGTTCCTTTGCATCTGCGAGTGAATTATATATATTCTGATTACAAAGTAAGTGCAGTAAAGACACGAAGGGTGTTGGAAAGCCACGAAGACTGGAGAACATGTATTAATAATATACCTTTATTCGAAAAGAAATCTCTATTTCAATAAATCCTTGAACTTTCCTAAAAAATGCTACGGATCTTGAGCTTTTAAAATTATATTAACCGTTGTCTCGAATGTAATTATATTTACTAGGAGTCAAAGACACGATAGCGCAAGATAAAAATCTGTCCAAAGACGCGATTACTATACATGGAAATGTTTTCTGAGTAGTGGCGAAAAGATATAACTGCGCTAAGATATCTACACAAAATTCTTTGCATGAATTAAAACCTGTCCACGGATAAGCGATTATGGGACGGACAAGTCAAAGATACGCGGATATCAAGCGCACGATCTGATTTCGCAATATCCTCTCGCATGGCCTCAAATTGTCAACACGCACGATTCGGCATTGCAATCGATACAATATACGACGCTCAATGGCGGTTTCATTCAATTATCGTCACTTTAATGACCAAGACCTTTTTTCTTCCAGGCAATTTCAACGATGTTACTTGCCTTGCGTGTTTGCCGTTCGGCGGAATTTTCTTCCGCGATATCGCGACGCTTTCGTGACGCCGAATTAAATGTGTCCCGGCGCGGCATCTTGTCCTCATTTCGTGCGAAAAAAGCCGGTTAATCACCAAAAATTATACCATTTCAGTTAAAACCGACCGTCGATCGCCTTTCGCGGAACAAAATAAATAAAACAGATACGCAAAGAAATTCTAGAAATTGTGTCTCACTCAAACCTTCTGTTCTGTTAAATCGAATAAACAACAAATATTAATCGGAATTACTCTCTTTACAAAGAGCGTAAAACATTATGTATATAATACTGTACAGTTTTATATACTCTACAGTCGACGTCAAGCTAATAAAATCTCATAAATACTCGCATGTAATCTGATTTTTTGTATCATCTGGTCCAATCATATCCGAACAGACTATGAAAGAGTCGTGGAGAGAAAGTGTACCGTGACAGAGATTTTGATCGAAGGCGCTGTAACTAATCCGTGAAAATTCCTCTAATCTATAAGACGTAGGAGATTCAACGAAGACACGTGTGTCGTTTCTTCTCCCCGTCATCATCTTATCCCATCTCTCGCTTGTAATCCTTTCTTTAGTGAAAAGGATTCCGTTAAGATAAACGTGGACGATTTAAGCCAGATTTAATGGAGAAATATATTCTCGTAACTTTGTGAAAATCGGACTAATATGTGTAAAATAATACGAACAATTAATACATATTTTTCACAAGTATTAGAATTCAATACGTAGCAATACCTATAATGTGCTTTTGCAATCATATTTAAAAGCATTTGAATTTACGTCAAGATAAAATTGATAATTTTCGATTATCCAAAATAGTAAAGTCCGTTTTATTCATCACGAATGTCAATGCAAAGTTATCAACGTGACGTCTTTTGAAGTAACATCGTGTCTGAAGAGAAGACCCGTTTTAATAAATTGAAATTCCCTCACTATACCGAGCCGATCTCTCGTGGGTTCTTATAATTTTGAAATCGGCGAGTTCACGGGAGAGAACACGACAACGTATTATCTCTCTGGGAGATCTCTGCATGAGAATATTTCGTTGCTTGTCACGTTTGCGCGTATTCTCTCTCTTTCATATCGGTATGTTTGCGTAATAACGAACGGGATACACGACACACGCAATTGCCAAAGTTCTGACGTTCCCAGCCACTCCGTTCAAACTCCTCTTTGTAACACCATAATCATTATGCAAAAAACAAATCTTTAAGTACGCTTAAGATTAAAGACATAAATAAATCGCCAAGTACCTATCTTAATAAAATAAAATATATATATCGTATGTAACTTAATATATACTATACATATATTTTATTAAAAAACAACAATATTAATGAGAAAACCAAGATTAGAAAATCCATAAACTTCTATAGTGAATAAACTATATATTATTCATCTGTTTTTATACTTTGACGTAACAAAAGCTCCATTTCAAATAACAAGTAAATGTGAGGCCAGCGGATGAGTGCACAAGACACATCTCGCGTGCGAAAGAAAGGAAACAGAAGGCAGAGAGAGAGAACGCGGGCGCGCTCCGATATTCCCGCGCGTCTGACTCACCTCGTGCCAGCACGTGTTCTACCTGCGCCGACGTTTCAAGATCTCCTCTCCCGCCCGCGCGCGCGCTCGCACGCGCACACACACGCGTCCGATGGGGCCCCGTATCCCCGGAGAATCTCGTTCCCGGTTACCAGAGAGGAGAGACCACTACCTTCACCCGTCCTCGTCCCTCTCCCTGTCGTGGCGCTGGCTGTCTCCTCGTCGCACCGGCGGGCGATTCGTCCTCGTCTAACTCATCGGTATTCGAGAGGTTTGCTCGGGGCTCGTGGGAAAATGAGGCAGGTGGTAGTTAGATCTCGGAGCCCGGGAACGAGAGAGATACGCCCGCTCTCTTCTCCTCTCCACCGTCCGCTCGTCCGTCCATCCGTCCGCCCGCTCGCTCACTCGCTCGGCAGCGCCATTCATTCGTGCGGGTATATCATGCGCGCGCGTGTTGGATGCGTATGTATGCATGCACCGGGGGCGCGTCGTCGCCGCCGCCGTCGAGGCAGGTACATATTTTTGCTCGATGACCGAGACAGAGGACCAATTAACGGATGCCCCCGTAACGAGGGCTTCCGGCACGATTAAAAGCGAAATCACGAGCGTGCTTCGCTCGAGCGCGCGAGACCGCGAGCGTTTTACGCGCCATTCCGAGCGCACGCGCGGCTAAAAGGCGCCGCGACGATGAAAGTCGCGAGAAATTAACTTTACGACTAACGCGAGGCCGCGGATCGAGAGAATCGTAAGGCGTATAAACGGGAGATGAGGGAATGTTGCCCGTTGCATTAAATTGCGCACTTTGAAAATTTCGTTTCTTAATTGAACGTTCTATTTTTTCTGCACGCGGATCTCGCGCGTATTTCTGCCTTTCATTCGAAGAGTTCGAACTGAATGATATTGTTGACAAGCCAAACGAGTTCTGCAAGCGTTTCGTCTCGTTAAACAAACATTTTCATAAATATCTTTATATCGGCACAAGTTGACCAACCTCGTAATTTTCATTTCGTATCGCTTAACATGGTCAGAAACATCGTTGGAAATTATTGCACGACTTCGTTTAACATATGCGTTTCTCGGAGTCATTCATTCGTATATATCGCTTTAATGAATTGACGTTTCGAAATATCCTCTCCGCGATCTCACGATCGATGGTTCAGCGACAGACTTCTGTCTTTGCCCGCACCACTTATTTAATTAATTCATCATCGTACGAGGAGTCGAAAGGAGAGTAAAGAAAGATGAAAACAGACTCCAACCAGGACCTCATCAGACAGGAAAGGTATTATACATGATCATGTATGTACGATTTAGGATGGGCGAGATGAGCGTGCACCGGAGAAATTTCGATCAGTCATCACGTCGCTTTCTTTGCAAAGTGTTATCTCAATTTCAAAGAAAATTACGAGAACGATGAGTCAGCCGCGGTGGAATTTCGGCATAAGAAAGGCTCGCGTTCTGTCAAATGTATCTGGAGACACGCCTCGCAGTGGATCCGCAAACTGCATTGCTGAAAGCTGCGTCATGCAGTTCGACGGTCGGGAAGAGATCTCCTCTCGCTGGCTTTTAACGAATAAACGTTACTCGTTATCTGCTTGTGTAGCATTAACGTGTCGCGTTATCGCAAAGTGAAATCGCGGTTAAATGCTTTATGATGGTGTATGCCAGATTACGTGCATAAAGGTACTTTAAAAATATATTTCACATGGCGTTAAGAGGCTGCAAAAGATTTACGTCCGTCGTATTAGTTATCAAAATGAGCCGCGTAGCCGTTTATTCAATGTGAAATTTTACAATTTAGCAGAAGCAGAAGCGAGTAGAGATATCTGGTTTCTATATTATAACTCGTAGGGTGTGTATTAACGAATCGCGTAATTGAGGATAATAATCGCATTAAATTGGATGGTGCGCGTTATTAATCCCAGACGGAAATCCAACAAGTCATAAAATCCTCCACTTTTTGATCGTCAACTTGCACATATCATCGCTCATATCACGAAAAAGAAAATAGAAAATAAAAATAAAGAAAGAAGAAAGAGAGATCCATTTCCGCTGTTTAACGTTCCTCCTTTTACTTCCCGCCATTCGCTCCTTTAAAAAGTGTTTTGCAAGCTAACATCAGAAATCAAAGTACTCACTTCGTTCACGGACTCAGACAACTTATCGCGACCTGGAAATAAATCTCGCAACTCAAAATGATTTACTTTATTCACGGTCCTCGAACAGCTTGCATAAACAGAGGGAGAGAACACCGAGTGAATGTAGCGTGTGATAAAAATATTAATTACATATAAGATACGCAGATAAAGGCGTATGGCACATAAATTACATGTCCAATACCAAGTAACGACGAGCGGATACTGTGCGCTCATCAACGCATCATTACTATGCTCATTATGCGTATCACGCGTTTTACTATTATCGCGAACGAGCGTCCGGTAGACTGATACGCTATCCGTCGCGTGTCATTAATCGCGAAAAGTGCTCGAACCGTGATTAGAGATCGCTCGTTCGCAGCTATCCTCGTGCCTGGCTCGTTGCCATTTCGCCTGTTTGGAGGCCGCGCACGAGTGCGGGGCCAACGGGGAGACCTTTAATTTCCAGTGTCTCAGGACCCGTGCTCGACACAATGGGCCCAAGGCGTGCCCCGTCCTTTTTTTCACGTCTCGGTGTCCTCTCCCTTTCGAGCGCGCAGAGCCGGCTGTGTGCTATACGCGTGGGAAAGCCGAGCACGTGCGCAATCTCGGGGCCCCGAAACGGACCACAAAGGGCGCCTTCGGGATCCTATCGATGCCACTTCCCCTCCGACAAACATCGGCCGGCCGGCTGAGAATCCAAGGCGGACTCCTTAAATCGATTTCGGGCCACCGCACAAAAGCCTTTCACGCTCTCTGTCGTGTCTTCGCGATGCGTTTAGAATCATATTGGGATGCGTATCAAAAGGAGCTGCACACGGACACGGCTACCGTGATTGAACGCACGTCGCTTGAGGAAGAAATATTAACCAAATCGAGTTTCGCCGACATAAAATCAGATTGAAAGATTAAGTAGTTTGTGTGAGGGGTTAACGAATATTATTCAAACACGACACGTCACGTTTTAATTTCCAATGAAACTCCATCGGACAAGTGAACATTGTATGCTCACTGAGATACAATACCACTGAGTGTCACGTGACGATCATATAACAGTCTATAAACGAGCATCGAGTGTGGGTAGGCACGTGGACGATGAACAACGTTATTATCCATTGATTCGGTGCACGCGCCGAAAAGGAATACGTCCGCCCGCACCCCTCGATAAATCATTTCCCTTTTGTTCTGTCGAACCTATCGTGCTTTATTCAATCGAATTCATCATTAAGCGCGTTTTATTGAGAGTGCATGCGGAATTTCACGCGTGCGAAAATAAATACATCACAGTGATGTGCACACGATCAGTTCGAGCTGCGTCTCAAACTGGCTGCGAGCTACTCCAATTTCGCAAGGGAGAACGGGTTGCGCCACGAATCCGCGAAAGGTCGAGGATCACGGGTAGTTGCCGGCGAGCGATTCAGGTTCTACCGGATATCGTCGAGAAGCCGTGAAAGGCCACGCATCGCGCACACGGAAGTAACGCCGGCGTGTGCCGGCATTGTGAGCACGTGCCACGGGCCCAGTACTGTTGAAAGACAAGGGAAAAAGATAAAAAGAAAAGAAATTGGGGTGGAAGAAAGGTCATTTAAATAGGGCGAAGTGCGCGGCAGCTTTCGGTGTGCACACACGCGCCAGGTGAACCCTGATGCGATCTTGGCGTGAGAATGTTCCCTTCCCGCTTCTCGTGTTCTTCTTCTTCCTGTACCATCACCGGCGCTGCGGCTGCTGCTTCTTATGCACTCTCTTCACGGTTACTTCGCTCGCGCAGTAGGTCACAGGGTTACGTTCATGTTGTGTCGCGAGCTGTGCTAACTGCGCGCACACGACCAGATACGATTCGATTCGGGCGAAGCGCCCACGAGAATTAATCGCAGCACGGGTCTTCTCTCCCGGATCGGTTTCTCACGATAAATCAGACCTGGCGTCTCGCAGTCTTCCGAGATTGCTTCAGACGCACCGTAACCTGCGATTTACTGCGCTGCCACGCTAATCGGAGTAGCATCGTCACAAGTAATACTCTCCCGATGTTGTTTCTGCTTACGATTTAATAAAGCAAATGAAGCGTACGAGAAGTGAGGCAATTTTGTAATGCTGGTATTCATCAAAAGATCGCTGCACGGCTGTTAAAACGCAGTTTGCTGCGTCAGTTTATAAGAACCACGGATCTGTGTAATTTTCAAAATGACCAATTCAATTATCCACCGCATCAAACTACGTGTTCCATCGCTCGGAACGAGCCCTCGTTGCTCGTGCTTGTCACGCGTATCGAAACGGAAGCAGCATCGGACACAAATAAACCAAGTTCTCACGGGCACGACTGGCCGAATTATCGTAGGCACCCTGTCCCCGGTGTTGACTCTTACCTTCGACCACCTTAGGGGTATTACGCGCGCGCGCGGATCGACATTACGAAGGGCGATTGATATCCCGTGAATGTAACAGGGGGGAAGAGGGTGCACAACACAGGATGGGAGATTACGATTTCATTGGCACGAGCCAAGCGGCTCGCGACATATGTTCACGGCCAGCTGATGCACTCGCTAATAAGTCTCATCGAAGTGGGCACGCGATCGCACGACCCCGTAACGCACACGTGTGTTACGTGCCGCTCGAGAGAGAGAGAGAGAGAGAGAACCTGGGAAAGTAAAAACCTCGCACGACCGAAGAGTGTGAGAAAATTCATGCGCCGCCGCATCTGTCGGCTTCAACGTTGCTGCAACGACTTGATGGATCGGTGAACTTTGTGTCGCCGCGACGCGTGCACCAAGTTAATCGATTCCTCGCTCGTCTCGACAAGATCGCACCCGCTGCGAGGCATCTATTGTGCGAGCGTGATTAACACGCGTCAGGTTCGACACTTTGATATCAAGAGAGATCGTCATGGCGCGTGTTTCGCTGCCGTTTTGTGGAATGCAACATTGAGACAACGATTGCCCGATTGCTTTTTACGTGCAAACGACGTATCGTACACGGAGCATGGTACACGCGTAAACACTTTCGTTATGAGATATCAGGGATCAGTGCAAGATGCCTTCGTTTAATTCGCTACTAAATTACGCGATTTCAATCTCGCGCGGTGACGCAATAAGAATCATACGTGTAGAAAGTGCATCTGGTTAAACGTGCGAGCGGAGTGGCCGCAATGTAAGAACATTAGGCGAAACTTCCGATTACGAAACTTGCACTTTGCATAACGGCCTCTGTATGATGCTTCGCGTGATGACATGTAACATTTAAATATTGGAATGCAAGCATGCGTACACTTTTCCTCCATATATTTTCAGGTATCAAAATATTTACTTGATATTAAATTGCGTCTTTTATACGTGTAGCGTATAGTTAATGATGCATTTTAATAAGCAAGCATGTGCATCGCAAATGCGATATACTTTTCGGCATATATCGCAAGATAACTCGAAATAGATTCTCGTTTTAACGTTTGGATTATTATGACAGATTCTCCGATTCGATTGCGCTAAACGCGTCTGGCTTCCACGGTTACATCTACATTACGCAGCGTCTCAGTCATTTCAAGCCGCCGCAACATCAAGCTAATTAGATCCCACGAGAGATCGCGCGAGGACGGAGAGATCCGATCGAAGTCGCGGGAGCGGGCCGAGACAGGAAACGAGTTACGAGCGGTATAATCTCTCGATCGCGTCGGATTCTATCGAACTACCGCCACTCGTTAACGACATACGCAATTGGTCGATACACGAAAGAGGGCATGTCGAGGGAAAATAGAATAGGGAGAAGAAGGTGTATAGAAGATTGGGAAAGGAAAGAGGGAAAGAGAGAAAGAGAGATAGAGCAGGAAGTCCCGTATAAAAGCCGCGGTAGCAAGAAGAAACGTAAGCAGCAAACAAGAAGAACAAGAAAAAACGAGATAACGACGGAGTGGACGAGGCAGAAGAAGAAGAAAAGGGTGCTGTGTAGGGTCGCGGGAGCACGATGAGAAGGCGGAGGGGGGCCTCGAAACGAGCGTGTGTAATTATTCGGTGCGAACGACGTTTAAGTATCCGGCTCCGGCCGCGAAATAAGCGAAGTGGTCGGTCAGCCACAGGAAGACGCGGAGGAAAAACGAGCGGACGAAGGGTAGCAGACGAAAAAAAGAGGAAGAGACACGAAGTGCAGCAAGGGCAGAAGAGGGGAGGAGGAAGAGGAGGTGGAAGAGAAGGGACCGCATAGGATATAATTCAGCAAGTGGTTCGCCGAAATTAGTATCTCGGAGTGCACGGGGGGGACGTTCGCGAGAGTGCGAACACGAGTTCGCGTTTGGGATGCTCGTTTCGCACGATGACTATACTATGTAAGCGGGAGGATGATTTTACGACGATTTTATCCCTGCAAAATTGAAGCCGCGCCAGCGAGGTCCACTTTTGGCCAATTTTTGTTGACCGTGCGATATGTTACTCGGGTGGCGCGGACGAAAAACTCCCTCGTTCCCTCCGTTCCGCAAGAGCCTCCGTTTTGAATATCCGCGCGCAATTCGAAGACCTTTTACTCCTGTTTGTAATTACTATTGCACCCGATAATCACGCGTAATCACAGCTCCGATGAAATACTGCGGCGCGACGAGAAACGTTCACGGATAACGTAATAACAACAAAGCCAAAACGCAAGATCTGATTTTTCATGTGTTCGCGCTTACACAAGTGGATCTTGTAATCTCTTCGTTATCGTTATACGTGTATTTGTATGTTTAGCAAACGTAATATTTCCAAACTCGCATAATTTTAGTTATACGTAAGGTAGGTGAAGGTATTCGAGTCACCGATTTTTCTCTCGGCGAGGTGTCCTTAAGGGCAAAATATTCTTTTTATACTTGTATCGGTATTTATTAATCTCGTTAAATAACGTGTCGCGATAATGTCATGAAATCAGCAACGAGCATAATATTGAAGCGTCATGTTTATATTAACGAACAAATAAGTCGATCGATTTTTCTCCTCTCCTCGAAATTTGTCTTAAATTAACAATCTGGTGGACGAGTTATTACTCAATCAAGATCCGATCCACGCGTTCCGATCCCACTCAGCCGACAGTCGACACGATGTCCGCAGAAACGTCTACTACTTGGAAACGAAGACAGGAACCGGCGCCAGGGTAAAATTAATTAATTGCGTCTCGCTCGACTACGCAACCAACTTAACAACCGATTTGTCATACCTCTTCGCAGCGACGAGCTTTATCGGGTCTCGTATCCGCGACTTCCCCCTTCCGCGCGTTAATACGCGTAAAACGATCGATCAATCGTGCCACCGATGGCCGCGATACGATTCCGCGGCGGTGGCCGGACGACCACGAATACGTACGCACGCGGAACATGTACACGAGCACGGCACACGATTCAACACCGTGTAGCCGGTGGGATTGCAATCGTGAGTCGCGGCGGACTTGTGCCCAGCACGCTCCACGATCGGCGAAGCGGGAGAACCAGAAGCGAACGAAGGAGAGAGAGAGAGAAAAAAAGACAGAACAAACGACGACGAGGAAGAGGAAAGAAGGGGACGGGAAATCGATAAGAAGATCCAGCACGAGCGTGGAAGCTGCACCTTACAGAAGAGAGGAGGACGAGTCTCTATCCTGCTCGGGGGGCGAAGGGAAGAGGATGTCGATCGAGATCTAGTCCTTCCGTATGAGCGAAGATACGCGCAGCAAATGAGCGAGAAAGAGAAAGAGGAGAGAAAGAGAGCAAGAAGGAGGGAGAGAAAGAAAGGAAGAAAGAGAGACGAGGAGCAAACGCGGGAATCCCTGGAGAAAACGGGAGAGCAGAGGATCAAGAGAAAAAGAGAGGAAGAGAAAGAGAGACGGCGATATTACGAAGCCGTGCATACCGCGGCACGACACCAATCGTCGACGACGATCAACCGAGGGTAGGGAGCATCGACTTCGGGCTAGGTGCAACAAGGACGCAGGAACGGTGACGATGGCTTGGTGTGGGCGCGTGTCTGGCAGCTGCCGCTTACAGGTGGTGTGCTTGCTTGGGAACCAACCTCTACGGACCGTTCCCACGGAAGGCCTGTCCCCCACCATGCGGCCCACAGTGGCCCCCTTACCTCGTCTATCGGCGGGCCCTTGCCTATATAAGCCGCAGCCTCGCCCGACCGCGACTACAATCACGCTCTGTTCGTGTTCACTCGAGGGCCGTGCTGGAAATCTACGTGTTGTTCAGAAACACACGCGTTTCCTACCGCCAGCCGGAGTGAATCGCAAATCGCAGCGACGATTAAAGTTTGACGAACCGGTGCGACGGTCCACGAGGAAGTCGCGTCCGCGATAAGAATCGGTTATCCAGTGAAGTTTCTGATTGTGCGAGAGAACCCGTCCATAGAAGGATTAACCATGCAGATGCACGAGCAACTCATCATGGTCGATGGACAGGAACAACCAATCTCCAGGACGTACCAGTATCGCAAGGTAAGCGTCTGATCTTGACGTCAAGTAAACATTATCATTGTGATCTCCACGCGGACTTTGAGCCTATTTGCGAATCCGTTACGTCGTTCAATTTTCTCTTCAACTTGATTCGAGTTTGCTTTTGTAAATATTCTCCCGCGAATGCAATGGCACTTTCAGAGTAATTGTTTAGTCACGTCGACTATAGCGATTCGGTTTCCTCGATTCACAGGTGATGAAGCCGATGCTGGAGCGCAAACGCCGTGCGCGCATCAACCGTTGCCTGGATGAGCTTAAGGATCTGATGGTGACGGCGCTGGCCGGTGACGGCGAGAATGTGGCAAAGTTGGAGAAGGCGGACATCCTGGAGCTGACGGTGCGTCACCTGCACAAGCTCCAGCGACAGCAGCGTCTCTCGGCGAACCCAGTGATCGATGCTGATCGCTTTCGCGCCGGTTACACGCACTGCGCGAATGAAGTCAGCCGCTGCCTGGCCGCTACTCCCGGCGTTGACGTCGCTCTTGGCACCAAGCTGATGACACATCTCGGTCACAAATTGAATTCCATGGACAAGACCGGCCCGCTCACCATCCACGTGGCTGCGCCGCAAACTTCACCATCCTCTTCCACCGAACTTAGCTCCGACGAGTACCCGATGCCGCTGACACCCGCGTCCAGCCAACCATCTCCGGTGCGAACCGACATTGACGCTGTCTCTCGAAGATCCCCTGCGAGCCACCAAGGTCTCTTACAGGTGGCCAAACCTAGCGAACCCGTCTGGCGACCCTGGTAAACTCGGCATGCTTAACTAACGTGTCGGAAACGGCGAAACGGAGGTTCCTCGGACACAAAGAGGAATTAGACCGACGCCGGTGTTGCAATTTCGTCTGTGATCTAAACGGAACAGAATACCGCGATTGCAATGGAACAACACGCAGGACAAGAGAAGATTGCCTGCGTGCGCGCGTATATGTACGCGGATGAAAATCACCTAGACCTAAAAAGTTTCCATTTGCTCAAAGACATTCGGAGAGAGAGAGAGAGAAGGAGAGTGATGAAGCACCGACGCGGACACCACATTCACACCACCGTGTCTCGACCCTTCGCACTATCGCATCTTCAGTAACGTCCCGCAAGTCGGAAAGCGCACCGGGGATCTCGATACGTAGACTTTTCCTCGCGGCCGCGCGCGGCTGAAGCTTTAATTTACTCGACAGTTAGATGTTTTCTATTGTTTATTTCATATACTTTTATCGAGGATGTTTTCTTTTTATTGTCTCGCCGATATATAAGACGTTGTTTTGTATATGAGTCTCTCTACCGGTCAAAAAGATGATGACAACGGTTGATCTCTAATGAGAGAAAGGCGCGACGCAAATGTATGTAAAAATGACCGAGCGGAGCAGATCTTGTGATAGAGAAACGTGTACCTGTGATATTTACTGTAGTAGATGTAGAGAATGATACTAGATTTTTAATAAACATGTTTCGTATCATCAGAGCAATGTGTTCACGTGATTTTATGCATCCCACCCGATACAACATAGATTTAAGATTGATTTCAATGTATAAGTAATATAAAATTGTTTTTTCCTTACCTATGCGTCATACATATTGATATATTCTTATGAATATTCACGCATCAAGAATAAACATAATATTCAAGTCGATTCATATCACGCTAATGTGAATGATTTAAATATGCAAAATATATTAATTTGCAATATTCGTAGACATAACATGTAAACAACATTTTGCGTATGAAACATGATTGCACACGAAAGTTTCAAAAATTTCCTACACACGTCTCGTATTTAGAAATGTCAAAATCTTTAGCCGACTCGGCAATCGAATAAATAAATCTCAACACATGACAGAAATGACCATTCATTCGACTGCGTTTTCGGAAACATTTAGCATTTTAAACACAAATATCACAGAGAACCGATACCATTAACAAAGAAATGAAAATTAATTAATTAATTGAATATTTCTGAATGTACTCACTCTAATGTCTCTCCCAGAAGACCTTGTAACTCATTCCTTTCCTGCTGATACACTCCCACCCACCTGAGGGACATACGTTACATTAGTAAAATGCTGAAACTTTTATAAACATTTGAATCTGTTCTTTTTAATCAATCACGATGCATTTACGCGGATTTGTTAATAGAAGTAAAAATTGTTTTCTATGGTATATTATTCTTTAATTTAATTTTACTTCTCGATATATGTATAATCGCAAAAAGGCGCCGAAAGTTCAGCGTCACGTGCGCCATTTCACCTTGACACGCTCGGATATGCATTTCAAAAACTCTCATTTTCGCGTTTACCTCGTTTCGGCTGCATTTTGTGTAGCGACAGTAAATATCGTGATAAAAATAATTTTCCGGTGCGAAAGGGTTAATCGAACAAAAATACAGTTTATTCTTTTGTGGCGTGTCTTATTAATCACAGCTCGCAACGTTTACGTGTAGGTTTATTGATAGCGTCAGGATTTGAATACAAAGAAAACGAAATACCACGATCATGAAAAATCATGAGATAAACTTTGTAAGTACTCACGCGAGACGCGTTACGACAGTTAATTCGCGAATTACGCATTTTCCTTCGCATCGTCGCGTCAATAATGGCATACAAATATCGAAAACATCCAAAAGAATAAATTTATTTCTTACATTTGCATTAAACTATCGTTAAAATATCCATGTATTTCTCTCGTAAGAAAATATGATGATTAGTGGTTCGCAAATACGAATATTCAAGTGCAGCATTTTACAGACTACAAACATGAATTACAAATAATGATGTAAGCTCCATACCTATATCCCGAATATTGTGGTTCAACATAGTTCACAAACGAATGCTATTATTCAAACGAGATACGAGGTTTTGCAATCCGAAGATCGAAGTATCGATATATTCTCACCTGACTACGGAACACGAAATTCTCGTACGACATGAATCACGCGGCCATTTTGACTAACAGTCGTTCACGAACGAACGGAAATTTAAAATCGCGATTACGTGACTCGATCTGCAATTGTAACCTACAATTACACCTTCTCTGCTTCGAATTTTCGGGCTCGCATTTACGAGTTCCAGGAAGCAAGTTGCTCATGAAAAGAGACCGAAGAGTTATCCCATTGATCGCGAATATCGCGATGCGAGATACGATACGCGATAGGTTTCGGCGCAATTCCAACGCAGATATCCGGTATGATACCTTTGCCGTCGATGATCCGCAACGTGGTCCCCTCGCCGGGCGCAATGACCTCCGAACGTGCGCGCCATTGCATGAACCGCACGCGCCGAAATTTGCGCGCGATCCCGAAAGTCGCGCCGCGCGGAAGTAAAATGAACCGGTCGCGCCGCGCGAAATAATCACACGAGATCATCACTGTAACGCTCCGCCGAAACATGCGATGCAAAAACTCGTTGGCTACTCTAAGCGGCAACAATCGACCATTTAACGTCACTAGACTGTCGATCACGACAAACGTCGAACGACAAACAGCTATGTTCAGAGCGTACGCCGATTGCGCGACTTGGACGATAACCCTCCGCGATTATTATTATTCGAGCACAGTTTGCAGTTACGTGTGTGTCAATCGGAACGGATTTCCCGAAAGTTGATCTCGTCCTGTTTTCCAACTACTTCGTCAACACTCCGATCGAATCGCCGATGGCGCGAGATTTAGGTTAGCGTCACCAGGATCGAATCGATGCGCGTTACTCGATCGCTGTTAGTCCCACGAAGCCATGCACTTACGCGGTCCGACGTCGAGATTCGCCTCGTGAGATGCACGACGACCGTCGACATTGATCGTCGCAGGATGCGGCACTCAAAATTGAGCGCCGATCACGAGGGATCGTTACGAGAAAACATTGGCGACCACGCGCGGCGTTGCGTAAACTGTATCGTGTTTGATCACAATTTATCGACGTACGGGCGTCCCAATGTTCCCAGGGCGTTTCTGGGAATGTCGGCTATGTCAGGCGCACGAGGAGGTGCCTTGGAAAAGGCGAAAAATAATCGAACGCATTGATATACTCACTTTTCCAACACACGAACCGCCACTCAGCTGTAACACGTGCTGTCACCACGGGTGCACTCCGCGCTCCGCGGCCATCTTGCGGCATATTCTTGAAACTACTCACTTTACGTGCGACGTTGATAACTACAGTGCTATGAACGATGATGTATGAATTTGTCGAGATGATCGAGGGGTAAAACTTCACTCGTGTGATAAATGACAAAAATTGTAGTACAATAGACACTGTGGAAAGTACAAACTAGACGTAATTATATCTCTGAGTTAAATATATCATTGTTTGATGCATTATTACAATATTAACAAATTATTGTATTATCTTACATGGAACGTATAATAAAAGGACTTTCTGCTCTTGGTTCTTTTATTAAGTCATGCGGAACATTGATCGTTCTTATTTGGTTTCTATGTCAACCGCTTGTGCTGTGACTCTGAGCATTCGATAAGTTGCAGCTCTGTAGCAAGATTCGAGTTATTCGCGTTCAAGAACTTTGCTTCCTTTTCGTCTCTACTATTGTATAATTCTTCCGCTCTAAGATGGTACGGAGAAGAGCACATCATTCCGAAATGCGTACGACCTATCTCTTGAAATGTGGCCAAACACTCGATAATACTAAAGTGAGTGCTTTCATATCGTTTCAAAATTGAAATCTATATTCATTATTCGTAATTATGTTGAAAATTTAAATCCTTCCATAGCCGTCCAAAAGAACCCGGGCGTTAATAGCGCCAAAGAGCGCTTTCCAGCGTTTTGTGGATTATACCACCGAGGAGGATAGAATAGCGGCACAACAAGAGAAGGAAGTGGCGAAAATAACAGCATTGAAAAAAGCGACTTATGAAAAAACTAAAACGTGGAGTGATACGATAGAAGTACGTTTGGTCAATGCAACTTATTACAAAATATAGAAAAAGTAATAGATATTTTACATAAAAATGTTCATTATAATATATATAAAATATATACTTCACAAAGTACGGGGCTATATAAAATTCGGAAATTCAGTAAATTCTTGAAATATTTATTCTGCACGAATTATTCAATTTCCAAAAAATAGGAAAACATTTTTTAAGCAAACCTTTATAAAGCTTTTCTTTATTTGTTTTATCCAACTGATAATAGAAAAAACGAAATTTATTTAATATCAGAATATCAAAGCAAGACGAAGGGAAGAATTATTGTCAAAAAAGAAGAAAGCCGAGGAAGAAACGGAGACGTTCGTAAAAGACCTGGCGGAGAAAAAGGCTGCGGAGCGCGCGGAAATAGTGCAACAAGCAAGGAAATTGATTCTGCAGAAAAAGCCCTTATGTCGGCGGTTTAATCGTGCTCTTCTCGCCTCCGAGGTAGTTTTTTTTACAAAAAAGAAATATTCACGTCAAGCAAGTCTAATCTGTTAATTAAACTCAAAATAATCTTTCTCGATCTCATCAGTGTCTCAGGGAATTAGATGCTCAAGTGGCATTTCAGAAGACTATTAAAACGATGGATAAGAACCAGGATATAGAATACGCTAATTCGATCAAGATAGAAGTCGCAATGCACGAAGAGCAAAAGAAACAGGAAACGGAGAAGCGAGCGAAGAAAACGAGGAATTACCGAATGGATTTGAAGAAACAGTAAACGTTAATTTTAATTAGAATATTGATATGAAATTGTGAGAATACAATTACACGTGTAAGCTTATAGGAAATGGATATATAAATATTTTATTTATATTATAATTATAAGAAAATAGAAGTATGGTTTACATCATACGTGCGTAATCGTTGATAGCTTTTGTATGAATTATAAATTAGAATTGAAGAAAACGAGCAGAATAATAAATTAAAAGCGGCGGAGGAGATGGAGGCCGAGAAACAGGAGCAAAAAAACATGACGCAAAATGTGCAAATCGCGAAGGAAAGAGAGATGCAAGACGTATGTATTGACATATGTTAAATACACTTTAGCCAAAACAATTTTAACGTACACTCCTCTTTTACAGATATTGAACAAGAAGAAGAAGCTGCAACAATTTTTCAAGGAAGCGATAGAAGAGAAGAAGCGATTTGAATTGGAATTGAAGCGCGATGAGGAGTTTGAGGATCGAGCGTTAGAGATTTATCGGAAGGCTAAAGATCGAATACAAAAAATCCACGCGTCAATTACGTTGAAGGAAAAGAAAGAGAAAGCACGTGAAACGCAGATTATAGGTCTGTCAATGTTTCCTGTATATATATATCTTTTATCTAGCTTTAAAATGAATCCTAATGGCCATTAGCTAATTATCTTTTTCAGTGGAGCAATATAGTGCAATTAAGCAGACTCGTGAGTCTGACGAAGACAAAGAAATTTTGGAGAAAGCTGTGAAGGAAAAAGTGATCGAGGCAGAAAAACAGAAAGCACAAAAAGAATGGAAAAAAACAATGCGCAATCTCATGGCGGAATATAAGCTTCAAGATGCGGCTGTAAAGGCAAAACGGAAACAAGAGGAGAAAGATTGGAAAGCTTGGGAGATGATGCAAAGATTTAAACGGAATGAATATGATAAACAAACCAATTTGGAAGAACGCAAGCGACAATGGCAGCAAAAACAGGAGTATCGAAATGAATTGCAGAGAGACATTGTGAGCATAGGTTCCATTAACTTTGATAAAACTTAAAAAATAATAGCTAGGACTGAACATCATCACTTTTATTTTGTAATATTCTATAATTTATTGTATTTTACATTATTATTGCTATTAGGAGGGACAGCAAATTGAGAAAAAACGCGAGGAAGTGCTCGAAGCAGAAGCCACGAATATGAAAGCTGTGACGGAGAAAGCTAATCGGAGGATTATGCTTTATGGTGACGAGATTTTGGAGGAATCAAGGGGAGTGAGACCGCTTTATCCGATTATTAAAGCTGTAGAAGTAAGTCTAAGCACTCGCAGAGTTTGAGAGTTTGAAATCAATATCGTTTTGCAAGAAAACTCTACAATCGACGTTTTCGACCATAGGAATGTAAAAAGGAAATGGGGTTAATACCGAGAAAAAAAATGGAAGAGCCTGTCAAAGCGGAACGACCGAAGAGAAAACACGGAATGCGTCGCATTTGCACAAAACCTGTTCCGCCTGATCAAATATATTATTTGCAGTAACCGCTGTTTATAGTAAACGGCGCTCATTTGTAATTCATGCGTCTTGCAATTATCACGCGGTTCATATACATCGTGCCGTCATTATGTCATTTATTCGAGACGATGTTCGAATCGTTTTCACGTTGCACCATCAAGCAGCATCTGTACATTTCAATTGCTGAGCGATTTACGTAGAGATCGGCACAAACGAAATTGTCCGTGTTGAAATTAAGCAACTTGCGAAAGTTTAAGTACTCTCACGGTTGTTTATTGCGGCGGACACTCGTTATACGTCAAAATCTTCCTTTCTCGGGACGGCTAAATAAGTTGTTGGGAACAGGTTTCTCGAAGACACGGCCTGTATCGCATTACATACATTTAATTAATGTAGCACATAAATTAATGGAGATTTTATCTGTTGTGACATTATTTCAGTGAGAGATATACAACATTTAATATAAAATAATTTCTTATGTAAATAACGATGTATCAAATTCTTGAAGTGGTAAATAATAAATTAATCTTGAAGTATCAAAGAGACCATGTTGGATTTAAGCTCATTTCTTCATACAAATAAATATATATAAATAAAGTAATAAATCTCACACTTAATCGATGCAATCTGTCTATGTCTGTTGCAAATTATAATCGATTTAAGAATCGATATCCTAATGCCATATGTTTAAAGCAAAGCATCGTATCTTGATGCGTGCTATTGGTTAAGTTTTACAAAGTTTTACATTTTATATACAGATTTTAATACGTATATTTATACGTGTGTTTATTGTGGTAATTTGTTTGAGATGTTTTAAAAGTATATTGAAGTATGACAATTAAAGAATAAGAATAAAGTATCTTGTTTGTTCAACGCGCATTTTTTTTATAAACACTTATTTTCTCGACACAACAGGATATCGAAAATGTCGAAGAAAGATGAACCGCCAAAGGAGAAGAAGAAGAAACCCATACCGCCAATGATCAATTTCTTACTAGGCGGACTTTCCGGGTAACTTAATATAATGGCTATGAATTAAAATACATACGTTCTTACAATTCTCACTTTTTGTATCTTAGAATGGCGGCAACTTGTGTGGTTCACCCGATGGATGTAATCAAGAATAGAATACAAATGCACAAAGGGAAAGCCTCGATTATGGACATGATTGGCAATATATACAGCAAAGAGAGCATTGCTACGTTTTACACTGGTTTGACAGCCGGTCTCGTGAGGCAGGCCACGTATACAACTGTACGACTCGGAATTTACAATCAACTGCAAGATTATTGGCGGTAAATCAAGCTAAATAAAATATTTTAGAGATGATTAATAATATTTATTCCAATAATATACATATATATTTCTTTAAAACAATAAAAAATCACTTAGAAATAGATCAGTTAAACAGTACAAAAATAAAGTGGCTAAAGCTATCGTCCGGCAGTGTTCCAGAAGAGACAATAATTGTGCCTGAGTTTATATGCTTATAGACAAAGACACGTAGGTCCTCCTAATTTCGTTACCTTAGCACTAATGGCTGGAACTGCTGGTGCCACCGGAGCCTTTGTTGGAACACCAGCCGACGTCGCTCTCGTAAGAATGACAACAGACGGCAGATTACCAGTAGGTAACGATATTAAAATTCTGGAACAACTGCCATATTGATCTTGAACAATATTAAAACCAAGACAATTTCTTTTTACATGCATCAGCTAATGGCATTGATTCTTAGATCAACGGCGAAATTACAAGAACGTGTTTGACGCGTTTATCAGAATCGTTAAGGAAGAGGGGTTGTTCACCCTCTGGAGAGGAAGTATGGCCACGATAGGAAGGGCTGTCGTCGTCAACGTTTCACAATTGGCAACTTATAGTCAAGTAAAATACTTGATAGCGTCACAATGTAAGTTTATATATTAAGTTATTATAATAATTATTATGCGTTATATATTAAAATTATATATTTTAATATATCCGTTAAGTACATTCGTTCAGTTTGTTGAATGTATGAGTCGGAGACAAGTATTCACTTATAGAAAATTATTAAAATCCAAAATATATTTCTTCGACATTATTTACAAATAGTTTTGTATTTTTCAACTATTTGAACAATATCGATTATTCTACCAGTGAACGTTAAGGAGGGAATAGCCTTACATTTTTACGCGTCGATGATTTCGGGATTCTTTACCACCTTCAACTCTATGCCCTTTGACGTTACTAAGACCAGGTAAGCGTCGAACTTGGAATTTTTTAAATAATAAAGTATACTTAAAAAAAGGGAAGAGTATTGTATTTTAATAAGACCATCGTTCTGCATTGGCAGGATACAAAACATGAAGATTACTGGGAAACCTCCGGGTATGATCGCAGTTATGCTGTCAATAGGAAAAAACGAGGGGTTGGGGGCTCTCTGGAAAGGTTTCTGGCCGACTTACTGCAGAATAGGCCCACATACAGTGTTGACTCTCATCGTCAACGAGCAATTGATGCGATTTTACAGAATGTATCAAGACTAATTCCAAATCATCTGAAACCAAAATTTCTATATTCACGTTTTCGTTATGTATTTATGTTTTGCCCTTTGCGGATGCAAGGAATTCCAAATTAAATCTTACTTTTCAAAGAAACGTCATCGTGCTAATTATTCAAACACGCGGCCATCTAGGGCCTCGCTCTACTTATATCACGGTGCACTATCGAAAAAATATGTTTTATACAAACAGGAAAGTTCGTTTACGTTATGACACTGGAAAAAGTTTGAAATACGTTCGTTGAAGCTGATCGAGGCACACCATGGTGATTACAGTATTGGGTGCTGCTCTGGAGTAATATGGGAGGAAACCGCGCCACAGCGACATTACTCCTTCTGTCCTCGCGATATTCACGATCGTAGCCATTACGCTAGTTGGTTTTGCAGAATGCCTCCAGTTCTGAATCCTGCAAGGAAATCTCCGCATTCAACACGTGTTCAAAAATACAAGTTCTCTTTAGTTTGTTACGTTGCGTCCTTTCACCTAGTTTTCGCAACATCCACCGGAATCGAGGCGCAGCACGTGATGACGCTTGATATCATAGCAGCGACAAATTGCAGTAACATACCATTTTGGATATATCCTATTGGATATTAAAAATGTTAACTTAAAAAATTAATTAAATAAATTAAATTAAATTAAAAAATTTTAATTAAAAAACCGTCCTGCATTAAATTTATTAATAACATTAATCACTAAAATAATAATCATAAAAATATTAAAGTAGTATTAAAGAATTAAAACTCATATTATCTTATAAATGTTAAATCATGAGTTGTAGTTTTGCATCAAGGCAAAAATGGCACGCAGAATCGCGTCAATTTACAAAATTACAACTTTTGACAACCTGTGTCTTGCAGTATCATCTTCGCTCTGGTGTATGTGCCTAATTGAGTTCCATTGACGACTGCTGCTCTGCCCATCGTGGGTACTGCTCCTCTCCACAATCGAAAGAATCCTTCGGTTCTCCATATATCTAAGATACCACTAATGGCATTCCTGTAGTTTCTTCGCTTCTCTAAACAACAATGTTTTTTCCTCTCTTTTATCATCATAAAGCACATCGAGCGTACAATAAGTTTAACAAATGAAAAGAAATCTAAGAACATACCTGGTGGCAGATTGATGTCGGCCACCATGCGGACCAATACCAAATCCGTGGGGGTGCCGACGAAGGAACCCATCACGCCAGCGACCATCCCGAAGCTGATCATCGTCGCGTAATTCAAACGGCCAAACTGTTGTCTGGACAAAGAATATTCATCGATGCTTAAAAAAGCATTAACATGACGTTAAAAAAACGTGAACATTAAGCGTCAATTCGATTTGTGCTCGGCGACAAACCGAGTATGGTTAAACGCTCAGCTGTGCAAGTTTATGAATAATTTTTATGACGACAATTTGCCATTTACTCTGCAACATCCAACAACGTGTTGTACATCCCTAGTCTGGTGGTGGTGTAGGTCAGCTGACGAAGAATAGCCGCAGTCAGTCCAGTGTAGAAGCCGCGGACTCCGCTCGCGTGAAACGTCTCGAGGATCGTGTCGCGCAAGCTGCTTCTCGAGACCTGCATGCGTATTTTAACAACGTCCATAGGATGCGTCGAGGATTGCGCTATCACTCTGTGACGACAGAATTAAGAATGGGGTTGCCGACAGTTTTACGTTTTAAGAATGCTCCTTGCATCAGCCTTTGCGCATGAAGAATAAAAAATAGCGTCTTTGTTATTCTAATTGCAAGCTGCAACGTGAATCTATTTGTTCTTTTACCCGGATATGCCGCCTGTTGCAAACTTGGCGAGTGTCGGCACTCTGACTTCCTCGGTCGATGCCGACATTGACGCATTCTCCGTTTTTCATACTAGACTAATATTCTGTTGCTTTCATAAAACAACGAGGCTTACATGTTTTGTAACGTCACTATAATTTTGAACCTTTCTGCGAACTGTTTTCATATTTTTTCTGAACGTAGCAGCGTTATATCAGTCGAGAATGCCTATACTTATACGTTTACAAAGTGTACATGCATTAAGAAATTTATTGCTTAAAAATAAGCTATTCTGATCTTATCTTTGAGTCGTACTACATTTTTCGATTAATGATAGCACAAATAGGATATTCTTTAGAATTAATCTCATTTTCGCAACCTGTTTAATAAATGTCAACGCCTACAGAATGGCAATATAGTGTTACTGCATACAGCAAGTATGCCATTTTGCAGTCGTTACGGGTTACGGCGTACAAGCGTACAAAATGAACAATTCCAACAAATTCTGCTAGAAACGGCCCCATAACATAATACATAAAGACAGATTATTAATTCTGCATGCATTAACATCTGCAAGCGTACGAGATTCCCGACGAAAAAGATCACACTTGAATTAGTTCCAAGGAAAGTCGCTACGAGTCTCTACTGTCTACCAGAAACAGAAGAAAGTAGTATAACTCAACGATAGATAAGTCATGATTTTCTTTTTAAGTAACACGTTTCAACAGCGAGGTATCTAAAGTTTTCACTTTGAAATTCAGTGACTTGAAAGAAATTTCTATACATTGCTCAACAACACGCATATAGCAACCTTCTCATTTCAAAAACAAACTTTCATCTTCGCGTAGTACGAATCAACGATGGATCAGCGCAAGTTCTTTTCGTTTTATTTTATTTTCAGGTACCAGTCAAAAGTGTCAAAACGAAGGGTTTCAGAGGATGCTGTAAAAGAGGTGACACTTCGGGAAACATGAAAGAGTGAAAAGAAAGTTTAATTTCTCTATCGAGCAACCTATTACTTCATACCTGCGCACCCGTTTGACCAATACAAAATGGGGAAAGCCGCGCTGTATATACCGTGCCGATACGTCAGCTGGTGCCAGTGGGAAGTTTGCCTGTGCGTAATGTGTGAGTTAACTGACTGGCATCCGTAATTTCGTAAGTAAATGTCATTTCAGCGATTAAAAACGCGATGCAAAGCGTGATGTCGCGAGTGACAGTAAAACACTACTGTAAACGTGCCGGCGATCGTGCTCGGCGATCGTCGACCGTCTCGAGTGACGCGCGAAGGTTAATTGTATATTCGCGACATGACGTTTACGTATCGGCGAAATAATATCGTCTTGTGTAACGGGAACACGACGTTGGCGCGCGATGATGCTTGTGTGACGGATACCGTTAGAATAGGTGCGACCGATAGCGCGCAATCGTGTTACTCATCGTGCTGATGCGCTGAGTTGACGTCAAGACCGAGCTGTCAACGTGTCTGTAAATGTTCCGTTTCCAAAAGGAAGATTCTTGCGTTTGTATTATTGCCAACATAAAAAGCGTCTTTCGCCCAATGGGATGTCAACTGCCCGATGGTCTTCAATATAATAGTCTTCGTTACTGCGTCTTATTATTTTTTGTCATTATTTTTATCATATGTGGGAACACAAATAAGAGATGACACAACTCTATTTTGTTCTTTCTTGTTTTCTGTCTCTCTCTCTCTCTCTCTCTCTCTCTCTCTCTCTCTCTCTCTCTCTCTTTCGTTAAGGAAAGATTTTATTAGTGATTGTGAGAGTTATTATCTGTTTTGTTTTCAGGATAGAGGCAATGGGTACGACGCCAAGTCGATATGAAGATCTATCCCAGAACATGCACCTGGAGAGGTTCTGTGGGAGACAAAGCATACCTGCGAACGATATATTCTGGAACAACTTTCTGTCTTACAATATGCGACCGCCTATCACAAGGAACGATCAGATAGAGCTCGACTCTCGGTTGGATATATCGTGCCAGCAGTTACTGGTCAATAATTTGACTACTGGCAACTTTGGTACTTTGATACAAGTATCTCTCATACGTATCAATCAGTTGCTTGCACCTGTTCAAAATCAAAAGTAAGTTCAGCTTGCCATGCTACATTATGTAATTATAGTCTTGAGTTGTGATATCATAAATTTATGTCTTGTTTTGCTAAAGATATATATAGCAATTGTATATATTTAATTATAAATTCTAACGTTACGCATATTTATTTGCACAGCATATTATCGGCATGGCAGACGTACAACGCGCTGTTTGCCGTGAGATGCATTTTAAAATACCTCATCGAGACAGTCGGCGAGGAGGAAATGCTGAAGTACATCGAGGCACCACAGATAACTGCGGCGAACGAGGCGCTGTCCTCTCTGAGGCTGGAAGAATTTTTCGAAGCACTGATAGAACTTATTACAGATGTACCTTTATGGTGAGTGGAAAAAGAACAATTCACGCTTATATACGTACACGTGTTTTCAAATATTATAACGCTTATTTACCGCGCGTATTAAATATACATAAATGCTACGTGTGTTATAAGTACAACCGGCACTTTTTACAGTGAATTTACATACGTCGTTCACTTGGAGGCGATCAATTGTTTACTAGTGCTACTGTCGGTGCAGTTGTTCTCCAACACCGCCGCCGAATACAGCACCGTGTACAGGATAGCGATGCACGCGCACTCGAGCCGACACGCATCCGCTGTGGTGTGCACGCTGCTGCATAATTTTATCCAACAGGAACACGCCCCGCCGGGATTGCTGACGCAGCAACCCGGTGGTAGTATCGTATTCAGCATCGCAGGTAAATACAACGTGGTGCCGCGCAACACGAGCGGCCTCTGTTTTACGAGCGGTAATATGAAGCGTCATTTCAGCTGGATTGTGGAACGTGATACGGATGGGTATAGGCAGTGGGTCGAAGAACGTGCAGATCGCGCACAACGGCGCTGCCGAGGACGAGGAGAGGAAGCGCGACACGGAGACTCCGCTCGCTAGTCAATCTCTGTTGCTTCTGTTGGTTCTCACGAATCACTGTACCGCCGTGCAAAACCCGTACAGAAAGGCCCTTTTCTCCTTTATAGATATGCAAGGCGAGTATTGTTAACATCACTGTCACTGTTAATCTCGCGCGAACGTATTGCGTGATATTGTAGACAACTTATTTCAAATGGGACATATTCTTGTACAGAGGATTACGCTACGTCGCAGTCAAAGGCAACTGATACTTTCAAGTTTAATTTAAATAAATTATATAGTACTATTTGTAAGATACCAAATACGGATGAAATCACGCTTCTGCTCTACATGCTGTTGCATCGGAACTCGAGTGTGAAGCAAGACATAATGAGGAGGCCGGACATACAATTATTGGCAAGTAATTCCGCAGTACTCTTCTTCTCTCTTTTCAATTAATTCTATCTGATATTTGAAACTATCTCTATGGAAATGTTTCTTCTTGTAGGTAACTCCGATATTACAAATATTGTATCACGCACCAAACAACACGTCGCATCATATTTACATGTCTCTCATCATTCTATTAATTTTAAGCGAAGATGAAACATTCAATAAACGGATACACGAAATTGTAAGTGTTACGATATTTCATTATTAAATTTCGCATGTAACGATTAATACATTCTTTTCAAGATGCTGAAAGGTGTAACGTGGTACACTGAGAGATCCATAAGCGAGATATCATTAGGCGGTCTTTTAATTCTCGTTGTGATTCGTACGATACAGTATAACATGTTTAAAATGAGAGTAAGCATGATGTTTCCTTTATACCGTGCGTTATAATAGCGCCATGCACTTTGCACTAAAAAATATCTTTCTTTTCTGCGACTCTTAGGACAAGTATCTTCATACAAACTGTCTAGCAGCCCTGGCAAATATGTCTGCCCAATTCACATCGTTACATCCATACGTCAGTCAGAGATTGCTGAGTCTGTTTGAGACCCTCGCGAAAAAGCACACGCGATTAGAAGCAAGAATACGAGCGGAAATACCGGCTCGTGAGGAAAGTGTTATTAATTTGACTGTTAATTTAACTGTTAATGGAGTTGCGAATACAGACGCATATGTTACTACAAGCGTGGATATGGTAAATACATGAGACACACACATATAAATTTAAAAAATATTAACCGTTTGGCATTTGTCGAGTGAAATCTGTCGTTCTAGATTCAAGATTTAACGATTCTTGAGGAAGTTCTACGGATGATGCTGGAAATTATAAATAGTTGTTTGACCCATAGACTCGCACACAATCCAAATTTGATTTACACTCTTCTATACAAAAAGGATGTCTTTCAACCCTTTAGAACGCATTCTGCTTTCCAAGATATCGTACAAAACATTGACTCCGTAAGTTTCTGAGTTTTAATTATGTAAATTGATATTTTAATTTTATCACGTTTCTATATTTGAACTCCAAAGAATGTTAACATATTGCTTAATGTAATATGCTATAGTACACAGTATATTGCACATAATTGAAAAACCATAATAATCGAAAATTTCCGGAACGTATTTTCCAGGTAATTAATTTCTTCTCGTATAAACTGGAACAAAAGGATCAATCACAATTAGGTGTTAGTCAAGTATTAGCCACGATACAACAAGGGACGTTAGAATGGCCGCGAGATCGTTTAAGAGTACGTAGAAATTGTCGGACGCATCGCTACGATCGATTTTGCCTGTAATTTAATTTAAAACATTTTGATGCATGTTTATATGTTATATTTGTTGCTTGTAGAAATTTCCGGAATTGAAATTTAAATACGTGGAGGAGGAACAACCAGAAGAATTCTTCATTCCTTACGTGTGGAGCGTCGTTTGTCAAGGAGCATTATTGCACTGGAGCGCGGAGAACATAAAATTGTTCTCCCCTAATAACGGCGAACCAACAATCATCGTTTGCTGATACTGAGATGAGGGATGCGTTTTGCTATAAATTCAAAGACATACTGTAGGATAACGCACGAAACCGTGAGTTAATAATGAGAATTAAAAATAAAGCAAAAATCTGAGTGACATTTTCGTTTCGACGAAGGAGAACAGGAACCTTAAGAATCGAAATGCAATAATGCAAGTGTATAGAGCAGAGAGACTGTACTGTTTATTAATTGATATGGCGGATCGCGAGAATAATTATTGCACGAACTACGTATCTCCAAAATGGAAATATTACCTGAGATGATTTATCATGTTTCTATATTTGGTACCTTTCCTGTCATATCATTTTCTTGTATAATTGTTTTAATATTTGTTATAAAGTATAAAAGAAGTCGAGATATTTTAAATATAGTCACCCTCATTTTGATGTTGAGCTTTATCTCGTAAGATGTAGGAGACACGATAGTTTACATTTCTGGAGATCAGGCTGCATAACTTTCTTGCAGTTTTGTATTTGGTATTTATAGGTTTAAATAACAAATGGATGCGTATTATGCAAACGAGAATGCAGCAACTGTGCGTCGATGGGACTGGTTAAAGTTAGCGTGAATTTTGCATTACGAACATTGTTACAACACAAGGTAGACTAATTTTACGTTACTAGAGATACCAACTAATATGCATAAGAAGTTACAATCATCAAAGTAATATCGGCTCCGAATACTTGTATAACTTCGAGAAACGAAACTCCTTGCAATATCATCTTCCTATGTCCTGTAGAACGAGTTTCTCTGTGAATAATGTAATCCCAAAACGAAGTATATACCATTTCGAGAGAAAGATATGTAGAAACATGTAAGATTATTAAAGTTTTAATAAGTTACGTCTTTGTCACGGTAGCCTAACAAAGCAGCATCGAACAATGCTTTCGTTTGTGATCGCCTTTACGTATATTTGTACATAATTATATAGAATGCGAAGGAGTGAATTAAGTTTCCATACCGCTAATTTAAAACGTCACAACAATAATATATGTAAAGTTCCCCGCTATCGTTCGCGCTGTATATGTGCAAATAATTTTCATTTACAGTATACATATATCAAATAAAAACTTCTGATATTTATAACAAAAGATGTGTGTTGCCTCATTTCTTCTCATTCATTCACGTGACAGATTCGTGGAAATAGAACAGACTAATAGGACGAGTATAGACGGGCTCAAAATGTGGGAGAGAATAGAAATGATCTTCACTGTCCATTTTTAACCGACAGGTTGCTCAAGAATCGCACATCGCGTACGAATGCGGGAATAATCTTGTTAAAAATACTTAGGATGTATTTATTCACTCGTGAAAATCGCTATTTGAAGCTTGTTGATTACTGATCCTGTCGGCTACGTAATGGACGGTTCGCGCATCGAATGTACATCTTTATTAAACAAATACAGTTGACGTCTTAATGTTATTTATAATATCGTTATAGATAGTATTTTATTTCTCCTAGCCTGTGCAGCGTGTATATGCGGCCGCGCGTGATCTTGTGTGTCGTGTACACGTGTGTATAGTTACCATACTATTGCTAATACTTCATTTTTGTCTTGAACGTTCTTTCAGCTTGCGGAGATTAACAAGATAATTTGACGTTTCTGTGCGTCGCGGTGCAGACGCGCCGAGTAACTCAGTGTGTCACGTTAAAATTAAGATCCTCGTTTAAGTCATTAAACATTGCCTCAGCCGTACGCCACGTCATGGCTTAAAACGTGTATGTGCTTAGCATACAGATAGTATTTATTTATTTATTTATCCATAATAATTAAATCCCTTAACTGTACTATACCGTTACTTAATCTTATTAGTTAACACACAATCAATCTCTGCGATGGGAGGGAATTTAGTCGGCACGTAGTGACGTTCCATTACGGCCTAACGCTAATCGGTAGTTGATTATTTCACTCATTACACCGTCGCCGTGCAAAATTCTCGTCGCTTGTCGTTTCTTTTTTTTATTGTTAAACGCCTGATCGTCTGTCATCACGACGTGTGATTTCTTCACGTTATTTCTTCTTCTTAAGGGTGTCATGCGTACAACGAGAAATAATAACGAAGCTCCGCAGTGATTTCGTGTCGCTCGGATATTTCATGTGAGAAACATGTATAATGTATTTTGCGTTATGCGTATTGTTTTTCTTTTTTTGCGTTTAACCGCGTTTTGAGCATTTAATTGCGATATCTTACCGAGAGATCCGAGCAAATCGATTACGAGAATACACATGGCAATCTCGTTAACGAAACCCGTGCTCTCGAGAATCAGGCTCGTCTCGTCTCGTCGAGATCTATCAGTACGCCAATTATAGCCGGATCGGTCCAAACTTGTGTGACTGCAGATCAATCAAAAATTCAATCAAATTTCATTAACGAGCGTTCTCGTTCCATCATGCGGATACACGCTCTTGACGCATCGCTGTCATTTTAAAATGCTGTAGAATGCGTATTCGCAACAGTTTTACATTGTTTTACTGGACCTTCTCGCTTCAACAAGATCAAGCAAGGTGGAAGCTCAGACACGGCTCGGAATGGCACGAGCGATTTTGCTCCCCGAAGCGTTATAATTTCCCGATTTACGCGCGCGCGCGGGCACGCGGGTCTAGCATGTACGGTTCCACTGTGTGATTAGGTGAATACCTCTGTGTGTGTGTGTGTGTGTGTGTGTGTGTGTGTGCGCGCGCACGTGTGTAAAAGTCGATACGCGCCGGTGGCTGACGTGTAATGTACGCTCCCGAATGATGCCCCCTTGCCGCCTCGTTCGGGGTAGTGACGAGGGGGTGACTTACTTCCTTCCTTCGAAAAACCGGGAAACGTAATCCGCGCGTTACAACCCCCCCCCCCCCCCGACTACTCCGAGTTCTCTTTTCTCAAAGTCTAAAATATTCCTCTGTCCGTTTTAGGCAAACGGTACGTGTGTATGCGCGTGTATCTGTGTGTATGTGTTAAGTGAGAGAGACGAGACGGAGCGGGGCGGGGGCGGGGGCAGGGGGTAGTATGTATATTTGCATACGTAGACATACATACATACACGAAGGGGGAGGGGCAGGGGGTACCTGTGCATATGCATACGTACACGCTAGCTGTCTACAAAATACATTAGTACATTACAAATTCATACCTCTTTCCCTTCTCTCCCCTCTTTCCCCTTTTCTATATCATCATTTGCAAACGGCTTAGATATATTCTTTTTATGTATTTATATATATATATATATATATACTTTTATATATATATATATAGTAGTATCATCTAGTTGGTTTTTTTTGTTCTGCATAGTTCTCCCTTTCCTTTCCTGCCGATTAATAAGTAAGTACAGCTTTAGAACGGACACGAGCACCCGAGTGGGTTCACGTGTCGCGAGTCGCTTTTCCAGCTTACGGATTTCTCGAATACCGATTGAAAGAGACTTTTGGTTCGCTCGGAGCGCAGCGAAGAGAGAAGCTCGCACGAGCGCGCGCATGGAGCACCTCTTATTTCTCTTATTTCGCATTTCTCAAACTTAATTTCAAGTCTCAAGAGAAGGCGGTTCAATTTACAGACGAGACTTAGATACACTGTTATCAGGTGTTAAATTGCGTTCGTTATCGCTGTTATCAAACTGCCTGTGTACCAAGAACAAACACGGGAATCGCCCGTTCGAGCAAACAAAATCTTGCGAGGAAAGAACGCAATAAATCTTCGAAGGATAAAAATCGAAGCAAGAGTAATGAACGAAGTAATTATCGAGCAAAGAAGAGATACCTCGCATGCACGCATGGTTGGCGAAGAAAATTGTTCTCCGCGAGACATCCCTCACGTTCCGACTTTCTCACGGCGCCCCGTCGACTTCGTTACAAAGATATCGTGCGACGCGTTAAGGGGGTGTACATGTGTCATCTGCATGTGTGTCGAGTACTACGTTATCATCGCGTGTACGACGACCGAAACGAAATAGGAATCTTCCCACGTCTCGCAAACCGCTACCATCATTTGCCGTGCACTTGACGAACTCGTGCTCGTGCTCGTGGATCAAGCATAGAAACGCGTGTGTACATTTACATAAGCTAATTTAGACAATCATAAAAGCCAGATCAGCTTCCTCGACTTCGACCTGCCGCGGTGGAGGCAGTCGCGAGTCGCCTCCCTGGTTGATCTTAGCGTCTTCGCACGTCGTTACACGATCTTTATAAAATACGAGATTACATTACGATAAAAGACTCGCGTTGCGATAAATCGTTAGGAAAACGCTGAAAAAAAAAGAAAAAGACGGTACAAAAGCAAGCGTACACATCGGTATTTTACGTATATAAGTATATATGCGATACATGCGATCTGGTGTTATCAGGAACAGATAAATGATCATACATGTCTCTCTCTCTTATTTTTCTTCCTTTTCAATAGTAATCGACCTCCGCTTTTCTCATTCGCAACGATCTGAATCACGATCGAAGTATCTGTTTCCGCGCGAGTCGGAGAAATGCGTAAGAGAGGGTAGCATCGTCGTTCTATATAGAGTAGCTGCTCGCCCGTCGGAGGACGGAGATAAGAACTGAAGAAATCTATCCCCTCGAGGCCCGACAAACGAGAAAGAAATTGCGTGCGGCACGTAACGTTTCGCGACCGCGATTCATGCGGGACCGTTCGTTGACGAAGGGCATCCCGAGAAAAAACGTGCTTCCGACGAATCCCCTTATAAAAATGATATGATATGCTCGTTGGAAAAATAAATTGTTTCGAGTTATAGTCTCCCTATATGAATATAGATATATATTCGTACAACGAGTTCCTCGGTACTTAGGTGCCTCCGCCGAACGATTCGGTACAATTTCTAGATTTACGCAGCGCAGACATACGTGCCACGCATCACACACGCATACACGCACATACCTACGCACACGCACGCATATACATATACGATAATCCGTTCATTGTTTCGCGGCGAGCGATGAATATTGAATGCGCAGTCGTCGTGTCACCGTTTCGACGAAAGAGAGAGTTTAATGTACCCTACAATGGGATCATTGCACGTGTGACGCGTTTTCCGACACGGGACCATCGACAGCCATTGTCCGTCGCGGCTCATGACAGTCCTTGCCGGACAACGGCGTCGTGTCGCGTCGTGCCGACGGACGCGTTCGATTCTTAACACCTAACAACGCTACCGTCAACGGTAAATGGTCTAAAATACAATCCGGGGAGCTTTTCGCAATAGCGCCTGCCTCGGACACGGCGACAACAGCTGAAATCACGATCGCGCAGCGACGACTACACGCTCGCAGTGGATATCGCTTAACGCGGTATGCCGATTGTCTACCAGCGATTTGCGAGAGGTCCCCGATAACGATGGAAAGAATGGGTCCCGTCAGGACAATTCCAACCGAGTCCACTTTAACGAAAGAACACGCTTGAGATGCGCTATTAAAATATGCCAAGGAAAATTTAACGTAATATTGCTTAAAAGGCACGTAAAAATTAGTTATGTCCATGAAAAGAACATTGCACAATATACGACGCGTCTCGCGTCGGGGAAAATAAACGAGATAAAGAGCACGCTCGATGGCTCCTCCAGCCGCTGCGCATTACTTTAGAATAATCGTCTACAGTGGTAGACGATTATTCTAGTGCGAGAGGAGACTCTCTCGCCGCGGAATAATGAGTGGACGTTGTATGTATGCATGTATGCATGTATTATACGTAATGTAATGTAATGTAATGTAATGTAATGCATGTATGTATATACGTATGTATGCATGTATGTGTAGAACACATGCGTGTCCTCGCGCACATATAGCCGCGATACGATACCTGTGCCGTTAAGTCGCGAACGCTTGCAGAGAATCGACAGATTTTTTGACAAAGAGGAAACAATTCGCAGCGCATGTCGATTCTCTTCACGTGCTAAATAATTTCAATTAATTAGAAACGAATATTTATATCGGGAAAAATTACGTAACACGTGAAGCGTTCGCGCGCGTGCGCGCGTAGAATTGTACCCTCGTCAAATATTTAATTCTCTCGAAGCGTTCGCGGACTAATGGCCACGCGGTGCGGCTTTGAGCGGCCGCTTCGCCGTACCGATATACTTATGTGAACACGCGCACACACATAAACGGATATGACGCTATACCGATTATTTTAACGTTGAAGCACTATCGTAAGACGCGTGGCAATGTTCTCGCTACTGTTTGCCCTTCTCATTCCTCCGCAAATCGATCAGGAAGGAACATTGTGCAAGAAACGATCGTAACGACTTAAAAATAAAATATGGAAAGTATCTCGGGCAAGTATATCGTTATGGCCCAGGCTCAGCCCGATTCGCGTGCTACGCTACGAAGCGACAGGCCCATTTGGCTCGTCTCTTCGTCACCACGCGCGTTCTGCCGCCGGTTTAGTTGCAACCAACTCGTAAAGCGAGCGCTTTTCATCGAAATACGAAAGACACGATTATTATGATTGAATTATATTCATGAGATCAAATACGTGTGAGCCCTAGATAAGAAAGTTATTTTTAGTCGAGAAGACGAGGAAGAATGTAGAGCCGGCTCACAAGCGCTGTTTCGCATTTAAAACTAGGCTACCGGGCCGTCCTGCCTATAATAACAATAATAATTATAATAATAGTAATAATAATAATAATGACGATGACAATAATAATGAAATCGAATTGCTTGAGTAAAATGGCGGATATAGTCGCGTAGCGTTAGTACGAGTAAAATAGCGATAACCGTAAGGATAGAGTAAAAAGGAGGAGAGATAGTTAGGAGTATAAAAAGAAAAAGCCCCCTTGTCCTACTACTACCACAATGATGAGTCGAGAATATAAATTAATAACTGTCGTAAATATTCCCACACCAGAGGCGGGGTGTTTAAGTATCTCTTGCGTGTATCTCCGATTCTACCAAACATCAGCGACGTGTGTTTGTAGGTAGAAAGAGTTAACTATTCAATAAAGCGTCCCGCACTCTTACAGGGTTTTTTTTTCCTTTAAGGCGCTTAAGACGAGTACTAACTGAATGCCGTGTTTTATTCGTTTCACCCTTTCAATTTCATTATATGCCGATGTCATCTACGGAGGGGGAGGGGACGGATGTGACATGATGACGCTCTCGCGCGGTCAATACAGGGATACGGTAATCGTTTAGAGAATCGGGCGGGTGCGGAGCAGAGCTTAGAACGTTTAAAATCTTATTATTCTATAGCCGAAGATTTTCTCTAATCTATCGACGAGCAACTCGTCGTGATATCTGACGTGCACAAGAATAGGATTCCGTGAAATCGATCTTACGGACGCGGATTGTAGATACGATGATCCGAAATCTTGATTACTCCCGCGGAGCAATCTCGCGAAGAGCCATCGATAGTCTCGCGGGGGGGATTCTCCCGTTCGCGGAATGCTTCCCGAAACGTTCTCGGTAGACGCGTCGCGCGCGCGCGCGCACGAGCACACGCCGAGGCGAATACGACGAGAACAACAGAGTGTTACAACGATCTTGCGGAAAGAAGCGGCACGCGGCCAGTACTCCTCTCAGTACCACGCGAAGAAAGGGGGATGCGAATGCTCATGTTGTCAGGATTAGATCGCAATTTAAACGTCACGATGATCCCACTCGAGATCGTGCGGCGAGTTGTGACGGCGATGCCGACCGTTGCTCAGCTCGCAGTCGTTCTCGCAGTCGGAGCTGTCGAGATCGTCGTCCCGGAACGAGCCATCCTCGGAGTCGGAGCTACCGGAATCGTCTGCATCCTCGTCCCGCTGATTCTGGTGATGCTGGTCCTGCTCCGTCAGCCTGTCCATCGGGTTCACGGTGATGGCGAGGGCCGAGTCGTCCCAGGCCATCTCCGTCTCGGCGGCGAGCTCGTCACCGGCAGATCGTCGTCGCTTGGCCGCTCCGCGGACTCGCGCCGCACCTACTACCGCCATCAGCAGCAGAAAGCCGATGCAGGCGGCAGCGACGATAGTGACGGCGTGGCTGCTGCCGGCGCCAACGGATCTGTTGCCCTCGCGAAGTGCAGCCGTGGCGTATTCCTCCGTGAGATCGGCGTGATGCGGCGACAGCTGTGCGTGACCCGGCGCCGGCTCGACGATTCTGGCAATGGGCGGTCCTCCGGGTGTCGTATGAGGCAGGACGGTCGTCTTTTCCTTCGGATGGATCACTGCTAGCGTCTGTACGTATTCATTGCTGGCGAAACGGCCGCTCAGTTCGGAACAAGTGAGCTTGAAGACTCGATCGAGATAGTAAGCCGGCTTGCGGTTCGTGTACATGATGAGGCGGATGAGCTGCTGATAATTGTAGGGCGAATCTGCACCCGAAAGAACGACGCCGTCGCGATCGACGCGGGCGGTGATATCGTGGAACGCAAGCAGTGCATCGCCGGGCAAGCCCAAGCTCTCGTGATCGGGATTGAGGCTCGGATACACGCTGACGGCGCAGGCGTCCAATCGTGCAGCTGATCCGGCGGTGACACGCGCGTCGGGGAACACACGTACTCCGAGCCGGAAGTCTGCATACTCTCGGGCGACGTAGCCGGTGCCATTGACGGTGATGCCTGGCCGTGGTGGCGGAAGTACGGTGACGTAGGACTGCACAGTCGGCACCGGCAGCGGTGTGTTCTCGCTGCCCTCACAAACAATCGTCGTATCGAGGCGGAAGTTACGGCGACCGGGAGTCGGGAAACGCCTGGAATTTGAGTAGCCGATGCGGCGCAGCAGAGTCTCCACGTTCGTACGATTGTCGCCGTCGATGCGCACCTCGGTCAGATCAGAATTGGTTAGCAGCTGAGTGCCCGGTTGCAGCAGATCCATAGGTGGCACGTGAATGCCCTCCTGGCAACGTCGCAAGCAAGAAAGCACTTCCGGCTTCTCATTCCGGCCAACCAGGACGGACAATCCGGCGAGATAACCGCGGAAGTGATGTTTGGTCTTGTTCTCAGAACCTTGCCAGCAGGCGCCGACTGTCAGAGTGGTGTTGACGCCCTTGGCCGGATGCAGCGGCCAGTCATCGATGACCTCGGGATTCTTCTCGTCGGCGCGCCACTCCTCACCGTCGACGTACAGGCTGACACGCGGGAAGTCCACCTGTATTGCGTAGTGATGCCATTTGTCGTCGCACACCTGGCCGAGCTTCCAACGCCACTCGGCAGCGCGGAATATGTTGGGATCGCCCTCGGAAAAGTCACGTCGCAGCAGCAAAATCAATCTGCAGTTCCTTATGAACAGGGCGTAATGGTGCCTATTCATCTCTGTAATTGAAACGACGTAGCGTTAGTTGCACCTTTCGCGACATCACCGTGTAATAAAGCGTGCGCGCGGGCGGAGACGCGTCGGCGGCATTAAAGGGAAACGAGAAATTTAATGCGAAAGGAGAGCGGATATAGGTAAAGCGAGGGGAAAGAGAGGGCAAGGGAGAGAAGGACTTGCGAAAGGACGAGAGACGTTTATAACGGAGGATTACACGTCGCCCATGGAGACCGGTCGGTATTTAGAAAGATTTGTATTTCAGACCCGGTAGAGATAGCTAGAGGATATTTCAGTTGAACTGTAGACGAGAGCGAGCGCGAGCAACGACCTACATAAAGCGTGCGCGCGACCTGATTTCTTGCCAAAATTCATTCCGCGCAAGGATTAAGCCGCTTTGTTCGAAACTTCACGATAATACCTCGGCGTTTCCGCGGGAGTGAGCGTGTATATTTTAACGCTCGAACGCGCGTACTCTCAGCGTCGAGTAATCTATTCTGCTAACAACGGTTACGTCGCCGAACCAACGCCGTTCGACATCGAAGCGACCGGTGTGCTTATCAACTGCCTAAGATGATTATTCTCTTTCTCTCGGCAGGTATAAAGGCAAATAGAAATTGTCTAATATGAAGTTTCCTTGCTCGCAATAAAAGCAATTAAGGTAAATGTGCAATATCAACGTAATATAAATGTAATTTAATTTACTGAATCAATGACAAAAAAGAAATAAAAAATGTTACATTTCTTGCAGTTTGATATCTTCGCATTTAACTTTTATATTTGCTTCTAGTATAGTTG
Organism: Ooceraea biroi; assembly: GCF_003672135.1. Classification (NCBI taxonomy): domain Eukaryota; kingdom Metazoa; phylum Arthropoda; class Insecta; order Hymenoptera; family Formicidae; genus Ooceraea; species Ooceraea biroi. The sequence goes on along the minus strand of NC_039514.1, from coordinate 13,380,821 downwards.
ATAAGTGAAAAACTCGAAAAGAGATCATGCAAATAATGCAGACAGATAATCGAAGAATCAAAAACCAGGTCAACTGGATTGAATATTAATGTTGCACAAAGGACTTACTGTGATCATCGGCGGCGCATAGGATATGTTCCTTGACATGCGGGTCTTGTCGTGGACGTGGTCGATGCTTTACCCAGACGCCGATGGTAAACTTCTGCGCCAGACTGTGCTCCAGCACGTCATTCGGCACGATCGCGGCCGAGTCCACACCGTCGAATTCAAAAATCTCATCGGCCTCCCTGCCTTCATCTCTGGACAAGGTTGCCGTCCAGGAAGCCGTGGGTCCAGGAGTGGGCAGCAGATCCACGCTATCCCGGGACGCACCGCACAGTTTCCGTTGACTGCGTACTCCATAGGTGTCACGGTCGCAACCCTTGCCGATGTGATCGGTGGCCAGGGTGAGGGTGGCGCGCACGTTGCGCAAGATGCAAGGCGCGTCGCAAAGGTCGAGCCGTGCCGACGGCAGCAGCGGCTGCGAGCCAACGCCGGCGGCATAGTCGACTCTCTCGGGGATACCGCGCCATCCGGGAGCGCACACGCGGTTCACCTTGACCGTCACCATCGCCGGTGCCGATTGTTTCATGCCGCAGTCGTACGCGACCACGCTCAAGATGTAATTGTGCGAGCGTTCATAGTCGAGTGGTTCGGTGTTGCGGATCGCGCCCTCGTTGTCGATAATGAACGGCTGATCGGCGGTGAGAATTTCGTACTTGCACACATCGCCGAACTTGGGTGTGCAGTCTCGGTCGGACGCCTCGACGCGGACCACCTCCTCGTACAGACGACCCTCGTCCACCGTGCTGACGTAGGCCGGCTGCAGGAACTGCGGCGCGTACTCGTTCACGTCGACCACGGTGATGTGGACCGTGGCGCTGGAATGAGATTGAAAGTATGCATCATCAATGCCCGTAGTCTTTTTTCCTCCGAATAGCGGCGCGTTCGAGGAACGTGCAGATGCCTAGTCGTCGAAGCCTAGAATGCCGGTCCTTCAAATTCCCACGTTTTCGCATCTCCATACGTGCACTCGTGCAATTTATATCAATGTTTTATAGTATCCGGGTTCGATAAACTCGAGAAAGCAGCAAACGACTCTGTATAACTTTTTAATAAGCTTTATCTTTTTTTAAATAAGTTTTATATCAAACGGGAATTTCACGTTACACATGAGTCGCACTATACGCGGATTTAAGAGGATTTATATCTGACCACAAAAAAAGATTATATTGATCATTTTCCGGACAAATTCAAGTTTACATAATTCCATCAACGCATGATGGATTTATAAAGAGTATATTTCTCGTCACAATGGTTATTTTAATAACTTTTGTTACGAATCTCTGAAAGTTCTCGCGAATTGATGGAAATTTATGTACACCGCGACGACGTGGCTGTACATAAATTTACAGTACTGATACAAGGAACTATGTGTTGCAACAATTTGCGTTGGCACAACGGGGTGGGAATATGCATTATCCCACAGGTCCGCTGGGGAGGGATTTAAAAGAATTACAATCGGGCAAATATTGGCAATATACTTAATATAAAACATTTATACGGCAGTGTCCGCTTTGGAAAGCGGTATCGGAAATTTAATATGTGGCACATAACGGAAAAGTCAATAAAGCGATACCGCAGAGACTCCCCTCGTTACGTATGAGCGCAAAAGGATTGAATTTCGACTCGGAATTGTTTCATTGCCGAAACACGCGTTCAAACAACGACCACTCCAGTTACACACTCGAAATCTATTTACGTTTGAAATTTTAGACAGGGTGCTCGCACGAAATCAATGCACCGAAAATGGAACGCGGAATAATAAATAATCGGGGTGACGTGACGGGATACGTGACCGCTCGCTCCTCCATATTAATACCGTAATGATACATCGGACGCGCGTATATGGATATACTAATTAGAAATTACGATGTGCATTATATAGACAACGATGCTCGAGCGCGCGATATCGGCCGATCGATATTGCATAATTCTACGAGGGCCGCCGGAGCGAAATTTCGTTGTAACGTCGTGCCCACCGTATGAAAGATTCACCGCGAAATCTTTTATATAAAAGTGTCGTACATCGTGCGCGTATATGTATAGACACGAGATGTTTCACTATTGATCTGCTATTCGTTGGCGGTGATTCGGCGAGGTAAGAGAAAGAGAGAGAGAGAGAGAGAGAAGCAGAGATCCCAGACAGTTGGAAACAGGGCGCGAACGTCGTACTGGATTTTTACAGTAAATTACCTGCGCGCAACTCGACTTCTCATTTGTTTTAATTCTATCCAAATATCGCAGAATTTATTTGTTTGCACCAACGCGCATTGCAACGGGACAATTACGTGCAACAGCACGCGAAATTTAAATTTAATTTTATATATATTTGCGGCTATTACGCTCGTAATGTAAATCTCATAAACACTCTCGTAACAACGGCACAAATAAATTAATTGCAATCAGAAATCTTTGTTAGCTCGCTAGTCCCTCATGTTTCCCTATCCTTTTACGAGATTTCTTAATTGCTCTTATTTATATTTAATTAGATATTGCGATGTGATATCGCGAGTGTGAAAACGTTTTATTTCGAGAGGAACGTGCAACGCATTTATCGAGGCGAAAGATCGAGAGAAGCAAACGCGGACGGACGCGAGGAAATAGACGGGGCAGTTATCGTTTCAGGCGGGCGTGAAATCGCCCTACCTCGTAATGAGAAAATTTGTGCACTCAAGTCGGGAGTTATTTCCTCATTTAGCCGATACACGTCCGGACTATGGCGTATACGAATGCGCCAACGCGGCCAGAAAAATTGGCATTGTACTGCCGCGACGCGCGATCCGATGACCCATATACGCGAGATGACTTATTACGGCTTTAACTGCGGATAAACCTACAGTAAGACGATGCACTTTCGATAAAGCATAACTCACGTCGAGCTCACGCTTGCAGTTTTTTATGGGGTTGACCGAAAAATCCACATCGACCGCTTTAGCAATTCAAACGCAAAGCTATGCGTTGAAAATAAAATTAATAGAAAAATTAATATAAAAGATTGATATAAAACTAATATAATATAACACAAAATTAAAATAAAAGAATGAACTCTCTCTCTCTCTCTCTCTCTCTCTCTCTAAATAGATATCAAAGACATGTGATAACAGCGTACGCATAATGATACACGTATAATAATCTGGATATCACTGGAGATTTAAATTATAAAAACACGCGAAATAATTTAACGCACGTAATAATTTGAATTATAATACGTTGAACATAAAATCGACAAGATAAAAAAGCATTTAATTTGTAAAGTGGAAAACGCAATAAACGTATTTCTACGCTTTTACTCGGTGTTTCTACCCTGATGTAGCCCTTAATTTTAATGACAAGACATCCTTCATTAGAAATGTATGAATTTACAGCGTGGCACGAGCTTCTCTAAGAGCTAGAAAAAGACACGGGCTGAATTTAGAATTGCATTTGTATCAAAATTATATCGTCTCTCTTGTAACTTCTGTTATCTGTGCGCCTTTCAGCGGGAATTTCTTTCCGACTATCTGAGTACGCAATGAGAAAAGATAACTGCACGAGCGGTCCGGCAAGGTGGAAGTGTAAATTTCCAGTTAGCTTATCTGAGAGAGTGCCGAGTGCATCACACGATGGGGAACCCTTTTTTTCATCCAGCCCAGAAGCAGTCGAGCTAAAGCGGACTGCGCCTTGCGCAATTATAAGCTCAGGTATAGTTCCTCTCCCGCATCGGCCGTATTGCGCTCCACTTTCGTCGAGTTTACCTCACCACGGGGAGGAGTTTCTTCCAACAAACTCTCTCTCTTTCTCTGCTCGCGTGCTGCACTCACATTATAGCTATAAGGCGGTTTGCGCCATCGCGGTAAACGCGAGGCGTAACACGCGCGACTACTCGAGCGCAAAAGGTGAGTGAGCGAGCGAGTGGAGACTGCAATTCGGCCCCAAATGTATACGCAAAGTATAAAGCACTCACTTCTCGGATTGCGCTCCGTTGCAGCCGACCGCGGCGATGTCGAACTTGTAATTACGGCGTTTCTCGCAATTCAGAACTCGAAACGCCCGCAGCTCTGCCATTCCCTTCTCTTTCAGGACAATCTCGAAGGGCGCCTCGCCGTGGTGCTTGTTCGCGATGCGGAAGGAGCAGACCTTTGTTCCCAGGGCGCGGATCTGTGGCGTGACCTCGACCAGAGTTTCATTCTCCTTGACCAGGCCGTGATATCCGCTCTCGAGACTCTCCAGATCCAACCGTGGAGCTGCTGAAAACACACATGTGCGCGATTAATTAGCACCGCCGACATTCCTCTCCCTCGCTTCCTTCGCCGGCGACAGCGGCGAAAGAAACGCCTCCTCAGTGGGTTTCCGGTTTCGCTATTTCTAAAAGCGGAGTCGCGGAGACTGGAGCTGCTCGCGTTACTCGCGCGAGCTTTCAGCTCGTTTTTTCTCGGGGGACGGACGGCTGCTGATCTCGTCGCGACGTTTCTCCCGTTTCGAGACGAGAGGGTAGCGTGTGTCTCCGGAACGAGAACCTCGTTCACGATTAATGCAGCCATCGAAGTCGGCATTAAGCCCGTATTATCATAACGGCGCGCGCGACTACATCACATCCTCGGTCAATAAAACGCCCGGCTTGCAGCGATGTAGGCTGTTGTTTATGCAGAGTGTTTCATCGGCACGAGATGCTCCTCGCGCTATGTTTACGTCGTTATGTAAATTTGGGGAGGGCTTTAGTGGTGTCGATTTTAAGCATGCGCTCCCACCTCTAGCTGGCGCGCCGTTAGGAGAGATTAGTGGATCGCAATTTAACGACGGTGGAAAAATGCCGTACGTTAACGTTACGTTACGTTTCAAAGGAATCCTGTGGAACGTACCATTGCGCGTATGTAATGAGGGAGCCCTTTAATTAAGCACCGCGACAGATATTCGGTGCGCGCGCGTTACGCGGTTTCCGTGCCAGAGAGAGGGAAGAATTCGGGATCCAGTAGAAACGGACTAAGTGAAACAAAAGAGCCAGCAGCTCGTTAACTCGTTATCAACTTCTTCAACGCACGAATAATGAGAAAAGCGTTAAACGATTGTAATGCATGCGCGAGCGTGCGTAAGCACAAGTGTGGAGCGTTCTCGTTTGCGTTCGCCACGGTGGCTCATAATTACGCTGTTAATTACTGACGCTAGCGGTTTGAGCCGGTAGTCAACAACTAATATCCCAGTTTCTCCCGTGTAAGCTTCTCGGCGACACGACGGTGACCTAGAACCGCATATCGGGCTATATTTGAGTAACGAATTCCGCGACCAATTTCGAGTAGATTTTTCCTTAGCGGGAACTTACGGATACCTATCAGCGATATTTAAAGCACCCGCAATGAAAAGCGAAGGAAATGCTTGAGATAATCGAATCTATTGGTGGAACGGTCAATTATTCATTGTTTTCGTTCTATTTGTACAAATTCGTACGATTCGTGACTATCTTTATTCTAGACGTTTCGGATAAAAGGCTTAATTGGAATCAGATTTCGGAAAACAGGATATTTTTTCGAGGAAAAATCAATTCCACGTTTATATCGAGAGAACTATTCTTAAAACGTACACATGGTATTTGGGATGCATCATAAAAGAAATGTCAGAGGGATATCGACTATCGCGATACTCATAGAACGCAAATTCGAGAGTGAGAAGAGACAAAGCGAAAGGGAAGTTTGTTCACTGACAAATTATTCGTTGTCATCAGATTTTCGCGACTATAATTTGGAAATAACACGTATATTTTACGCAAATCCCGCGTAATTATTCACGAGCGGCCACTCTCGATCGCAGAACGGAAGTCAATTATAAAATGTATGCATAATGTATCTTTCGATTATCTCGTGATTACGTTACACGCGGCGTCGAATGCATCAAAGTTGACACGCACATATTTTACCATGTACAAAAACTCTGTCTGCGACATTTACAATTATATTCCATTAATAATCTACGCATCACAAGTTTATATTTACCAGTAAACGAAGGATTTATGTGTCAAGGATGACATATAACATTTACGGGAGTGATATGAAACGACCGTTTCTTAGCGTGCAACAATAATTTGTAGCAAAAACTGTTACATAAACTGCACAAGCGAGTTTCTCGTTCCATCTGTCTCGTTTAAAGGCGTGTCAGGCTATCCACGCTGTGCAGCGTAATCTAAATCAAATGATCGTAAACGATACTTCAAAGACACCAAACGTTATCGGCAGCATGTAAGCGGGCAATATCGCTTAATTAATATCGCATTTCTCGCCGCGGCGTTTAAAACTTGGTTATCTCATTAGAATATTCCGTGCAATCGTCGGCGCATCTAATTTCGCCGACCAGTAATTACCGCCTCGATCGTTAATTAACTTGACCGTATGCAAAATATTACTTTGATGTACGCGGCGTTTACGGCATTTACGTATCGGGAACCGCTAAAACGCGTTCAATTATCGGGAACGCGTTTCGCTGCTCTGCGAGAGCCTCCGAATCCCGCGAAATCCCGCGGGCCTTTTTCATCTAATCTTAGGCACGAGTGATCAGGGCTAATTGACGATCGGCCCTACGCACGCGAGACGCATCGAAATATTTTTAACGCGTGTAACACGATCCCTCGTCCTCGCGAGGGGACGCGACGGGAATATTAGATTCACATCACTTCACCTTCGTCAGGCTTTGCCCGAAATCGGTCTAATTTTACCGCCAGCCACCCCTCTCGAACGTGATTCACACTTAGTTTGTTATTCCGACGAGCGTGACTAACGCCGTCATTCGGTGAACGATCATAACGGTGCCCCGGTAATTGTCTCTGAGGGGTCTCCGAGCCTCCGCTTACGCGAAGAGTGCATTTAATTAACGCGGATGAGCTCACGTAAGGCTTCCAAAGTGTCATCATCATCATCATCGTGCGCGTCCCACAGAAAATTCGACGCGTTCAGCGAATATCGCTCTTCATTTAATCCGCCATTCTTTTATGTTCTTCTCCAGGTGCAGACACGAATTTCCAGATCTCGCACAATGCTGGAATCACATCGTTCTTCCTCGTCGATTTCGACTGCGCTGAATTAATTCGAGATATTATTCAAAAGCGAAAACGATGGTTCTAAATTTAAATGGCACGGAACGCATCAGAAAATATAAAAAATATTTCTAAAAGGACTCATCGAGTATCGACAATAACCGAGTATCCTCAATGCATAAAACGACGTGAACGACGAGCAATCGTTATTTTTCTCAGCCACGTTTTATCGTCACTTGTCTATCGGTGCTTATTGTCGCGTATATCGTTTCGTCCGTTGTCAGTACGCGGCGTAACCGACGTCATCCATCTATCTGTTTGCACCAGGTGTAAAGGCGAGCAATGCAAAAAGCCGCGGTCGACCAGTTCGACCAGCCGCAACACGAAAGAGGAGAACTGCGTTAAACGCGAACAAAAGAGGAAAAAGGAAAAAGGACGCAGTGTCGTCGCACGTTTATTTCAACGGCAAACTCGCTGCATTGCCGTGTGTCGAGGCGCATCTGTATTTCGGCAATTTTATTACCGCTTCGCTTACGGTGGGCGCGCGCGCTCGCGCTCGCACGAATAAATTTTAGCGGCATCGTGGAATTTTGCATAAGTTAGTTATTCTCGGTGTTCCACGAATTTCGAAACGCGAGGCCGAGCTCCTAGATTCCAGCATGCAGATCGCGGAATTTTTCCGTGAAATCAACGCGTTCGCGACGCACGAATCATTAATCAGTTTTCTGCCTCGAGGCATCGAGCAGTAATAGAAAAAAAACATAGAAAAGAAAAATTCCAAACTGACTGACTCGCGCGGCGGCGATTCGGTCTCCGAGAGAGAACGCGGAAGATCCCGAGGGAGCCAAGGACTCGAGCTCCGAATTTGTCCATCCCGACACCCTTCATTACGTCACGCGCGACGGCCCCGTAAAACCCGTCAGGGGACTCGACATCAACAACGGAACACTCTCGGGATCCCTCAACAGGCATTTCTCCCCCCCCCCCTCCCCCGCATTTTTCCGTGCCCTTATCGCGAGTCTTGATCTCTGGTATTTCGAGGAGCCGACAATTTCTCCCGAGGGAAGAAAAGGATCATCCGACAGCGTGATTTACTGGACGGTCGGCCTTTCTTTCTTTCTTTCTTTCGTCGGTCATTTCGCACGACCACGGCAGTGGTAGCGGCGGCGGCGGCGGCGGTGGCGGCGGCGACGACGGCATATCGACCGGCTGGGCGCAGTGCAACGCTCAACGCTCTCTCGTCGTATCGTGCATCGGTCGGAGAGACCGTGTGCACAGGCAGACAGGCGCGCACACGGTCGATCGGCGTTCGCCATAATAGTTTCGGCGGGCCGCAGGTGCGACCGACCGCTCGTCGCACCTGCGGGACCGTCGGCGTTGGTTCCCGACGGCGGACGCGCTCCGCGTCCGGCGTCGGGAACCGCGCATATGCGACGGCCTCCGCTCCGACGCGGACGTCCGATCGCGTCGAGGCTGGCGACGTTCTCGCGCGCGGAGAACGCCAGGTAGCATGCACGGCGACGTCGAAATGTAGGGCACGGCAGCGCGAGGACGCGAGAGAAAGGGCGGGCGCACGACGACGGCAACGGCAGCGGATAGAACGGCAAAGCGGATTCGTCACCTCCATGATCGTTGCCGTAGGTGCTCGACGGTGTCGAAGGCTCGAAAGCCGACGCGATGCTTGCGTGGGTGAACCCGATGCAAAGGGCCAGCAGGCCGCAGAGCACCGTGCTCGCCGTCACCCGCGGCGGCGGCATGCTTCCTCCGCTACGGCTCGTCGTCCCGTCCGTCGACGTGGTTATCCCCGTCGTCGTGGCCGCGAATACCCTGAAGTCGTCACGGAGACTGCCCGCGGTACTGGTTGGCCGCGCGCGCGGTGTGACTCACGGCACCTTGTAACGCGTCCGTCCTCACTTGTGCTCGTCCCGCACTCTCGACGACTCTCTCGGTGCGGCGTCCTCCCGCTCTCACTCGCTCGCGCACTCGGAGAACACTACGCTTTTTAAAGGAGCATCGCCGCCTAACTGCACGGCACGGACTCTCTCGCGCGCGCGCTCGCTCGCTCGCTCGTCGCTTGCTCGCGCTCCAGCGACACACCGCACACACAATCGTGGAGTCAATATTTGAGCGGAATATCGATTCGCCGCCAGTCGAGAGAAAGAGGGAGGTAGAGCGGGAGAGAGAGAGAGAGAGAGAGAGAGGACGGCAGTGTCGATTCTCGCCACATGCCCCGGGGCGGCGTTGCTGCATCGTCGTCTTTAAACCCCGTTCGCACGGTTTTTCCCGAACGCGAGACGCGTCGCGTTCTGCGCATGCCCCGTAAGTCGAATTCGAAATAGCTCGTAATGGAACGACAGACCGTGCATGCTGCAGGAAAGTTTTGCCGCGTTTTTGTTATGAATAAAATACAGGTACATTCTTGAATTTTAAAAAATTAATTAGAAAAATCGACTGAACCGACTGCAAAAAATGGAACTAGAGCGAATGGATTTGTAAATTCGTTTATTTAATTTACGATTTACATTTTAGCGGAAAGATTTGAAAATAGACTACCGTGAAACACATATTCTACCTCATCGATTTCAATGGCGTTGGAATACGTGCAACGATACGGAATGTTGACTTGGAAGTGGATGTGAGCCGCCTAAATAATAAAGCATATTACACATACAGGTATGTGTTCATATTCTGTTCCATTTTGCGTGCGCAATCGTATCGTAGCGTACCAATTATATCGAAGCTTCACATATTTATTAAATTTGTTTCAATTTGTCACTCTTGGTTAAATATATTTCGCAAAGAATTTGAGTACTCCATAGATATCAAATATCCCATTTTAAAATATTGTAAGCGTTTAAATCACCGAATATATATATGTTTCCGCTAAATATATTCAATCAGACTTCATTTTATTAATGGAATCGCGCAAGAGTACGACAAAAGACTCACATTTTTAGCCGCAACGATCGCCACTTTTAAAACAGATGTGCGTTTTATGTATTCGCGTACGCGTTATTCTCACAGCATATATTATTCAAACATTGATTAAAAAGTAAAACGTAGTGGAGTCAAGTTTTTATAACAATTATTTTATATTGAAAAAATTAACAGTTTATGCAGAGGTATTTCACTACAGTAAGTTATACAAGATACAATGCAATTAATTCAAGAACCGAGAAATCTCAAGCGAAACGAGATAATAATATATTTCAATCGTATTTTTCGCTACAATTTATTTTTTATCTCTGGTTCTTCCTCCGCAATCTTCTGCACGAAAGACACTTGAATTCCTTTAGTGGGCAAGTTATCAGACACGACTACTTTAATTCCCATGTCGTGAAATTCCAATCTGTTCTTCATCGGCGTCATTTCCCGATATTCATCTATGGTGACGTCTGATTTATCGATTATTATCTGTTTCTCCAACAAATTAACTTCCTTCGGATATACCGTGTCTCCGGGCAACACGCTGACTGTGCCGTCCTTTAACTGCACAAATATCTACAAATACGTTTATCGTGTGTGAGAACAATTAGAACGGTTTGAGGTAATCGACAATTAAAAGTATCACTCATTTTGTTTTACATAAATGAACAAATATTTACGTACTGGTAAATACAGTTGCACACCCTCTTTATTACGTTCCACGGCGCTGTCCAGCAGATTGTCGATGTCTTTAAGACCAGCCAGTTGTGCGATTGTATACTTTTGTGGTGGTGGCAACACAGTGGAATCCATCATGAGGTTCTGCGGCGTCTCCCACTAGATTCGTTAGCGCAATTAGACGTTCCGATGGATATGCGTATCATCTAAGATTACCAGAGCAAATATCTCACTTTCAAACCCTCCATCTCGTTGGCTTCGTACTTGGCGTTAGGCTTGAACGGCAGGCAGGCCATGTAGAAGATGGTATTGTAGCGAGTCGTGGGCATAACCGTAGGCGTCAACCAGTTGGACCACTCGTGCAGTGCCCACAAGTCCGGACAGCACTGCAGCTTCTCGCAGAGCTCGAAGAACAGCGTGGCGTCTTTGTGGACTTTACTCTGCCACGTTTGTAGCTCATTCTTTGGCACTGAAAACGACCGCACAGTTAAGATGAGAGAACGTTAAATACAAAACGTTACCTAAACAGTCGTGACACGGTACGGAACTATCTTTCTTGTAGGCTCGTTGTGACTCTCGTTGTGATCCTCACTTGACATGTGCCGGGCCCAAATGGAGATGCCAGCATCGCCGCCGTCTCTTCTGCGTCTGCATATCAGCACTCCGCTCTCCTCGAAGGTCTCGCGGATCGCCGTGATGCGCAGCGTTATCTCCCTGGGCAGCTCGTTCTGCCGTGGCCGGAAGATGAGCGGTCGCGTCGCGACTCGCGGGATCAGAGACGCGAGGCTGCCGTCATCGAAACCGAAGGCGGCGAAGAGTTCGCGCCACTTGACATCGGCGTCGGCCGGGTCCACGACCCCACCCGGGAAGACGTAGCTTCCCGGCATGAAATGCGACTTGTGGTGGCGTTGCAGGCATAACAGATTGTAATTGTGCTGAAATCATCGACAATCCGCATTTAGATGACTCCAGGAACTATTTCAGGATTCTCAGGTAGATACAGTAGGGATCCTCGTTCAACATTGAGCGATCAGGGATTAACGCGATTGCAAGAGACCCGAGATAATTGCAGATTAAAAGTCCATGCGAGAAATCACGTTATGCTCGTCCATGATTGGAATGTAAATTAGATTTCGATCATTTCAGACGGATACAACGTCGCTTGGACGTAACGTTAACGATCATACACCAAGTGTTTCATTCATAGTGGCTGAAGATCGATCACATCGTTCTCTGCTGCGAACATCGTGAAATGAAATGATGAAACGATAAAAAAAGAAATATTGACCGATGCTTCGCTACGACATGGACGCATATCACGTCCATATCTGTGATTTGTGCACTTACAGTTGTAGCAGCTACCGAGCGATTGTATTTTTGTCCGTGGCGTGCTGCTAGTATCAGACTCGCCGCGTCGCGCCAAGCTTTCATCCTTCAGCCCTTGCAAGAAACGCGCAGTAAAATCATAAAAGCCACTGCGGGAGCGAAAAATTATTCACCGACGCGAGCAGCGCGATTAGGTTATGAGTTTATGACTTGCCAGAAAAAGGATGCACGGCTTACGTCACGCGCAACGATGATAAAAGTCGAAGCACGTCAGAAAGAAAAACTTCTTTACAATTCAAATCGATGTTATCGTGTTATCTGACAGAAATGCTTAATGCAAAACAGACGGCGATTACGCCGTCGTCGGAAGGCGACCAGAGACAACTAAACTGCCTTAAATAGACTCTCGAGTTCGCTAAATTATTCACAAGTTTATTTTCATTTTACAGTACAGTGCAGCTCCGTGAGAGCACATGTACAACAATGTACAGCAATTGGAGTCTCAGCCGCGACACGGTTTCAGTCCTTGCGAGTCGCGTGTGTCACACGCGTAACAACTACGTTTTGTCATCTTCGGGCCTGCCCGTCGCCGCGATCATCAGCTCGTACAGCTGGCATACTTGCTCGTCCCGCAGCTTCTCGACGTCTTCCTCCTTTAGACATTTCCCCAGCGGTTGTGCCGTGTGAGGACCCCTCAACCCGAGCTGCTCAGCAAGCGAAACGGCGTAATCCTGAGGGAGAAATTAATTACGTTTCGCCAATCGAGCGTTGTCGATAACCTCCGTGCTCGACGACGACGTCGAACATAACCTATCGTCGCGCCTTCCCGTTCGATGATCTCGCGGTCTCTCTCTCTCTCTCTACTTACAGTCCACTCGTGCAGGAAAATGATCGCCTCACTCTCCACGCATTTCTTGTGCCGCCTAAACTCGTCGCGAACATAATTGTTGCCCAGCGGTTGGATCTCGGCTGGTAGGCCGCGATGTAACTTCAAAATCGTCTTGTACAGTATTCGGACGCGCTGCACGTGTGTCCGGGAGGCCATCACGTGTACCACTCGCGCGTAAACACATACCCGTAGGTACATACACGCGACACATTGTGCACACATAGTGCGGCTACATTGATAAATTCATTAATTCTATTATTAATTCAGTCATTATTCTACTATTATTAATTCAGTCATTATTCTACTATTATTAATTCAGTCATTATTCTACTATTATTAATTCAGTTATTATTCTACTATTATTAATTCAGTCATTATTTCAACCTGATTGCAATAATGCGCGTTCTATTCACAGCAAATCGCTTATCACTTGTAACAATTTAAATTAATACGTAAACGCAGAATTCGTCAAAATAGATACATTTTTTCACGTGCTTATTTTTATTCAATAGCACACACACATTAACAATTTAACTTAATTTTGTAAAAAGATAACGCACGAATATGTAGATAATTTTTGCTTAAAAATATGCTTAAATACTTAAAAATGATTACATCGACGAGTATCATATTATAATAACAATAAACAAATTTTTTAATTATATAATATAATGATTAATTGATTTATCTTATTCTTTATACATATGTCACCACTTCTAACTTCAGAATCGCTCCTAAACTTAATTGGAATGTCACTGGTAGCGCTCCCGCATCCTTGCTGAGACTAGTTATCCTCCGGAGATCTAGCGTCTTGAATTTCCTGTAGATTAGATTATATTGAATTTCTAATCATACAAGTTGTGCTTTACATTAATTAGGCTATTTAATGAACATCAGAGTTCAAGGATCAAAGTTTGTGGAATTTATATGAAAACGTAATTGTTGGCATCAACTACGCCACTAATCCCACTATTTGATAGTATCAAACCTGTCGTTGAGATAAATTAAGATAATTATACAGAAAACTGCGCGGATCTTTTTCATTTTGACATATGTTATGAAGAGTAAAGTTCTAATATTATCTCAGAAACTATGCATGACTCACATAGTTAAGTAAAATTTATTCAAAACTTCACTCTTCATAATACATATATGTTAAAATAAAAAAGAATATGTATTTTTTTCTGCATAAATACCTAAATTAAGTTTTAAACCACAAAAATTCCACAAAAAGGACAAAGAAGGAGGAATTTATTAACGACAAAGTGAACATGTAAGGAATTTATGAAAATGTAACGAATTTATCAATATAGCCGTGCGCGCGAACGATGTGTCAATGTATCTATATGTGTGAGTATGTGTGCGCGAGTGATACACATGATGATCTCCCGAATACACGCGCAGTATATTCGAATACTGTATAAGACGATTTTGAGACTACACCGCGGTCTACTAGCCGAAATCCCTGGGCGACAATTATATTCGCGACGAGTTTAGAAACGAGTTTAGACGGCACAAGAGATGTTTCCAGCGTTCTAAATTTTCAATCGTAAAATGCAACTTTGAATTGAACTGAGATTTGCTTCTGTGATAAGCTCTTAAACCGGTAGATCGAGAGTCACGTAGAAAGGTAGAACTTTTGAGATATGCAAAATCCAATTTCTGTCTCTTACTCGGTTTCTTCTTTCTCCGTACTTGGACCAGAATGTGACTTTACACGTAGACTTTTGTCCAGTTTGCTTGTTGAAGACCGAGCACGTCGAGAACGGTGGCGAATATAGATGCAAGGAAACGGCAGGGTTCGTCGCACTTGGGTTCTCGACACGGTGCAAGCCCATTGTATCTTAAACAAAAATGATTGGATTAGAACATGTACAAAATTACTTAATAATAAATTGTAAATTAAAATCCGCATCAAAAATTTCCAGGTATTTTCCTACTAATTTGTTGCGTATTAAACACAATTTCTTCTTTTTAATTTAAAAGGATTGTACCATTAATGTAACAAATCTCGTTCATATCAAGAGTATTTTTCTCAAGTTCTTTAAGCTCTTCCACGCCTTCTTCCGTCTCAGATTTGGTCGGCCATGCGTATCTAGTCTGAAAAGTAACGCATTTTAATGTCACAACTGTATATTGCATCGGATTTTTAAATAAAAGTCAAAATAGCTCTTAAATAGTTTGAAATACTTTTAAAACACTACCAAGAATTTATTTCCATTTACCTCGCACAGTTTTCCTTGAAGAATTTTCATTACGCAGTGCGCATTCGCATGATCGTGTATGGCTGATCCGTGACCTTCTCCCCAGCACAGCACCATGAGATTGAACCTGCCATTTCCTTCGTCAACCAGATTCCTTGTATATCTGCGCACAAAGTATCGTGTGCTATACTTGACATTTTTCTCTACTCGATTTTCTTTATCAAATCCCTGCCCACTTGCCCACTCAAAATTCTCTCTTATTGAACAATGTTGCATATTTAGCAGTTTGGCATTTAAAAGATATTCGCGATATCAAGACATGTATATTAAAAACGCGGACATTAACATTCATATTAAATAATATATATCGCGTGCATAAATTTTATGTAAAATTATACAAATGTTCGACAGCGTATTCGTCCAGTGTCGTTAATGATATTAATGATGAAATGACATATCGTTTATCTACATCGTGCAAATTTAGCAAGAGTGCATGTTATGAAACATTGCATCAGCTTTTACATTAGTGCGGATATTACTAACTCGTAGGCTAGTCAAATATTAACTGATCATGTAATAAACTTTGTTTCAAGACCGACTCAAAATCGTTTGACATGACACGCTTATTAATTAACGTAAGTTAGAAGAATAGCTTTACATTAACTTCACTCAAGAATCATTAAATCTTCGTTTGAGCTAAAATTCTACTAAAACGAAAAGAAAGTACAGTTAACGAGTTTGTAACTATCCTGAGGCGCAATCGCGAGAGTTTAGATTGTAATTGAAACAATTGAAACATTTCTAACTGGAGAAGACGGAGAGAACTTTGTTTTTCGAAAAAAATACAACGGTCATTTGAATCTCGATACTGCATCGCTTATGCAATGTTGCTAAATAACTGGTTGTTTATTTTATGCGTTATTCACCATGCGATAAGGGAAAGCGTTATTTACCGAGCATTAATATAAATCGATTGAAATGTCATATGCACGATTTATGAATCGATGATCCGTAATTTCCGTGCAGTAGAGCGAACACAATTTGAAAGTTTCGACGTGTGATGCTTCACACATGGATGTACATTTTCGGGCTTTGGTGTTTTTTTCGGGAGCATCGTATCGATTTCATATCGCGTCGATGCACAGCAATCGGAAAGAACTCAAATACACGAGGAAGGAAAACGTATGCGTGAGAAGCATACGTAATGGACTGACTATTTATCGGTCGATCGCTTTTAAGTATCCGTATACGTTACATACTGTCCTGATTTTCATATCATTTATCATCGTGCGTATATTTCATTTAACTTTTAATATATTTTGCTACGTTGTTAACAATTTTCATAATTCAAATTGCACGCTCGTTTATTTCCCGTCTTCGTGGCGCGAGCCATTAAATATATACATTGCATCGCGCTGAAACGACACAACGACTATTGCGCAGAAAGTGATTTATCTGTTCTATGAGTGACCTCTCGCTAGAATGTTTTCGGTGGACGGGATATTTGTCTGCCACTCGGTATTACGTTCTACTTTGCGTTGACAGCAGAACCGGTAAATGTGCGCCATAGTTTCCGTACTTTCCCGAGTCACGCAGATCCCGTCTACCGCACACTGCAATTCCACCTGTGTCCAAGGTACTCGTTATCTCACGAACTCGTAAACTCATTTTCGTTCCCATTTGTGGCCGCTTGCCTAATCAACGACCGAGAGCCCGGAGGATCGATAACTGTAACGTTATCAACAATTAGTTAAAAATTCTCTGAAATGCCTGTTACCTGTGCGATAAAAAATAATGAAAGCTAGATAACGTAATGACAAAGTAATTAATCCGTCTCCGCGAATATTAAAAGGCAATTAAAATTTTCAGAATTTCGCGTTAACGGAAATATCTCTGGAACGGCTAACGATTACATGCCGTAATGATCTGCATTTGGTAAAAGTTCTCTTTCTCTCTCTTCTCTTTTTCCCGACCTGAGTATGAAAATATGGGCTACATCGCGCAGTCGGTTGCAACATGTTCATATCATTGTCGGTGGCGCCTAGTAATTCTAGAACGGTCTCTCGCTCTTATCAGAATATAAAGATATACCCGGATCACGGGTAATAAATAAGTTGCTGCAATCTAGTCACCAGAGTTACGATTACGTGCCGGCGAAACTGCAGCCATCGAATACACGCGCTCGACAATTTCCCTTTGGTCTTTAGTGTTTATCTGCATTTATTCGCAACTTTATGACATGGTTAATGAGATTGTTAATTAGTTAATTACGTGTAATTTTGTTCCTAGCGTTCATATATTTTGTCAGCTTCGAAAACTCTGTTTTCTCAAGCGCCTTCCGATATCATCCGCTCTCTCGCTATTTTCTCGCAAACAACGTAGTTCCGGGATTGCAGACCGATCAATGTTGAAT
Source organism: Ooceraea biroi (assembly GCF_003672135.1). Lineage (NCBI taxonomy): Eukaryota > Metazoa > Arthropoda > Insecta > Hymenoptera > Formicidae > Ooceraea > Ooceraea biroi. The sequence goes on along the minus strand of NC_039514.1, from coordinate 13,363,287 downwards.
ATTACTTTATCCACGCATTATCCATTATTATGTATTATGCACGTTATTTACGTCAATCATGAGATCCGTAGTGAGAGAACTCGAGCGATGGCCCAATTCGGCAGAAGCGACTCTGACGTACATGCCTGACGATCATTAACCCGCGATTATCCGCGTCTCGCATCAGTATCAGTGGCATTACTTGAAAACAAGGCTAAATCAAATTCTTTCGTGAATCGAGGAATTACAACAGATATATACAGATAGGATTACAACATATATGCACATATCACGCGCCCGTGCGCGCGCAACAACGTGCGGCTGCAACCGGGCGCGAGAAATCGGACAGCGATAACCCATCCTGAACTTCGTCGTGTTAATTTCATTTCAGAATCCCGAGAGCAACGGCGTTGTATCTGGTTCTATCCACCGAATTCCAAATACGACGTGGACAGTTAGTAAATATTCGCTCCCGTCATTTGATCAAACACTAACCAGCGTTCTCCCACACTTTTCTTCCAGCAACGTGTTCACGTGGTCACGTTTCACGTGTTTCGGAATCTTCTTAATTGATCGTTTACCGTTAGGTACTAACAATGTTTACAATAAGTGTTAATTCGCCGTAAGCGATTACGGTACGTCGACAAGTCGACAAATAGAATATATTTACGTATGTATTCCCGTACCTAGCAATTTTCATCGTATTCGCTATCTTCGATTAGATACGAATCTGTTTCAACGCGACCTTGCAAACGGAATAATTTTCCTGTCATATGCAAATAATGTACCAGATGTTATTGGAGAAGTATCTCATCGTTTCGTTCCTGCAAATTACAATCGCGGAAAATCTGTTTCACAAGTCGTTAGCATTTGTTGCGATAAACGAGCAATGAGATCCATACTGAAGTAGGAAATTCGTGAAATCAATTGTACTATAAACATTGAACGAGTTTTATAAATGAATGAATGGCAATACCTGTATCTATCAAACTTGGCAAATTTCTTCCACTCCGCGGGATTACTCTTGTAACTCATCATCAGGTCTTGGACGTGATCGATATTCACGTGATCCGTCTCGAAAGCTTCGTGCAGTGCATCTATAAGTTCTCGGAGGGTGAAAACTTCTTCTCGTCGAAGTTTCTGCCCATTCTCGGCGAGACACGACGGTTTTCCGCGAGGCACATCGAACAATCGATCCTGCCCGTTGCAAATCTCCATTTTTCAGCCACGAGATATCAACACTGCGCCCGATATAAGACACGTAAAAGTTTCCTTTTGAGTTTCTACGAGCACGCGGTACAGTCACAACGGGGAATACTTAGCATCGGAAAATCGGAGGAACGTCGCAACGCGTCCTCCTGACTCGTCCCGCCTGGCTTGCGGAATGCACAGCGCGCAATTGAAAGCAAAAGGAGAAGAAAAAGATTTACAGCCGAGTTGAGTTTCTGCACGCCAAGCACCAACTGCCGGAGCGTACTAATCTGTAGTGTACCTCGCACTGTCTTTCCTCGCCTATAGCCGATACCGGTCTAGCACGACGCAGGCACAGCATCTTATATGTAGCATAAGATGCCCCCTACTCCGACGAGTCGTCACAGCAGCGTCATTTTGTGAATTTCTCACTTCGTCACATATTTTTCAATCGGTCTCCGTACAAAAGAAGACACGTTTGCGACTATTATTAAAGTAGAAAAATGCCAGACAGTAATGACACGTTCTATAGTGGAAGAGTTATAACTTTGTTTATGCGCTTTTTATGCATACATGTAATAACGTTTGTTTTATGGAGATTATGAAATGTATTATTATCAATAATGTTATTTAATTGGAAGATAAATCTTGACACATGATGATGATGAACAAGATACTGTGTAATATGTGTTTACCGACATATTCCAGGTAAACCCAGTTATCAAATATCAGATACGTGCATCGAGTAAAAACATGTTCTATTAATCAAATATTATTCACTAAATATTATCACAATTATTGTGGCGGACTCGTTTTATTTTTCAAGTTTTAAGTTTTAAGTTTTTCAACGTAAAAGGCGTACATATAAATGTACATGATACACATGCTGAATAATCCTTATCTTATGACCTCCAGAAACATCTTAGCTGGTATCATGCCATAATATTACGACATTTAAAGTCCGCTAAAACTTTCCGATTATTTTGGTAAGGTCAATACGAATGCACATGTAACACAATATTTTTTGTCCATAGTTGCTCTGTTGAAATATTCTACATATTTATTGATCATGAAACTATAATAATGCAAGTAGAGAGATATTATAAGGAAAATCGCGAGATTTACAAGTGACCTCGCTAACTGCAAAACCGATCACGTATATAAACAATTTGCGTTAGTAGAACGCTACTTACTCGATAAGACGACATAAGAATCGGATTGAGAAATAGCCACATGTAGATGTAAACAGGGACTGTCCCAAATAATCCGTTAACATCACTATTTGTACGGAAATATCAATGTTGAGCGATATTCATGGTTCACTTCTAATAAAATAAGCAGAATCGTAGAACGTATCGTAGAATTTTAAATTCCGTACGCACTATGCACAACATTACATTCGTATGACTGATCACTAATTACAAGTACAATTGATTAAACATTTTCTTTCCGTATTCTTCACTTTCGGATTGGTGAGCGCCTTTTTGCCTTCGCTTTCGTTCGCTGCGATCTGGTGAATCAACGCACCTGCACGGCCTCGGCTACCGGGCTACCTCGGTATAATACAGCTGCAGCAAAGAATGCAATAAAGAACCAACAACAGAAAGTACGAGGGTCTCACGTACGAGCCTCATTGTAAACCGATATTCGTACGTTCGATTAGTCGTAAGATTACCAACGCTTAAGCGATATCGAACGTCACAGTTTAACTTTTAAAAAACCACACGAAATCATCTGCGACACAAAATGTGTATCGTCAGTGTATATCTTGATTTACTCACATGCAGGGCAAATTCTTGCAATAATAACATTTCGCCAATGGTCTCCTATGACTAAGCCTTCCTTTCCTGCATCCGCATGGCGACTGTTTGCAAACGCAGCCGACACGACGAATCGGTGCCGATTTTTTAACGGTGCTTTTACGCTCGTTCCCAGGACTTGAGTTACACCGGCAATTACTCGGCGACGTGTTCCTGGGTGACTTACTTTTACGCGATTTACTTCTGGGCGACTTACTTCTAGACGGTTCGCTCCTAGGTGACTTCTCTACCTCCGGGCATCTAATTAACGGCACAACAAGAGGAAAACAAACGTTTAATTAATTGTACTGGAAAAACGTGAGCAACTCAATTTGTTTTTACCAAGATATTCTCCAGAACTTTCCCTCTTTCATCTCTGATATATTCATCGAGAGGAATAGTTGTATCAGCGTAAATCTCCATTCCAGAAGATTTCTCAGCAACCAGCTGACATACCTGACATAACCGTTAGCTTTCCTTCCTTCCACCCTTTCATCTTGATCGACCTGTGACCCGCAGCGGCAGGGATTCCTTCGGCATCGCGTACAGTATATGGACTCGCTCATCTTCTGCTGCAGTTCGCTCATCACGTCCGAGAAGACGTTCAGTCGCTGATAAGGTAACTCCTCGGGGCGTTGCCACTTCAATCTCTCGCAGCAACGGCATTCCTCGGTGGAATCCGAGCGGAGATCTGCGGGATCCCTCGCGAAATACCGCCTGATTTCCCTCTTCGGCTTCCAGCTGGTGACTTGAATGGTTCGGCTCTCATACGGTTCACCGACGACCCGTTTGCGACTAGAATCGTCACCTCCGCCGTTCTGACAGTCGCAGACGTCTGACGACAATCCGCAGAGCGAGCATTTTCCGATTGGTGCTCTGCATGCGCACTTATCTTGAGGATTATCACAATACACGCAGATCATTGCTTTCTTGCAGTTGCAGGAACTCTTTTTGATCTTACGGCGTTCCGTCAAGCCAAATGTAGGGTGCCAAGACTGATTTCTTGATTGGGCATGATAGATACACCTAGCTGGTGATCGGCATCTATTGGAATGACGAGAAAATAGATTTGCGTGTCAAACGATTTTCACCCTTGAATTAAAGAATATTTTTAAACTAAAACAATTTATATACAGGGTGTCCCGGGTTTTAACCGACAAATTGCGGGAGCATATTCTACTAGTGGAAATAAGAAAAAATTCTTATATCGAGTTTGCTTAGAAATGCTTTATTACAAAGTTATAAACCAATATTGAAAAGAAATATGAGTAACAACGGAACATAGTGTAGAATTTGCAAGGTCGAAGATGTTTATGTTATGTGTATTCACATGTATTCATGTTCACTATGTTGAAACGATTCAGTATGATTGTTACTTTCACAGCAGTAGCCGTTAGATTTCAATCGTCGTGTCAACTAGCAATTACTATCAGAATGCCAAAAGTGTTTTCAAATGAGGAATACACCGATATTCATTTCGTGTACGGATTCTGTGACGGAAATGCACGAGCTGCCGTACGAGAGTATTAACGTAGATTTCCTAACAGGAGAGTACCAGATAGATTTAAAGCAACGAATTACTAATTCAGTTACTGAGATGCAACAAAATTTTCAGGAATGTCGTACTGTAACAAATTCTGTACTACGTCGATGTCTAGCTTGCATCGATGTGTAAGGACAACATTTTGAAATGCGTCACTAAATCATTGCGTACATAATTTTTATTTTTGCGAAAAAATCCGTTGTTACTTATCTCATATTTCTTTTGAATATTGGTTTATAACTTTGTAATAAAGCATTTCTAAGCAAACTCGATATAAGAATTTTTTCTTATTTCCACTAGTAGAATATGCTCCCGCAGTTTGTCGGTTAAAACCCGGGACACCCTGTATAATAATTATATAAATAATTTATATATAATAATTGAATATTTCTAATTTAGATAAGAATATATAACACGAGGAAGTCTCATCATACAATCATTTCAACCCACCTATAATCATTTCTGTCAGTCATTCTTGAACAGTTGTTACATGCTGTATATTTGCATCTGCAATCTTCGTAAGATTGACAACGGATATAACATACATTTTCTCTGCACATACATTCTTTCTTTTCTTTGCAATAATTCGTGCAAATATGCGGGCTATCCTTCAAAGACGAAATGTCACGAAATTTCGGTTTGTTGATCTTCAAACAGCTTTTTAAGTATTGTGTCGATGCACAAATACATTGTTCTATTGACAAATGGCAGTGCGTGCAGTCTTTTTTCTGCTCAAGTTCGTTGATCTTGCAAACACAATCATCGAAAGCGTTATTGTATTTGCACTTGGCAATAAACCTCGAGCAATCTTTCGACACGGGATGTAGCTTGCATTTACAAGCTATAGATTCATCTTGCTCTTCTTCCAATTTCTTTTGCGGACAGGCTATACGTACCTCCGTACACTTGGCAGTTGAGCAGGTATAATCAAACGGATCAGAAAGTGACTCATATTTACAAGAAACGACCCCTTGTGACTCATCTTTTCTCTCTATTTTCTTTGAGCAAGGTACATCAACTTTTATTACCGCTCTTGTAAAATCCTCCGAAACTATGTCTTTGCCAACGACACTCTCTGAAATATCGATAATCTCCTTTGCAGTAGCTTCGACTTCGCCTATTTCAGGTACAAGTGATACTTCCTTTTTCCTTTCTTCTGTGAATTGCACAATAGGCTCTTCGCTTACTTCTTTTTGCAGAATTGATTCTTCCTGTAGGATTACTTCTTCCTGCGGAAAAGGTTCTACATGTGGAATTACTTTTTCCTGCACTGTTTCTTCTCGAGTGACGTATTCATTTATGGGAATCTCAACGGGAACAGATTCCACTTTAGGTTCTTGACGCTTGGGTTCAGTTGTTGCAGTTACGATTGGTAAGAGATGCGATCTCTTCGCCGCGATAATGCGTAGTAATTTAGGCATTAAATGCGTCTGATTTTCACTTGATGTCACTTGATCTGCTTTTTTACTTTCTTCAGGAACTGTAAAGTCAGCTATCGGAGCAGTCGGTTTTGGTCTAGCAACATGTACAGTATCCCCAATTTCTATGGATGAAATATAAAATAAATATAAAATATATTTATATTTTAATAATATTAATATTGTTACATATTGTAACAAATTAATTAACAATAGTTTTTTAATAATATTACCAAATTAAAAGCATTATCTCCATACTGTTTAAATTCAGATTTACGTAACGTTTATAATAATTTAATTCAAAATTTATGCTATTGGGTTGGCCAAAAAGTAATTGCGTTTTTTTCCAATAGATGGACATACATGTCTTAAAATGTAACTAACTTCATTCTAAACCGCAAATTCATTATGTAGGTTAACAACTCACAGTTCAAGCTTGTTTTAGAAAAAGAAAGTACACGATTTCCTTAACAATTGTTTGTTTGCCGTCGATTTCAAAATGGAAAATCAAAAAGAACATTTTCGTCATATTTTCTTTTATTACTTCCGAAAAGGGAAAAACGCTGTACAAGCTCATAAAAAGTTATGTCATGTATATGGCGAAGATGCTTTAAAACTGCGGCAGTGTCAAAATTGGTTTACTAAATTTCGATCTGCAGATTTTTATGTGAAAGATGCACCACGCTCAGGAAGGCCAATCGAAATTGATGATGACAAAATAAAGGCACTGATCGATTCGAATCGGCGTTTAACGACACGAGAGATTGCTGAGAATCTTAACATATCGAAATCGAGTGTTGAAAACCATTTAAAACGACTTGGATACATTAGTAAGCTCGATATTTGGGTACCACATGAGCTCAAAGAAATTCATCTCACTGAGCGTATTGACATCTGCGATTCTCTTTTGAAACGTGAGGAAAATGATCGATTTTTGAAACGTATGATAACAGGCGACGAAAAATGGATCGTCTACAACAACGTCAAACGAAAAAGATCGTGGAGCAAGCGTGATGGACCTGCTCAAAGCACTTGAAAAGCAGATATTCACCAAAGAAAGATTATGCTGTCAGTCTGGTGGGACTTTAAAGGTATTGTGTATTTTGAGCTGCTTGCAAGGAATCAAACCATTAATTTAGACGTATACTGTCGTCAACTGGATAAATTAAATGATGCCATCAAACAGAAACGTCCAGAAGTGGTGAATCGCAAAGGTGTTGTATTTCACCATGATAACGCTAGACCACGTACAAGTTTGGTCACTCGTGAAAAATTGTTGCAGCTTGGATGGGATGTGTTACCATAATGTTACCACATCCACCATATTCGCCAGACCTGGCACCATCAGATTACCATTTGTTTCGTTCTTTGCAAAACGCCTTGAATGGTAAAACCTTTACTGCTGATGAGGATATCAAATCGTTGTTGGAATTGTTTTTTGCTGAAAAAGATAAGAACTTTTTTGAGCGCGGAATCATGAAGTTGCCTGAAAAATGGCAAAAGATAATCAAACAAAATGGACAATATATTGTTTAATAAAGTTTTTGTTTCCCATGAAAAATTCGCCTTTTATTTATATAAAAAAAAACGCAATTACTTTTTGGCCAACCCAATATATAATATATTGATAGCAATTGCGAACGTATAATTAAATTAATAAGTTAATTTGTAATTTACCTTTTATATGCGTTTCTTTATTAACATCTCGTCGTTCTTTTTCATCATCAATTTTCTCTCGTGTTTCTGAAATACTTTCTAATTGCGTAACGTCTTCTTTGTCATCTATAACTGTCTCCTTTACTTCAATGTTTTTGGTTTCTATTTTATCCTTAAGTTGCACCCTATAGTGTTTAATTACGTCGATCAGTTTTTTAAGTGATGTATGCAAAATTGATTCTCTTGGCTTTTCTTCTGCCATTTCTTTTTCCTTTGGAATATCTTGTACTTCCTCTTTCTCTTTCGAGTTTTCTTGTATTTTTTCGTCAACCTGATTATTTTTGCTCGATGTCAAATCTCGCGTCGTAAGATCTTTCAAGACCTTGTTCTGTTGTTCAAGATGGATCTTTGTTGGTCGATTGAGAGGCGATCTCATTTTTGCTGCTCCACGTTTATCAATCGGAATCTTCAATATTTCTTGTGGATTATGATTTGAGGTAAAATTTGGACGATTAGGAAACTCCATACGTGCTAATGCTGTAGAATAAACGTTTCTTGATACTCGTTGTTTTGAATATTCAACCGAGCCAACTGGGACAATCGGATTTCTTGATCGATTATTCAAAACATTTCCCTTTGTTCGTTCATTTTGCGTTACATTCTTGGCAAACGTCAGTTTCGTAAGATTATTAGACACGATATTAGACTTGTCGTTAGACTGAACCATACTTCCAACATTTCCAGCATTCTCTTTTTGGTTGTTTAAGTTTGCCATATCTGTATTTTCTCTCACAAGTTTATCTTTTGCATCGTTTAAAGATACGCTGTCGACATCTTCTTGGCTGGCAAAGTTCGAGTCAGGAATCGTCTTAGAAATTGTTTCCTTTGGGGCTTCCCCGGAGTCGAGAAGCGAGCTCTTGCAAACTGTTACTTCTTCCGGCGGACCTTTCGGTTCGCCGACTGTCGTCCCACAAACTGCGATATCTTTCGGAGGCTCCCCGGCAACGAACTCCTTACAAACTCTCGTTACTTTCGGAGGTTCTTCCGAATTTTCGAACGTTGTTCCGCACGGAATAGCGGCTCGCGGACATTCCGCCGAATCCCCTAACGGGCTTTCGCAAGCGGGCGTTTCCTCGCAATGTTTCTCGGCATTTCTGAACGGGGTCTCGCATACAGTCACAGTTTCGACTAACGCGCTGGAAGGTATCTGGCATACGGATATTTTTTTTGGGCACTCCACGTTATCGCACGGATCCTCCGAAGACTCCTTGTCGCCTCTGCCAACGTTCGCGCAACGATCTTCTTCCTCCTCCACAATGCAGCTGCACGTGGGCCACCTTCGAGTCGTGGGTTCCTTTCGGGAATCTCTGAGAGGTTCCTGCGGTAGCTTGCAACCCGCCTGTTTCCACCAAATATCGTTACGGTTCAGCATCGGTTTCTGAAGTCTCTCGTTTCGATATTTGCCACTGTTGGTGAAGCACTCCTTGGGAACATCGCCATCCACCTTAGCGCAATCCGTATAGATCGATCTCGGCAACCAGCTACTGCCATCAATTGCATCACACGTAGTGGATCTGACATTCCTGCAAACATTACTGCGCTCGTCATTTCCGTATCGAGTCCCTCGTCCCATGCAGATCGCGTTCAACGAGGAGCCATCGCTATCATCCATCTTGGCTCTCGTCTCTAATGGATAAATCGTGGTCCAAGAACATGCGGATTCGTCGCACTCGTTGAAATGTAAACGCGGAATTACGGAATCCAACGAGTCCTGCGGGAGATCCGTGCTGCTGAAGCTTGGATCCTTGCAGCAGCAACCGTCCCTGGTCGAGTCCCTGGAGATCGCGTCTTGGCATTCAGTATCCTCGTCAGTCACCTTGATATTTATTTGTTCCTTGCTGGACTCGCTTAATTCCTTCCTATAGCTCCCGTGCAATATTTTGTCGTCACGAACAGCGTTGTCACTGTTATCGCTGCTGCCGTCTTTTTCCTGGTGAACAGAATTAGTTAGTTGTTTCGCTTGTAATTTCCTTCGTTTTTCTTGTATGCTGTTTAGCAGCTTGCAGGATGACGCGCTACTGGCACTGATGCATCTTGAATTCGATCGTTCGGTAGTTATATCGGAACTTGTCTCCGTGCAGGATTGAAGCTTCAATCTTCTTTTGCTTCTCTCCTGTGGAGTTATCTTTTTAGTATATGAATGATTTATTATTAATGATTATTGTATATTACTTATGATTTGAACAGTCGTTGCGCAATAACGTTGTGCAATAGCTATTAGTAGCTATGAGTCAAGTAATAAATTCTCTCTAATAATGCACACATGGGAAAGAAGAACTTAATAAACTCACTGGACTATTAGTCTCCGAGCAGATATAAATGTTAACATTTCCAGTCATTCTACGATTGTTGGTATTTACGTTATTCGTTGGTTTTGAGTATCTCTTGCTCTTTCTCTCATTGTTAATCTTACTTTTTACAGGTATTGTGTCCTCATGCATTTCGGTACTCATATACGAATCATCGCGTGTCGTAAACACGTTTTTATGCTGCGGCGAAACGCGGCTCGTTGCTTGTCGATCGCTACGTTCATTGAGCGATTTTCTTCGGTGTTCTTGCACCATCTGAAATCGATATTTCTTGGCAAGTTCCGTTAATCGCGATGTAATCGGTTTTTTCTCTTCTTATTTCAAAAATATTTAATTTATCCATCTCGCCTTGTTTATCAATTATTCTTTCTTCATTTAACCAGTCAAACAGTCGATATTTCTATTTAACTTCACTCTTGGAGAAAACTCACGACAGACATTATAAAACAATTTTAAAAATGAATCGTGGATACTTGCATTCTAGGTACCATTGAATACTGGCGCGTCGATTGTCAACGGGGACAGAAAGCCAATGATGATGCTCGCGTCACGAAAGGGATGAGCTACATTCGCATCGCAGAAGGATGCCTCTCGCACAAGAAATATCGTGCTCGCATCTCGATTGATTACAGTCCTTAAATTCTCCGCTGTTCGAAAGAACTTCACTGTTCTGCCGCTTGTTTTGAATTCCGGTTCTGATCTCGAGCCGAGAGAACTTTTCAATGGCATTATTGCTTCTCATGATGCATGTTTTTCTCAGCACGTTTTGGTACCGTAATGGATATAACAAAAAACTAGCGTTCTTCTTATATTCGTTATTTTGTTGCTTCCGAGAGTATTGTTTCCGGAAGTATTTAGATACCTTCTCATTAAAGCCGATCAGTATTATTCATACTTGAAAATTTAAACCATTGGTTAAGTTTCATATTCGCACTGACGTGATGCTGGTTGAGAAAGACAGACTCTCGAAACAAACGATTATATATTTTTGATTCTTATAACAAATTAGACAATTAATATACGAGTCAAGTTTTGATAATATCGGATTTTTTAAATTTTATTTTATTTTCTCTCAGAAAATCTCGTAATTAAATTAGTCTATAGCAATAATAACTTAATTAAAAAGTTAACGAGATTCAGCGAACGAGTACAGTTGTTACATTTCTCTGCAAACGAAAAGGTTTTTTTATTAAAAACCATTGATATGACGTGGCGGTAATTAAAAAATCCAATTCTGAAAACGTTTATTGAACCAGTTCGTACAAGCTTTAATTTTCTCGTTATATTCTCAATTCGACAATATTTATGGATGAATATGTCGACCGATATGCTATTTATACGTAGTAATTCTAATCACATTTCTTATCGAGTCACAACGTAAATTAAATAATCCTTTGTGATTTACGAGCATTTGCTATCTACCTGGAAACAGAACAGTCATCCACCCTCTCTTTAAGGGTACCAGTAGATCAATCTTCATGTAGCCTTGACCCGCGTCAACTGTGATTGGACGTACTAATCAGTTGTTTGGCCATCGTGACGTTCAAGACACACCACCGACCGATAAGAAATATGTTATTTGTTTCTGATTCCGTTAGCCATTGCAAATGTTTTCAGTGAGATCAGCGCAAGCTACTCGTATACTCGGTTATTCACGTAATTTATTACATTTATGTAACAGCGAGCAACGAGAGTTTTTTAATGTAACATCAATTTTTTCAAATATTTGACAAAATAAATGCGTTACGCATCGTAATTTTTTTCAATAGATAGTTAACAAGCGATACAGCCGATAATCGTTAATTCCCTTTTTCTTTTGCAATGCGATACGTCTGCTGTTAAACTTGTCAATTAAATTTGTTTTTCTGGATTCGGATTCTATAGAACTCGTTTCAGCAGAATTGTGAATTTGAATAATGTCATGAAATATAGAATACCAACTTGGATTATAAAATATCTCTTTGACGCATTGACTCTGACGTATTTATGGAATATTATTATTATCCATGCTTTCATCGGCCGAAGTCGAGATACCAGATAGATGTCCGTAAGAATAACTACAAATTGATGATATTTCGCTGAACGATTCGTTTTGAAATTGTTTTGAGGATTTCGCTTTGTGAATTACGCCACGCTTGTCTTGATACTCGTTAAATCTTGGCTGCAAATGTTGATTACAACATTAATTACATCTTACTACATGTAGTGCGCCGAGGAGCGTATATTAATTTAAAGTCATTTTAGCTTCTTGTTGAATGCTACACGTAAAGCAACTAAATGTTTCCAGGGAGTTAATAATTATAATTTATACGAGCGGGCTTTAACTTTGCTAATCCCTACTAAATTGTGAATATTGTCGACTGATTAAAGTTTCATTTACCTTAAAGCTGTTAACTGCTTTGCCAGATTTCGATGCCATCGTAACAGTTTCACGATCTTCATTTTTGGGAGGAAATAATTGTTTTAAATCTTTACATTTGTCCGCATGTCGAGATAACGATATCAGTGACTGTTCGGAAGTTTTTACGAATTTTTCCCGAAATTCGCGTATTACGTCTCTAAAGGATTGCGTTTCTTGATACGGAAGAGTATTCCCCTCGATTAGCCTCGTGGAAGTCTTGTATGGTATCGTAAATAACAAATAAAGAGCTTATGATTAAAGATTGATAGAACTATATCAAAGTATTATTAGATACTCAAGAACCCTCTCAAGAATCAAAAAAGATAAAATTGAACTACGTTTACACTGCTTTCACGTGAAAGTCAAAATTGAATTTTTTCACCAAAGTTAATCTGCTCACAGATTTATGGGCATCGCACACAGTAGAAGTACCGCAGGATGTTCGATCTCTCGACCTGGTACTTGACGAGGTATCCGTGCCTCGAAGAGCGCACAGTGCCGTCCATCTCCTAGCCTCTTGTTCTTGAATTAATCTCATTTTGTCATGTTCTTTCAGCTCATCTATTAATCCTGAAGTTTGATACGAGGGGAGATATTTTTTCAGTATAGGTATCCCTAATCTTCCTTCCTGTACATTAACGTCGTATTTTCTTTTTCTTATTTGCTGTGGTTTCTTTTCTAGCGAGCTGCAGTTTTATAGTAAGAATGAAAAAATTTATAATAAAATTAATGAATAATTTATAATATATCATGAAATTTATAATATAAGTTTTTAGATATTATTCAGTATGTAATATAAAAGGACAGTTCAAATTTAAATTAGATTTTGTCACGTAAGTGTTCCATAAATTCCGCAATAAATTCCGATTTTTATTTGAACTATTCTTTTAGTATATTTAATTAAGATTCTTTAAGAAAACATTATGATTTATTTTAAAACCTCATTCCTGCAGTATGTAATGAGCAAACATCTGCATAGCTCGGAACGCGATGCGAAACTTCAGTTATACAAATGTTTTTAGTTCCTTCATAATGTCTATAAGAATCACATGTGATATGCTCGTCGCATGGATCGAAAGATTTTCGTTGATCGTGATCTTGGTAACTAACGACTTGTTCAGGTGCCTTATATTGAGGCTGAACGCTGCAAGACCAGGCTTCCGACTCGCTTGTAAGCGCTAAACTGCAGGCATTGTCTTGCTTTTTTCGAAGATTATCTCTATCGCGAAGATTGCACTGAGTTTGGCGATTCTCGCTTAATCCGGCCACCGGTTTAAGTGCAGAAGTAACCGTTCCCCGTCTTCGAATATCGTCCGCCCGACTTGTACGCGAGGAATCCTCCTCACGCCGCATGCTGCGCGAAGGAACATCGAATGTTAAAGCTTCACTACGAGGTATTACACTAACACGTGTGTTACCTAGAATGCACCGGAGTTTGCACATCGCAATCACGAGTCTCCTTCTGCTTTCTTCTGCAGTACTGCTTTTCTTTAATCAACGTTGCCTTGTCGCGAAGCTTTCGTCTTCCTCGCGGCGAGCTGCAGCCGGGTTCGCTGTAACACATTGCGTTACGAGAATTCTATCGATTCCTTGATTATTTGGTCCTTAACATTATTTCTTCTTTATTGCAATTTTATATAATTCTTTTACATACCTTCTTTTGACCCATCTTTTTCGTTTTCTCTCTCTTCTCTTCCCTCCTTTTTCCTCCAAATCAGATGCTTTGAACATTTCAGCATTTTGATCGGAGTGTAAGATCTTATCACTTTTATCGTATCTTTTAAATTTTCGAATATTCCCCGTGGACATTTCTGTAGGTTTTCTTCCATGCGCGATGATCTGCGAGTCTCCTTGTATCGTTCCAACGCCTTCTTCAAATTCTGTGGATTTCACCGCCTCTCTATCATCGATACGTGTTTCCGTTGCTTCCGGTTGCTTCGTTAATTTTTCTTCGGCAGATTTTTCACACCTTTTCGCTCGGTACGTGCCGCTGTGCAACTCCGAACCAGCTAACGGATAGTACAATTGAGGTTTATCATTTACTCTTGATGTCGACGTCTCTGCTTTTCCTCTCACGTCTAATTTTTTAGATTGTTCTCCTCTGACAAAATATTTTCTTAGAATTTCTTCTTGTGCGATATTATTTAATTCCGCAACTGCTCCGCCAGTTTCAGCCAACAATTTTCTTTGACCATCTCTAGACGCAATTTTTTCTAAGACTTCTCGTTGATTCGTTTCGATTTCCATTGATGTTTTTTTAGTAATAATTTGTTCCATGCTTTTTCCTGGAAATTAAAAAAATACGCTATTAAATACTTTGCTATTACTTTTACATAAAACTTGAAAGTGAAAGTTTATCACTTTGATTCAATTCCCAATTAATAGATAGCAGTTCTCTATCTGTTTCTATCCCCTCCGTTTTAGGTGCTTCGTCACTTTGTTCTGTTACGGCACTCATATCTGACTGGCAGACTTTGCTCTCTCCTTGAACGTTGCATATATGCGATGTACAGGAACAGGAGATCTGAAGTAAATTTTATCAAGAGAGCCTTGAGTCGATTATGTTGAAAGCATAATTATATATTAATATAACGCAATCACAATCTATATATAAATAATACAAGATTACTATTATCAAATAATATCTTAAATAAATTGTGTGAAAAATGTACATCCGGGCATATTTTATCATAAAAATTATGTTTTCAGATATAATATCGTATGTTTGTAATATTTTATTTAAAACCAGAACTATATACGTTCTCTATACGTTCGTCAAGATTTCATAACTAGTAATGGCGATGGTGATAAGCGCTACAAAAATGGGAACAAGAAACGACGAGAGAACATACACGAGTACAGACGTTGCTGGTGACGTGTCTCTTCAATTTCTGATGCTCGACACATACTCTGGTGTCTGCTAAATCGTTGATGCGCTCTCCCGAACGAACGCACATCCGTGTCGATCGCTCGTCTTTGATCTCGTCCACTTCGAAATACGCTGTATCTCTCGAAATCGATTGCAAGTACCTGTAACACGTGTTACATGCAACATAAATTGCACGCTTTATGTAAAACAGTTACATTGCAATCTTATTTATTGCGAACTTAACTCTCTCTTTCTCTCTCTCAAATTTTATATTCTTGATATTTTATATCTAAAAATAAAAAATTCCAAATACTTGTAATTGATTCGTGATTTAAATATTCAAGTACCTCGGCAATTGCGTCGTCGCGAATTTCTTCTCGTGAGGATGTTTCAGGTTCGCTGGTTCCCCGGATCTCGCACGAGCACCCCGTTGACGGCAGATCGTCCTGCGTCGCACACGATGCGAGTCGTAGTCTCTGCTGTAAATGTTATCCTCGGAATGGTCGTCGTGGTCCGGATGGATTTGCAAACAATCTACTTGCCGATTATGCGCTTCCAAGAGCATGCTTTGTTCATCCTCCTCGTCGGTGGAGGACGATAAAGCGCAGGACTCCTTGCATTTTGCGTTCTTTTTTGTGGTACGGATTCGTCGGTACGTACGAACAGGCGAGACGGATTGATTACCAGGAAGCATCTGAGCTATCTTGTCCAGGAGAGACGGTTTCCTCGCCTTCCATTCACCGTCGCTGTCGCGATCGTTTCTCTAAGAGAGAATAAAAATTCGCTGTATGAACAGGCTCTAATACCTATAAACCAATATAATAGCTATAACCAGTCCAAAGATAATTGATTAAAAATTGAGTGTATATACGTTATAACGACGAATATACCAGCTATAAATCAATATACTAGCTATAACCAGTCCAAAGGTAATTGATTAAAAATTGAGTGTATACCTATACGTTATAACAAAATAACAGAAGTTATTTTTCCACGTACCGTGCTTTTCCCGAGCCAAGGAATTTTTGCGAGTGCAGCGAGAATTCTCTTTACACGACTCCGCTTTTTTTCTTTGACGGCGCCGTCCTTTAAAAGTAATTCCTTGGAACCATCGTCCATCTCGATGTGAACCACCTCTTCCTCATCCAGCTCTTCTGTGGGCCAAGACTCTGTGTCCGCTATTGACGTAGACGAGCTGGAATCTTCCTCCTTGCGCGGGCAAGAGCAAGATTTTCTTTTCAATCTGGTACGAAGTCTTCTACGAGCCCTTACCACGAAACAGGACGTCGGATCCTCGCTGGTCGAGGTAATCTCCTCTGCTAATGCGTCGTTAAAAATCTGAATTGGACATTTATTGCTTAGTCCTTGATTGTCGACAATGAGTGTTGGAAACCGACTTGCTTTTTATGCGTAATTAGAGTGTGAACTTGGATGAAGATATCTGAAGGAATTATAATGACATACTTTTCCTTATTTAATAATTCACAGACACAAACTGTTCCTGAGATTTAAAACTTGCGGATGAATCTTCCGAATAATTTGGAAAAGTTTATTATTCATTTCGAGCTGAAGTTCTTCAAAAAACTTTAGATATTTTCAATAAAATGACGTAAGAGTCTCTCGACCAAGAACGCGATATCTCACTTGGATCGTAACATCCTCTTTGATTTTCTGTGCTTCTACGTCTTTGAAGGGAATCCTGCGATGCACGACTTCAATCTCTTGCGGCGATTCATCTTGATAAGCTGGAATATATATGTACATCAACGATTACTTTAAAATTTTTTAGATAAATTACTTGGTGCAGCGCGGCTACTTCGTTGGTGTACATACTATAGCTATAAATCGAATCTGAACTAGTTTCATCATCATCTGTTTGCACAGCCTTATCTTTTTTTTCTATTTCTCTTTCTATTTTTTCGTCTTCTCTTTTTATTTCTTCAAATATTATTTTTTTTGGTAATTCTTTTTCCACTAATTCTTCCTTCGATAATTCTTCTGTCGGTATTTTTTCTTCAGACAATCTTTCCTTCAATAATCTCTTATCTGGCATTTCTTCTTTCGGTATTTCTTCTTCCGATAATCTCTTTTCTGGTATTTCTTCTATCTTTATTTTTACTTCTGGTTCTTTTTCTACATGTGGTATCTCTTCCTTGATTATTGGCACAGGCTCTTTTTTTACAATTAATTGATCGTCTGATGAATCTCTGATTTAATTTGGAATAATCGATAAGAATGAATAAGAAATATATTAAAATACACACACACACACACACACACACACGCACGCACGCACACACGCACACACGCACACGCCACGCACACGCACGCACACACGCACACACACACACATATATATGGTGAGGCACCTAAAACAGGCCACCTGAATATCTCGGCTGTTATTGATGATAGAAAAAAATGTGTCAGACCAACCTTGCATGGTTTCGAGGGACACATAATTTGTTCTAAATAGTTTTTTATTAGGTGGACGCGTAGAGGTCATATGAAGGTCAACTTCTTTTTTTTAAATGGTATGATATGTTTTAGGTGCCTCACTCTGTATTTGTATGACATAATGTTGTTCTTAAATATAAAAAGATCACAATATTGTGAAATTATAAAAAAACAAACATGATTCTTCTAGAGAATATATTTTTGAAAGAAGAAAGCTAATTTACACTTCTCATATAAATATAATATATAATGTATACAAAATAAAAGAACAAGAGAATTAATGAAATATATCGATATATTACCCGCGCAATGTATAGCAACATATGTTTACTCTCATTCTCATCTGCTTGAGAATTTCTCGTTGAGGATACAACATAATTATTAGAACTCACTTTTCCTCACTCATATCCGTTAGATCGCCATACTCAATGGGTGATCGACAAATCGTGCAGAGATTCTGCAAGTCCGCAAAACATTGAATGCAGAACAAACCGACGCAGCCAGGTGTGGTGCATTTAACGTGCGGTTCTTGATCGGAGCGCTCCACGGCGCCGCACAGCAGACACATGTTCTGCTTCTGAGGGAACAACTTGTTCAGAAACGGGCACATCGCCAGGCATCGCTCCCTGAACGTGACTCTTTCGATCTTCTCACCCTCAGTAATGCCGAACTTGCGACGCAACTGGCGCCGCGCGAATTTCAGAAAACTTCCTCTCGATCTACGCGAGTTTGGGTTCATTAACCAGACGTCGGTCGTATGTACGTGAAAATGGTTCAAACGTAAAGGGAAGCAAGTAGAGTCAGTAGACAATCGCATAATCGATTTACTTCATGATCTTTCTTAAGAAGCGACTGAGAAATTGAATCTTTAATCTGTTTACTGCAAATCTTTTCACTAGAATAATTCGTCGAAAAATTCAATCAAACAACACGGTGCAACTAAGTTAGTTATCCGATGTCGAATTCGAGCGAATAAATCTCGATGATATTCTGTACGCGCAATGCATGTAAAATCTAAAATCTATAATTTGTCTATTCGACGCACGTGCGCCATTACTCTATTAGTTAATTGAAGATGCATTACCTAATTATATGATTATACAGCCAGGCGGCCCTTTGCTTGGCCCTTTCCGGGTGATACTTGCACATGACGACGTGGCGTAGTCGCAACCCGTAAGGCTCAAATATCGCCATGATCCAGCAGAAGGCAATCAGTGTTACGATCTGCGTGTACCTGTCTAGATCCGGGGGAATAGGATCCGGGAGGCAGGGCATCATATCGATCTCCGGATCCTTCGCGTGTGGCGTGAACGCTTTCACGATGCTTCGATAAAGGTCGGCGAGATAGCCGTTGCCAGACACGTAGACGCCCACGGAACTGGGTCGTTGGACCTGGAGAGATCGATATGTACGTTCTGCCATCAACGCGCGATATTACCTCTCCTCGTGATTATTCTACGCCAAGCTATAATCCGACCACCGATCGTTGACACATCCCCGCGCACCCTGTACGTCTCGATAACAAAGTCATGGTCCTAAGCTAACGGCACGGTGTGTGCGACTTGATCCCTGAGTGTAGTTCGATTGTGATTTCACTCTTCAGTAATCCTCTTTACAACAGTTTGCGGATTAAGTTCTACTATCCGCGTACATACATACTTTATCATGAGAGAAGGGATGAGAGCAGCTATTATTTAAATACTTGATACACGCGTACGCGAAAGTACGAAAGAGCTTGAAAAATGATACACAAATCCAGACGCAAACTACGGTTTCGGGGAACGTTTGTCATGGAGATATACCTTCGTTTCGATCCGTCCGTGATATCTAATAGTGCTCAGGATCCAATAAAGACTGTAGTCTGCCATCATATGGATGCAAATCTTGAACGTCGTTAAACACAAGAAGACGGCAGATTTTGTGAGCTTCACTCTCTCCACCTTAATTAAGGTGATGGACGTCAGTGGGATGTATTGATTTCTCTCGCGACGATTTAACGGCAGAATGGTCTCCTTATCTTGACGCGTCCTTATTAGATCGATGGTGCGCAGATCGTCAGTCAAGTATCGATTGTCGAAGCGTTCATTCGTTAGCCACTTGTGCCGATAATGCAACACTCTGGAAAGCGTTTTGATTTATCACTCGCCACGTCGGGCGTTATCCGGACAATGCGTGCAAGCTCTACCTCAGCAGCATGAAAAAGATGAAGAAAGTAGTCATGAAGCTCATCCAATCGAAAACGGCCAAAAATCTGTCTGTTCTCGATCGTACTTCGGTGATTATGCCGGTCGATACTTCTTCGAGGGTTCTACTATGGTTCGTCTCGAAGTGGAAGGAATGCGAGAATTTCACTTTAACGTAAAACATCGCTCTCATATGACGAGTAAACCTTTTGATCTCTGCACAAAGGAAAGATATTAAACCTTGTATCGAAGATACGGCAGTTTGGCAATATCGTATTCAAATCTGCTAAAACTTCCTGCAATGTAAAATTCGTGTGTTGCTACTTAAAATCGCATAATTTAACAAAATTTTCCAGTGCATTGCACATTTCTAAAGCAGACACGGGCAAATTAGTTTAAACGCGTACTCTTCCGCACGGCATCGACTATAGTATCGGCGACATAAGACACGAGCATGCAAATGAAGTCTAAAGGCTTCACTATATAACATAAAGCGCTGACGATGTACGTCAAATTGCAAATCCCTCCGAAAACCGGGCCAAGCTTTGCTTTGCAGTCAGCCACTGCTCCTTCGAAGACTCTCTGACACCTGTCGAATGGCGTGCCGAGCTTCTTGTTGCAGATATTCACGATGCTGCCGAGCCATTGAAAAACCGACGTGATCACTCTCACTGAAAGATACATCTCCAAAGTTACCGAAGGCCGATCGATCGCTCGCGAGAAACCGGAGAAAGAAACGTGGTAACTTACGTATGCTAAGCACGAGTCGCTTGATAGCCACAAGAGTCTGTTTAATCCTCTTTACGACCATCTTCACTGTTTTTATTACTTTCGATATCGCGTCTCTTAAAGCGTAGAATGGTTGCTTTATCAAGTCAACCACGTTCTTTACGGCTTGCTTCAACTGCTCCTATAAACGTAGGTGTGTGATCTACATTAGTAATGATGGCTCAAGATGGTAACGATTGGAGAGAGTCACGTGTAAATCTCACAAATTCAAAGATCTATGTAGAGATTTCATGCATCCTATCCTAAATGTTTTAAACGTTCGACTATTGGTTGGCTAACCAAATATATTTAGCGGAAATTACGTTAGTTTATCTAAGCAGTATCATTGTGTCAAGATAGTAAATATATTGAATAATACTATAAATAACGTTCAACCAAGCGAATTTTATTTTTAATGTGAATTTGTGTGTGTTATTTATAGTTTAAATATATATATATATATATTTGAAAAATTCTATTATATTTACATATTTTCGCAATGAATACATATAAAAATAAAAACACAAATGAATTAAACTGATTGATGAAATCAGTAATGTATAGATATAAATGGAATGTATGAACGAACTTACCTGGGAAAGCTTACCTGTCCACAGACTAAAGATTCCGAGAGAACACTGATATTGTGCAAAGTATTCTTTCCTGGTCCAGTAAGAGTTAAAATAAAAGCATACGCCATCAAGGCTTGTCTACCACGTTTGGAAAAGAACTGCGGCAGCAACAAAAACACGATACATCTGTGCGAATCATAAAAATTTATGAAGAGATATACTGAAGAGTGATGGAAGAGAGAGAGAGTGGAAATCTGAGATATGATCTTTAATGCTTCAAGATAATTTAAGGATTTTGAATGTGCGATAATAACGGTGATATTGATATCATCGGAATTCGTTTCACACTATTACCTCACGCGATGTGAAAAAGCCAACCCCAGTGTGAGAATCACTCCGAGAAGCGAGCACAGCATTGTGGCGGACGAGAGGGTGAAGTTCAGTTGAAACACGAAAAATACGAAGAACATGTACGTGAGAAATATACCGCCCAGAAAGCCGAACAAACTCTTCAGGATATAATTCTCGAGCGTGCCGTCGATCCGAAGAAGCCTCGCCTTTTTGTAAATCCAAGTGTACCTTATAACGGAAATCACTCGAGTCCAGAAATGCTTAACTCTCTTCCTGCATCTACAGAAGTGCAGAAATTACACATTATTGCTCAATATTAAAAAGAGAATAGATTACTAGAATAAAGAAAAAATTCGTACGGCGCACAGAATCAGAAAAGCTGTCAGAATTCTGACAGAAACAGTCACATATTGTCACTTGGAAATCCAAGAGACAATACGATAAATGTGTCAGACTTTCCGAAGACAAGTATTGATCGAGCGCTTTCCTATCAAGAGTTACATATTGGCAAGCGCACTTTAATCTTTTTCGTCGGAGACGTTGCTTCAAAGTGAGACGCGGCTTGGCACCTTTGGAGATCTCGATCGATCGCAATTTCTCGTCTTCGTATCTTAGCCTAGCCTTCTCGAGCTTCTCAGCTTTTAGGACTAATTGAAAAAATGCCATGTCGTTCGCTTATTCCATGTAATCTCTTGTACTATTTGATACTGAAACATCTATTTTTTATGAATTATATTAATTATTAACTTCTTACGAATTACATTAATTATTAACTTATGTCAAGTCACTATGATAAAAATGTCACTGCACATCATGAATATCATGATTTCTATATTGAGTGAAGTTTACAACAACTTGTTTTCCTTTACATTGTGATCCTTCGTTGTCTCTATATTTTATGCAAAAATAGATAAATAAATGTGGATAAACGTGCTCTTGCACAAGTATCGATGGCTTTATCGAAGTATTCACTATTTTTGCACAAGTATCATTATTTTTGCACAAGTACCGATACCTTTAGCCAAGAGTCGATACCTTTACTCAAGTATAAGTAAGTAAAATCGATCGTTACTGCTCGGTGCAACCAGCATCTGATAATAGAATAGTTGAAAGAAAATTTGAAAAGAATTTTTTAATTTTTTTTATTATTTCTTCTTCGGGAAAAGTTAAATTTATTCTTTGATTCTTTATAATATCTTCTTCAATTCTAGAAATGTTCGAGCAGATAATTTACGTACAGAAGAAACTTTTAGCATGCATTTCAAAGCATATATGTAATAGTGCTTGTAGCATGGTCTGATATAGTGGAGTTCCAATTTCCGTTACCAGCCAACGATCACAGGAGACAGACGCCGATAGTTGAACGAACAGTGATAAAAGCCTGCATGTTACGAGATTCGACTTATCAAGCGCGAATGTAGATAACATAAATTGAGAAATTTTCTCCTGTCCATTGTAAATAATACTCTACGTTGTAAATATTCCATACCATGATACACATATATATGTATTCAAGCAAAAACACTGGAAAATAATAACTAGTGTACATCCTTCACAAATAATAGTATAAATTTAAACAATAAACTTAAATATTGCACGCTATGCACAATAAAATTAAAATCAATCTGTTTTTATCATCGTGTTCATCACAATTCTTGTTCATTGAATTATATCAAGAAAAACTGTTGATATATTTAAAATTAATTTAAGAGAGCCCCAAAAATTCTGAAATCCAATTACAATATTCTACAACATTAGCAACAAAAGTTCCACATTCGTGCATTATTTTGAGCTTCCTTGCATCCGCAGGGGAGGTCCAACGAGGTCTCCAACTCTATCCGTCGAGCAGAGTTCTCCCTCTTGGCCATTTCTCCGAGATCCCGTTCCGCATCGCACGTCGCCAGTGTCGGCGTTCGATCGTTCAAAGAGGACCGTGTGATACCGCCGACACACGTCAGAGCGAGATATCGATGTCACCCGTGCCGCCGATGAAGGTGGGCGTCGAGGCCGCCGGAGAGGGGCGGGCAATCTAAACCGATAACGAGCCAGCTGGCGGCGGCAGTGCCGTCGTTTACGTGGAGGTACAACCTTCGCGAGAACCCGATCTCGTCGGTGGGGCCCATGGGCTTGATCGCTCCTGTGGAAGGTCGCAGTCCGCGTCTCGAGGAATAAATCGCTGGAACCGGTATAACAGTCGCGCGTGGTGCGCGCGGATAATCACGCAGAGGAAGCAGTCCCGCGAAACCCCTGAGGAGTCCGTCGAACAGAAGAAAAGGGGGAAAAACGGGGGAGGGAAAAAAGGGAAAATAAACATGCCGTGAGCCCCAAGGTAACGACGGTGTACAACCCGGCGGGGTCGACGGTGCTCATAGCGCGTGCGACTTTCGATCGCATGTGAGCGATACCGTAGACGATACCGTAGTCGCCGCCGCCGTCGTCGTCGTCGTCGCCGTCGTCGTCGTCGTCGTGTCGTCGCGAGTGTACATGTGTGTGGTGTGTGGTAGCACGCGCGTGTGATCGTGTCGCAGCCGTGGTGATATCGACACCCGTTCCTGATACACAGCTTCTACCTGATTCAGGTGGCATTCAGACGCCTGGACCACGATAGCGATGACCACGAGGGAGCTCTACGTCAAGGTACCGCGGGACCGTTCGGGGGTGTCGGGTACCAGCAGCGGCTGCGCATCCCCGTGGAGGTCGGCTGATTCCATTCTGGCGCAAAATCGCGCGCCGTTTTCATCCCCCGTGGGCAAGCGACGTCGCGCTTCAAGGGGATGTTCCGATGCGGACCGCGATCGGGGATTTACAGCTGTGCGTTTTCAATCGAGACCCGGGGATACGAATAATTCGGTGGACGTTTAGGGATGTTGCCCCTACGGCAACTGTAAAATTTGCACGAACAGACTTTGTTAAAAGTTAAATTGACTTGTGAAATTTGTAAAATCCAACGTCAATCACGCACAGGTGTAATTCAGATAATAAAATATCGCTCGGTCAGTAAAATGGCCATCTAAATTGCGCATTGCGCCGACCACGTAATCTCTTAGGTGCGTACTCAATGTAACTTGTCTGCATATATAAACCAGGAAACATGTTGAAAATGTCTCGGTTATACAATCAGTGGAAATTGCAGGAGCTATGTCCAACACTCTCCGGAGCTTGTGATCGCGCGTGCGAAACCGCGATTCGACTCCGTTTTTAACGCTAACCGTGTGCATACCTTTGACATTTGAAGTGAACGTCTCTTTCTCTCTCGCTCTCTCTTTCTCGCAGATTACCCTAGCGAGAGGGATCTGTAATCCAGAAAAATGGTCAATTTGTACTAAGTTTGCGATCAGTTTCCAAAAAAAGAATCTAGAACAGTAAATCTTCGATCTCTTATCTTGCTGCGGGTGCTCCATTATGCAATAACAAAATCGGAAATTAGATCGTAATCGGTGTACCATAATTATCTAGTTCTATAATATATTTTTAAATGTATTTTATGTATGTACATACATATATAGGACTTGTACAATTAACTTTTCTACAATGCACATCGTGAATTAAAGAGAAAGGTCTCTCACTGTTAGTTTATTTCCACGTGAATAGCAAAAAGGTTGCCATCCTATTTAATTATGCAGACGATTATTCTCGTGAAGAATATTCTGACAAAGAATCTTTCTTTCACTTTTTTCTCATTATACGTTCTTGATATGGAGCGCAGTTTCCCGCCTTTCTGGAAAAAAGTTGCTTAAATGTGTTATTTCATTGTCCCAATTCGCCTCGTGTATTTTAGCGGTTTCGATAAAAAGAGATATCAAGCAAAGAGATTCTCAGTATTATTAACTCACGCATAACTTTAAACACGAGCTTTACACTCTACTGTGTGAGAATCAACAACACTGACTTGACATCACTATCTAAAGTGTTCTCAGTTAAACTTGACGAGTTTTACTCGTTCGAGTACACATATATTTCACGATTCATGCGGTTAATAGCTTCCTTTGGAAACGGTGAGATACAAACAAGTTTTTATGATATATTCTCCATAATTTATATCTGTTACAATGTAAAATCGTAAAAGGTCTACTATTATCTGAATACGATATAATTTCAAAAAAATTTATTTTCCACTCGACTTTTTCTCTTTTGTTTAATTGTAAATTTCACACTGCAGATTTTTATTGACATATTTTGTATTGACTCGTTGGGTTATATATAGAGCATGTTGATTAAGTAATAAAAACTGATATAGTCGTCTCTGTAGCTGTATTAATGAGCAGACCTACGCGGAAATACGGGGCAATTCTCGAGCCTCTAGGATTTCTTTTCGAAACTAAAATCAATAACTAGCAGCGGGAGAGACCCCGTTGCCAGAGACCTAAATTCTGCTTTATACCAGGTGGCACGACCGACCACAGTAGGAGCAGTTTGTGTCTGATTCATCGCGTTAATGATCTCCGTTAAAATTATGACATTCCTTCTTTGGAATATATTTTCTGTCAAGATGCTTTCAAGAGATGCAACTTGCAATCAGTAATAATTTCTAATTTTCGAGCATTTTGTACAGTCGTAACGATAAAGAATATGTATTATATTAATTAAGAGATAAATAAATTATGTAGCACGAACGTACGAAAATAACCGCACAGGATTATTTCAGGGAAAATCGGAATTAATGACTTGACGATTTTATTACACGCAAAAATGCATTTTAGTCGTTTACGATTCACCCGTGATAGTTCTCTGTAAATCCACGCGCAAACCAAAACGCAAGAGCATTACTACGGACATGCGCTTGAGGATTTATGTGCCACGAAGTGCCACCGTGTAATGAAGACCGGGATTAGAGAAAGCAGCGATGCGCCTTGGAGATGCTACTTTTGGCTTATACTATTCCCTTTAAGCATGCTTCTCTGCGCGTTGGTGGTTGATTTATCGGTGTGGTCAGGTGAGCAGCGGGGGTTGTCGGAGGTCGGGCGTCATGGTTTTTGTTATAACAGGTTTTCGCTTCTCCCTCTTTGAGGTTCGGTAGGAACAGCGGAAATATAACAGCGACTACGCAGGCATTCTTCCTCGGTATATTTTCGCATCGTTTACCGTTGAGCGGGAGATATGGCTATGCAAGTCTTCGGAAAATTCTGAGCTGTCAGATATCGAGTGCGTTTCAAAGGAAAAATACATTGGAAATGAAAGGATGATACTATGAACTGGTAGAGAAAAGTGAGTAATGTTTTCCTCGGGAGAAGATTCCTGAGTAAAAAATATTTACGGTCCTAAAATATATAACGAAAGATGTTGAATAAATATTATATAAATATTATAAATATATTGATCTTATCGCGGAATAAATATTGGGTTGTAACAAAAGTTCGTAGTGTTGTTTACTTTTTTTTAATGAAAAGATGACAAATAAAACGGCGCATATGTAGTTAAATAAATATTTATGCACACATATATATATATATATATATATATAATTTTGTCTTTGAATTTTACTAAAATAACGCTATGAACTTTTGTTATAGCCTAATAAGATAGAAAAGTCGATATACGTACACCTTTCTTCGTTCGCTAATTTTGGCAGAAAGTCGGCATAAGTAGGTAGACTGTAATATACATGTGTAAGATAATATACACGGTAAACAAGGTCAATGTTTAGTTGTCAAGAACAAGATTTCAATCTGTCAGGATAAAAAAGCATGAAATGAAAGACTGGAGTTCCGACCTGAGAAATCGAGACCTCGAGCGCGGAATCACTCGTGTATAATTTTCACGAGATTGTCTGCGAATCCTCCTTAAACGTCGTGACTAGCTGCAGGTGAAATATATACCGCGACCGTGAGGTATCTCCCGGTCTTAAACGACGACGAAGAGGGCAAAGAGTCCAGCGAGATCGCCTCGCTCCGAGACATTTTGCTTTTCTGTAGCGAGAGAAAGGGATCTACTTGCTCGTAAGCGCAGTTTGCCGATCGCGTTCCTCGAGCTGATCACCCAGCCAGCAATATTCCCAACGATTCTAGCTTACCTTTCAACGTAAAAGCGCATTCGTGATTATTCGCCTGGGTAATCCCGAGAGATCGAACTTTCCTTAATCAAACGAATCTAATCAAAATAGATAACTTGATCGAGATCTCGACGAAATGTTGGTAGATACGCAGTTGATGTTTTGCAAAGGTACGCAGTAGCGAAAAATACAAAAATTGCCAAACAATATCCCGTGGATAATTCTTCGTTAAGAGAACCCCGTAATCTGTGCTTTGTCAAACATTTGTCTTATTGCTCGTTCAATCAAGTACGACTCGTATTCTCGCTTATATTCTTGTTGCGCGAATGTTGTCTGAAACCCTTTCTCTTAATAGACCGTTCTCCTCGTATTGATTACATCGCGTCGCGGACTTCTCGTGTCTCGGGATCGCTGAATCAGACACTGATTCGTGTTGATTGCATCTGTGCTGTCCTGTCACCGATCATCTCAGAATTACGAGATCACTGGCGCGTTTCGGCCGATCGAGGAAGAGAGGCGAGCGCGTTTCGTAAGAGAAGTGTTTTTCCTTCCCGCGAAGAAGCGTTTCCTATATCAGGCAAGGTGTTGCGTTGATCCTCGGCGAGACCCGTTCTCTCCGTTCGCGAAACGAAAACTCCTCGCGGCGATATCCCACGAAAGCATTCCGCTTTGCGAACGCGCGCGTAACTAAGCATCCGCGCTCGAAGCGGAAAGTTGCGTTCTCACGGTCGCGGCCTTTCTTTCGCGGAAATTTCAATGACTAGGCTTGTCTTTGTTATCGACATCGATTAATTACAGTAAGATATGACTCGAGAGCGCTAGTTATCTGTACACGAATTGAGATTCGAGACTTTCGCGACGTTATGGAACGTCACGGTTTACTGTAAGCCGCGAATCCTCGCCATTATTCCAAATTAAATAAGAATTTAGTATCGTAAAATGGTATAGTCTAGTAAATCTTTGATCTAATCTCTGATCTCTGATCTCATCCAACAACGCGTAATCTCCTTCTTACAGCACTTTATGCACGATTAGCTGCAATAATTAACCCGGAATTAAGCGTGCAATTTTTTGTGACGCAAAACCGTCGCGTGTATTTTAGAACTTTAATTATAGATCATGCAATTTCGCAAACGTCAACGGAGTGAAAAAGGAGGAAAAAGGATAAAGCAAGAATTGTAAGATAGCTGAGTAGGATAGAAAGTAAGAATAGTTGTTGTAAAAATAGCTACTGTACGGCACAAACTGCATTTTCCATTTTAAGTGTTTATATACACATGAACTTGAGAAACGAATGCATAACGGACAGTTCAATTAGGTTTTTCGCCGAAGACGTTCGTGTGAATCATACATTCTCGAACGACCTCGTAGTGATAAGATTGCGACGCCCCTCCAGTTGCTTTCACAGGCTTAAAACCTGCATGGAAACGTGTGCGATTTGAACTTCGGTCTCGGAATATCAATTGCAAAGGGAGATTGCATGTATTTTGTCTGACAGAGATCCGACACGATCACGCGATAACAAAAGTAGGCATCGAAAGTAGATTAAATTATTAATCATCGTTGTTTCTAATAGATTGCGGTTCGACTCGGTACCTTGATATTGCTCCGAGTCTCTCGATGCTGATTTGAGAATTCATGCGAGAGAAATATATGAATAAATATTTGCGTGACAATAGGGATGAAAAAGTCTCATACGTGTGCTACAACGGAAGCTTTAGGTCGAACACAACACGAGAGAGGATTGTACAATGCTCGGCCAGAGGCATCAGGCGAGCTACATTTGCATGAAGTGTTTGCATAAAGGTTAGAAGGGAACACATTGCCAACGTGCTTGAGTAGCCTTCATAAAATTGGAGCACCATCGATCAAAGAAAACGCTGCGACGAAAATGCGCACTGCAACAGAGACTTCCGTCACTTGCGTGGAAGACATGATTTATTAAAAAGAAAAAAACATGAGGCGAAGAAAAAGTTAATTGTCGCATTGTTTAAATAGAAATTCGTTCGTTTCGACATTTAAAAACTTGAATTGTAATTGGGGAACATCTTTGTATTACCTTGTAAGAAGCGCGTCGCTTTTTCCCTCACGTATTCATTTATCAAGTTTTTATTTGTTTATCATTAATGTGTCATGCTAATCTCGTGCAACGTGGCGCACGTATTGACACAGCCGTTACAATTTGCGGCGCAAAGGCGACAGAAAGCGTGAGCCAGAACGTGCGCACCGGCTCACTTTACGTGCATTGAATTACGAATTACGTAATCACGCACAAAATGCGCGCCGCAACTTTCCTAAGACGCGTGAACTCACGAATTATGTTCGTCTTCTGGACAAGCTTTTCAATTAAAGGACTACGTGGGAACCCGGTAGATAGCCTCAGTTTTTCCTCTTCTTGTGGAGTCCACGACGTTAATTGCCTTTGCTGCTGCTGCTGCTATTGCTGCACGGCGCAGATATATAACGTAGAAAGCATGGGAACAATGTCTCGTGGTATGCCACGACGAGGCGAGAGAGCCGAGATGTCCAGTACACATTAATCCGCGTGAAACCTTGACCACAAACGCGGAGAATCGGTTTCGCATCATGTGACAAAATACTGGCTCTCGCACAAAAGCTGCGAATAAAAAGATGAAGATAATAATTGAAAGTGTTCCCCATTTAATTAACTGTATTTTACGTTAAAACAGTAATTACATAAAATAACGTGCGAAGTGACAAAGAGCACTTGCATCAGTGTACACTGTTACTGTTGGGTGAGATCTACGCGCAATCCTAGAGACTCGGATTCTCTAGAGGAATATCTCTAATTCTTTATTTACTCGTCTCTCCCCATTGTGCTTCTTCTCTTTGTTAACTCCGTCTCGAGTTCGCGTCAGCGAAAGTTTCTTATGTAATTAGCGAATATACCATAATAAGACGCTTCTTAGAGGGGCAGGAATATTCGCAACACCAAATCTTTATTTGCAACAGAATTTTTATCTCATAATGCAATAATTTTTTAAGTCGTATATCCTATATAAATTTTTATCTATTTGTATTTTCTTTGACAGATCTCTGATTCGATACATTTTGCAATCCATGTAATTATGTCTATTAGAAAGTTACTGTCATTACCATTATATCGCAAAGCCTATTCAACTTGTTTATCTACATCTGTATTAGCTCGAGAAAGTATCAAATCAAATATCTGAGGTCACTTTATTAAGAATGGCATAAATGTCACCAGTTTCAGTGGAATAAGCAGTCGAGTGTGCAAATGCCACGTTTGTGGTATCATGTCGCACGGTATAACTTCGCGCGCATTTTAACAAACATACCTCGTACAAATGCGAATACCATGCAAACCGTAAGAAACGCGTCAAAGAAACAAGAAGAAATAAGAAGTTCAATTATACCACACCGGCGAGCTCGTGACGATTACACTTTACCTACTGTCTACGTTCTTGCTTTCCTTTTTTCTATCCAGTGTGAAATGGTATCTTACGTAAATAATAAACGTAACGCACATGTACGGCTAGATACACTTATTGCGGGATCGAAGTTCAGGGTTGCGCATTTCGCCACCTCTCTAAACGCGGTTAATCGACCTCGCATAATAATCAAAGCACTTAACGAAATTACATGCGAGTCGTCGCGTTAACGGAGGGAAAATTGACATCGCTCTTTCATCCAGAAAGATTTTCGCACGACGGCTCATTATGATGATGTGATCGATGTGAGCGATTACTGTCGTGCTTAATTACAGTGCTGAATTAAAAATTAATTAAAAGGGAGCAAATTGCTCGTTGCTCTCCAAATAAACGCATTACTTCACACATTTATGAATTG
Organism: Ooceraea biroi; assembly: GCF_003672135.1. Lineage (NCBI taxonomy): Eukaryota > Metazoa > Arthropoda > Insecta > Hymenoptera > Formicidae > Ooceraea > Ooceraea biroi. The sequence continues at coordinate 13,331,914 of NC_039514.1, read as the reverse complement.
TCTGCCACTTCGCACGTTATTTTACGTAATTACTGTTTCAATGTAATTTGACGGTATCATCACAGTAATTGCGTATTTTACCTTGATTTCCTTAAGCCGCAAGATTAAATTGCTGATGTTGCGGATGTTCGAACAGCGTCTGGTAAAATATTTGTGTAAACTTTAGATACTTATCTATAAAATAAAACTATCATTGAGACAGCGTGTGTGACAATACCGGCTTTCGGCAAAATGTTTTATGGTATTCTCAATGATATTCTTCAGATAATGATTAGGAATCCACACACAATTATATTGCCGGACAACTATCTTTCTTATCTCGAAAGGGAAATTGATGGACATGTGGCGGATCAGTTCGAGTGCGCGATTTATCGAACGTGGTCACGGATCGCCAACTGGTTGCTCGCAGGATAACCCGAAATGTAGGACGGCGAAGGAGAAGCCGCAACTTCGGCAGAAAAACGGCTGTACCGTTGCTTGACATTCTTCAGGATAGTACATTCGTAAGACGATCGGGTGTGTGACTCCGGTAGACAGTAATGCGTTCGTCTGGACAATACGCGGTCTCGTAGGGATTCTCGTAACGAGGCATGAAGACCCATTGGCTTCGATGAGACACCGTTACTCGCTTACAAAACTCGCTCGTGCCCGTTCACAGGAAATGTCAAGCGTAAAGATTATCTGCTGAGCGGCTGCGAAAGTCTACATGACGTCATAAAGTCTACACCACGCGATAGTCTAATCTGTCGGACGTGTTTTAGATGACTGTTAGACGTTTTAGACGCTGTTTCGCGATATTACTCGATTTTGATTCCAACTTCGATTCTACTAAATTAATTGACTGTGGTATTTGACACGCAGCCAATACGTGTTCGCATCACGTTTTACGAAGCCGGATAACAGCGCGCGAAAAATAGATTCGCAAACTCCGCGGTAGAATTTTTTTCCGATACAAAAGGTAGCGTATATTTTGTGCAGTTCACCGTGGATTAGCTTCGCAAAAAAGCGAAGAATTATTATACGTTATGCGATCCTCTTGTTATATGATCCTCACGTGCACCGTGATTAAAGGGTGAACGTTACGTTAAATATTAATGTCAAGCAGATCGGTGATTTCCGCACAAATACCGCACTTTCCAGTCCAGGTAAATGCCGGGGTGATGATATTGAACGTATGGAATAACAGTAAATTGAAGGGATCGCTGACCGAATTGATATGTTCTTATTGCTGACCTCGCGCTCTTTATGCGTTGCTCGAAAAGGAAAAAGCAGGTCTTTGCGATGCTTGAAAAGTCACTCGGGTAATCAATTAATCACCGTTACATATATGGGTTGCGGGACAAATGCAGGTGAAGGGGACATAAATTATTAAACCCGGTTGTCCGAGAGAACGAGAAAAAGAGAAAGAAATCTCCATAATGCGGATCACGTTTCAATCGTCGCTGGTACCCGAATTAAAGTCTGATAAACCCGCCCATAGTTTTAGTAAAAGTTATATTCAGTATCAGTATGTTGTTCGTTGCTTATCGGTTTTTCGATAATGCTCTAAACTGCTGCTAATATCACAAAATGGGGATGCGCCGCAATTTTATATAAAAGCGCAACAGGATCAATAAAACTTCATTAATGCAAAAAAATGTTCCGCGATCGATTGCAGGGTAGCCGAGTATGGGTGCCGCATCAGGAGAGGGTGTGGGAGGGTGCCGTGCTCCTGGAAGACTACAAACAAAACCAACCGACGTTGGGGCTACAGACGGAGGAATCGAATCAGACGAGGACGTTGGAGATCAAATCGGACGTGGATCTGCCGCCACTGCGAAATCCCGACATCCTAATAGGAGAGAACAATCTCACGTCACTGTCATTTCTTCACGAGCCTGCAGTCCTCTATAATCTTCAGATCCGCTTCCAACGGCATTCCATCTACACTTACTGCGGCATCGTCCTAGTGGCTTTTAACCCGTACAACGAATTACCCATCTACGGCAATGACACGATTTGGGCCTACAGGGGCCAGGCGATGGGTGACCTGGAACCCCACATCTTCGCCGTGGCCGAGGAAGCCTACACAAAACTGGAAAGGTAATGAATACTTCGTCAAAGCTTTATAGATTATATCATCAATGCACACGTACGTTTATATCAATGCTAACAATAAGATAATAATTTTAATCTTCTCTTCGAATCAGGGAGAGCCATGATCAGTCGATCATCGTTTCTGGCGAGTCGGGTGCCGGCAAAACGGTCTCCGCCAAGTATACCATGCGATACTTTGCGACGGTTGGCGGCTCTGCGACGGAGACGCAGATCGAGAAGAAGGTTCTGGCCTCGTCGCCGATCATGGAAGCGATTGGTAATGCGAAGACTACTAGGAACGACAACTCGTCAAGATTCGGCAAGTTCATCGAGATCCAATTCAACAAGAACTATCACATCACTGGCGCCAGTATGCGCACGTATCTACTGGAGAAGTCGCGGGTGGTGTTTCAGGCGAACGAAGAGCGCAATTATCACATATTTTATCAGATGTGCTCGGCGGCACAACGGCTGCCTCACCTGCACCTGTCCGATCAGGATCAGTTCCACTATCTGAACCAGGGTAATAATCCCACGATCGACGGAGTGGACGATCTCGAGTACTTCAACGAGACGATCGACGCGTTGACGATGCTCGGCTTCACGTCGAAGCAACAAGACGATATGTTGCGCATATTGGCATCCATATTGCACTTGGGTAACGTGCACATAAGCAGCCGCATGATAAAGGATACAAAGGACGAAGTGGACACGGAGTCCAGCTACATCTCGCCGTCTGACCGGCATCTGTTGATCGTAGCCGAATTGCTGGGTGTCGATGTGGACGCGATGCGCAAGTGGCTGTGCCATCGTAAGATCGTATCGACGCGGGAGGTCTTCCTAAAGCCTATGAACGCAGAGCAGGCGATCGGCGCGCGAGACGCTCTGGCCAAGCACATCTACGCCGAACTCTTCAACTGGATCGTGTCTGGCATCAACATCTCGCTACGTACGCAGTGCAAGGCGCAATGCTTCATCGGCGTGCTCGACATTTACGGATTCGAGACGTTTGAGGTGAACTCGTTCGAGCAATTCTGCATCAATTATGCGAACGAGAAGCTGCAACAGCAGTTCAACCAGCACGTGTTCAAGCTGGAGCAGGAGGAGTACCTAAAGGAGGACATTGAGTGGACGTTTATCGATTTCTATGACAATCAGCCGTGCATCGACCTGATCGAGACCAAACTCGGTATTTTGGACCTGCTGGACGAGGAGTGTCGGATGCCGAAGGGCTCGGACGCCTCCTGGGCGGAGAAGCTCTATGCCAAGTGCGGCAAGTCGAAGCATTTCGAGCGGCCACGATTCGGCACCACCGCCTTCCTGATTTACCACTTCGCTGATCTCGTACAGTACGAGACCGTGGGCTTCCTGGAGAAGAATCGCGACACTGTGATCGAGGAGCAGGTGGACGTGCTGAGGTCGAGCGAGAATAAGCTGCTCAGGCGACTGTTCAGCGACGAGGATCCTAAACTCGCGGTGCCGCACGCACGGGTGAAGGTTTCCGCGCATAGGACCACGTCGATAGGCCAGCCGTCCGCCAACAACAAGCAGAACAAGAAAACGGTCGGTTCGCAGTTTCGCGACTCGCTCAACATGCTGATGGCTACGTTGAATGCCACGACGCCGCATTACGTGCGCTGCATCAAGCCGAATGACGCGAAGGAGGCGTTCGAGTACAGCCCGGTGCGGGCGGTGCAGCAGCTGCGTGCCTGCGGTGTCCTGGAGACCATCAGAATCTCGGCGGCGGGCTTCCCGAGTCAGCGCACATACGGCGACTTCTTCCAGAGGTACCGCTGCCTCTGCAGGTTTAAGGAGATACGGCGGGACGATCTGAAGGAGACCTGTCGGCGCATCCTGGCTAGGTACATCAACGACGACGACAAGTTCAAGTTCGGCAAGACCAAGGTACTGTTCAGGGCGGGCCAGGTGGCGTATTTGGAAAAACTGCGGGCGGAAAGACAGCGGGACGCCTGCGTGATGATTCAGAAAACAGTGCGCGGTCTGATCTGTCACAGCAGATACAAGAAGATTCGCAGATCGATCCTCGGCCTGCAGAGATACGGCAGGGGTTACATCGCGCGACAGAAGGCGGAGGCCATAAGACGAGAGAGGGCCGCGGTGAAGATACAGGCACGCGTAAAGGGTTGGCTGCAGAGGCGATGGTACCTGCAGGTGAAACGTACAATTCTTGGCCTGCAGACATACGGTCGGGGTAATATGGCGCGCATCAGGTATAGGATGATGAAGGACAACGCTGCAGCGATTGTAATCCAGAGATTCGCCAGAGGATGCTTAGTGCGAATGGCGTGCAAGAAGAGGCTCAGGAATATCGTTATCGTACAATCGTGCATCAGAAAACGCCAGGCGAAAAAGGTGTTCAGGAGACTGAAGACCGAAGCCAGGAGTGTGGAACACGTCAAGTCGCTCAACAAGGGACTCGAGATGAAGATCATCACGTTGCAGCAAAAGATCGACGAATTGGTAAGCGACATGTTTATTGTTTCGATAAGACCTGCCTTATAACTTTCTGTAAATTAATTCTTATCATTTTACTATTATTTTGTCATTGTACATAGTATTATTTCTTTGTTATTATTCAAATTTATAATTTTATTCAGTAATGTAATGAAAGAGAGAACACGTATTTTAAAAACACTCAAACCTATTATTACAGGTGAAGGAAAATCACCTTTTGAAGAACGTCCAAAACGAAATGGTAGACTTGAAATGCAAGCTAGAGAGTTTGAAATCCGTCGACGCTGAGAATAAGAAACTGAACGGAGCGATGCAAAGTAAAGAGAGAGAGCTGACAAAGATGCAGGAAACTCTGCAGCGGGAGAGGGATGAAAAGATGGATATATTACACGAAAAGGAGAGGACTGCTCTGCAAAAGGATGAAGAGAACAAGAAATTGCGGCAAGAAAATGAGAGACTGCGAAAGGAGCTCTCGTTGGCGAACGAGAAACTAAAGAACAACCAACGCGGCGCCGAGGAGAATCTGAAATATCGTCTCGAACAAGAAAAAGATCTGCTTCGGATGGACCAGGATCAGGATCGTGGAGCTTATCAGAGACTACTCAAGGAGTACCATGAGATGGAGCAACACGCAGAAATTCTGGAACAGAAGCTGGCGTTACAAGGCCTGCCTGGGCATTCGCGCTCTCTGAGTAACGCTTCTAGCGGTAGTGGTCAAATCGCATCCACGGATGTGCCGGATGACCAGAACATTGTAAGTTAATATACTAACAATATTTGTAAATAAACTAAGAAATCATCTGCATGAAGGAGATTCGAAAATTTTAACATAAAAAGAATTTAATTTTTTAATATAAGTTTACAATATAATCTAAATCTAAAGTCGATCAAGTAATTGTCAATTTACTGTACTGATTCATTTTTATCGGATTTTTGAGTTTTTATATATAAACTATGGTAATTATATTTTTTAGCTTTTTCATTATTTTATGTTTTTATAATCATGTAATTCCTATTAAAACACATTAATTTTTTAAAGCACATTATTGGAGTTATTAAATTATATTGTTATATTATAATTGTATTAAATTTTTTTCTACAGGATTTTGGTTACGGTTCGGTGAGATCCACGGCTTCTTCGTCGACACCCTACTCGCGAGTGGAAACGATCGACTGGAATCAACAACGATCGGATAGTCCGCCGGATGGAGAAGCGCAATCGAATAAATCACCTTTAGAAACGAATGGTCCTGCACACGCACCTGTGGACATTGGTCTCGTTCTGAAACTGCAACAGAAGCTAAAGGATGTCGAAAAAGAAAAAGGTAGACTAATTAGATTGGTCGAGGATCTAGAACGCGACAGTAACGACGAATCTTCTAGAATGCAAGATTCGTTCAGGGTAAGTTTAAAACTTCGCTTGAATTAAATATCATATTTATCATTTTCGTGTATACTCGATATCAGTAAAAGAGATATCTTTATATAATTAAAAATGTATTTAACTTATTATATATATATATATATATATATATATATATATATTCTTTATATTATACTTTTAAATTATGAGTTATAAATGTACTCTTTATTTGTCGTCTTTCTCTAACATAAATTTGATGTCATTATTTAAACTATGTTAAGAAATGATCATACTTCACTTCACTCTAATACTGCGCTCTGTTGTCTTATCACCATTATCGCTGGATTAACGACGGGCTAAGATAATATCACTTACTTGCAGCTCCAAGAACTGGAAATAGAGAATGCGCAACTTAAGAAAAATTTGAACTCGTTGAGGAAGACCGTATCGTCGGGCAGCCCATCATCCGCGCAACAAAATCTTATGAGTAATTTACCATTACAACTCGTTTGCTATCTCCTGCATTTTATTTGTACTCATTTTAGTACATAGTTTATTTGGCTTTGTATCTTCTTGATCGTTGTATCTTTTTCATTTAAAAAGATTGAAGCATGGCATGGATAAACATGCTATGTAACTATAATCTCTGCTTTCTGCTTTCTACCCTGAGCTATATTTTTGCTTTTTATTCTGCAATCTTCTGAGTATTATTTGTCTATATTGAGTTAAACATTAGTATAATGTGCCAGCAATTAACCGATATTTTTATACATTTTACGTTCTATACATATTCTATACATATTATCGCACCCTTCGCACATACTTCGCCTTGTTTGTCATGATAACCGATCATCAGTATTATTTATAATACATCCCCTTTTATCGAATCTAAAAGTACTTCGAGCATAAAGAAACAATAAGTCTCGCAAAAGTTTAAACAACATCATAAATTAGCAGCTAGCTTGCTAAACAAAGATTATTTTTTGAAGGTTCCAACTTCGTTCTTCAAACGTTCTTCAAAACATGCTTTCACATTTGTTTTGTGTAGTCTGAACGCTTTTATTTTCTCAGATTACCAATTCTCAAGGTTAGCGATGTAAAGCAGCTTCATAAAAAGCAACAACAGTAATACAAACAGCAGAGATGAGCTAATACTTATATAAATAATATTTTAGTTCAATTCGAGGCACTGCAAGAGGAACTAGAGAGGAGAAGAGAGGAGTGTATTCAGTTACACACTGTGCTGGCTGATCATACGCACAGGATGAAGACTGTGTTGGGTGCTAATTATGGTCGCGACGTGGACATCATAAACGAGGACGGCGAGCTGGTCCTCGCCTTCGAGGCGCAGAAGAAGATTAACAGGTAACGTGGAGCGTGAAACTTAACAAGACAAGTTGACTACTGTGACAAACTGCCGTGTCTAACAACAGTCTTTTGTCGTTTGTGCATGCACACTTTGATTTTCGAATAGACTTAAGACAAACCAAAAGGCATCGAGTGAAGAGTGAGTTGAGCAGATTCACGTGCGATTCACTTAAGCGTCGTTGAACTGTTCAATCAATCAAACAAACAAACAAAAAGAGACTTTATGTTTATTGCGAATATTAGAAGCCTTAAAATATCAGTCTCTTGATGATAGGAGAGTTAACTCATAACATTCATGTATTAGTGAGATATATTGTTTAATAACGTAACGTAAAACGCTGTTAGGAATTAAGTTTTAAGTTTAGACCCATGATGCATTCTCAAGCCTAAAATTTGTAATTATTAAATAATTGTATTGTACACTCAACATCACGTTTCGCGCATGTACGCGTATATACATTTGATCGTTTCATAGCACATTAGAAACGGACACGACATGCTTTATGTGATTTCGCTAAGCAATAAATTCACGATTGAACAATTCAAGAGAATTCTCGCGATAATCTTCAGAGTGAGAAATCTGATTTTTTCGGTTTACAGGCAACTGGAGGATGAACTACAGGCGAAAGAAAGGAGTTGGCGAGCTCAGAAAGACGAGTGGCGAAACGAGATTGAGAGACTGCAAGAGGAAATAGAGAGACAGCAAAAGCTGCTTTCCATCAATCTGAACAAGTCTCCACAGACTCAGGCAGAACTTTACATGCAACACGAAGTTACCAGACTAACATCCGAAAATTTGGTAAATGAAACAAAAGTTTTTATTTTAATGATATAGAACGTTTCTAAATCATGTAATTTTGCAAGATTTACGAAATTATACATGTACATATTTACGTGTTGAAGAATCTTCAAGAGAAATACGATAAAATAGCGGAAGAATGCAGGCGCTACAAGAAACAATGCAAAATCCTGGCAAAACGATTAAAAGATGCTGGTTGTAAGTATTATAATAAATATATATTTGAGTATATATTTTATTATTATAAAAGGAAAGATATTAAAGATACTAAAAAATGTTGCACAATAAGAGTCAATATATGTAACGTCGAGTATTACAAATTACTTTATTCTAACGCTTTCAAAGACGAAGCGGAGGAACGTCCTTACGTGCTAAGGGACGCCGGTGAGTGAGTGGTCTTGACAGGTGTCATCAATCAATTATTCGTGATCATCATATTCTTATTCGAAAAGTTTGTGCGTGTAAGAAAGCAAGCTTCTTTCTATAATATTATAAATTCAAAACGAAAAGAAAAAAGTATTATAAAATAAATAATTAATGTAAGTCATAAAATCCGTATGGAAATAATTAAAAAATACGCACAAACTTTCTGGCAGTTCGGTATGTCATGCAGACCATAACTCACCATCGCTTGCATGCACACGGCATTATTCGGTGTATTCTGAAAATTTTAAAATTTTCGTAAAAAAATCGTATGGAGTATGAGGGGGTTTCCACTTTTACAGTGCCTAACGCAATGGATTACGCAAACGGCTCCAGCGTTGTCTCCAGTACTCACGGAGATGGAAGTTACATGCCTGCTATCCGCAAGAAAGAAAGAGATTACGAGGGCATGTTCGAATTCAAGAAGGAAGATATCGGCGTAATCATACGCCACTTGGTCATCGGTAAGTGAAAAACTTTGATAAAGTCACAAAGTAAAGCTTCAATAAACACGTCTATTCCGCAATAAAGTACAATATCCTACTTTTTATAAACGTAGAGGAAAGTCCCCGATTATGAGATACCATATCGATTTTGCCGAATGTAAGGAAATCTATAGGCAGAATTTAAAAATGTAATACGTTCTCTTGAAGAGAATTGAATAAGCTTTAGGTTGGTGAAATGAAAAATCTAATTTAAATATTATTTTTTCTGAAAATTAAAAAAATTTGAAAAAAGAACTTTACGCAGGATCGAGAAAGTGTGCTCCTAATATAAGATACCTTGAGAAATCGGTGTTAAAAGTGCAAAATACATCAGTATTGCAAGTAAAAAACTTTATTAGATATTTTTATAAAAATACTGCCACAGCCTTCGCCAAATCTTCACGATTCCACTGTCGACGCTTCCTCGTTTCTCTAACCTCCATAGTCAGATTCTATAAAAATTAAATACACAAAAATTCGTAATATAAATTCGTATTAACTTTTCTTTAACCTTAACGTAGTATTTTCTTTCTTTTTATTACACTACATACTCTTCATATTCGAGCAATAATTATCTCATATTAAGAGTACCCCGAATATCTCATTATACGAGCCACACGCCTAGCGGTTCCGCGATCATGAAATCTAACCTCTACAATTAAGCAATTCAACAAATCGCGTATTTTCCTGTTACTACGATTCTACTCTATCATTGCATACTGAATTTATTGCCAACCATTTCTTTATTATGTAATAAACAAGGTTTAAAGACTTACCTTAAGTTCCTTTGACATGTTCACAATTTCACAAACCTTTTCTTGCAAAAGCTAAACGCAATAACGAACAATGAATTTTTCACTAAATATATTTTACACTAAGAGTAATAAGTTTATGGTGGAATTAACAGATGGTACTCACTAGTTTAGCAGAAACTCCAGTATCTCATATTAGGAGCATATCTCATAATAGGGGATTCTCCTCTATGTATTACAAAATATATTACAAAAATAACGATATTTAAATGATAATATTTTGGAACATGTATATTTTATATTGCTTGGTGAATTTGTATATATGAGGTACATTCAGATTTACGTCTTATTATTTATTCTCTCCTCACAAAAGTCAATTTTAAAGATTGCAAATTTGAAGATTTAATTTAAAAAATTGAAAATACAAATTTTTCCCGTTTTTTTCAAAACTCTCAATGTAAGACACGATTCAAAAATGCTCGACATCTTTTTCAGAGTTGAAACCTCGAATAGCGGTGACGCTGTTGCCGGGTCTACCAGCCTACATTCTCTTCATGTCCATCAGGCACACTGACTGCATCAATGACGACGACAAAGTGCGATCGTTGTTAACCGAGTACCTGAACGCTGTTAAACGTGTATTGAAGAAACGGGACGACTTCGACTCGAGGGTGCTCTGGCTGAGCAACACTTTGCGACTGTTGCACAACATGAAACAATATTCTGGCGACAAGCCGTTTCAGCTCGAGAATACGCCGCGGCAGAACGACCAATGCCTGAGGAACTTCGATCTGAGCGAGTATCGCGTCGTACTGACCAACGTGGCACTCTGGATCTTCAACAACCTCATCACGAATCTCAAGGAAAGGATCCAGGCGCTCACGGTGCCAGCCTTGCTGGAGCATGAAGCTATATCCGTTCCCACCGATAAGACCGGTCGGCCTAGGTCGTCCTCCATGGGCGGCGAGCCAGACTCCACGCAGCAAAAGCTGGACAAACTCCTCGGCGAGTTGACGTCAGTGCACAAGACCCTGCAGTATCACGGCGTGGACCCTGAAGTTATCGTGCAACTGTTCAAGCAGCTATTTTACTTCATGTGCGCCAGCGCTCTGAACAACTTGCTGCTTAGGAACGAGCTGTGCCGGTGGACAAAGGGTATGCAAATAAGGTAAGATAAATCGTGTTTTTATAGTACTTGACTCTGTCTCTTAGGAAGTGTCATAATTAATATCTATAATCGCTCGCAAAAAATGTATCAGCTCAGCAAAAGTTGGCAGAAGATTACTTTGAACTAATCCATAAAATTAATTTTTACGATCAAGCTGAATTTTATAAATTGCTCATTTTTTCCTGTTCTTATACTGTGCGTATATCTAATATCTCTAATATTCTTCGAAATTATGAAATGTTTGTCATTTAAGGTACAATATGAGCCACTTGGAGCAGTGGGGCAGAGACCGGCAGTTGGAAGCCGCGTCGGAGGCGCTGCAGCCCATCATACAGGCGTCGCAACTGCTGCAGGCGCGTAAAACCGACGAGGATGTCACTTCCGTCTGCGAGATGTGCAACAAACTAACAGCCAATCAAATAGTAAAAATCCTGAATCTGTATACGCCCGCCGACGATTACGAGAGCCGAGTGCCCGTATCATTTATCAAGAAGGTGCAAGAGAAACTGAAGGAACGCGGCGAGAACAACGAACAAGTAAATATCCCTCATGAGTCCGCGGAAAACGAATCTGAAACGAATTTAGCAAATTTTCAGGCCAGATAAAAAATCTGTTTCTTAAGATATTATATATAAGATAAGTTTCAGATGCAGAAGAGAACGATTCTTGGTGCACGTAATAACTGAACTTTTCATTTTCAGCTGTTAATGGATCTAAAGTACTCGTATACCGTAAGATTCCCGTTCAACCCATCGGACATACGACTGGAAGACATCGAAGTGCCCGAGGTACTTCATTTGCCCATGCTCAAGAAGGTGTAATGCAAGCAAGGCAAGGCGTCCCATTCTGCAAGGCAGGATCTCTCCGCTCTACCATACCCGCATACCAGTTTTTAGTTGAGAGCGTTCTATTTGCGCAAATAGCCAAAACTCTCGCTTAGCCCACTTGCCCGTACGAGAGTTAGCGATAATTCGGCTGAGTTAGATGTAGGCGCGCATCGAGAACGGCTCATCGATGTATCACATTTTATATGTTTCTTTTTTACTCGGGTATAATTCTCGTAGTTCATGATGTACGTCATCGTTTCGAATCGCGCTCGCGTTCACGTCAATTCCGTTACGTTGATAAGCGACTGAGTCTCGGCGAGTGAAAAAGAGCATATTTTTCGTTATTGTTACTGTATAGCGTTGCACGTAGAGATGTAAGCGAGGCGAGAGTACGGGAAGTTCCTACAAGGATTTTACGGATGTTTCATTAATTGATATTCGTGACTTTGAGAGAAAAGCGATTTCTTATTCGTTTAATCGTTTATTTTTAACGAATTCTTGAAAGCGAAAGACTTTCTAATGTACGATTCTTATATTTATTTTATGCATTTCCTCGTACAAGGAAACATGCACGTTTTCATTCTCGATTGAAAAATTGAAGGCAGAAATTCGCAGTTCGCCGAAAAGATAAGCATTATATAATTATACAATCCGAAATAATCTAGCAAAAACATAATGCATGAAATATGCACGATGAGCCAGTTGCAGAGTGTGATATTCCGATTATAAACGTGTGGCGAAAGTTTTATTTCGCGCAGCGAAATCCTTGTAACAACTTCGCACATGGTGATAAAGTTGAAAACTTGTTGAAGATGTAATTATATGTGTAAAAATGGAAATGCGCGAGAAGATATAATGTTACGTTGGGAATAGAATGTATATTTTGTAATACGAGAGAGAAAGCGAGAGCTGTTATAAAATTGGATCCGAATCCACGGACTGATAGAAATGTTGAGAGAAGAAAAACGAAGGCGACCGAAAGAAACAGAGGTATATATCGTTGTTATATCCTAATTTATACATATGTACATGCGATTGTATTTTGTGCCATTTTACAAGTAGATTGTAATGATGTCCATTCGTTACTTCGTTCGATCTGCTATTGGTTTCGTGCATTACGATCACATTCCATAAAATGATGTCTAAAGAGAGAAAGTATCCCTTCCCTCGAGATATTACTCTAGACAGAATATATTTCCATGCATTACACACTGACTCGATGTGACATATTTATTTGTTCCTACAGTGAAAAATAAAGCCGTTGACGACACTTTTTATCTCCTTTCTGGATCTAGTAAAAGATTTAAATAACGTTTCTTTCAAGAAATATAAATAGGAGAAGGCACAGAAGCAACATGATCAATTGTGTGAGTAAGATGTCAATTAAGTATTATTCCATATTGCCACAATAGTACAAAGATCGGAGGTAATATTGTATCACAATATTCATTCATCACGTAAATTATGTGTATAATAATAATCGTAAAAATTGAAATGAAAATGTAACGAATCATCAAGAAACAACATTCAATTCAGGCAAGTGAAATTCAGAATGTCAGAAAAATGCGAATGCTTGAACGACAAATTACGTAGGCTGGAACTAGTAGCTCGTATAAATAAATAAAATGTACGTAATTAGCAGTGATTAAACGGACTTTTGTAGCTTGTTATGCGTTGTCGTTAGGTGAGCGTACATCATCGATCTTCAGAATCATCTTCACCAACTGCGTGGCCAACAGGATCTGTTGCGTCTTGCTCGTCAAAGTCTCGATGACGTTCTGTTTCTTCATGTCTGTAACACACGTGATTTGCGGTAAGTTTCACGCGACGTACGAGAGACGTGCAATCAAGATTCGATATACGTACTCGTTGTGCCACGATTCAAGCAGTCAATGCCAAGAGCGGGATTCTTCTCGGCCAATTGACGCGCCTTAACTTCCGCTATCGTGTCCACCGGCGAAAGGCCGGAATTTTCCGCGAGCGCCATGGGAACGCTCTCCAGAGCTTCGGCAAAGGCACGGAAGGCGTATTGCTCCAAAGTACTGATTTTATCGGCCTGGGCGGCGCAAGCCAGCGCGCAGGATATCTCGGCCGCACCCCCGCCGTACAGGATCTTGTTGTCTTTTACTACATTGCGAACGGTACACAGAGCATCGTGTATTGACCGTTTCGCCTCTTCGATGATCTACAAGTACAGAAGTAACACGTGTGTATGGTTACAATGAAATCTTGGAATTATTTAAAAATTTTGAGTTATTTTTATGATAATATGAAATTCTCAGTGACGAGTGTTGCATCGCAAAATTGAGTCCAATTAATTCCAAAGAATTGGACGGTTCTCATATTCGTAATGCACTACTATTGCAAGGTGTCTGATCAGTGTGCACGTTGCAACGAGTACCACTGAAATTCTCCTTGCGTAGAAATAATATCTGCCTATCGAGTGCCATCGTACCATTTTGTTGCCACCGCGGATGAAAATCGTCACGGCGCGCGAGTTCTTGCATTCCTCGATGACCAACATTCGATCCTTCGTCGTACCGAATGTCAGCTCCCTGACTACACCAGCGTGCCCGAGTTTCTCCGGCGTCAACTCCTCGAAGCGTGGCACGATGCGTCCACCGGTCGCAATGGCGATTAACTGGAAGGAGATGTTTCATTCCTGCATGAGTATTTCATGCGTATGCGTAAAACGAATAATTTCATGAAGGATCACTTCATTCAGATCTCATAATCTTTGAATCACTGGAGCCACCGCGATAGCTGGATCACTGGCCGTCCAATTCAGGAAGTACTTCGTTTCTTCGAGAGTCAACGTATCAACTTACGAAGAAAGACTCAACACTGCCAGAACTGAACAGGTCAGTTCTCCGAGCTCTCGCACCTCCTCAAGCGCTCTTTTTTCATCATTAGAAGTAATCGTAAAGCTTTAAAATCAAGGACGATTCAATTAAAAGAAATCAAGATTATGAAAACGACGCTTACTTCGATCTCCGGGCCGCCGACCCACCTAACCGCGGGCAGATTATTCTGCAGCAGCAAGTGGTTGGCTTCATCGTCGAAACCCCACTGACAGATGGCCAGAGTCGTACCGGCATCCTTAACTTGCTTGACCATTTCCGTGAACTTCTCGCGCTCGTAGTCGCGCAGGGCCCTGTAATCGTCCACCGACGTGACGTCCAACTTATGCTTCGTTTTAGGCTTCGGCGGCTCGAACGGGCAGGTCAGGATAGCCAATTTGACGTTCTCTAGCCTCTGCAACATCACTGTTTATTATTAATAAATCAAATAAATTTGTTTCATAAAATTCGTCATAAAAAGGAATCGAAAATATTAGGAATTCTGGAGAGCCGCCTATACCTTTGGCATTTGAGGATGACTGAAATCCTTGTCGACGACGACACCGCGCACCAAGACGGTGTCTTCCAATCTGCCGCCGACTTTCCCCTCTATCTTGATTAATTCGAAGTTGACGTCATGGTTGACTGGGTCCATGACCGCCAATACAGCCTGTACCGCAATCTCTGCCATCTGCCTGTGGTACTTGTTAATGCTACAAAATAGACAAACTGCATAAGTAAAACGGATTGTAGACAAAATGTGTCTCAAACAATGAAATTGCTTCGTTACATTTTTGATCCCAGGGAGGTCATGGCAATGTTGATGTAAGGCTCCAAATTCTCCGGAAGTCCTTTGAAGTCATCCGTTATTGTCTTCAGATGCTCAGTAGCGCATTTGGCTGCCAATTCGAAACCGTCAGCTATTCTAATCGGATGAATTCCTTTATCCAATAGCTGTTCTGCCTGTTCCAGAAGGGCGCCAGCCAACACGACTACTCCAGTAGTGCCATCGCCAATCTCATCGTCCTGGGACTTTGACAACTGGACCATCAACTTTGCGATTTCGTGGTCCACATCCATGTTCTGTAGGATTGTGGCACCATCGTTGGTAACAGTGACGTCCCCATCGGAGCTCACCATTAATTTGTCCAGTCCCTTAGGTCCTAAGGATGTTTTGAGAATGTTGGCCACATTACGTGCTGCCAAAATGTGCGACTACAAAATCAAAATATTTCTTGTTAATACATTGATTTCTTATTTGATTACAAATATTACCTCTATATCTTTCCCAAAAAGATTTATTCTATATTTAATCCTCACTTTATATTCAATATCTATTCTAAAACTGTATATTTCTGAAATCACAATTTCAAGAACAAGATCGGCTAACATTAATTCTTTCCGCAATTTCAACAGGCTAAGATCGAAAGGCGCAGATCACCTTATATGGTCACAAAGCAGCACGATCCATTCCGATTGTTTCTTGTATGCGCAAAACGTGTGTGACAAACTCATTTAATTTTTTCTCACAAACGTTATACCTAAAGTGAAGTTCGACACCCGCAGGAGCAAACATGAAGAAAAGCTTCCCTAGGTTTCAGCCTAAACTTTTTCCTCGTCGGCGAAGTCTAAACGCCGCCATTACTGCCCGCACGTGGTCGATGATTTTTCGAGGAAGCGCGAGATCGTCGGAACGGCAACGGCGACGAGAGAACCTCAGCGAGCGCGTCAATCGCGAGAAAATACATGATGCGACACCCGCGCGACGGAGGACGCGAGTCGGCCTCCTTCTTTGTGATCTCACCTTGATCGCATCGTGACCGGTGAGGCGTTGCTGCTTCTCCTGGTTGCGCAGGATGATGAAGGGCCGGCCATACTCGTCGAATGCCACCGTTCCGGGTATCGCCGTCATCTCGACTAACGATTCGCACGACTCGGAGCGAGCTTTCGTACCGATTGCTCTTCAACGAAACGATTGCCCACGTCGACGTAACACTTGGATCAACCGTCGCTCTCACGCCGCCATGATCGTCGCCGACACGAAGGAGACGCGGACAGGAAACGGCGGAAGACAGATGTCGCGCGTGTCAGTCTTCAACCACGTACGAATACCACTATGATAAGAGGGGCCGTTGGGTCCCTCATGGAGGCGGAGAGAAGAAATATGAAATAAAGAAATAATAAAAGAAGTTTAACGAGAATAATAATACTTGACAAGCTTTTAATTAATAATAAACGGTTTTAACAAACTAAAACGTTTATGATTGATAAAATTAATGTAACAAAAATGTATTTAACAGAAGAAACAGTAGTGACGCAGAAGCAAATTAATATAGTTTAGTCTTTTATAATTAATCTCTTTACTTTTATAGTTTTATGTAATTTTATAAATTTAAAATTTAAGAAATCTTTAGGTTTTAAGTTTTAATTGTCATATGATCGTTTGATTGTTTTAAATTTGTTTGCGATATTGAATTTCGGAACCACACAAGAAATCTAAGGTGTTATCAGTATTTGCGTAATTGAAACATCCTTTGCTCAGTTATGTAACATTTATGGTTATTTATGTAATAGTAGTTTTTTATACATTTTTACATTTTAAGAAACCATGCATGACATATGAGCACAAGTCTGTCGAGATTGACCTCGTGATCAGTGACGTAGGCGAATATTTTAACGGTTAGTTCCAGATCGTTCCGCATTGAGTTACAAACTAGCCAATCGTAAAAGCTGCTAAAAGAAAGTACAAAAATCTGAGGAAAGAATTCTTCTTAAAAATCAATTTTCCAATATATATACTCGTACAAAAACATCTATTATTTTAGAATACTATTACCTTACACGAAATATTCACAAAATATATCTTTATACCGTATAATAGAGCGAAGAAGAGATCGATTAGTTAAAAATATTATAATGTATCAACTTAGGCATTTATTGTCTGCACTATAGATGCGCTTTAATGTAGAGAATATAAAGACGTACAGTAAAAATCAGTAATATGAAAAAAATGGGAAAAATGGTAACAAATACGTTTTGCAAACATTGGAATCGGAATCGGAGTGATCGATCCGTAGATTAAGTTACCCCGTTATCATTGCTTTGTATGTGCCCGATAGTGACAAGTGTTAAATAATAATATAGGTATTCCACAGCATGCAGTTGATAAAGAAAAGCCGATAGTCGACAATGCGATAAACAATGGCGCCGTTTTGAGTACCAATAATGCGCTGGCCGAGTCTATGAATCATTTAAAAATCACGTGACAATTGCGCACGGCCAATTAAATCTCTTCGATTCCATTCTTTGATGAGAAAGGAAAGATGATACCGCCAGATAAGAAGAAACTCTGTTATTCCGATACATTTTTCCGGATAAAGCGATCAAAAATAGACTTTGGAGTATGTATAAGCTTCTCAGTAGATCGATACAGTCGAACAGAGGAAGCTTCTCGTTCGTTTAATCCGTACAAATTCTAATTTCACCACATTTGAATCATTAATTGATCTACTAAACTGTTCACCGCTGAATTCAAAATTCCTACTGGCGTTAATTCGCTCTGAACATTTTTCAAAACGGAAGAATCGCGCGGGATAATCTAAAATTCTATTTGAACTTATCTCTTTCGATGAAAAATATCTTTTTTCACTCTTGACTGCGAAACTTCTCATAACTCAGTGCCGGTGCACTTCACGCTTTGCAAGTGAATCGGTTAATGAAGTGCAAGTCATACGTGGCACAACTTTTTCCGTCGACGTTATGAAGTCACGATTTAATGACACGATAATGTATTATTATTGTCTATTTTTCGGACAGCTTTATGTACAGCGTTATATGCACATGACAAACCTGTCTAGTCAACTGTCGAGAGTAGTCTTTGTTTATAATATTTCGAAAATTCTCACTTAGTTATCTTATCTTATCAGGGAACAATCATGAGACATCTCTATTCAGTAAATGATCATGCAATTCTGATCATCTAGAATTTCGTGCAGATTTGAGAGGGTGAAAATCGATGATGAACATTTTCTGAATAATTATCTTGGTATTTCATGCTGATGATTAAGAAGGCAGTGAGAAGATCATCAGGCCAGGATCTAATCAGATCGTGAATTCTATTAGATTAACTACTTGTGTGTCGAGATAATAGTGATTAATGATCTCTCTAAACAATATATTTTCCTCTAATTAATATATTTCTTTGAATTGATTTTCACGTTTTTATCACTGTAAAGCGCCATGTGCATTACTGGAACGGTTTAATAATTAGTTTAATTAGACATTACGGGGGAATGCACGTATATGGATTGTACAACAAATATCACTTCGTCGTTAAAATGTTACGCGAGCGTTTAAGTGATGTTGCAGATGTACAGGTATCTGCAGCGCGCATCTCGAGAAAGAGATGAGACAGGAAAAGAGTTTTTTTTGTTATATTGATTTACATTGACTGATTGGCATATTGACACATTGACAATTGACAAACTCTACGAAAAATTTACACGTGGTTTTAAGCATAGGTATTACACACATACATCTACACTGTTATTTGACATATTTCCTAGAGTTCTGTGCTATTGAAAATACCGTAAACTCAGAAATGAAAAAGTTCTAATGCTTAGAAATTTTTTCTTTTTCCGAAAAGTTCTGAGCTGTTGATATAACTATTTTTTATATTGCCTAGAGTTCTCTGCTATTGAAAATACCGTAAACTCAGAAATGAAAAAGTTCTAGCCCTTAGAAATGTTTTCTTTTTCCGAGAAGTTCTGAGATATCTATATTGTTAATTGGCATATTGCCAAGATTTCTCGACTATTGAATATCCTTTAGATTTAGAAATGAAAAAGTTCTCGAGTTTAAAATTTTTTTCTTTTTCCGAGAAGTTTTGGAATATCTATATTGCTCTTTGACATATTGCCAAGATTTCACGCCTATTGAAAATCCTTTAGATTTAGAAATGAAAAAGTTCTCGAGTTAAAATTTTTTTCTTCTCAGAGGAGTTCTGTGATTAAGCGAGAGAAGAAAAATGGTAATACATGTATTTATAACGAAGAGTTATAGTCGATAAGAAAAAAGAGCAATAATTAGTACAAGGTAAATAATATTTCTCGAACAAGTAAGAAAAATGATTAACAACGGGATACTACACAAATTTTAGCACAAACAAAAAAAAGAAGCATTTGGAAAGAGAGAGAGACAGATCTTTATCTGCATTTTTATCTTTGAATTTTGAGTAAACCATATTTCTATATATAATCATCCAATTTTTTGCATTAGATTTTTAAATAGTATTCTAGGGTTAGATACGAACGGTTCTTACTTTCATCGCATTTCTATTTCTCTTTGAAGTAAACAATTTTTTTGATGTTTTTAACGATACGACTCAAATACGCAAACCTAAGGTGAAGGATTTTGTGTATATCGTATCAATCCAAATAGCTAGTATTATTGAGTCCTTCAGATAGACAAGACACAGTGTCGTGTGAATCCGAAGTTGGTAAGATATCAGTAAGAATTTGCGTTAAACTAGACAGATAACTTTTCAATGTGCTAGTTGCTGTATCGAGATTTTCAGTGTGCAGTATTCATATAGGTAAGTAGTATTTTTAATTACATTAAACAACAGATTAATTGTATTAGTTTTATCTATTTATTGTACACATTTCTTATACAGTCATTTCGCATAAACTAGTCTTGTTTAACATTAAGCTTATTCGGGAAGTACTTGTGATATAAGAGATTATATTTCAATTCTGTCAGATAAATACTATTGTATTACACAATTTTACAATTATAATTTGTTATTTTCCTATAATTGTGTGATATCACACAATACAACGAAGAAAAGATACAAAACGATTTCATAGACTTAATAAGCGTCTTAAAAAACAAAATAAAATAATATCTTCTGAAATTACGAATTTTAGTGAGCACAATGAAAAATATTTGCTTCAAGATTTTTATTACCTCAATATTATCAGTCTCTGGTAAGATTATATTCTTAATTATATATCGTTATAAATCATTACATTTGCTTGTTTATTTATTTCCGCATAAATATCTCAAATTTTTGTACATTATTTCGTCATATTATCATATTATTATTATATATACATATATGATTTCCTTTACTTCAAATTGTAGATAAACAATTAATAAAATTTTAGCAAACAATGTCGTACATAATTATAAATATTTTGTTATACCTATATATAAAATATGTGTAAAATTTTAACGCAGCAACTAATGAGTTTTTGCAATTATTTTTCTAGTAATGGTACCAGTATACAAAATTATAGCATCATTCACACATCCCTCAAGACTCCCTCAAGAACAATATATCTTTCATAGAAATAATAGACACAACAAGAATAAGACTGATAATGAAACGTTAGAAGATGATGTTACTAGAGAAAAAGTTAAGCCATATTTCACCGAAGCTGCAATAATAATAGGAGGAGGAACACTTATACTAACAGTATTCATGTAAGTCAATGCATTTTCAATAAATAAAGAAATAAATAAATATGTATACAACACACATAATACGATACAAATCAAAAGAAAAAACAATTGCGAAACCATATTATTACATGTTTATTTTGGAACTAAACTGCAATTGGATCTATTAATGCTGCTTTTATGCAATTTTATGCAATGATTCTTTGTAGACGCGAAATAATTAGAAGTGTATAATTAATTGTATATTCTGGAAGATATTCTTCTTACATATTAAAAGTATTTACAGATTTATATATACATATATATGTATTTATATTATGTGTACGTGTAAAAGTCGTTTTACATTTATAAGGATGGCCATAATTTGGATTTATGAACGTTGGAACACACCGCCACCGCAAGTTATAGAACAATATGAATTACGTCAAGCCCAACATTTCCAGCAGGAGCACAGGAGACAACAACCCCAGCGCAGGCAGAATCGTGTAAATTGGGCAAGAACTCTGGGTATGTAATTTGTTATTGTATTTAAGTGAAACACTTAAATAATAAAAATAAAATAATGTAAAATCTGTTTATATTATGTTTATACCCAGATATATCTAATAATAATTAATAATAATAAAATAATAAAAATAATTGCTCAAATGTTTCAAGAACTTCATATTTTTAATACCTTTGTTGTTATTAATACATACAATCATTGTCAATATCATAATTTTTACAGGCCAACAGTTTGAATTATATTAGTCGCAAATCGCACAATCACATCAGTCACTGTTGCGAATTTATAATAATGCTCCCGTAATGCTATATGCAAAATTGATCCGGGTTTTTACAAAACTTTGACGAGAGCGATTTGCTAATTACGTATTATTACTCATAAAATAAAATACTTCCTTATAAATGTAAACGGTACAAATATAAATATAAAAAGTACTGATACGGTGAAGAAAATATATATTCGACATTACAATATAATACATGTATTATTCACATGTATTATATGTAATATAACACACCAGATAAGTACTTATATGTGTATATATATACATATATGTATATACATATACTACTTTAAAAATGGATTACACATGAACGCGACTTTCAATACTCAATCTTGATTATATTAATTTATTAATGTTACATTTAATCTTTATAACGATAAATATGAATGAATAACTATACATTTTTAAATGTTATTTTATTATTTATACTTTATTTTATACTTTATTTTATATTTATATTTGTTTCTATTGTTATTTTATACTTGTTTCTCTTTATTTTATATTTTGCATTATTTTTGTACTTCTTTTGTTTTTTGCCTAATAAATTTAAATTTATATATACATAATATATAATTTATATATAATTTATTTATAATTTACATATTATATATAATTTATAATATGTCCATTGTTTTTATTTTCCTTGAAAATGTTACTTTGTTTTTAAATACTGTGCATATATGTATAACGTATTTGAAATATCACAAAAGCAATATTTGTTAGAAATGTACCTACATGTATTTATTCATATACATAAGTATATAAGTATATATGTATATAGACACAGATGTATGTATACAAATTTGTAATATTTCGAGATACTATTATGTCCTAAACTCTGCATTTCCGTAATGTATAAAAAACATAAGATATTAAAAGTAACGAGAAGAAAAATTTCTAACATAAGATACATTGAGAAATCGTTGGATAATGTCGGCATATTGGTGGTGATATGTTAGTTATCAACCAATATACTAAATAAATTGTTTATTATATTTTTGTGTTTAGATACTGAATAGATTATAAATGAAAGTATATAGAAACATAACAGATAACGAACACGTATGCATTGGACATTATCAATTCAACGTGTTAAAATATCGGCGTCCTTTTTTTTTAGTATGTTAGGCTTTCGATAATCTGATCATAAATCAATATTTCCTTCATTATAAAGGTATTTGCTTTATCATCGCAAATTTTCCGCATATGCTCTTTTTAATTTAGTTTAGTTAAACACGTTTAAATTTAAACACGTTTCTACATAATCATCTGAACCATATCATACTTTAAAATAATATTATATTTTGCTTATATATACGGATAATTACCCATACTTTCTTTTCCTTTCCTCTTTCAGGTAAACAAGTTTTCGTAACATCGGTAACAATACGAGTCAAACACATAAGGCAAAAGCTAAGGATTTTGTATGTACCATACAGTTTCATATGTACCAGACAGTTAGTGTTATTGTGTCCTTCATAGGAATAAGAGTTGAGTAGATTCGAATTTGGTAAGATATAAATTTGTGTTAAACTGTATATGAATAACATTTTAGGAAAATGCTTGCCATATCAACTTTTTACATGTGAAGTCGGTTAAATTCATGAATGTTTTTAACTGTACTCAGTAACAGCTTAGCTATATGATTTCGTTTACATATTTCTCATATTTCATATGTGTCAATTTTGCACAATAGAATCTTATCTTACGTTGAGTACATTTGATAAATACTTGTTATTTAATGTATTATTAAACTGTAGCTCTGTCAGACAAATACTGTTATATGTTACGTGAATTTCATACATGAATTTTCACATTGTTGATGTCAGTTTAAATAAATGTTGTCATCTTTGTTCATTTCAGATTTATTATATGTGATCGCAACATTACCAATCATCGATAAAATAAAAGTGAAATATAACCGCTTTTTGGCTCTAAACTTTTTAAAAAGCAAAATTTAATAATATTTTCTGGAGTTTTATCCAACATTGACATACACCATGACAAGGGCAATGTTAATCTGCATTTTTGTAATTTTAGTCATCGGTAAGATGATAATATTATTATTTATAATTAATTACTATAATTTATAATTAATTAATTACATATAAATTTTAAATAATTGTTCTTTTTAGTAAATGTTATGACCTCATTGATTTTGATTGTTCATAACTTAATAAACAACCAGCGTCAACTAATTCTGTTTGCAAGTTAGTCAGAACTATGTACTTGACAATATATGTCAAGGTCATTGAAATCGGTGAGGTCGCTCCTAATCCAAACATTTGTTTTTTTTCTGACTCTTTCATTCCTTTATTTATTGTATAACTAAAGTTTACGTCTAATACTTTGTTATATCATTAAAAACTCTTATTTAATGATAATAAGTTTTTACAATTATTTTTCTAGTTACAGAAGTAACGTACACACGTTTAATAATATTCAATGAAACTGAAGAAATTGATATAAATTTCAATAATACTCAATATAATCAGTCAGATTATGAAATGCCGATAAATAAATTTGATATCACAAAACTTTACGCTACACCCACGAAAGGATATATGATAATGCGACTTATGTTCTACACTGCGCTGGGCATTATATTGTAAGTCGATGTGTCTACAATAGACAACAAATATAATATATAATAATAATAATGATAATAATAAATACATATATGTATGTCTCGTGTACATGTTTATATGCAGGGTAAGTTCGGGATAGATGGCCATAACTTTTTTTTCTCTGTCAAAAAGATACTTTGTTTTTCTATAAAAAATTTGCGAAAAATAGGCTAGTATTTTAATGTTTTCCATCATGATAGCTGTTTTTAGAACAATACGCGCACGCACACACACACGATCTTCATAAAAATTCGTTTAAAAATATAAATACTTTGGCCATCTATCCCTTATATCAAGGAGAGATGATCATAGAATATAAAATTAGTTGTGCACCTTTATAAAATTAACTGTATTAATTAAATGTAAACAAAAGAAATTATTGTAGATTAAAATTAGGCCTACGCGCACTTCTTATATTTTTAGAAAAAAAGATTTTGACAAAACTTGTTAATAGCATCTTTCAGATCCTTTTTTTTCGCTTTCCATAGTTATTACCTGCTCTAAATATGTACTTGTTCGATATCTAAAAACAAAGAGAGTAATTTGATAGAAAAATATAATAATAATAATTCCACTGGTAACGAACTATTCCAAGAACATGGTACTTCATAAAACATAGCAAGCACGAATGGAAACTGTACAACGTTAGCTACAGTGGAGAGCTCTAAATAAACATGATATCTTGATTTCTGTCAGTTGAAGCCAGATATTTCTGATATTTATGCGGGAATAGTAACACACACACACACACACAAATTTTCAGCAGGTAGTAAAGCTTAAAATGGAGATATTTTCACATTTATGCTTTTCTGCATAACATTAAATCTCCCATTGCAAACACAACTAAAACTCATCACACATTAAGTGATAACACAACTGTGTGCCAGTAGAGAAATTAGAGCGATTGCTCATCTCTCTCGCGTGACTATCTACCTTGGAATTACCTTATATATACATGTATTGGAAAAATCATTAGATATCTATAAATATACGGCGAATATCTTTAAAATATACGATTAGCTGTATATTTCTAACTACTTCGTGCTCTGAAAGAATCACAAAATTACGTAAAGTGTGAAACACCAGCATTAGTGCATTCAATTGTGTTTGATAATTTTTCGGTATATATATGGTTTTAGCAATTCGATTCTTTTCTTACAACTAAAATTTATATCTATTGTTGGTTCACACGTGAATAATATTATATACCCATACATATCCTTTTTATATTGTGCTTATATGTAAATATGACTTTATATTTTTTTAAGCATCGTTTTCTGCGTACAAGCATGTCAACTCCTGGAAGGAATGCCCAGACCTCCAATACGTAGATTATATCACAGATATATAATGCGATTGTACATATTTATTGTAGATGTGTTGCAATATCGACCAGTCAGAGCAATAGAAGATATAGAATTAGAATAGAATAGAAAAAAGATAAAAAAATATAATAGAATAGATATTTGAGGAACCAGTAAACTGACGTCTACATACATACACAGATAATAATAAGAATGATTAAAACAAGACTGCTGGTGGTATGTAATTTTAATAAAAGTTTTAAGAAATCTGCAAATTATACGCACATTTTAAATGTTATATCGTAAAACTGTATTACAAAGCTATTGTTTGGATATGAAGGCAATGAATAATGAAGATATATAATTAGTTAATGATTTAATATATATGCGAAAATGATTTCACATTTTAAAGGTGATTTATTATTTTGCGTGGACTTCATGAAAGGGACCATGAAAATCCAGAGCAATTTAATGAAGAGATCGAAAATGAGCATCAAGATCTATAAACCAGCTTGAATTTTTACACATATGACTAGAATTGAGATATATTGAGAAGATGACTCAGATGACAAAATAGAGTATGTAATTCCAACAAAAGACGTAAAAGAATGTACTAATTGTATATATGTATATATATACAAATACAAAAAAGTTGTTAAAAGTTGTTAAAATTTATTAAAACTTCGCTTAGATGCGGTACATCGGAATATAATGCGGGAAAGTACCCTTGAATATTAACTTAAAAATACTTTAATATTGATATAAATAAATGTAACATATTCTACAATAATCATGTTTTTATGTAATAAAAACAGAAGTACAAAATAAAATCGCTTTGTTACAGTATCAGTCATAAATTAGTCTAAAACTTATACTAATTGTACCTAATTCTTTAAAATGTTTGTAGCATACAAAGTGTCACTTGTGAATATTTCGTCTATATTCCTTATTGTTAATTTATTTCATACATTTAAGTATGAAGTAAATGAGTTTATTTATTTATTTCATACCGTACCGTTTGTGTCGCATATATTCAGTAAAGTCAAAGAAATTGATAATGTACAATCTGGCTGAACGGTACGCATTATAAGTACTTTACGTTTCCTTTAATATTGAATAATGAGGAACAACAAGGAAAATGGGTATTGTGTGTTCTAAATCAAATTAACTAAACTCGAATTTGAGAAAATGATTCTTCTTAATTAAAGACTGACCATCTAGTCTAACAATTTGCTTAGTATGACTTGACCATCTCGTCTAATGCTTGCCAGTTACGATCGAAAAATGACATTTCTACTTAGCAAATTAACTAAGTTAAATATTCATATGAAAGTGCGCACTTTAATATTTATACAAATTTCTAGATACATCTATCGTTACATATTTACATCCTGCGTCCCACACTCAACACGCACACCTGATTATAATTTCATTGCACTTTGCTGCCATGCAATGCCATTTACTCCTCTCACTGGCTTTGCAGTGCATATACTCGATAAAGTACATCGTAAGTTCACACATATCGTAGAAAAAATGCCTTAACATAATAATATAATGTAAATGCTTGATCGCTAGATTAGAATATAAATACAATATTTAAAGGTATATCTCGACTCCAACATAATTAATAATTTTATTAAATTATTATTTTAAGCTATTTGATTTGTCTATAAATATATAATGACATATATTTTATTAACTACTTGATTGCACGAAATCGTAATTCATTATCTTATCAAATATTAAAAGATTTGTATTTTGATAATCATCGATGAGCAGATTGCATCGATATTATTCCTTCCAAAGAGATCAACTTTAAAATACGCCTGCAAAGTATTTTGCATTTCCAGGAAATCGAGATCGAATCCTCATAATGCTATAGTATATTGATTCATCGTTTGTTTCAAGTAACACAGAGTGACAAGCTTCGTTATAGGAAATCCCACGTAGAGTCTCCCACGTGTGAACCGACTCGAAAGGACATCTTCCTTCGTGTGAGGAGGCGGGCGGCGACTCGTTACACGATTAGAAATATCACTAGGAAAGAAAATAATGATAAGCCATTCGCTTATCCTCATTTCTGCTTCGGAATTTCGATAATATCACGGAGAAATTTTTTAAGAAGTAGGGTAACTTCAATAAGGTTAACCCTTCCTATTATGGACACTATGGAATTTTTTAAAATCGCGATTACGAAATATCATGCATAATTAAAATTCTGGATCAAATCATTATTGGATTAAATTATCATAAAGAGGGTTCTAGATGTGAAGATTTTGCACAATTCAATAAAATTGAGAGAACTAGAGAAAAATAGATAAAATTTTTTACAAGGATTATTAAAATATCTTATTACCTATAAAATATATCTCAAATAATTTTTATCAAAATATTAAAAATATGATTATTTTTCTATTTTTAAATAAATAACTCTGCCATTATATCGATTTTTTTATTTTCCATAATTCGTACTGCCTCATCTGTCTGTCATCGCTACGACACGGAGGGGAGATTAAGGAAGAATACGTCAACGTGAGAACAGAATATTAATTTCCGAGTCTCATCACGCAGGAAGGAAAGATGGTCATTAAAAAAGTATCACCCGTTGCTTCGTGTACAATGTTGCCAATAAATTCTGACGTTAAAGTAATGCAGTTGCAGTTTTGCGTTTCCATTTATCATTCGCACTCTTCGTTATTATATCATATACATAGATATCTATTCAAGTATAATAAAAAGTGGCGATATTTAAAGGTGGTGTATCAACAGCCTTAAAACACAAAGACGTAGGTAATGATTACGTCGTCACCTTAGGGAGGGAGCATAAATTAGCGTAGCAGTTCGCGGTTAGGATGTAAGAATTAAATATATCCTGAACGCGAAGAGACCGCAAGAAAATCCCGTGTGTCATGCATTCTATCACTTTCCTCATCATCAGACAAGTATTTATCCTCAGTTTTATATGCTATACATCCTCAGTTACCTTCTGAAGGACTAGCGTAAAATCCAGAAGATTGTGCCATATGCGGTTATCGCTCGCAGCGAACATTCTTGATAGGCTTCTTCTTGTACAGAAATATTGATCCTCCTCGAATACATAATTCTGTGTACTGCAAGAAAAAGAGATAAATATTACCATTTATTTATATTTGCGCTGACTTATAATAAGTAACATTTTGCATGCTGCACACATTGTCGTTCGGAAAAAGATACTTCGATGTCAACCATTTTTAGCGAAATAATGAAAGAAGGGAAATAACATCACAAATACTTTTGTGAAAAAGACTCGAAAGTTTTTCGATTGAGACTCGGGATTTTTCCGAAGTAGAAAAGAACGCGATAGTTTTTTGATAAATACGTCGTAGCACCAGACAATACTTATGCATTCGCATGTTTATCAGACGTATATGAAGTTATGAAGATGTATCGGCATCAATATCAATTTCGAACGAATTTTAATGGCGCGGCGGCTGAACGATGAACTTGCCGGAAGGTATACACGCATACTTTTCAAAGGATCTTTATTCTATACGCGATTGGCCGCACGCTCTTTGTTCCCACGCTATTGCACTTTAGCACGCACAATAACGCACAGACGAGGAGCGTGAAGGAGCGTGGGTGTACAAAGTGCCGTGGCACTGCCTACATAATCGCAAAGAGAGTCTGTAAAGTCGGGGTGTTCACTTCCGTCATCCGGGATGGTGCGTGCGTGCGTGAAGGGGTTTGTTTAATGAGGGTGGATCACACCTCGCTGCGGGGCAGCGCGACCGTATAGGCACTGGCACACCTCGGCTTATTATTTAATAGAAATTACGATGATGGTTATTATGGTGTTTTATTCGGCTAAATTATGTTCCCCACTTTGCATTGCTACCACCTAAATTTTAACGGTCCGTTTTCCATACTCAAACTTTATTTAATCATTACTTTAAGAGCTTTAAAGTTTTCGAGGTCCTTTCTTTATGAGCCAGCGTTGATTTAAAAACAATCTACAAGTTTGGAAATACAACATTTCATTCTTTAGTGTCAACGTTTGATGGGGTAAATAAAATATTAATGATATATTTAAATATTGGTGAAATATTTCGTGGTAATATCTACGTAATAGTTATTTCAAACCGTCACGGCTGAGTAATCGTTTATTTCCCCTGGCGATCACCAGCACAGCTATTCGCGGCACGTTTCTTGTTGATGGCTCTGTACAAATCGTTAAGGCAAACCGCTTCGCCCGTTTGGATCGATCGTACCTACCAGACACCTTTCCAACCGTAATGAGCTCGCGCTCTCAAGAGTTAACGCTCGGAATGCCGTAACGACGTCTCCTCGGATCGCAGTGAAATATCATTGCCGAAATCTGATAAGCCGAGCCTCTGATTTCCATGCGTGCCTCCGCTAATTAACCCCCGATATGCCGCTCGCACGCAGTCTGCGGTATCTCCTGGCACCCCCGACGTGGATCACTATCAGCAGGTGCTGCGAAGCAGCGTCCGTCCATCAATATCGCTTTCTGCCGGACGCATCTCTTTTTCTTTCCTTCCCCTCCCTCTTTTTCCGCGCTCTGATATGCATAATCGAAACTGGTTTATCGCGTGCGATTTTCCTGTTTTGCTTATCGAGATTCATCGACGGGCTGCGAAAGCTACCTTGCGCAGAATGTTTCATTAAGGAGTATTCATATGCGGAGTAAGCTAGGTCAGAGATAATGACAGATCTATTATTAGAAGTCCGTTTCCGCGACGGAGGGGTGTCTTACGAGCGCGGTACACTCGTTTTAGGAAACTATCGCACTCCCGCGTTGGATTCCCGCGGGCAGAAGGCTACTTCTGCGCGTTGGATGCTTCACGCGATGGACGACAAGGTGGGAGGACATAACACGCGAAATAGAATTGGCGCGAGATCATGTGGGCTTGGAGAACCGCTACTTTCCAACGCCTCGGGGTGTCGTTTTCTAGGGATCGCTGTTTGTTGATCACGCTGTATATGCGGCCGGGCGTCCACGAGGCAAACTGCTCCGAGTGCCGCAGAGCAGTCTACACCGGCCAGACACCTTTCTATCCTTGTAGGCCCCGCGAACAGGAGTTACCGGTTGGAATGCCACCGCGCTGTCACGCTTAAGGTCCGTTCACACACGTGAACGAAAGCGTTCCGACTGCCTCACGTCTGACATCATAGATCCGGGATTCACGCGAGCCAGAACCGTTCCAGCACTCCACTGATTAAATTCTTGAAGCGTATGTTTCGCGATCCTGCGACGGATCGTTAGCGCGACGAACGAAAGCAAAAATGTGGACTGGCGAAAAAAGTTGATTAAACTCGTAGTTCCGAGTATTAACAGCAAAAGTTTTCCTTCTTCTAAAAGATTGGAGGTAGTTTTAAGGATCTTTTTAGAAGAAATGTGATTCTGCGAAGAGAAAACGATCTTTTGTGGCGTTGAATTTCTGATGGACTTGAATTAATCAGAAATTCTTCAACATTGCAAGCCGACGTTTTCCGCCAAGCTTGCACATATTTCCCAATTTCTATAGTATAATTGATTTTTAATAAAAGCGGAAATTGAGCAGCCAAAATAGGATCAATCAAGTGACTAAGGTTACGAATAATGCGAGCCATAGAAAAATTCAATGTACCATAAGAAAGCAGATAATATGCTGTTGTTTGCTCCACATAATATAATATTACCAGATATTATAATATTACCAGATGTTTCATCAAACATACCATGAGTACACCTGACGAGCAACCCTCATCCACAGGATGTGGGTATACCTTAATGCAACGGCCGCTTCGATAGGT
Source organism: Ooceraea biroi (assembly GCF_003672135.1). Lineage (NCBI taxonomy): Eukaryota > Metazoa > Arthropoda > Insecta > Hymenoptera > Formicidae > Ooceraea > Ooceraea biroi. The sequence goes on along the minus strand of NC_039514.1, from coordinate 13,300,364 downwards.
GTTCCCCGGTTTCCAGAGCCACGCGACACGGCGCACACGCGTTCGCTCGATTGACCAACCGCGAGCGTGCGTAAGCAGTCGGGCGTGTGCGTGCCGTGAGCGTATACGAGCGTGAGGTTGCTCGCCTTGCGCGACCTCGCCACGTCACGCGCGCACACTTAATTCGCCGCCCGGCGTTGCGCGCATCGGCCGAGGCTGAAATAATTAGGAGGACAGGAGCACGTAATTAACGGATTCGTTAATGCCGAGTACACCAATGCGCGAGTGAGAACGGAGATGATTGCCCGCGGGTTTTTGCAGTGACTAAATGATTCTTTTTAGGAACAGGAGCGAGTGAGATTTTTTTATTGTGCCGACAGTTTTATAATCATATATTATAATAGTTGGTATTAAGTGTATGCAGAAGTTTTAATCTTTTTTCAGTGCTCTGGTATTATTATCTAAACTTTAAATAAATTTTCGCTTTTTTACATTTTTGAAGAGTTGGTATCGAAGTTTGTAAAACTTTATATGTCATGATTTAACTTATATACTTACATACGTTATCAGATGTACGATTTCATTGGCATCGTTGTATCAAATTAATCTACAGTTTTTCAAGTAATTGCGTATTATGATTTGCAAATACATTCGAAAATTCTTCTTTCTTAATGCACGCATAATCTTCGGTCACGTAATACTAATAAATGCATTTTTTACATCGATACTTTACATCACAGCACTGCAAATATATCTTTTTTTGCAATGTCGCGTTATAATTTCTTTGGCTTTTTGCAGTGCGTCAATTGTTGACCAGCTTCGCCTCATTATTTAACTTTGTACTTTAATATTTGTATAATCATCTATTCTCTGTTGTGCTTCGTATATATAAATATAATCTTTCTTTCCCCTCTCTTCTTCCTTCTGCTTTCTCTAAGCAAATAATTTTTTTTATATTGATAGTCGCTAGAATTTAAACCAATACACAAATGACCTCATATCATGTATGTATATCATAGAACCAAACGGTTATTATCGTTGAGTTATTCATCCAAAGAAGACATCATAGAATCCAGTAGATATCGATTCGGTAAGGATTCTCTCTAATATCGTAGAAAAACATAGATTATATAATGAATTACATAGTTAACGTTTCAGTATCAAACTTTTTAGTTACGTATATATTAAATTAAATTCTAAAAACTTTCTCATTTACAATAGTTAATCGATTAAATGTAGCTTTATGTATTGGATTGGAGCGCAAAAAGTTTGCCATATTTACCATGAGAAAGACAAGAGTTTAATTAAATTTTTATTAATGAAATAATCTTTATTGTCTTGAATACATTTCTTCTATTAGGAGCTAAAGTTTTATATGTCAGATTTAAGAAAGTTCAAGTTTTTAGGATTTATAAATTCCATAATGGCGTTGAAAAGCGACAAATCTTTTGTTCCAACCTAATATTTATCTCACAGATTACCTATGTATTTATTTCATCAAATCTTGTTGCTTTTATCAAATAAATACTTTTAATCTAACACGTCGAATTTAATGATATTAGCTCCATCAGACAAATATCATTGTATTATACACTTCTAATATCTAATATCTCATAATATCTCTAATATCTCTAATATCTCATAATATCTCTAATACTGTAGCTTTGTTAATTTCAGTAGACATCAGCAACTAATAGAACAAGAAGGAAGATCAAGTTTAATCCCTCTAAGATTTTGAAAGTATTATATGATACAATATTTACTTCAATTGTTAATATCAGTGTAAATACAGTGGGAAAAGCATAATGTGGATCGTCATAATTTCAGTTCTTGGTAAGATAATAATGTCGTTAATTTAATATCGTTAAAAGTGATCGTTCTTTCGGCTCTTTATTTACTTATGCATATGTGTATAATAATGTGTGTTATAATATATCTGTTATATAATACGTTATTTCATAATATAGTTGTGTATACTATATACATATCAACACGTACAATCATTCTTCTTTTACTTTAAATCGATTCAACAATTAACTAAATTATATTAACATAAGAAATATTCGCTGCCAAAAGTTTTAATTCTTGAGCTATGTTTGTCATGTGTTCAAAATTTCTTAAAATAAAAAGAGACACTTCTCTATATATTCTTGTAAATGATAGATATGGATTGTTAATCGTGATTATTTTTTTTAGCAATGCACGTAATGTATTCATATTCGCATATGAATAATTTTTTAATTGAAAATAATGATATTGATGTAGAATACCCTATTAATGATAATGAATTATCGTCTTATAATATAGCTATAGGGAATCGCATAAGGTGGTATGACATAACTATATGGTGTATAATATTCCTCAGGTAAATTGATGTTTGTATATCAATAAATAAATATATAAGAAACGTAGAAACGTGTGCGTGCGCGCACACACACATGGATATGTGTATACAAGATAAAAAGGCATTACTACACTTACAATAATAACGTTGCATCATATACGATTCTGTCATTTTATTTTTACCATTTTTTAAATAAGATTTATTAATGATATTGCTAGATAACATATTTAATCATATTGTATTAATATAAAATATTATACAATATAAATGTATCTCAATGACTTTACATTTTTCTATAGTTGCATCATGCTCATGTGGATATGTATGTGGATATGTACATGGATATATGATTTAATAGACGACAATCGCATACGGCGTCGATTAATGAAAAAAAGAGTTCGAGTTATACAACAATTAAATACGTGCACACAGTAACGCATAGACGAAGAGTAAAATGTGACAAAGGTATAACATTTTAATAAACAATTTTTAATAATACGTTAAATGTATGTATATTTGAGGAATCTTAATATATTATACAAAAAAGTATTACATTGACATGTACTTTATAATCGCAAAAGCATTGAATGTAAAATCTGCATACTTACTTTTGTATTTTTGCTTTACACAAAATGAATTAATAACATCTAGGATTTTGAAAAGAAGGAATTTTAGAATATTAAAGAAATTAATGACATATATTTTATAATTTTATTATTATTGAGAAAGAGATTTGCAAAATTTTGATATGGTTTAATAAATAATTTGCAATTTTTTAAATACAATGGAATTATTGTATTCAGTTGGATTTTGTATTACAAGTTGCTTTTTATCAAAGCATTACTTGAGAAGTAGATACTGAAAATATCAGACAGTCATTGCATTGCGTTCAAAGAAACTTGATTTTATTAGAAGAATCCGAAATTTCTTATTAAACAACCCAATACTTTTATCGTTTATTTATTGAATAACTTTATTGATAACGTTTGCTCTTGATGATTTTCTAATAAGCCTTCGGATATTTTCTGTTCTCAACAATTTACCGCGTAGATTTCCGATTGAAAAAATTCAAAATACTAATACTTATCACATAATCCAGTACATTAATAAAGTAATGTCAATGTTTAATCCAAGGTAGAACGTATATAGAATAATAAATTATTAAATGCAATGATAATGATAATTACATATTTTCGTTGTCATTATTTATGTATAGCATAAATAATAAATAATTTTTGCAGGCAAAGATGCATAAAGTTATTTGATTCGTAAATTATTATTAATACTATTATACTATCGAACTGCTATTATGCATCTGCAACACTACAATATATATATTGATACTGGTCGACTTTTAGTTTTATGTTTGTCAAAAATGCATGACAACAAATTGCTTGCTGCGTGTAACATATTTATAACATAAGATATTTCTTGACAAAATTAAAAAGTGTAAAATTAATAATATTATAATAAACAATATATATTATATATTACATTATATATACACATTATTTACATGTATTAAATGTAATAGTAATATATATTATATATGTATAATACAATAATGAAATAATATACTTTATTGTACATGTTACAGTAATACAAGTATTATTTTATTATACATATATTTATTCTAGTTATAATTTGCGTTTAATTTTGATTATAAGAACTTATATGAGATTGTTAACAATTGCCGCGTTATTATCTCCTATACCTTTTTACTAATTTTATATTTATTTTGCATTTACTTGTTTTACTTATTTATCAAATAATGTATCCTATATTTTTTCGTTTTATATATTGTATGTTAAATTCAAATTTATTCTTGAGAAAGGAATAATAAAAAAAGAGAATAATAAATTTAAAAATCTGAATTTAATAGAGGAAGAAAAAAAAGAACGCAATAATGAAACTGTGATCTAATTACGCTCTGTTAAGTATATACAACGCTAACCCCAGCTAGAACCACCCGTTCTACCAGGAAGTCCCGCGCGGTTGGAGGTATCCTTGTCTATCCCGAAAGTAGTTCGGAAAAGCGGCTAGGTCGGAAAACATTCTCGAAAAATCTAGGTAATCTTATCAGGGATGCAGACGGATCAACAGGACTTGTTCCCATTGAACAAACCGCTTTCCACGATGTTATAGCTGTAAGATGATAATATTACGATATCTCTGACTAGAATTCATAATGTCAATTCGATATTACTGTTCATTATCGATTGCACATCGGTTGTTATTTCGAAGTTTTTGCATTTTATATATGTTACACATAGATTGTTGTACAGATACAGTAACAATTACGGTATTGTGCACATCATTTTTCACTTTGCATGCAACCTTTGTAATTTTATATGAAATTATTTTTATCTTAATTTCTGAGCTCATAGTAACATGCTGACAGTGCTCGTCACAAGATAAAATAGAATATCCGCAAATCTGCGATGAATTTTTACATAAAAATAAAATATAGTCGTTATCGCTTCGTTCTCTCGTATCGATTTCACCAATTTATCGTGGACTGATATTCCTTTATTTCGCGAAATCTTTTTAATGTGGTATTATTATCGTGTGCTGCAGGATGTATTAGCCAAAAACAAAATTAATAAAATAACCGAGGTATCAACGTGAGATATTAATGACAGCTTTTACATGTTGAACTAGCTAAATTGATTGTCATTATCCGAATATTCTGCTAAAATAAAGTGCAACAATGATCAATTGACAATCGATTGATCTTTCGCGCGGAAACCATAGGCCTGATTCGAAAATTACTGTTAATATATAAACAATTGTAAAAGTTACTTTGAGAATCTCTTTGTGATAGATGAGAGGAGTTAACAGTGATTAGTTGGATTAATTATCCTTACTGTAAATAAGCACTTTAATGTTATACGAGTTATACAATTGACTTCGCTTCCTTTCTACATTCGCACTTGTTCTTATTTAGACTTCGCTTTTCTAACTACCCCGAGGTGCGCTCCGATTCTTCCTTTTTGGAGTCTCATCCTCTCTTCTCATATATTCTCCCTAATCAGTTTATGCGAATGTCGCAAGGTATCGTTATCTAGCATATTCTCTTACTCAATTGTTGAAAACAGTACAAGAAATCAAATTGTTATATTTTTATCGTAAATTAACTTTTGTAGTCATGTCTAGAAACAGAATGTTCAAGTGTCAGAAGCTTGTCTATATTGCGGAACACTTTATGAAAGTGAATATTATTTCATTAAATTTGTGTCAAAGCCGGCGTAATTAATTAATTAATCTTTCACGTTTTCTTTCACGATATTTCACAGAATTAATAATGGCCGATATGTCATATTATACTTTTCCGGCTATACCGTTATACGTATTAGCACAACGTGTTCAGATTAATATAATACATTTTTCAGATAATGATTTGACAAGTAAAACTGTGTCGACTAGATCCCATCGTACGATCGGTGTTTCGTCAGAGTCATTTTTCCATGAAAATGGAATTTTGACGAAAAATTGAAACGCCGACGTAACAGGCTAACAAACGCACGAGAAGGAAGAACCTAGTCGGGAGAGTCCTGCGGGACTTATCGGGCGTGTCCAGCCGCCCATTTTCACTGACGGAAAATTGACGTCCTTCGTTTCAGAATGCGATGCGCCAGCAAGTAGGCATGCAGGAAATGCTCGTGCACTTTCGCTTTCCCTGACCTAACCTAATGGCGGAAATTGAGGTGAACAAGGTCTCCATCGGGCGAGAAAATTCCCGGCACCGGGAGAGCGAATTTCCCTCACGATTAGGAGATCATGCTAGTAAAGCAAGCGGTATTCGGGAGAGCTTTGCCTGCGGGATGACCTGAACAGAAGAGTCTTTTATTGGGATTGCGGTCGTTAGCCAAGGCTGGTCACAAAAATCAGTTACGGTAATCTTTACGAAAATAAATGAAAGAAAGCACCTGTAGGTAAAAGAAAGTGTAATAGAAAATTGCGCCAAACAACCCTACATTCAATAAAATACAATTATGAAAAAATTCCGAAATGACATTTTTGAAACATGGATTTAGTGAAGAAGATTCATTGGAGAGAAACTTAGCGCCGCAACAAGGAAGAGAAGAGAGAAAGTAGCATCTTGAAATAATAACGCCAAGGTTCTCAAGCCATGAAATAAAAGTCGCAAAATAAAAATTTGATATTAGATAATCAAAAAACCTATTCATAAATATGAATCAATGATTAAATTCTCTCAGACAAAATCTGAAAAACTTTATATCTATGAACTTTGTATCGATTTCAGTAATTACGATTTGAAGTTAAGATTTAAGTAAACGATAGAAAAAGTTAGAAAAAAATTAAAAAACAAAATTAAAAAATTGTATCGCACAATACTTTCTAAAAGGTTGATTGACACGAGTAATCGAAGTGAAATGTTAATTGGAAAAAAAGAAAGAAAAATGAAGTATTTTCTCAAAAAACAATTACGCAGGTCTAGCAATCTAGATTCGGAATTTGGCCTGTGCGAAATGCTTCCAAAAGAAACTAGACGAAATCCTCGTCTTTCCTGCGCTCCTGACAATCAAGCTTTCATAGTTTCCCCAACTACACATTTTCCACGCAAGTATGCATCCAATGGACCGCCCCGTTCGACCCTTTCCATTCGTCTCTGATCAAGTGTTGTGTCCGGGAGTAGCTTCGTGAAAAGAAGCTACCCAGTGTTACTGACACTCACTCGTCGTCGATTGGTCAGAAAATTGACAAAAATCTAAAAGAAGACTGTCGTCTCCTGGAGACGGTCGGCGAAAAAAGAGAGCTAAAACCTGAAATGTCAGATTCTGACCGCGATAGCATGTGGAGAGGATGATGGTCTCGTAACGCACACAAGTTTCGTATCGTATCCGTGAACGCTCGAACACGATGCATAGCTTGTAGCTTGTGTAGTCTGACAATGAGCCGAGTCCTCGCGGAGACTCTTCGAGACGTTCTCTATATACCTACGTTGCAATAAAGAAAATTCTTTTATAATAAATGGGTAGTTTCTGTGCGTGTGTCTATGAGAGAGTGTCTGAGATGTGACTCGGACACAATACTATTTTCGCAGCTCGTCCGGGACCAAGCGTTCGGCTTTTCCACAGAAGAAAGGATCCTCATCGCATGATCTCCTAGTTTGGGATAAACCACGATTTTCCCTTTACATGCTGAAGCACATACTTCCAGAAATTGAACGCGCACTGTATCGTTCGATATCTTGATTTTATATTCTGATTATATTTACTCTGATATTGCTATCAGATCGATCATATACTCTAAGAAACTTTAAGATTCCCTTAGGAAAAATGGATCGCGCCATTTGACCATTTTACTTGCTCGCTCAGCTTCCGCAACATCGCGCCGTAAGACAGATTCGCGATTTTAGAGACATAGAGAATATAGAGAGAATTATCATTATCACGTGCACCATTACCGAAAGAGTTTCTTTCGATCTGGAACAGGGAGAACCGTCGCTTCACGTGGAGTCGGATCACGATGAATTCTCGCGCGGGGGTGGCTGCGCGCGCTTCCTACCGCCACCTTTCGTAACTCGTCCTGGCTGGCGCAACCCCGATGCCGACATGTCCTCCTGTTTGCGCCTAGACGTCGGCGGGTTGTCGAAAGTGCTTGCGTCACGACGCGCGCGCCGGTCTAACCGAGGCGAGACGCGTGGCGCGGCATGGCGTGGCGTGGCATCGAATCGCGTCGTCGACTGCCGCGGAATTAGGGAATCAGTCGACGATCGAGACACGCCGTTGACGCGTCCGACGTCTCCCTTTCCTGCGGGAAACGACGGTACACGCGTCGCGACGCCTCCGCCGCTCCTGCCTTCCTCCCTTCTGCCCAGCCGCATTCGGGCGTGACGGGCGTCTCCCACGGGATCCACCTGCACAGGTGACGCGCGGGTCCTACAGGGGTGCCGGGCCATCCCGGCAGAAAAACTGCCGATTTGCCCGAAAATCCGGGACTCCCGGATCAGGCGGCCAGGAGGCCGGTCAAGGTGCGTGCCCCGAGCGATCTCGCGTTCCCGCGGGAACGCGCGCATCCGGATGGTCTCGGGGCGCCAGTCGGCGCTGAAAAGCGCGCCCGTTTCACAGGATAACAAGCGCCGGGGAGGTTCGCCAATATCAGGTACGGTCTGCACACGCGCAAGGACCGAGTTTCCTGGAGAGAGCGTTGCATCCTATATATATCGCGTCAACGTCGCGTAATCAGTTTAATCGATAAAGGACATCGCTTTTAGTAATCGCTACAAGAAGGTCTATGCAATTCAAAAAATGCGTGTACTCGGAAGATGCAGAATAATGTTAAATGTTTATGATTTCTGCACGACGTAAAATTGTCTAATGATTAAATAACGCAATCATTCTTATCACTTTCGCGATATCTGTCGCCATCTTAATCGATTATCGGAAGACGATTTCTGCGACATAAGAGTTTAGCTTGTTCAAGTGATGTGCCTTTATAAAGTTGTGAGACTTTCAAGAAAAAAGTTCCTACCGTTATCTTTTTGCAAATATATGTAAATAATTTGAATATAACTAAATTATATTGTCTTGCATTGTCTTGATAAGAAGAAACAAAGCGACGGTGAGTTTAAAAAAAAAGAATGCGACAGAAACGGGAATGGAAAAAAAGCGTGTACTCGGCGAACATGAGGGTAGAGGAGCATCATGATGTTGGAATATTAACGGCTAATTAATAACCAAGCTGATTAATACCAATGACATCAAACGCGATGCATCCAGCTATTTCAGTTTAATAATATCTCGCGTAAAACATATTTTAGTCCTCGAATTCACCGGCGCAATAAATAAAATCGAACATCGAATAGCTTTGGGTTTAAATGGAACGCACGTTTAGCTATCAATTAGCATTCGCAATTATTCTTTAAGAAAACTTTAAAAAAAAAGTACTATTCAAACGAAAGACATTTCGTATTAATAAACCACGAACAGTGAGAAAAAACGATAGAATTTAATTAGCCTTATTACGCGTTGATATTTTATCAGATACAATTCTTCAAGTCTGAATCGCTGCCCTTAAAATTATGAGAGTGCGTATTTCGCAGAATGAACAGACGATCCGGCTGTTATCTCGTGCGATGCGTTGTAATCTTCATTCGAGCAACAGCATCGCGGAATACATATTTGGCGCGTCTCTTTCTCTCTCGGGAAGGACTTTTCACAGCACCATAAATCTATAAGTATTTAAAGCACCGCGCCGGAAGCTTTCCGTGCAATGTAACGTTAACAGTAAAGCCGCAGGATGGTGTATGATTTTCGCATCAGCGGTCGCCCACGGTTTACCTCCCTGTGCGATACGTTCCGCTACAGCTTTTCCACCCCCTGTGGTCTATGAGCGGGTTTATGTATGCGCGTATGTGCGCGCGCTAACCCTCTCTTTCCAGCCACTCTTTCTCTCTTCATCCCACCCTCGCATCCTGTAATCCCTTGCGGTCTGCTGGAGCCTGCGCTTTCCCGGGCGGCGTACCTTCTGCGTGTCTGAGCTCCTGGTAGGTTACCGCCCGTTCCTTTTCTTCCCTCAAAGACACCCCCGAGGGAGTACACGCGCGTACCGAGGGTTACGGACGAGAGCGGATTGTCGATTGTGTCCTTTACCAGGAGCATCCAGGGAAATCAATAGCGACGCGTATGTCGCAATAAGAGCGTCGCGCACCGAGAGAAAGAGAAGTGCTGCAGAGTACTGACGACGAGAAGGGAAGAAAAAAGAAACGCGACGTACCTTGCCCGAGGCGTCAAACGAGCGCGACATCGAGGCGCGAAATAACCCGTCCGTGAGAGCAAAGGGGTTAATTAGATTTTTCTGGCTGTAACGTGTCAAAGCTAATTTCAATGTTAATTTTATTACCCGTATGCGATCGTACAGTCACTTCCGTGACATTTCACGAAGTGCGATAAATGCAAACGCTTCTTCGTAAATGGAGATCCCGCTCGGAGCTGAAATGTAGTGACATGACGACTGTTTGAAAGAAATCGAGAAATAAAAGCGGAGGCCATTAATTTAATTAATAAATTGATACGAAACCATAAGCACAGATATTACAGATAGAATCATTCGCGATAATTACAAACAAATATTCCCGATCAATTTCTGCAGCTTCCAGTTTTTTCCTGTTATGATCCTCCGGAATCTGCAGTTGGCATATAATAAAGTTTGTCGCCATCGCGCGCGCGAGAAAACGCTCGGTCGGGCGTGGAAATCGATCAACGGCCTATCGAGTCGCGCTGGTACGAGCGCGTTGCCTGGATTCGGAATACAAATGTGAGAAATACCATGATGCCGTTTAAATGGAGATCTACGATGGCAATCCCGGCGGGATAATTCTCAAGCGCAATGCACTATCACAATCATGCCATGATATCAATATAACAGTTATCTCTCTGATCACCCGCAAATTAATTATTAATATTGCTGTATGATAATATATCTTTCTGCTATCTTTTCTATTTTAGCAATTAACAATCAATATAGATAACGTTCATAAAAAAACACGACTAACAAGCTTCGAGAAGCTTCACGTGTATCGAAAGGTTTCATGCCTTACACATCGTCCTCGCATTACTGTTTTCCATAAATTTCTCAGCGTGTTCAATCTTTTCATCTTCATCAGTTTCCTCTCCTCCTGTCTTCAACCCTTCGCCTTTTCCATCTCGCGCTTCCATCTTCACCCTTTCCTTTCGATTCATCCTTCTTTCCTTCCTTCTCACCCTTGTTCACCGTCTCGCCTCCCGCGTTCTCGTTCGTCCATCCCTCCCTCTCACCTGGTCGCCGATATCTTTACGTGGAAGTTTCGACTGCACAACCGACACGCTCGGATAAAGTTACGAGGGCATAACGTCGCCGTATATATAACGTGAACGTAAAGCGTACAGTCTGACGCATAGCACGTAAGTCGTAAAAGCTAGTTGAAGTCGGTGCAACATCATCCAATACGGATACCCGGATGCCCCGGGTGTATGTGAGCACACCCACAGGCGCATGTACGCGCGTTGTAACCCGACGTAGACCCCGGGAACGTATCGCACGATATTCCGCCTTTACGCCCGAAGCAGTCAGAAGTTAAAGGGCATTTCGCGCGGGAGGCGCTTTTCGACCTCATCGGAAAGCTCCGACTCCACTGCCGTGCGATGACCGCGCGAATAGTAAAACTCGAGCGAGGTCCGGGCTCCTTCCGTTGTGCGTGCTCGGTGATACAGTGATAGAAAAGCTCTTTTATGTTAGAGGCAAGTTTCCCGTAACTCCCGATCGCCAGCGGCTGCACGGCCGCGACCAGCACGGAGTAATCACCCGTTCGCCAATGAAACGGCGATTTGTTGCTTAGAAAATGATCTTTCGTGCGGCGCCGCTTAGCTCCCCGACGGCGATTTCAAGCGATTATAATAATCAAACGTCGAGATAATTATACGGGACGCCGTAAACTGGTTCCGCTGCCTTTGGTCCTCGCCGAGAGCTGCGCCGATACGAGTTGAGCGCACTTTGTTGCAATCCAGAAATCCGATCGGCATTTATCATAATCTTACATCGTCCATGGAACATGTAATTGAAGCCTAAATGTGTCTTGCCAGAGCAAATTACAAGCAGATTACTGTAGTCAAATTATAATAACGTAATGCTATCTCTCTAAAATTGGATGAAGTGCTTTACATGGCGCTTCGAGATCACGCGACTCGGAAAATCGCTAAAAATGTGGAGAAATAACAACAAATTTATTTCTTCGCGATTGTACGTCACTTTCGGCGTGAAAATACTTTTCTATTGCTAAGTCGTTTAATCTTCGAGCTTGGAAACGCCCCGTCCCTTTACGGGACACGTATACTCGTCATAAAGGCGCTAGGTATGTCAATGATTAAAATTCTGACGGCGACTCGGTATGCCCGTTACACGACATCCACTTTGCGCAACGTAGATCAATACCGAAACTATGAACGCAGCGCGGCGAGAAACGACTTTAAGGAGCAACCCGCCCACATTATATTGCGTACCTGTGCGCAAGGGATGACGGCGAGAGACGATGTGCGCGGAGGGTTGGACGTTATGATGCTGCATTGTGCCGCTTTACGACTTCCGGCTCAAACTGCCTCACAACCCTTCGCAACTCTCTCTCATACCCTTCTCGATCCCTCTTCGCCGTATTCGCCTTCCATGGAATTATTCCATTTTCTAAGCCCATATACGAGACTGGCCATACTCTGCATGCTAATATCGTATATTTTTTAAATGATCACGTAGATACGAAAATGCGCTGGCTTGAACTGAAAATTTCACATGTGATTGCATTTTTGGTGAGGTTCTATGTACGCCATGAAAAGAATTGTTTTTCTGATAATTTGAGATTGCAGGTAAAGTAAAAGCAACTAAAGAGAAATCAGTAAAAAGTATTAGTATTATTAGGATTCGAAGAGAGCAAGAATATAAAATGATCATTATATTCCATGGCTATATAGAACTGGCTATTTCGTTTTACCAGCTATCTAAATCATATTTATATTTCGAATTTTATAGACATTCCGTTGGCATCAATGACACTAATTACGTAAATCATCGGACCTAAGAGTTTTCCAAGAAGAATGAAACCTTCAGTGTGTCTCCAATGTCTCTCGTGATATCGGAAACAATGTGCGGTCCTGTTTTTCCAAGCATGTTTACTTATTGTTAGATGTAATGACTCTCAATCTGCAATTTTATGATCGATATTTCGCAACATTATGCATTGTATACACGTTGTTAATACGATGTTAGTCTCTCGTTTATCTTTACGCGCACAACCATCCAATTATCCGCTATCTCTCTAGTGTCGACATCACAGGATACATTAAAGACAGCGCCATTTCCCGCGATTAGCAGCATTTAATCACGGTTAACAAGCCCCGTCTCCACCCGTGGAGAAAAATAATGCCGTAAGTCATCGTAATCGTGGTTGCAGCCGTGAAGTATTAATTAATAAAGCGCGGATCGCGCGGCTGACCGCGGAACCAGTTAGTGCATCTCTAAATGCGGACGCTACGTCGTCGAGAAACCATCGTAAATACGATCTGAAAAGCGGGTACCGCTCGATGTGGCCGAGCGGTATCATTAGAGGGACCGACCACGTCAATTAAACCAGCCGGTCCCTGTAACGCCGGCAATTATGAGAGCATCTCGCAGCAACGATGGTTGGCTGTTCCGTCATTAGTGCGGAAATAGAGCATCGTTGTCCGAGAACGAATGATCGGGAGCTTCGTGGAATCTGGGAGAGCGATTGCTGATTAGCGGGCCAAATATCGCGCGGGATCCTCCGCGCAAACTGGGCACACCGTGAGGAACTCAGAAATAGTGGATGGCTTTCAGAATGGCCTCCCTTGCGGGAGGTTACAAAGTTCCCGGAACTCCCGGGAACGAGTTCTCCCGGCATGCCGATCCCGAGATCAAAGCTACTGTGACCTGAATGAACATTTCCAGGATTTTCAGGATTTCTGGAGAGTCTCGTATAGGTCTAGGAAGGCTACGTCCGCCCGAGACGAAGACAACGACCGTACTTCCTCCAAAAGAAAATCACAAACGGTCGTGATGAATGGAAAAAAATCGATGGCTTTTACGAGAGAAAAGAAAGAGCGGAAACACTAGACAATCTAATCGTAAGAATAAAAACTTTTTCATTCCCATTTGTCTAGCGTTACCATTTTCTTTCCATTCCCTACATGTCTGTCGAGCACATCGAGGGATGTCGGTTTCGTTATTCGTTGAAGCGCGATCCTTTATTTTCCTCCTCCGGCGAGCTGAGCCGTTGGCTTACTCCTCTCATCGGGAAGCTTGCGCTTTCGCAGTCTGGAATTTCCAGAGTTGAAAGTAGGTCAGAATCGGTCTCTTAGAGCTCGCGTTTCGCGGCCCCAAAATGTAACCAGGCGCTGCTGAAGCGACACTCGCTCGATAATAGGTATTTTGCGCGCTGCAAAAATACACACATGTCTCATTACGAAAGCGGATTAACGTCGGCTAACTCTTTATTCATGAGATCTAATTATCGTCCAACTAGTCACCGTACACGCCGTTCCGCAAGCTCGCCTGCTCTTGGCAGATAGTCGATATTCCGTATTGCATAATTGACCGGGGCGAGCTTTATCCGCTCGAAGCTCCACGTCGTTCCTCATTTCTCCTTGCGCCGCGCACCCCCTCGCAATCACCCTGTCCGCCACGTTTTGCGTGCTAATCGCGGAATGCGAGGCTGTCCGCCGCGAGAGCGTAACCCGATTTCACCCCGTTGCAGTACCGCTAAGCGCGCCAAGACGATCGAACCAATTGCATGTTATCCATTCATCGCGGTTGCACTGTTCCATCCTGGACGGATATCGAATTACCGACGTGTCACGCTCAAAATGATCCTGAGAGATGCGCCAATTCCTTACGTATATCTGGCGCGTGATGTATTTAATGATCCGTATCCGTCGCAGATATAATATTGGACGTAGTCATCTCCTTCTCGCCACAAGTTTATCCGGAAAGTGGTTCGCTTGTGCACGAGTATAATTTGGAAAATGACAACTACGTTTAGTGTTAATTGAATTAAATATTGAAATCAAATTGCTGAATCATCCAACATTGACACGTTGAAATGTCGAAAGAATTTCATGTACTTTGGGTATGAAAAAAATTATAGAAGACAGAAAGAAATAAAATGCAACGCCAAGGTTCCAAGTATGAATAATGAATACAAGTAAGTTGTTATGATAATTACTACGGACGTATTGATGTTAAAAATCTGATTCTACTATTCAAAGTTAATCTGCGAGCTTTTAACGCGCGATCTCTGCTTCGCTTCCAAGATTAATGATACGTTTG
The DNA here is from genome assembly GCF_003672135.1 of Ooceraea biroi. Taxonomy (NCBI): domain Eukaryota; kingdom Metazoa; phylum Arthropoda; class Insecta; order Hymenoptera; family Formicidae; genus Ooceraea; species Ooceraea biroi. Next base: position 13,285,204 of record NC_039514.1, on the reverse strand, counting down.
ATCCATAACATTTCTCGCTGAAATGTCGCGAAATTCTCGAAAGATGAATCTTTTCCTAGCACCCACCTGGTTATAGACATAATCCATCCGTTCCCTTGATGACGGCGAACAAACAGCATCGGGTATAAGCGTGAGGGTGGCTCTCGCTACTCGGCACAGCTTTTAGTACAGTTATGAAAGGGGAAAAAGAGCACCAGCTTCACAGACAGGAGGGATGATCAGTTTACCGTGAGTAGTGAAGAGAGACGGAACTAGAGAAAAAGAGAGAGAGGAGTGGACTCTCAGATCATGGAACTTCGCGCCTTTGAGGGAGGATTCTCTCGATGGTTTGCGCGCGAATTTCTCCGTCGTTACGTCGCGGAATTATTAAATGTCGCCGTATCTCGATCCCGACGAGACGCATTTGTTCGCCCTGTTTTTCCGCGACTGCGTAACTTTACGTTATCCATATGTTTTGAGCGTAATGGAGCTTTGTTGTAACAGTTTCCTCTTCGAGGAAGAAATCCTCGATAATGATCGAATGTATTCAGTTACGTGTATCGGCGGAATATATCGGATTACTCCACGTCTTCCTCGGATACTGGTGTCTTCGGAAATACAATGAAGAAAAGAAAAGGATTACCGGATGATTTTATTTCAAGTATTCCGTCTCTCACCAAAATTTCCATGCAAAATTTAGAGGTCAATATACACTACATCAGAGTGTTGGATGAAATTTTTGCGAAAAGAAATAGCTCTATCTGTCTTTCTCTCCTCTTTCTCTCTCTCTCTTCCTCCATATTTAAACGTAATGTACCACTACTTGCTTGCATCTCTCTTGGGGTTCTCAGTGCAGCTTTGCTTATGCATGTGCTTTATGCTTGTGCGATACAGAGTGATCCAAAAATTACTGTGCCAGCGGTACTAAAACCATATCCATATAACAACAATTAGATTAGAAAAAGTACAAACTGCACTATGAAAGTCGTTTGTATTTTTGCCAAAGTGATATACTTTAGAAACTATGAACAAGATAGGATTATTGCTTCCAATCTTACAATTAGCACAACATACTTCGCAATCACCCTCGTACTAAGAAACTGCATAAAGGACCAAACAGTAATCAATGTGTCGTCAAGAACAAGGAAGCGAGAATTTTATGACGTCCGCTTGTGAGGTGATTGACGTCGCCCGTTTTGCGGCGAAATTTCTCCTCCTATGCGGACCCAGACAAGGGGCCCGTTTAATTTCAGGAGATCCCATAAAGGTTATACGCTGGGATGCCCTGTACGCTTGACGCAGGAAATACGCCCTCGTAAAAAAAGGAGAAAAAAAAGAAAAAAGGAGAAAGAAGGAGAAGAAAGGGTAGAGAAGAGGGACCGTGCGGAAACGCACACCGATACGCGTCCATCGTTGCACGATGTGCGGGCGAAACAATGGCGGAGCGGGAGCTAGCGCAGTTCTCTGAGGAGATGAACGGTGAACGGGAAGACAAGGGCGGATAGAAAAATACCTTGCTGCTGGTAGGAGAGTAAGAGGAACTGAGAGCGAGGGGAACAATGCCGACGTGCGGATCTCCAGAGCGTATTCCGCTCGTATGTGGACGCGCGTGTGTGAGTGCGAGCGTGGGTGATGTGAGAGGGATGAAGGGCATGGATGTGAGTATAAGGTTTCCGAGTGCGATGGTGTGGTGGACGGACGAGCGAGAACGTCGGAAACGGAAGGAAACGGAAGGGCGACAGCACGTGGAATTACGCGAGAATCGGAACGGAGCGTGTTCCAGGTGACAGGTCACTGTTGAGAAGTTGCACGAACCTTCCTGATGAAGAGACTGCAGGCGGATAGGCGTCTGGCACGATACATCTCGCGCGGTGTCTAAAGTAGATAGGAGTTTCACGAACTTGTATCCACAGTACATTTTTCACGGTAATTGTTTGGAGTAGAGTGACGTGAAAGTAACGAAGCAATATCGCGAGTGCAGAATAATTCGAAAAATTTAGTTAGTTTTAGTCAGTAGAAAAGAAGCATGTATGTATGAGTCCTTCCTATCCTTCCGTCATATCCTTTTTGAAATTTTGAAATGCGCTCTCAGAAAATTATTCTGTCCAAGTCATTTGCTATGATGCAAATGATGATTAGCCTGAGTGTTTGCCGGCATCTAGGGAATTGAATAGTCGCGTTCAGTGGGGATGCAAGCAAGCTCGAGCCGAAAGGATTCGCGAGCGGAGAGCGCCGTCAACCCTTCCTCGCGTGAAGAGATAAAAAAAGAGGGAGAGTGCGCCGAAGGGAGTGCGTTGGCCCCAGGGGTGCGTCACGTGGAAGCCTGGCGGAGGTTCGCCGTGGTTCAAGTGAGGCGAGACTCTTGAAAGGTCAAAGGTTCGTTCTCTTTGCGTGCGCCCTGCGTGACATCTTCGAGGGTCGACGATGATGACGACGGTGCTCCTGTCGCCTGGCAACGCTTGGTTCGGCTTCGCGGAGAAAAAGAAGAGAGTCAATCCAGTCTCCCTTTCTTTCTCTTTCTTCTTTCAGTATCCGGGCGCACTCTTTCTCTTCTCCCGATCCCCTTTCGTCCTCTGCACTCTACGGATAGCTTCATCCTCTCGCCCACTCGACTCATCGCCAAGTGGCGGGCGCCACCTTAATTGGACCGTGGCAATCGCCGGAGCCAGCCACCCTCTCTCTCTGGAGGATTCGAGCGAGGGCGGGAGCCCGAAAAAGCGTCCTCTTTGAGAGTACCCTTCTTCTTCGGGGTTGCATCTTTTAAAAGTAGTGGAGAACGACTGCGGCTCAAGTCGGCCGGGATCGTTTGCGAACATCCTTAACCCTTTGAGCGCAATTCCGCCCTTGTCATTTAGATTCATGCAAGTTATATTAAAAATCGCGAGGCGCGGTAAAGCGTAGATATTTTTAATCGTGACGAAAGCAAAGAAACGCTTTCCGAATGCAAAGCGCACCTCTTCTCGCCTCTTCCGGACTGTTTGAAATATCGGTTCGCGATCTGACTATTTCTGCAATAGTTGCTTATTACGACGCAGCTGGAAACGGTCCGTCAGGCACAATCGTCATTTCTACATAATCTATCTTCGTATTAAGTTCCATGTAATGTATGTGCAACGGGAAACAGCGAAACGCATATGCAGATTTTTATGCCGCGTGTACATCAAAACGCGCGTTTTATGAGCTTTGTCAATGCCATAAAAAGATACCTCGATCTGTTTTCGTAGTAAACCGTTGTCGTAAAATCTCAGATAAGCGCGCGCTCATAATTCCCGCTGTAATCCGACCATCCCGAGTCGAAATTTTGCGCCTACTTTAATGCTTTTAGCAGTCGTACGAACCTACTTTTAGGGAAATAGAACCTGGAACTCTTACATTGAAACTCAAACTCCTACAAACAGATGTTAAGATGCTATTTTGACCCTGCAACATTCGGCTATGATCTTGATCGTAACCTGCTTTGACGCTCTAGCGGCAAAAAAGGAAATTTCGGACATATTTTAGTGTTAAAGTAGTAGCTAAATAGACGCTGAATAACGCCTCAAATGAAGAATTCGAGGTTCAATGTAGAACTAAAATTTCGACTCGGGCTGTGTCACGGAATATCCCGAGTCGAAATTTTGCGCCTACTTTAATGCTTTTAGCAGTCGTACGAACCTACTTTTAGGGAAATAGAACCTGGAACTCTTACATTGAAACTCAAACTCCTACAAACAGATGTTAAGATGCTATTTTGACCCTGCAACATTCGGCTATGATCTTGATCGTAATCTGCTTTGACGCTCTAGCGGCAAAAAAGGAAATTTCGGACATATTTTAGTGTTAAAGTAGTAGCTAAATAGACGCTGAATAACGCCTCAAATGAAGAATTCGAGGTTCAATGTAGAACTAAAATTTCGACTCGGGATGACTCGCGAAGGAGGCTCCGACGCTTATGAGTACACAAACGCGCGTTACATCATTGCAGCAGCATACCTGCACCATGATATACGTGATTTTGGCCGAGTGAGTGACTTCGTCAATGCGAATCATTCTTTTATAGAGTGGATCCGTGAAACGTTGTCGCAGCGCGAGGGAAATGTGTACCGAGCTGTTATACAATTAAATTATTTAAACGGGATAGAAGCTGCAAATATTCGAAAATCAATAAGATATCATTGTGCCTGCGTATTCGCGTGCACTTACGCGAAAATAGATAGGCCATATTTCAGTCGTTTCGTGACACTTTTATGACCAACAAAGCGAGACACCGGTCACCCACGAACTACCCTCCAAGTAATTAGGAAACGCGGTGTCCAGTTTTCATGGTTTTCCGCTTCATCTCGGGGGACAATTATAAGTCTGATGGACTAATTTACGTGTCTGCCCGCTAATTTCACGTGATTTATACGACCCGCTGTTTAAAATTTATATCCCCAAATTGTACACTTGCACTGAGAAAAAAATGTAATTGATCTTACGAAATATTTTGACACGGGCTGCCAACAAAATATATACTTATTTCAACAAGTTATATATTGAATAAAATATATAATTGCTGGATTATAATTCTCATATGTGTGATTACACATCCATATCCATAATCCAAGAACTACATATTTGTTTCAATATATAACTTGTTGAAATAAGTATATATTTTGTTGGCAGCCCGTGACAAAACAGTTCGTAAGATCAATTACACTTTTTTCTCAGTGTGAATAATAACATATCATCCGTCGTGCTGGAAATATCGTGAAAACCAACCAAAAGAATTCACGATTAGGCAATGAGATGAATCAAAATCACTCAAAGCTGCCATCACGATTATTCGATCTCAACGATCCTGAAATGATTTCTATGAATTTTTCTTAGTTACAGCATTAAGGATTGTCTGACATTATTTCTTCCTACCGTTATTCTCTCATTCGTGATCATAACCACTTTGAAAACGGTTCTTCAGGCAAGGTAAGGTCAGAAGATCGTTCAGTGATCTCTCTGCAGATCCGAACGCGATCGAACGGTCGGATCTTGCAGACATTTGGTCGCCCACAAACGATCTCTCTCTCCTCTCTCTCTCTCTCTCTCTCTCTCTCGGATCGTGTTCGACGCATGCATATAACGGTCTAAAAGGCATTTTGCCCAGAATCCGCGTGGTGGATGTGACCGACCGACGCGTTCTGCCGGTCTGCCGGTCGAGCTGGTATCGAATACCAACGTCGAGGCCCGGGCAATGGCGACAGCGATAGCAGCGTGAAAGCTGGCCGTGCACGCGCGGTATTCCCCGGATTCAATAAAAGCGACGGCGGCCAGGCAGCCAGGCAGGCACGGTGTAGTCTCGTAAACGGGTAATCTGCTATTCAGGTCATAACCTAGCACACGCCGAGCTGGGACGAGGTCGTTTTCCCGGCAGCTATTCTGGATTCCCTTCTATCCAGGGATTCCGTGAGATACGACGACGCCAAAGGGCCGAGACGAGACGTTAATAGAAGAAAGAGGTAAGGTGTTTCTCACTCACTCACTCATTCGCATTCGCTCTTTCTCTCCCTCTCTTTTCTTCTCTCTTCCTGCCGGACTGATTTTCACGTCTACGCGACAGCCAATCCCGTGCCGGCGAACGCGGTCCTTTAATATCGCATCGGGCGATTTCCAAAGTCCGATTATCGGAAATCTATTACGATTTCGGGCGAAATTTATTGGGGTCGCGAGCGGATGCGCCGTGAAATTTCGCCTTTCGCGCAAAGAGCTTCTTATTGGAATCCATAATCTATCGCGGAAGTTGGCGTGATTGATGACTCGAAGCTCTATTGATTCGTGAGTTGGATGATCCAATTAATCGCCCTTGAAAGAAGACAACAGCCTCTTATGTTTGACCGGTGCTCTATCTGCCTACAGCTTAACAGCTAACAATAAATTAAGAAAAATAGTATCGCCAGTTCATATAATTATCTTAAGGTTTAATGGAAGAAAGTGCTCCATTTTTAATTCCGCATCGGCTAATGTCGTCGGGGTTTCGCAAATTAAAACGGGTCGGCATGTTCCAACTACGGTGCTCGGTGTTTCGCGACGTCGCTTAATTGCGAAATTAATCGCGACGCTGGAGCTTAATAATGAATGCATTCACGAGTCGCGGACGTCGCAGAGGGACGCGAGTCTTTTAAGGCTGCAGCTGAGTTATGTCTCCTCCGCACAAGTAGCTCGTAAGAACGGCATGTAAAACATGGACTTTTTTGTGCCTACGACGAATTTACGTGTACTGAATACGCTGATTTTTTCCGCTTTCACTTTTCGCCGTGCTTTCTTCACCAATAGACAAGAAGTGGGCAGACAGGTGCATTACTGTTTCTTCCCCCCGATCGTTTGATATATTGTACACACGGAGTAAAAACAAAAAAAAGCAAGAGATGAAGTCTGTATTGCCATCATAAGTATCAAAGACGGAAAACTGATCGAGGCTTAGGATCCATCTCAGAACTTGCTTAAAATCTCACAGTTAAAAGATCTGCGACTTTGTATACGTCTAAAATATGCCAATTTCAAAGAGTCGGAGTATCAAAAATACGATCGTTAATCACTTTGAACGAAATCAACCAATTTATCGGGACAGGAATCAATATCGTGTCAAATTTGAATTCGCCGTCGGGATTTACTATCCGTTTCCGCATAGCTTCATCGCGAGTGCTATTACTCTTTCACGTGCAATCAAAGCATCGCGTCGGTCACATTAGCCGGACGATTCGCTGATGGTGTTCGTTTGTGGACGCTTCCAGCCAGGAATCCATGATGTTCAGTGGGTTACGGGACTCGAGACGCACGCACACCGTAAATGTGCAGCCGCACATGCGGCCGGTGCATACGTGCATGCTGCCTAACAGGTTTCCACCTATGCCACGCGTAACGCCTCGTACGCCTCGTTCGCGCACGCATCTGTCGCTTGCATGCACGCATGCACGCAGCGTGCGGCATATACGGGCTCGCAGAGATGCAACGAGCGATTGAGCGAGCTAACGAACGAAAGAACGAATGAACGAGCGTAGGTCGGCTTCGAAGTTGCTAGGCGACCGATCTCTGCACTCTTTCCTCGCTGACATCCAGACCTGTGCTAAGACGCGCTTGCACCCGACAGAATAAATTGCTTCGATTTTGCATCTCACGCAGGCTGCGCTTGTGCGCGATTTATCGCACGCGATCCCCGCGCGACAGTCCGCGTAACTCGAAACTCGCGCGATTCAGGATCGCGCGTGCAAATGTAAGCGACAGAATTTAGATCTTGTAGCAAATTAATCGAGTGATTCAATTAACGAGAGAGCGAGTATTGCGCATCATTACAAAATTCGGATAAAACGCGGTTGAACTGTACGAAGGGATTTTATTCGAAAAAGTAAAAGAGTGTAGTAGTAATGATAGTACCAATAAACAAAATTTAACGATGAAACTATTTTGCCACATAGGATATCTCAAAATTGATGTTTTTACTAGTGGCAATCGGGTTGAATTTTGTGTCACCTGAATTAAGTCTCAGAATCGCGCGGTATATGTATAATTTATATCGATCGCAGATCCTGAGAGATGATAATCAAATCGGAATTTCCGAAAGCAAGAGACATTTTACATGGATGCTCTCCAATAGCATCAAATTCAATCCGTAAATTCGACGTTCGACGAACTCCACAGTATCTTTGCTATTTATAATCCTCATCGTTAATGCATCAGCAACCAATGTGTCATTGCAAAGCTGAAGCAGAAGCGAAGGTAAAGTAATGAGACCATTACGAAGCGTTACAGAGCACATTATGATGACGTCTGAAATGCAGCCACGTGACACTTTAAATAGCACTTAAATCAGTTTAAATTTTTTAACGTGTTATAACATGGAATAACATGCACAAGCAGTGTTTGAAAACAGAAGGGAAACAGATAAATCTGTTTACAACGTCGAATATATTTTAAACTATCAATTCTCGCGACAGAATATTAATGTCAATCTGACAGTAATTAATGTCATGTTACGTAAAACACTTATAAAATTCTTTCCATGATATAGTCCGAAGAAATTCTTACTATTTTAAGTGGAAAAGTATTATCGATATTCCAAGAGATTTATCCTGTATTGTTACTTGGAGAAATATTTTGGCACAGAAAACTGTTCAAGCTGCAACTATAACAAATCTTACATCTGCAAAAATTGCAACGATCTCGCAGTGGCGAGCCGAGTTTAGGTACGATCCTGTGGCTGTCCTTTAAACAGGCTATTTCAACCCTCTCGGAGCCCTTTTCTCTCGCGACCTATCCTCTCCTCTCTCTTCTCTCCACCTCCGACCAATCCACGTTCCTGCACCGCGCACATAAACTCCACAACGGATCAATGCACCCCGTGCAGCTCGCTTCCGCTCCGTGGACCCGCACACGCATACACACACACACACACACACACACACACACACACACTTTCCGACCAGATCGCACTGCACCGAATAATAATTAATCAAGGATTACCGATGTTTCCCGCCGCTTCCAGCTTCCAGTTCAGGATAATTAGTCGCGTGACTGCCATCGATCTTCGGTACAGTCGAGAGGCTCGATCACCGCTACCAGAAATTTGCAGTACGAATCAAACTGATGTATTTCTGCGCTTTTTACAGCAACTTGTGCATCTGAAGCAACAATTACTGCCGAGACAAACTTGTTACTCGCAGATGAAATATATTCGCTTTAATTAACATAAACTATGCGTGAGAATAAATACGATCGTAAAATCTCTTAAAACGATCCAACTTTATACGTTTTTCCTTATTTTTATGAGACTGCTTGCTTTCCAGTCTATTATCTTTGATCGGAGAACGCCGGCGCATAATTGGATTGCGCGCGGTAGCGAAGACTGTCGCTACGCACGTATCACTGAAATGTCCAGATTTTCCATGCGCATACATTGAAACGAAAACGAGAAAAACACGTTCGGGCCGTCCGCGCGAAGCGGCGAACACACTGTGTGAAATCACTTGGGAATGCAAACAGCGCGGTCGTATTACACGTGGCCGAATGTTTCGAAGCCATCCATGAACCGCGGCGGATATGCCGCACACCTCCGCGCTCCCACGGTCCGTATCCATTACAAAACGGGTGGCATCAGAATGCAGGACCGGGGGGACAGGGAGAGGGAGGGAGGCGGTGGCCGGGGACTTGTTGCGGCGATGAAAAATTCATCGGAAACATTCATACGCCGCGTGTCGCGGCGCGGCACGGATAAATGCTCGTCTGACAATTTCGCGAACATATAAAAACAAAAAAAAAAGAAAAATGAACAAAAGGACGGGGAGGAAATAAAAACATGAAAGAGAACCGCTCGGACGCGAGCGGGAAGAGCAGACGATATTTTCTAAACCGATGCCGCGTTTCGCATCGATAACGGCTCGACCGTGCGCGAGCCTGTTTCACCCGCTTCGTATCACCGGGTCATCCGTGCAACCCCTAATCCTCCCTCCGCCCCGCGTCACTTTGTCGCGCGTATCGCCAGATAGCTGTTGACGTAAATCGATCGCGGAGGCAAAATCGGATCATGCGAGACTTCCTACGTTCTTGGATCTCGTCTTTCGTACGGATCGTCCGCACACATTCTCCCGCGACACTCGAGGTCCTCTTCGCTTCCTCCCGACCCTGGCTCGGGTGAATAACCACCTCATACCCTCGGCAAGGCCGGTTATCGTCATTAACCGGAATCTTTCCAGGCGGAGTCGAACGCGGCGCGGCGAAATTTCAGGCCGGGCGTCCCGGCTTCGTAAACTTTCTAGGAAGTCTGATCCGGCAATTACGGCAGAGGCGAGATTCTAACGGCAGGTAAACAAGCCATCGCTCCTGTCCCTCCCTCTCTCTCCTCCACTCTGCTTCATCACCCCATTGTCCGCGAGTTCGCTCATTGTTCGAATTATCGTTGGAACCGCGAGAATTCTCAGAAACTCAGGGCACTGCCGTCAATCAAGGCAGAATAAGCACGTGGACGTATCCGAAGAATAAAACGACGCTTAAAAAATAAAATAAAACGGTTAATAATCGGCTATTACACTAATGCCGGTGATTAGCGCGCTGGATGCTAATGATCGTATCTAATACTCCGATGTGGCGTCGCAACAAGTCCTTGCGTGCTCTTTACACGTTTCTTATTGCGAATAAAAAGTTATGCCGAAGCGCAAATATACCAAGCAAAGTGTACACGTGCAGGGCAAAGGCGAGGCGATGTGAGGTAGATTGTTTTTTTGCGACGATGTGTCCAACTCGTCATACGCAGTTCTGTAGAAAATAGATGATGGGACGAGCGCTTCCCGACAACATTTTTTCGCCGTGAGATAATTATAGACGGAGATAATTGCGTGCGGAGTAATATATGTCAAACATGCACTGATTCATCGCATTACTATTCCAGAAAGAGTACTGAGTACACTCAGCCAATGTGACAATCTAAACGTGCGACAGCCGCGTGTTCGATGACGAGTCTTCCGGACTGACGAAAACTCATCAACGGGATTATCGGCATTACGAATTCGCAACGTATCGAACTGGCGTACCCGCAATTTCAATCTCTACTCTCTCGGAAATTCATGGGAGGCGTGGTGCACCACCATCGGAAAATCGCCGTGACGTTTGCGCCGCAAGGTAAAAACCGGGAAGGTGATCTCCAGCTTCGAGGCGGCAGAATCAGAGGGGGGGATCGAGGAGGGCCCGAACCCAATAAGTGGCCCAATCTACCGGTCGTGGAACGGTTTCGTATGGAAAGGTGGCGGGTCCAGGCCACAAGGAGAAGGCTGAGGGCAGGTTGCCGCCTGGATCAGCGACGGGCAGGTGCACCTTTCTCGCGCAGGCAGGGCCAGACAAAGGACCCCGGAATCCGGCGACCGGTATCCTTAGCAAGAGCCCAGCTCCTCAGCAGTGACGCCAAACTCAATGAATTCCGCCGTCCGACAAATTTCTCGAGCGAACGATTTCCAGCGCGGATGCGCTCCGACGATCCGCTATGGAATTTCACGCCATTGTGTGTGCATGGGGGGTGGTTGCACCGGCTTCCCGAGAGCCGGCCGCCATATAGCTCGTAAGGTGCAAGGATCATCGGGATACTTAAAACTGCCTCGATCTGACGGGTCTCCGCACATCGTTCTTGGAGTCTTTACATTGAACTTTTTAATCTCGCTTTTGGGAAAACAAATCAAGAAGCTGGTCCTGCATTCTTTCTCTGATCAAATTTTCCGAAGATATTATTATGGAAAGTACTCGATGGTCGTATCGCGTTCAGCTGAATATAAATTTTATTACATCAGCAATATTCACCGACAACTCAGTCAATTTTACGATGTTACAAGCTTATTGAGGTCGTGAATGTTACATTTTAACGTATATTTTTATTATTAAACTTGCTCTTCGGTAGTCATAGAGACCCTCTAATAAGAGTCTGGCCATAAGCGATTTGGTCAAAATCGTGCGAGAGAGAAAGATATATATATATATTCGCTGACGCATGTGCTCACGCATGCGCTACAGATAGTCCACGCTACATTTCAATGAGTATAACTCATTTTGAGTATAACTCATCTTGTAGTATAACTCATCTTTCTCTCTCGCACGATTTTGACCCAATCGCTCTTATGGCCAGACTCTTATTAGAGGGTCACTAGGTAGTCAGATCTGACGAAATAATATAATACATCGGTTATATTTGACAAGTTATTCATCCCCAATCTCGAATTTTTTCCTTCAGCTATACGTCATTTCCGATTCTTCTATAAAGATTATCCGATAAATCCGATAAAAAATTGCAAGTCTCTGTTGAAAACGTCAACTTTGCCGGAAAGAATTTCGTCAGAAGGATCCCCACGGATGATTCGGTTTGACAGCGTCCGGCGCCCCTGCCGCCTCGAAAGTATTATCGACATGAAGGGACTACGCAGCGTGCGAGGATCGTTACATCCCGCGTGCGATCGCGCCGATCGATCGCCGATGCTGGGGCGCGGATAGCGGCGCTACCAGATCGCCACGTGCAAGCAGTGGATAGCAGCTCGGCTTTCACGGGCGACCACTCTTCGCCCGGACCTGCAATCAGGGCAAGATTGTAGACATCTGCCGACCATCTGCCGGCGGTGCGGCCTTCCGGTGGGCCGGCGACCGCGCGCTCCATCCGTCCCGTTCTGCGGCCACGCGCAGCGCGCTCGTTGCGAGGTGCACGAACACGCGCCGAAAGCGCATGTATGCACGCACGCACGCACGTTGGCCACGCGGATTCGTGGATCGGCTCGCTCTCGTTCCTCGTCTCCGCGCGCGCGTCGAGATTACACGCTCAAGGTGCGGTCCAGATTTATAATGATGTGAAGTGCGTGTACGGTGCCTATATGCACGTTGATGCACTCGATGGGCCCCAAATATCATACCACGTCAGCCTTCCCAAAGGGTGACGTCAAAGGCGAGGGAATTACGAGAGGAAATGTACGGGAATATAATTCCCCCGCGACTGACACTCGCGCTAATGGCTTCTCGCTTACGAAATTGTTCTGCTCCAGTAAAACGGGCTTGTAGTGTGCGATCTGTCGGTCGATCGAGGCCTCAAGCACAATTGAAGCGGAATGGGAAATGATATTTTGGGGAAAGCGAATTTGAAGACTTCGGGATAAGCTTGTCAGTTGTGCTCGACAACAAACGATTCTTTGCAAAACAGCATCCACAAATCTTTTTTTAACCTGTTTTTTTTTTTATTTTGTTCTCATATCCTTGCTCAACAGAATTTTTAAGAATAATTGTGCATAAAACATCGAGCGAAATAGCAAGTCAATCAATAACCCGATTTATTTTTGTCTTTATTTCGGTGGAGAATACAGCATGATGCATACAGCGCAATTTAAAAATTCAACGCGCGTCATTGCACCGCGAGCGCGCTTTTCAACCCGCAAAAGGAAAACTGGATAAAACTGATTTTTGCAATAAATTCATCGAGGCATGATCGTTATAAGCGCGATGACGATCTCGATTTTAACCCTGCTTGCCATCTCGGCCAGGTGCTGCCCAATCACGGTTGTGAGTGTGTGTACCAGGTGTACGTAACCCGAAGAAGTCGAGATGCGGAATCAGACCCTCCGCCGACTCCGGTGAGATTAATTTAACGAGCGACTCGTGCAGGATCATAAACCGCACGGAGGTTAATTCCTAATTAGCTCCCCGCGGCCCGCGCGGACCTGCGCTTATAAATCTCGAAGACGCACGACGCGATATGCATGCAGACGCAAACGCTCGGGGAGAACGAGCTGCGTTCCTCACCTGGAAGCTGCAGCATTCTCGCAAGCGATGACGCGCGCCGATTAATTGTACGCGAATCAAACGCCGCAATCAACAGCTCTGTCGTCTAAATCGCAATGTTGAAACTGACGCCTCCTCTGACATCCATTCGGTTGCTTCACGCTTCTCGTACGATTTACGGAAATGAAGCTGTCGGTTCTGTCTCTTCATCAATCGATACCGATGTTAGAAACTGACTTAGATACCATTTAGGAAATTAAGATTGCATAATCGCGATTCGTCGCGCACATAATTACATAATCGCAGCGATTTACAGCGAAATTGGTGACGTGCCGCGAGGGGAGGAGAGGTGAGGGAAGGGGGTGCGAAATTCGGGATGCATCCAATTTGCATTTCATTTGCTCGACGACACGACGTCGTCGCATTACACAACGGCGTGTAATAACTCAATAGATCTTACGAAGAGCCGCTGCCACGAGATGTAATACCCGGTAATTCGCGCAGGCAATGTGGGGCACTTATGGCACCACGTATGTATACTTACATGCGCGCGAATCATCATTATCATCGTCGTCGTCGTCGTCGTCGTCGTCGTCGTCGTCGTCGTCGTCGTCGTCGTCATCGCCGTCTCTGCTTGTGTGCCGAGAGAATACCGCCTGGAAGAAAAAGCTCAATTTAGTCTATAGTGCCAATTGAATGAACAGACGGGCTACGTGATTTATTTTTAGACCTGCATCACAGGGGACTCCTGCATTAAGCGGTTATATGTGTGCGCGCGCGAGTGAACGTGTACGTGTGCGCTCGTTCATCTACGAGCGAGCTCATCTGCACCGTCGTATCGACGAACGCAAGAGAGCGACGTCACACGAGGGACCCGCTCGCGACGATTGCGTTGGCGTGCAATTTTTATTTTCTCAACCCGTACGAAAATAAATCGAGCGTCTGCCTAAGCGTTGGCAGCGCTTTCAAAAATACTGTGTATTTTAAGCCACCTTAAAAACTATCACAAGCTCCTCTGTTGCGTGCTCTAACGTAACATCTTCCTACGTCACGTCATTTTAAAAGATAAGCAATGGATTGGTTGCAATGGTAAATAACGTAATGGAATTTAACGCGAAATGACATCGCACAATTCCGTCCCGCGATTCCTCGTACATTCGAAATTCAGATCGCATGCATCATTTACGGCGAAGCCGCGGATGTTTAGCAAGTCGATCGCATTACTGACCATTCGATCGGGATGTTCCGTTCTACCGGATCAATCGGAAATCTGCTCGACGTGCTTAATTCCGAAAGACGACAGCGACAGATTGCATCTAAGCGGTGCCCACACCGGATGCTGGGAACGCTTACGATTTGGCATGAACTCGCGCCGAGGGTTTCCAAGGGGGACTCAAGGGGGAATCGGATCGGCAAACGCGACTTTACTAAGTAATAGAGGTTTAACCCTCCACGGCCGTGACGAGGGATTTACCTCGATCCTCAAGCGGCGCTCACAACGTCGTCACTCCAGGATCTCTAGAAAGCTTGCTCGAGCGACTCGCTTATCGCACGCGAGGATCGATAACCCGCCAAGTTATTGCGGGATTCTCGCCTTCGTTAATCCTCAATCTAGTGAGCTTGCATCTAACGGTTGATAGCGACTTTACACGCTTTTGAATGTGCCAAAATTACGGAGATGAACATCGAAAATCTGGTATTTATTTTCTCCTGATGAAATCGCATCTCACCCGGCAGAATTAATTGTCCAAATATTTTCCAATTCTCGGGAGCTCAAAATAGAAAAGCGTAGTTGAGGATTAAATCAGCTCGCGCAACTCCTTCAATCTCCCCTACGACTGATTGCTTTTCATGAGTTTCAGAGATTGCTGTAATTTATCAAGATGATAATCTCCCGCCGTGAGAGATTATAGTCCTTACGTCACAATTTCGTAACGTAAGCGGAGGCGTTCTTCAAATACAGCGGGGCGAAAGAATCTGCTCCCTCGTAATTTTAATCTCCGTCTCATTCCGCGTCGCTACCGCCGGTACTCCTCGGGCGATCTGCCCTGCCGCCTCTCAACCCCTTCGAATTAATGACCGCTAGTGGAATCGGAGCGTTCCGGTTACATCATCAGTCGCTCGTATGTATAACGACCTTAAACAAAGAGCGGAGGAATCCCGGGAGGAGAGAATAAGAGAACAACCAACGGAAGGAAGGAAGGAAGGATGGAAGGAAGGAAGAAAGGATAAGTTCTACCGAGAGGCACACCAAGAAAAGACGCGCGTCCCAGACCCTTCGCGGCGACCGGGCAGGATCGATGGAGCGCGATTGAGAGTCCTCGAAGACAGGATCTGTCCTTCGACCTACATACGCTCGGCCACGCGCATGTATAAAAACCTGCGCAGCCTGTGGACTTCCGGTACTCCCGGCCGTCTCCAATGCGACCGTCCGGGGCTTTAAGCTCGCTCGGGGGAAGCCTCGAGAGTTTTTACGAGCGCGGTTTATGGAAGCGAGCCAGCTGGGCTCGCGATAAACCTATGTGATATCTACCTACGCACGAGATGCGTGCGTATGCGTGCGCTTTATATCGCACGAGCGCATACTGACGAAAACGTATTTCCACATATTACAGGTACGCAGCTTTCCGCGTGAATATACGAGCCACGTATGAGAATATACGTATACGTGCACATACACGACACACATGTGCGCGCATATCAAAATTGCATCGCGCAACCGAAGAGCTGCATCGCGCGTGCACGCGTGCGGAATTTCGCGAGTTCACGTGCGCGACATGCAGCTTTGTTGCCGAGCCGTGTCGCGATGGCCGCCGTGCCAAAAACTTCCGTTTACGATCGCACGAAAATGTTGATTGGAGCATCACGATGCGAGCAGCGGACGCGTGACACTGAAACGTTACCGGCGGATTTGTCGTTTGACTGATGTGGGACACCCCAGCGTTTGCTTCTCTCGTCGCTCGAGCTCGTGACGATATGGTTAAATAAATCGTGATTTTTAGAGCGGAAAGCGCGACAGTATTCCGGAAGCGTTTCGAAAAACAAACGTGATTCACCTCCGGCAAAACTGTTCACCGCGGTGGAAAATGTTTTGGGAGATGTGTTGGGATAAGTTAACGCGATCCATCTCGAAAGCTTTTTACACAATTCCGATAAAAATATGCGGAATACCGGGCGATGAAAAAAACAATACACTCACACACGTAATGCATACACAGGAGATCACGCGAATTCCCACGTTCAACCACGCGAAAGGAATCGACGATTTTCGATTCAACGCCTCTTTCGCTACCTCTTTGTCCGCTTTCTCGCGGAATGAATGACCTTAAGTCCCGCATTCGTGGGAGCTCCCGTTCGAGTAGGCGGTGAATGGTCGTATCCTTTGGTGTTAGTGGAGGCCGCACGACGACCTTTCAACCGCACCCAGCTTGAGGTGCTGTCAGGACCCCACCGAGAGGGCTGATACAAATGGTTCTCCCCGCGCGATGATTGTTCTGATTGTCCATCGCATTTCGTGCGAGCTATCGAGCGCAGTCGGTCGTCATCGACCGACAACGCGGAGGGAAAATCCCTCGGCGGACTACAAGTGGGAAATTTCGTAAAACGGTCGACCTATCCGAAATTCACGCCTGAGCTTATCGCTCGCAGATAAACGCGGAACGCGGTCGAGTGCGTTTCTACGGGACGGACGTATCGAGAGAATTAAGCGCGGCGACGCAATCGAGCGCGGACGACGCGGTCGCTCGGGCGAGATGCAAATTCGGTCACGTCATATTAAACCAACCATCGTGCAGACGCCGGTCGTGTTCGACGCGAGGGCGTCGTCGATCACGGGGATACATTTTCAAACGCGATTGACGTCAAACGACGCACAACACACCGAGTCTTCGTCGGAACGCGTCGTAATCCTCGGTGTTTCGAGCTCGGTCGACTTGTTTTTGGAATCCCGTGCTTTAATCCGTGTAATCTGAATTCACTCGTGTTTCTCGCGTTCCTTGCCGTGCTATTCAGGCATTCGCGTAACACGCGCAACGATCATAAATTACACGGGGATTTCGAACGTTGTCTGCTTGGCGAGGATACAAATTCCGCAACTATTGTAGATGATTCGATGATGACGATAATGTGAGCATATTGGGATCGTAGCAATCTCGTTAAAAATACCATCGCTCGTTCCATCGCTCATCGCTGCCGGGCACGGATATTACGTTATACGTATTAAATGCTTGATTTCAACCCGCGTTCAACCTGTATTCTATCAGGTGTATAATTATTGCATTAATTACGCGAGGAGATTCGCCGTGCTGCAGTTCGATGGAGCAAGCAACGAGATGCAAATAAGTTTCGCTAAAAACTTGGCTGGCGCACGGCCCGGTCGATGCTTAAGGATTGCGCACTCGACGGCCATAAATTCCGGCGGATTTACTCCATTATTTACGGCGGATGCAATTGACGGCTACGTCTTTGCGACACGGGCATCCGCATTTGTTTCGCGATGACGTTGGCGCGAGGGCGTGAGGACGAGCCCGCGGGCCGAAAAAGAAATATAACCCGGCAACGGAGCCAGGAAGTCGGAGGATTCTCACGCACGAAGGGGGCTCGTGACGAAGGGTCATGCTGCATCTGCGGCAAGGCGGATTTCGCTGTCTCGAGACGGCATCAAGAAGCACGTGAGAGCCGCTCCATCCGGCAGGGAAACGGAAAAAGAGATCAAACAAAATGAAAAGTCGCATCTCTGCATACAGAGAAGAGCTCGAACAATGACTATTCATATTTCGTTTTACTCGATATAAAAATATATTTAAGGAGATAAGTGCGTATAAATGCAAGAAGGTATAAAATCTGATATTTTGTCCCCAAGATCTCGAATTTAAAGCACTATCCACAAATTAAAGAGAAAAGATATCGCGAGGAGTTTTCGTCGAGAAGAAAAGTCGAGACGATCGTACAAACATCGTATAAATATGTGCTCTTAAAACTGAGATATCCTAGAAAGATATAAGATCAGCGGATCGCGGTGCAGCGACATCTTTCGAAACGCGAACTGACGCGGCGGCGCGGCGTCTTCGAGAATAGACGGCATCCGCATGTCAGTTAACAGTTGCCAAGTCGCGCGAGCTTACGTCCTGGCATCGCCATGTACGCTCTTAATTAAACAGCGTCACTTCGGGATCTCTGACAAGCGGTCGGAATCAGCGCATGATCTCTTGGAACGACTTTGCGGTCGCGTATCCAATCGCGTCCGCCTGCGGAAATGGAACGACTTAATATGGATCTATATTCTGAGATGTCTCCTATAATTTATTTAGATCTTCTATTGTCGCTCTATTCCCGCTGTTACTGATTGAATACAATTGACAGTTGCAGAGTAAGAGTTACATTTCTGCTCCGTTTGATATTAGCAATCCTATAATGACTGAGAATTTATTTGCCAGTTTTCCAACAGACCGAATTTTTTGAAATCTTCCCGAACATTGAAATCCTGAGCATTGCTGATATTCTTTGTAGCTTTTGAGGATGGAGAATGCATTACAAACTTCGTAAGCACTTTTTAATAAAATATTACTTTGTATCGAAAATAATATTACTTTGCTCCTTTCCAGTAAAAATAATTTTTCACTACATACTACTTAACGCTTGACTACTATTAGCACCTATAAACACTCAACGATAATCTAGCTGGGCATTATCAGTGCCTTTAAGCGCTTGACTTCTTTCTTAGCAGTGACTTAGCAGTGAAGATAATCTAAACATGTGTCTGCATTGTGTTGAAACTATATAAAAAATGTGTTTTGCTTCATATAATTCATAAACGATTTGTGTAACTAACAAAAGCGTATATAGAATTCGCATAATACGACGATTGTCAACTCAACTATACCCAGAACTGCGCTCTCAAGAAACAAAGAATCCCGGCAGGTCACGTCAATTGAGTATGCAAGTGCGAACGAAAATAACCACGGCTTGTTAATTCGTGCAGCAGACATTATCGACGTTAGAAGAAAACGAGGACAAATCGACGACAAGTCGTAATACATCTCAAGACAGAATGGATTTCTTAGATTTCCTCCGCGTTCCCCGCAACACCGCAGGTTTTCTTCGCGCGCGGAGTGCTCGCGTTATCGCGCGGACACGTGCCACACCGCTTGGTCGCACCACGTGTGCTATCAGCATCGAGACGGGTCAAGCATCGGAACGGACATTTTATATCGACGGGAGAAAAGCCGTTCGATTGGCACCCCGTGCGCGAACGAATTATGCAAATCGCAGTCGAAAACCGGTCACTGGTAGTCTCGCGCCGCGGCGGCCTCTCTCGTTGAGCTTCTCAGTCGGTTTTGAAAAATAAATCGACCGATTAACGGAAGATAGCGAGACGAAGCGCGTTGGACATTTAATTGACTCGTTCGAAGCTTACCGATGGATCGAGCTGCGCAAGAGTGAAGCTGTTTGAGATAAGGAAGATAACGACCGTCTTGATCTTTTTTAAGGATCTTTAGTTATTTAGAAATTATTGAACCTTCAGCTGCGTTTATATACATCTATATTCTTGCAATTTTATTATGTACGAAAGGTACAAGTATGTATGTATGCTCTTACATGTCCAATATATACGAAAGCTATAGATAGGTATATCTGATGGAATTTCGAACTACACGTTGCCACGACAGTTTAGTTGAAATCAGCTAATCAGTCACGGTACTTTTACGCTCTGCAGCGACCGATTTGCAAATAGACACGTTGAAGACTTTGTGCTAAATCGTGCCGCGTTAAGACTTAAGCCCGACGTATGCTATAATTTTTACACGAGTTGCGAGGCAGCGTGGAAATGTAATCGTAGATCTCAGCAGAGATGCCAGAGTACGTCACCGCTTACTTAACGTCGTGCGCGCCAGCCGCTTGTGCGCGTGAGTGCCAGACAACCGGCGCCACAAGGAATCCCCATGCACACCTGAATGCCGACCGAATGGCGGCCGCTTGCGTAAGAGTCCGACGAACGTTCGTCGAGTCATTCCAAGATTTCCGTACGCAGCTCGCCAGAGCGTTCGGTGAGCGGGCTTGAAAGCACCTTGAGAAAACTCGGTTGGATGGTTCCACTCACGTCCACGTGAGTGGAAATGCAAATTTTTAAAAAAGCCCTCCGGATGAACGATGAAAACAGTGGAATGAAAAGTGGACTCGCTTGGGAAAATTCAGCAAGTGTTTGGACATCCCAATCCTTTCCATCTAATAATTTGAGTAAATATGAGATTATGAAAATCTCAAAGATGAGAAAAGAAGGAAAATTACTTTTAGAGCAAGTGCAATCCATATGTTGGCAGAAGTTTGAAACGTAGTATTTATTTTATTGCAATTTATCTTACAATTAGTAGAAACAAACACGTTAATTTGTATTTTGATGTATATTCAAAGCTTCTTCAGACCACGAATTTGTCTATACTCTGAAGAATGTGGACGGCAAGGTCTATCGTATCGCATTATCGCTGAAACGCGTCGTAACGTCGCCGTGGTAATTGCACGGTATACGCGGCGCAACTTCCGCATCAGGAAACGCACCTGCCATATCAGGCAAGTGCAGCGCGCGGAAAAACTGCTACGATATTATTCTCGAACTGGATCGGACGGTGACATGACTTACGTTTAATAAGCCCGCGCGCACCGATTGCAGGATTTCTACGGTTGATTAATACGTCGCGATAAGATGACGCGGCGAGAAGAAGGAAGACTTCACGCTCTCGCATTACGGTTTTTTCATTACGCATCCTGATTATACGCGCTCGTCGTGCGATCCTTCAACCTCAAAGACAGTCGCGATTCCAAGGTCTAGCTCTCGCCGCACCGTAATCTCGCGTTCGTATCAGGATTTTTCACCGCGAGCTATCATTCATGCGAATACGTGACTGCTGCACGCATATCTACACGTATCCATCCCGGAAAGGTGAAATCCAACTTTGCTTGACTCAGCCGTAGTCTATTTATACATTTCCGGATCTGAATGAATTTCTTGAATGAATCTCCGAGTGACTTTTGGAGAGGGGCGGGGGGGGGGGGGACAACTGCCAATATTTTGGAATGGCGATACGGCAAGGATCGCGCGTTCGGTGCATGTGCACGTCGGTAGCCGATTATTTATCGCGTCCCTGACACGGCGAACCTGTCCCGGATGCGCACAGAATATACCCAGCTGCTCGTCGTTATATAATTTTGCAACGTGACAATTTCGCGGCGTTATCTCTCGCGGTTTTATTCCCGGCAGAATTCCAGACTAGAACTGCGTCGAAAAGCGATGCAGGAGCGCTCCGATTAAACTCCTCCACGACGATCGCGCAACGTTGGTACTCGGCGAGACGCAAATATACGCATCGCACATCACGGGTCGACTAGCAGCGGTCGTGATTCGGCGTCATTACCGCCGTCGCCGTCGCCGTGGTCGTCAGGATCGAGCGGATCCCAAACGCGGCGTCGATCGTGGGTCTCGCGCGACAAAGCGTGAATTACGACAGGCCCGTTGCATATATTACGCGCCGCCGGTATTCCCATTAGCTCGTCGTCGAAACGTAAATAAACGGGACGCCGGAGAGCCGGGGCTCCCTCGCGCGGCCTTCGGTCAAGAGAAAAGGCCGACTGGCGGGACGAAACGGGATGAGACGGGACGGGATGGCGGTTCTAACCGCGGCTTTATCGTGAATTCTCTTGCGCAAGAGTTTGTCCCACCGCACGCCGCGGCACGCACGCGTGAGCGTTACCTCGAAGGCGAGAGGCGTGCCCACGCGTACCTCGCGCTCGAAAAACCCGCTCGTGGGCCCGAGCGTGCGCGCATTGGCGAATGTGTCCGCTCGCCGATTATTTATTCGCGCGTTCTCCCCGCACGCGATCGACGTTTCCGCGCGGGACACAGCTCGAATTTCGCCGGACGTGCCCTCGCGCGCGCTCTCGAAATAGATCCCGGATGATCCGGGGTGAAGTTACGTAACGGCCCGAGTTGATCGCATAAAATGAGGAAAGAGCAATTACACCGACGAAACGATCGCACGAGATTGTCCGATACACGCGCGCTTCCGGAAATTCTGCCGGTAGTCAACGTACCGTGAGTCACCGGTGCGTCTCGATTAAATCGCGGCGCAGAGATCGCGCGAAAATTGCGTTCCATCCCGCTCCATCCCACGAGGTCGCCTCAGCCTAGATTCTAATAAATCGATGCAGGATCGATGCGAATGCGCGGTTCGACGAGGGCGTTCGCTATTTAATTGTATGGAAATCAGCTACTGTGGAAACGTGAATATATATACATATATGCATGTATATACGTATGTATGTATGTATCTACACCCAGCAAGGTTAACGCGCGCGTTAATCCATCTCCTATTGTTCTCTCTCATGGTCGTAAAGCGTGCTCCGTTTGCGTGGAAGTACTCTCGATCATTATCGATGATCAAACGAATTGGCAAAATCAAATTAGGATCAGATCCGAGCACGATCTCCCCAAACCGAGAAGATCGCTACATTAACGGTTACCTATCAACGTATTTTTAGAGCGGATATTCATAGTAGTCGTAGAAGTGACCAATTATCCATCCTCGATAACCGACTAAAAGCGCAATTAATGATAAATTACCGGGAACAGAATCGTATCTCTCGCGAGCTATTTCGCAAGTGGCCATTTCGAGAGTCATCACGTGATGAGATTGGTGGAACGCTGAATATTTCATTCCGCGTTCGAAATTACGCCGAGAAGAAAGTAAGAAGGTGTAAACTGAGAACACGCGACCTGTATGATGATGTCTCCGAACTTTCCCACGATTATTAATATAATTATGAATTATTTGCGAAGCGCGAAAGAGCGGTCGAGGTCAGAGAGGTGACTGATCCAAGAAGCGGGAAGATAGGGTACAGGCTGCAAGAGCGAGCAAACTCGTTTCGGGTGGACTTCACTTCCGAATGGAAGGGATGGAGGATGGGCGAAGTGCTCGGACAAAGTTGTCGGCGAAGATGGGGGCGGGAGGTGAGAGGAGTGCGAGTGTGTCCAAGTTACTTGGAGCAACGGCTGCCCTGGGGATTGGGGAAACCCTCTCTCGATTCTCGGTTGCGCGAGGTTATTCTCGGGTGTCCCGGGACCCATGAATAGAACTCTACTCCACGCGCGGCTCTTACGGCACCACCGCTTCTCCAATCTCCCCCGTGCACGAGGGAGATCAACGGGCTAAGATGTCGCTCGCAATCGACCGTCCTGTCATCGTCGACCTGTCGCACTTCGCCGTCTTCTCCATTCACGAAGCTCGCGAGCATTAAGCATGTCGCGTGCGTTACTGTTTCCAATCGAACGCAAAATACTAGAAGATGGAGATGTTCCTTCCAGCAAGACAGAGATCGAATTAAAAAGGCAGTTGCTTTTCAGACTGTCTCGGAATTGGAAATAGAAAGGGTTGTTCGATGATGAAGGATCGTGCAAACTTACATCTCTGTAAACAGCTGACACAGTGTCGTCAAGTTCGGCTTTTCGGTTCGTTTCAGCTGCACTTTAACTTCATAGGAATTTGCCTCGAGTTTATTTACTGATGCAGTTCACGTGAAAAAGATGAGAAGGGATCCTTGCCCTAAGAGAAGTTAACAGGAAGTCTTCATTGGAAGTTGGTTTCATCAAATCCAAATAAAAAAAAAATTCTTTTCTATAGGTTTTCGTCCGACGCCGTGCGACCGCTTGCAGGCTTAATGAATGTGACGTTTTTCTAGGTATTTCTAGGCTGGTTGTACTTTTATGATCCTTCTTCTTAAATTTTCTTCGCTGAATAATACCTATAGGTTGTGCCTATTTCGACTCTTGTCGACGACGTATAGAACTGAATGACTATGAGTCAACGAAAAAAGGAAACTGAGAATGAGTGAATAATCGAGAGAAAGCTAGAGAGAGAGAGAGAGGAAGAGAGTGACGAATCTGGAAGCACTTCAGTTTGTGAACAATGTGAACAACGGCCTTGGATGATTTAAGAATCAACTTGACTCTTTCCATGAAATCCCTCAAGCTCAATTTCCCTGAGGTTCAAACGTGCTGTGCTTTTCTGCGTTCACTTCTCAAAGCACTAGACTCAAATCAACTTCAAAGAATGGTTATGAAATCGATCTCTGCGAAAAAAAACCTAATAAGAGTGCTTTTATACATGATATGACAAAACTTCATTCATTATGATGCGTGCATTCGCATGATTCGCGATCGAGAGGATCCACAAAACGAGACACACGGAAATTCTTCCATTCGCCATGTGTTTATTGATGCAACGTGCAGATTGAATTTCAATGATATTCCCGTCACTATCCACGGCGACACTTCCTCGCTTATTCTTGTTTCCCTCGCTGTTTTATATTTCTGAGATTCAGCTCCACCTCGGATAATTGTCGTATTTCCTCCAATTATTGTCGGAAGGACGGCGATAGAGACGACGATTCTCAATCTCTCGAAAATCGGTGGAATGCAATTTTTTAAGAGAGATCCGCGATGGAGGAACACCGATGAGCGCAACGATCGTGTTGTCGGACACATCCTTCGGTGAAATTAAGTGCGCCGCGGAAACAAGCTCTCCGCTCTCCGTGAAAGCAAGACCCGCGACTAGAATTCGGTCGAACGTGATCGTTACGAGGTAAATGTGAGACGACCCTGGGCTCTCCGTTGTCGCAACCTCGTTTTCCTCTCCCTCGCCCGACATGAAACTGTCGTCGATGGAGAAATCCGACAAAACGTCCTTGCTCGGAGGAAAAAGAGCGTTCTCGCGTGCTGCCGCTACGTTCATCAAGATCGAATCGTATCGCGCGAGCTGCGAAACGCTCCTGGCGATGCGCAAGGCTTATTTACACTTTGCGTTAACGCAAAGAGTCGACCGAACGGTGGACGGATGTAGGATTGACTTTGTGACGTAACGTCAGCGCGACCTTCTACGCGTCAAGGAGCGAGAGACGAGGTTCAATTTGCTTCTTCCTCAAGAAGTGCGAGATGAACCCGAAAACACTCATTTCGAGCTGCATTCGGTTCTCAGCGATGCACGACGCTTAACTGAGCAAGCCGAAGCGCAATCGTTTCCGCGTAATCGCAGAGCACGGATCACGCCGCAACCGGGTTTGCAGTGACGGCACGCATTGTATCACTCGATCTCGCCGGCGATCGATCTCCCTCAATCGGCGCCGCGCCGCGGGCGCGCATGAATCACGCTCGCATCCAGATGACGAGGCTGTGGTCCCCGTTCCTTTGCTTGATCTCTCTTCGAGCACCGCCTCTCTCCGGCGAGAATAACAGAGCTCGTCGGGAGACGACATAAGCCCGAGCTGAAAAAACGATTGCACGCAGAGCCGCGGTAGAAAACGTTTCTTAAATTTCGCGTGCGGATATTCCGGTGAATTCGCGCAATTTTTCGCGTCACGTCTCGGTCAGGTTACACGTGCGCGCGATTCAATTTCCCTCCGATTAAATAGCCCGGGAGCGTCATGATTCACGCCGGAATCCAGATGACGCTGAATAACCGCGTTCTCGCGGCTCGGCAAGCGGCGAGAGAACGAGAGCAAGAGACAAACGCAGAGAGAGAGAGAGAGAGAGAGAGAGGGAGCAAAACGTGTAACGAAGAAAGAGGAAGGAGAGAGGAGACGCAGATGCGTGCGCGTATTTATATGCGCGACTAGTACACACACACGCGCGCGCGCGCGCGCGTGGAACGCGACACGCAGGCACAACACCGACCGACCGACCGACGCGGGGCGCCGGTCGTCTCGCTCGGCGAGGTTCCTGGCGTCAGTCTGTCGGGCCTCCTGGGTCCCTCCTTGCGCTCCTACGATGCCCGGAGTCTACGAGCCTTTACTCCCTCCTCTCTTGCTTGTCTCTCGATCCGCCTCACGCTCCCGCTCGATCTCTCGCTTTCTCGCTCGCTCTCCGTCGAGCGAGACGCTTTTCAATTATTCGCCGCACCGCGCTTCAAATTCCTCGAACCGGACTTAGAGCGAAGTCGCCGGGGTGGCTTTGGCGCTAATTCCATCTGTCTCGCAAATCACAATAGTCCTGCTCGTTTTCCCGCAAACTATTTTTGCAATCGAATCGATCGATTATTTATATAAGGTTCTCCCGTTATTCTCCCGCTGTTTGCGCGAAATCAATCAGATTTTCGAGACGACGGTTAATGAAGTTCTTGTCATCTCGCTCGCATCGATCGCGTTTCCCTCCGCATTTCTTCCCTCCTAGCTGCGTGCGCTCGTATACCTATCGACTGGAAATAATACAACGCCGGCGATCTCTCGCCATCTCTCGCACGCGCGAACGAGCGACCTCTCGGTCTCCCTTACGCGCCGACGGATCTCCCCTGATCGGCCTCTCGCATACGCACGATCTCACGCTGCGACACGCACGTATGCATGCTCGCTTTGTCGCGTTTATCTCCCGCCGCGCTCGCATAATGCTCCCCGCGCGTACACACACGTAACACACTGGTATGTGTATACACCGGGATGTACCGCCGTTTACGCTTCGAAAATCAATTTAGAAGCCGTTAATGTCAGCGTCAGTCTCTCGATATTGTCTACGTTATGAACTCTGTGCTTTTGCGCTATTACGTGATATTAAAAAAAAAGAGATCGAGAGAAAGAAAAGAAGAAAACGAGAGAAAGCAGAGAGAAACCGCCCGAAATTCCGCGCGTGCATCATAAACGGATGCGATACGAGCGGTAACGTCGTAGCGCACGCGATATAATGCACAGCGTTGCAGCCTTGAGGGAAATAAATAGACGAAACATTAACGCGGCCATGAAATTATCTCGAATTAGAGTAGCGTTGCCGTGGTCGCACGTGTGCTCGCTAACGTCTCGTCGCCACGGTCAATCTCGCAACCTCTCACGTTCGCATAATCCCCCGTCTGTCTCCGGTCTCTTTGCGCGCGCGACGTATAATAATACGCACGCACGCGGGTCGGTACACGCGCGCGTCAACGGTCAATCTGCCAAGCCGCGGTGCCACGCTGTCCGCGATTCGTCATCGCGGCACCGCGTCGCTTATCGCTAGACAGATAGATCGGCCGCCGCGTAATGCCGCGGGACCAATTGGGATGATTGTTGCGTTGCGGTAAAACTGACATCGCGATGTTCCCCGAACAATCGCGTGTGGTAACAGGTGCAATGATGATTCAATTAAATCGTTGAAACTGACCGAGATTCGTGGCGCCGCGACTGGAAACTCGGAATTCGTCGCGACCGAATCGGCGACCAGAAAGCAATAGAAGAGCGCCGTCTCGACAGCTTCACTTCGAGCAACTTACGTGCGGGAAGAACGAGTGAAAGTCCAGCCGCGGGAAAACGCGAGATGTCTGGGAAAAAGGCGGAGAAAATACGCATGTGCAGGCCAATTTCGCACCGGAAATACTGTGGGACGCGCGAAACATTTCGTGCGCCGCGAGATAAAATAATTAAATAATCACCACGCGCATTATTGGAGACGCTCGGCGTCTCGCTGTTGGATAACAGATCGCATTGGGCTGTTGGTCGAGCAGCGGAGAAAGATCGAACGAACGCGTGGCAATCCCGGGGAGTGGATGACTCTAAATGTCACGTGGAATATCACCGGAGACGGCGATCGATGAATCAACAACCCAGCCGACGTCGGCGGTCGGGCTCGTTGGACAGGAGGAACGGTCACAGAGCGACATACAACCTACGTGACCCGAGCGGCCCTTTGCCGCGTCTGGTCGCCGAGATCGCCGTCGTTGCAGTTTGTTATTGCATCATCACAGCGCCGTTGCTGCGTCTCGGCGGCTTGTTTGTCGTCGTTGTCGAGTCGTCGATCGGATTCCATTCGCTGTAAGCCGCTCATTTGCCAAATCGATTAACTCTACAAAATAAAAAGTAGAGAAATTGATAAAATAATATACATTTTTAAACAATCCATTTTTAAATTTAAATTCAAATAAACATAGAATGTTAAGCATAATTATTGAAGAAATTTATTTTAAATATAAAAAATTAAGCATTAATCAAGTGCTTTGGCACTAAAAGTTTAAAAAATTCAAAAAGTGGAATTAATCGCTTTGGTCTGTGAGTGACTTATATATCGCAATATGACTTCCGGGTCTGCAACTTGCGCACAAAGAAAACCGAAGGAGACCCGCCGACTCTGGTGGCATTCGATAATTTATCGTCTCGCGGATTCACTTATCAGCCTGATGCGACGATCAGTCGCGGGAGCGAGCACGCGATCGATTCGCGTTCGCCATGCAGCGGCCAGGTTAACGAGATCATATGGAAATCAATTCGTGCCCTCCCTTCCCACCTCTCGCTGTGTGCTGCTGTGCGCACCATTGCAACTTTGGCATTACGCTTGTGCAACGATAAAGGGCAGCGCCGGGTCACTGCCGTGAAGAGGGAGATAGAGAGACTCGTGCGATCGTTGAATTTCTAATGAACGCGGGATTAAACGAGTCATTAGAAAGCCATCGTGTGTTTAATGGCACGCGTATGTCGAGGGGTAACTCAAGGCACCGTGACATTTATTCGGAAAGCCGGGCTTGTACGGATACCCGCAGCAAGGGCTCGTCCTGAGCGCGATCAATTAAAAGGACGCGGTACACAGCCGTGATTCGAGGCAAACTTTATTCGCGAGTTTCGACGCGACAAATCGCGCGCGTTCACACTCGGAGCGGCACGAGCGGTTACGGCGATGTTATACCACCGAATATGAATCGTCAATCGCGGGACATTCGTTCTGCATACAGAATCTCGGTTTGTCCAACGATGCACTCCGGGAGCTCTCGTGCGCTCATACGCGCGAATGCTCACGGAACGTACGTTGAATCGTGATCCGTATCGGCGTGTAAACCACGAGCACAAACCGCGGGCTTTCGGTATAAAACGTTCTCGGAAACAATAACGTTCGCGATTAGCGTTACGCACGAGAAAACAGACGACGCGCTATCGCGGACGTGTTTCGCAAAAGTGCGTCCCCATCGCATCTCCTCTCGTGCTCTCGCGTTTATCGCTGCTGGCCGAAGTAAGCCGCGCACGGCTTACTTCGGCCATTTCTTCTAGAAATCCGCCTATCTTATCGAAAATGACTCATCCGATGCTGCTATTGAACGCGCAGCAACATCGACATCGAGGGATCACGATTCAAAAGGCCGCGCCATGAATGAAAACCATGCGGCGATTCATGACTCGACCTCGACGATTCGTGGAAGCTATTATTCCGCGGAATAATTCGCGCGGATTCTAGGAATCCCATCTTTGCGCGGCTGAAACGCGCACTGCACGTATCAACGTATCTGTCTCGAGTCCATTCATTCAGCCGGACAGACAACTGAAAGGAATGAGCCTAGATTTCTGCAGAAAAACGTTTTCTTTGTAAGCACGATGGGGATCAGACTCAAATGGAAGTAATGCGAGGGCGACAACAACGTTCATTCATGCGAGAGAAAAGTGGAAAATTGCCGTCAATCGCGCATCCGCGCGACTTTTCGCAGATGCTTGGATGTCACATTGAACATAGTTCACGATAAAATGTCATAAGAATGTTCTACGAAATTTTTATATTGATATATTATTTTTTATTTTTTATCATAGATTATTATCACATACCTATATCATTTTTTCTTTTTTATTTTACTAAGATTTTAATTGAGGACTACAATTACCCTCTCGAGCGAAACGCATCACGTATGTAAGCAAATATCTTTTTCATTCCTTGCGTGCAAGGGCTCAAGTTGTTTAATCGACCCAGGAACGGGGACTCGTCGCTGATTGATCGCAATAAGCGATGGTAATGGGGAAAAACGACATAAGCGGAGTTCAACAGGTGGATATAGCGTGCGTAGCTGTCATTCGCGGGATTTATTTCGCCTCCTACGTAACAGATAGCGACTACCATCGAGCAGGCGGGCAGCCAGCAAGCAATCAGCGGAACGTGACCTAAGTAAGCCTAACTGACTCAACTTTATGTCGAGACCTGTTGCGGACACCGTATTCAATATCGCGTCTCGATACCGGTAAGCGAGCAAGCGCGGATATTCGCGAGAGTTCCTCTTGACGACGGAGCGAGTCGCTAGACGAGGTAATTTACGATTGCGTTTATTACCAAAGCGTTCAAATAATGATTTCTATATACCGGCGATTACGTTAATTATCGCCTTGATCGTGCGCGCACGCGCGGCGTGCGTGATTGATCGTTAATGCAATCGTAAACGGCGTTGCCGCAACGATTAACTCGTCGCCGACATTTCATTGTAGCCGCGCGATGCTCTTTCTCTCTCTCTCTTTCTCTCGCGACACTTTGACATTATATAACGTGACGAGTCATCCCGATAATCGCGTGTATCGCCGCACGCCGGCGATGTTTCAGCTTCGCGCCGCGATATCACGCTCCTTCGAAAATACGTTATCGTAATTGGACGTCAACTGATGCAACTGCGATGGCCTTTGATCGAATGACCAGCGCAAAAATCGGTTTTTCACGTTGCACATGATATTAGAACACTATTCAGATAATCCAGGCGGGCGCGTTGCGCGACGTCTGGCGCCGGCTTGTCCGCGTTAACGTCTCCAGAGAACTGAACTATTCTTACGCGACAAACCACATGATAAAAAAAATGACGCGTCAAAAAAATTGCGCATCCTAGAAATTAATCGCCAAAGTCCATCCGAGACGGTGATAAAGCCGTTGAATCGTCGTGATTGATTAATCGTCTTGTAACCTTTATACCGCGCATTACTCGCTCGCTTTTAATGATTTTAGTGTTACGTCTCCGCGTCTGCATCGACGCGATTCAGTCCACGATCTCTCCGCGACACCATCGCGCGAGCATCTCCACGCGCAGTCATCCACGCGAGAACAAGGCGGAAAAGTACGGAACCTGGGGGTGTACGGAGAGCCGCGTTGATTACGGTATTCGAATCAATCACGTGCAGCATCTGGCGCGTCCCGCTTCCGCGAGAGCGGTCAAACGAGAACGACGCCGACGGACATATGGCGCGACGTGCACCTCACGTGGATCCGTGCGTTCGCGCTTGCTCGAGCGGCCGATCGTTCAGTCCGCGCGCTCCTTCTCCATTCGCGCGCGCCGCACGTCTCATCATCATCATCATCGCGTATCATCGCGCGAATCAACGCGTTCGGCGAGATTCGGACGCGCGATCATCTCGGCCAGCTGTCCCGCTCGTTCACGCCGCGCGGATCCGAGATAGACGGCGATATTTCGGGCACCTGTCGCGCGGAAGCGCTACGACTAAAGCGAAGCGCGACGAGGATTCGCGTAAATTTGGAACCCCAGGAGGAATTCTAGGTTGTTCCCCAGGCCACAATCTGGCCGAATCTTATTTTGGATCGACCGAAATTGCGCGCGGCGGGGGTTCATCGTGATGTACGTGGGCGCGATCATCAAATTACTCGCGCTGAAATTTCGTCTGACAAGCGAGCTTGTTTATTCCGCCTCGCTACTGTTGATCGATACGTGCGACGTATACCCGAGATGAGCGTTGCAACGATCGAGGAGTCGCTTTATCACGACTTTCTGGTCCGTCCATCTCACTGCTTCGCTTTCGTGTCGCAGCAACGAGCTTGGCGACGCTCGCATAGAACGCTTCGCAGAAATTTCTTAACGAGCGCGAAACTAGGTACGCCGTCAGTCCATTCATAAATTCCGAGTATCACGGCAATTTCGTTTCGCGAGTTTCGCGGCTGGTAGGCACGACTATATAATTGGAGTGACTCGCATCAAATTAGCGGGAAACTCACGCGTACGTGGGAAGCAGACGAAACGGCGAAGTTGACACGTGGATGTAATTCTGCTCGAGAGAGCTCGAATTAGCGAACGACACGTGCACCATTCAATATTCCTCATGATACCCCACTACGTAAAGTAACATCTCCTGCTGGAATAATTGGTATAAACGTTAATGGAAAATTCATTAAAGCTTTCTGAGCACGTTTGCGAGACAAACAGAATACAGATGGATAGAGTATCTAAAGTATGAATGCATTCTTTCTGTTTAGATTTTTGCTAAAGAATCAGAGAAACGTCTAACGCGAATCAGATGCAGTTGTTCTTCGGATGACTGACTCGTCGTCGTTCTTGGATCTCGTTCAATCGACCACGTTTTACGATTTCACCGAGTATCGATGACGTGTGTGACAGCGTATTCCTTACTATTCGGACACCGTACACCCGCGGGAAGACACTTAACTGCGCCGCGTTCGACATGCGTGTCCGACATGCAGGAAGCGACGTTGAAAATTCCGGAACGTCCCTGGACAATGGCGATTACGGACCAGCCCGACACGGAGACCTCATTGAGGCGGCGACGGTTATACGCGGCGCCTCATTCATGAATTCCAAGTACAACCGCAAATTGGTTTCGCCGGTTACATCGCCCAGCCAGAAGCTACACGTAATTGCACGCGCGTTGCACGCATTCGGTTTCTGAACGCAACGGCGATGCGTCGAAACCGCGGACTTCATATTTCCCCCGACGTAACTTCGCCACTATATCGGTGCGGATGTCTTAAACTTGAGTGTATTCGTGCCTGAACTTCTTGGCGGCGGTATGCAGAACTCATCAAAACGACCATGAACCGCAATGACTTTTATCGTTATCAATAAGACCGATCACAATCACTACCAAGCCATTATCTCAAATTGATTTCACACTCGAGAATTGGCAATATTGGAGTAATTTTTCGATAGCTTCGCGCTCAACTTTCGAATTGGAATAAATTTGGAGATCTTTATTCGAGAGAGAGAGAGAGAGAGAGAGAGAGAATCTTGACGTTGAATTCGCGTGATGACTTGCTCGTAAATCGATTAAACGACAAACGCAGAGGCCGTTGTCGTTTTAGTTATGGTCGGTGTCAGAGATCGAGATGTAAACGAAATCGCCGCTAATAACGGCGTAATGGCCCATGAAGCGGAAAAGGCATTAGCCTTGACGCTCTCTCGAGACGCTGGGAAAAAACAGCATTGAAAAAAGGCTTATTGATTAAATAATTAACGAGGCGAGAGTTATACTCGCGCCGCTCGAGATGTCTATCGCGCGTGTGACGCGCGCGTAATTAGCGAGCTCGCCGCGCTCGTCGGCGACGGAGTTAATGATACGCTTCGCTCGACTCCGCACGATAATAATTCAGCCTTATCGATAGGGGAAGTTTCGCCCAACGACGCGCTCAACTCTCCGTGATCTTCCTTCTTGCTTTTCTTTATTTTCCCTACGAGGACCCGCGCCGCGCGACTTAACGAGCCGTGCAACGTGTAATTTAATCGTCCAGTTGGCCCGTTCACACACGCGGGGAAGAGCCGGAAGAGTTGGAGTTGTGAAACGTACGCGCGAAGGGACACAAACGCCCATCAAACTCGCGGCGTAACGTTGTCGTCCGCGCGACGAGCCACGCTTGCCAAGAGGAAGAGAGCAAGAGGGGAGAACGAGATATCCGGATCCTTTTTGATGAATTAAGCCGCCACCACCATTAAGCCCCATTCAGCCGCAGTAGTTACGGCTGCTAGTACGCAATTTGCGCCGGTGACGAGTCACATACTTGACTCGAACGCTAATTGTAAGCGACCGCCTGTGGGCGTCGCAGGAAGCCGCGTGTGGTGCGTGCACGCACGAGCGGTGCAAGTATGACGTCGCCGGAAAAAATCCCGCAACGCATCAGGCCGGCGATTGTCGCTCGTTGGATTTCCTGGCGTGGTCGGCTCGGCAGAATCATCGCCAAGAAAATTCAACTTGGCGTGACGCGAGCGGCCACTTTGCAAAAAGCGCAACGACTCACTCTGTCTTGCAAATAGCTATTAACGTAAATAATGAAAGCATTCTACCGCATTTGTCTCATGCGA
Source organism: Ooceraea biroi (assembly GCF_003672135.1). Classification (NCBI taxonomy): domain Eukaryota; kingdom Metazoa; phylum Arthropoda; class Insecta; order Hymenoptera; family Formicidae; genus Ooceraea; species Ooceraea biroi. Next base: position 13,251,149 of record NC_039514.1, on the reverse strand, counting down.
TTTTTTAATGTATAAAAACTCGGGCGCTCGAAAGTCATATCGCGATTGTTTTTTATTCGTTTATTCGTGAACGGATGTCATGAAATCCCATCTCGCTAATAGATACGTGATGATTTATCCGATGATTTATTATCTCTTATTGGCGAAAAGTTTGACGAAAATTCAGTAGTGAAACGATTTGACATCTGGAATTGGTCGGAACGATATTAAACTTGATATCTGACACGATCGTCACGCGATACGTGCTCATCTTTATTTCATGAGACGAGTAATATTGCGCACGCAAGCCGTAGCACATGAATATCTAGCAATACGAGATACCGCTAGATACATCGCACCGCGTGTTACGAATTCACTTTTCTCTCGCAGCGATCTGTCATTTCACTCTTCTCGTACACGTTCGTCTTCCCAGGATTTCACGGAACGGTCGTAACAGTAGCCCGGGCTGCTCTAATTGTACCTGGAATCGGTTAGAGCGTTGAAACCTGCCGCGTCTTATTTACTCCATTTCTTACAAACGCTTTCTTCACTCTCGTTCGACTTTCCGCAGTGGAAACACGCGAATCATATCGCCACACATTTCTGATTGACACATGTTTGCGATTCGGTTGAAAAATTTATGACAACATGACAGAAAAAGCAAACCGCAGGATATTGATCCTTAACTGCATCGCGCGATGCGCTTGATTTATTCTCACTCTGTCGAGTCGAGTTACGTGTTAAGTTTTCAGATGAGTAAAAACTAAAAGAACTTTATTCTCACACGGTTTAAAATATTCATTTAAAACTTTGTAAAAATCATATTTTTACAAGGTGATCTCGGAGAGCTTGCAAGGGACAAGGATGCTGGGAATTTAAAAGTTTAAAAATTTTAACTCTCTTAAAAGTTACTCGTCGTATCTTGTTCCGAATGATATATTTATTAGAATTACATATTATATATTAGAAACCTCTATAGAAGACACAACTTTATCATCATCGTGGTTGATCAATTTTTTTCTATTGCAGTTTTGTCTTTTATTGCTAGAGACTTCAGATCAGAGAAGGAGCCAAATTTGAATCTCGCTTTTAACACTTTTAACTATTCAATTTCTAGTAAAGTCAGGTCAGAGTTCATCTTTGCACTGTAGATAGCGCATGCCAACGATATTAGCAATTGATGAACATGGAGAAGCAAACAACTATCGCGCGCTTCAAGAAGCGTCATTACCATACGCGCATTTTTTCAATGCATCGTTATCAGTTTCAGTATAAATTACCGTTGAAAAGATACCTGACCGAAAATGGAAATGTACTGCACATGTTTATTGTTCCTGCATGTTTTCCATGCCAGTAACCTTTTGCAAATGCAGGACTTTGTATGCCATCTTACATTGATGAATTGAAAACGAAGAGAAAATCGTAAAGACAAAGTTCGATTACACCATCACGCTCTGTTTTATCTGACGATCCAAGTAATCAGTGATTGTGTAGAAAAATTTCGAACATCCAGATGACGCCTGCATAGGCATGATGATACAATCACGTTCCGATGTCGTTGTGCAACCGCGTCGGCAGAAAATAACGACCGTTAAAATCGCTAAATTTCCGCGAATGTCAACGTTCAAGGGTGATTCACTTCCGGAGGTACTTAATTATTGTAATAATCGACGTCGACGTGTGAATTGCAGGTTTGTCTTAGTGATGCACATTGTCTGATTAATTACGGTTTCCAGGAAAATTTAATCGTAAGGATTTAATGTGCTAATAATCATGATTGGCAAACATAACTATTACATGACTTAGCATAAATGGATGAAACGTTTCACACCATTGCAACTGCAGAAAACTGAGGGAGAATTCCTCATTCTAAAGCTTCTCGTTGCTTCTCAATATAGATAACCGGATAAATGATTATCTGACATCGATCTATGATGCCTGACGATATTCGATGCTAAATACGCGGCGTCAATAAAACGCGTCTTGCGCGATCGTATCTGGATAAGATGACGAAAAATAGAACGAACGACGTCGACGCTGCGAGTTACTCCGCGTAATTTCATTTTCCTCTTATCGTCGATTAAAACGCTTCCCTTATTTCTTCGGCGCGCTAAAACTTTCCACGAAGTATCGGAGACCGATTTTATCTCGACCCCTGCAGCGCGCGCGAAGCTATGCGCAAGCTTCGCCATGGCATAATTCAGGTTAAAAGCCCAAAGAACTCGCAATTAGTTCGCGCAACTTCATTTCCTCCCTGTCATCAATTTGAACGGATCCCCGCGGCGGGCTCTGCACATCGCAATCAAATAAATTCGTAGAAAATACCTCGACTTATTTTCTGCCCTAGTAAAGAACGCGCGCGAGTTTGCTCTCGCGATCGATATGCACTTTCGCGAGTCTCGTTGCCGGTGTTGTTAAACGCAACAGCACTAAAAGCAAAAACGGAAAGCCCGCCTGCAGCACAGTTTCTGCATGCAATTATTCCGCCTTGATATGGTATTTTCCATTTTTCCCACTGCGGAAACATGAGAAAATGCTGCGAGTGACTGGACTTGACGCTCGGTACTCATATTCCTTATTTTCGCTCGATAATTTCATGATTATACGTGCATGAATCAATTCAGAAACTTGCGAGAATTCACACAATTAATCTTGACTTCGCTAAACTAGACGAACTTGAGTAAACCTGATTCAACAAAAGTTCAGTATTAATTTGTCGTGCCTTATAAACTCAAGAAGATACATCATTGAATAACACTTATAAATACAAACAATATTAAATGGAACGAGAGAGTGAGAGAGACTGTTCTACTTCTCTCTTTAACATAAGAATGGTTAATGCGGAAAAATACGAGATGCCGCGCGTGACTTATCAAAGCCGAGATCTATCGCGGTGAACCTTCAAAAAACCATGAATGAGATGTCGGTACGACGATATATCGTTATGAATACTTCTCGTACGACAGGAACACGCACCGTTGCGGTTGACACCATCGTCGACTTGCCGCACGTGCGCGCGCGCGTAACGAAGGAAGCATAAAGGCGCGATATGAATAATGTAAGCTTATGTAACGTCCCGTGTCACCGGGAAATGTTATAAATAGCCCTTGTCGCGACCAATGCCGAGATTGCGCGCAATGTACGCGACTGTGTGCGCGCGCGAAAGTGCGCCTGCACCCTTCGCTTAAATTTATGGTTGCGCGATTCAATAAGAACAATATTCGTCAATTTTCTCGAACTCTATGTGATTTCAAAAAGGAACTTCTGAACTAAGAAAAGAAATAATACAGCGGCGAAAGGTCAATAGAACTTTTCCTTTCAGTAACGTTAATTATGTGATAATGTGATCTTTCAATTGAAAAGTAAGACTTGGTAAAGATCAATGAGAAAGTGCAAGTTCGAAATCGTATCGCAACAAGGAGATTGCAAAAAGAAAATCTGAGAAAAAGAATTTACGAATAGAATGCATAATTTGTCGGAGATTTCCGAGAGTTTAAAAATACGTTTTCGTCGTAAACGAGAGATCGCAAGACCGGTCAAAAACAAGTTTATCTCGCAAGACACATCGATAGCTTCGGGCTTAAATCGTACAATCGGCGATTCCGCCAATACGATTTATCGCGCGGCCGAAACAATGGCCGGATGTTTCGGGGCTCCCTTGGCGCTCTTTGGATTCAATTCAAATTTTCACAAATGGGAAGCATAATACTGTAAGTCGTCGTGTGAAACAGTACAACGACAATGTTGCAAGGGGTTACGAGTCGGAGACCCGGCGAAATGTGACAAAATCAAGAATGAGTCAACGCGTCAACGATGCATTTTATTGCGATCGGACGCATCCCCGCGAATTTACAGCGCGCGATGCGAACTGAGGAAGGTCGACGAGCAAGAAAGACGGTTTGGTTCAACGGTTTCGCAGAACCATGAATGTGCGCTTCGGTTATAAAAGGAATCAAAGAGAGGAGCAAGGAAGGAGAGACAGAATGAGCTGGAGAGAGTAAGAGAAAATAAAACAGGGAGGTTCCTCTCTCAGAGAAAAGAGGAAGAACGTCGTATATCGCTGAGGAGGATCCGTCGTATATCGACGGAAGATGATCGCTGATCCCATGTATTCTGAAAATGAATCGACCACACATCGACGGTTGTTGGACGACACCAGCTAGTTGCAAAAATACTGTTAACGAATAAAATCGTATTATTCACACACAAACTAGGACAATTTAATTAAGAATAAACTTATACACTTTTAATGTAATCGGAGAGCATCAAGGGATGAAAAAAGACTAGGAAGCTGAGTAGAAATAAGTTTGGGCAAACGAAGCTGTATAAATCGAATGCGGGTGAAAATGAAGGGAACGGCGAGAAGAGAAAGAAGCGTGGTTCATGCTGAATAATGAAGAGTAAAGAAGCAGCGCGAGAGGGAAGAACAGTAAAGCGTTATCCCATGTACAAGGACCGGTGCTGAAAGACGCCTGCCTGCTGGCTTCGTCGGTTCTGAGAACGAATCAAAGATGGCTGCCGACAAAAGAACACCTTCGCTGATAGTTTGATGGCTGGGACGAGAGGCTGATGATCTCGGCGATCACGCAAAATTCATCCAAGTACGGGCGACGAAGCGTGACAGAGTACAAAATGGTTACCTTATCGATTTCACGAACGTTATCTAATTTTAAAATCATTTTTGAGCGAAGACAGTTCTGCAGGAGCGCGAGATAACTTCACGAAGTAATTGACGTTGCTTTTCCGCTTTGCAATTACGTCACTTTCAAGCTGCAATCAGATCTTCAAATATCCCCCAATATCGAAATGACTCCCATTTATCTCTGACTTCGCGGTGATCTGGAGTGAACCAAGTAAAATCCTGCACTTCCGCGGGATCGCACGTACAAATTCCGATGAAAGTCCATCCTCGCCACTGTCGAGTCGCAAGTCGAGCGGCTAAAAGCCGGCGATTAACGTGTGGAACGGCGCTCTTTCTTTTCAGGAACGTCGATTCTAGTTGGCAAGAATTAAACGGCCCGGCAAAGTTCCACGGCGCGCGCGAGCAAGACCAAACGAAAGGGGAACGGCGTGGAGGAGACGCGGATAGGGAGAAAGGAGCAAAAGGAGCACCGAAGATCCGACTCTCCTTCTTCTTCATCCTCTCTCTCTCTCTCTCCCCTTCTTGAGAGTATGGAGCTCTCGGAGAGAATGCGATGTTCCTGGAACTCTCGCCATCGCCTGGACCTCTTCAGCCTCGGCTTCACGGTTCAGTTAACTTTCTGTCGGCTCTTATTACGAGCAGCTCGACGCTTTATCAGCCTCATGTATACAGCCGCACTGTACCTCGACCACTTCCTTTCGTCCTCTTCCTGCATCTTCCCGCCGCTTTATCCGTTCCTTCTTTACCTCGCTATCCTCCCGAAATTTCTTCCGCAATTCCTCTCGCTGCTTGCCGCATCAGACCTTGGCCTAGGTTCCTATAAGAATCTCGATATGCGCAGCATTGATATGAGTACGATTGTGTACAAAAGTCCAGACGACGTAGATACTCCGGTATACGAAGCGGAGGTTTGCTATTGCGAGATCTGATCGTAGGCTTTGAGAATAAGCAGCGAGTTCCTACTGCGACACTATAATGACACTATAACGTAACGCATGAATTAATACAATACATGGTTTTTTTTAAACGCGGTATACATCAAGGAAAAATGATTCTCTGAGCATGAATAATTTTTTAAGCGATTCATATCTGGAGTTTTCTGCACAACAGCCGGGAATTTCGATCGCAAGTGCCATGAGTACAGCACGATGAGTCCTCGATACCAATCTGCGCGCGCGAATAAAATAATAGTTTCGATAACACGTCCTGATCGCTATCGGATCGGTACCATTGACCAAATTACACGGCGCATTGCACTGCCGCCGGCAGTGCGCTTACAATGTCGAAAGAACCACCGCTGCGCTTTAACCGTGAACGCGCACAGGTCTTGCCTTAAAAAATATACAAAACAACTGTCTCGAGTCGTTGGATGAAATTTTCGATCTCAGGAGTGATCGCTTCGCGGCTGGAGGAACAAACGGCTCCGCAAAATTTTTGACTTCAATGCGTCAAAAGATATCATCAAGGAAAGCGGATGTTTCTCACATTTATGGAAAAATCGTTAGGTTAGCAGATAGATCGCGGTTAATCATGTTGCGGAACGAAAATAGATTGAACGACGGAAAAATTGATAACTGCTTCCCCCTGACGTAACCAGTTTTAATTAGGAATTACGCGCGATGTTGCTTTTATTCATCGCGTTTGCTCGAATAGCAACTGCCGGTTAACGGGCGGGGAAGGAGGAAAAGGGAAGGAAATGTCGCGCGCAACGGTTTATTATTCCAGTCACTTCCGCTGTATCTACCGCGATCGCGTTACGATCTCGTCGACATTAATCGCGATGCGAGCTTGCTCGCATAAGCACGCGGCTAAATACGTGATTAATTAATTATGCCGTACCGCGTAACGCGTAACCGCCGCGCACGTAACGATGATATCCGCGATCGCGAACTCGTGGGAAGAAACGAGTGTCGGAATTCTTTTCCGATAATGAGTCGTGCGCGAGCAGATACCCCGCGATAAAGCTTTTCCATTGTAATTCGAGGGGTTACCGACCGCGGGGAATCGGTAGCGCTCGAGGAGAAACGAATCTTACACATGTTGCACGTTAGGTGCAGCACATCTACGATACATCCACAAGAAAATCTATATAATAGTGTTCCGCGCGTTGCATTCGTTACGAAGCGGATTCCGCAACCTTGTCTAGGATATATGGAGACAGGATATACCAGCGTCTCGGCGAAGTGTCTCGTTCGATGCCGTGTCGTCAATTTGCTTCCCGGACATGAGCGCGATGGAGATCGCAAAGCGAGAACTTTGTGGTTTCCGCTTCGTGGAAAGTTTCGTGTGGATTTACCATGAATGGATTAGCAAAATGTGCATGCGAGCATCAAACTCATGCTGAGACATACAGCATTTTTTTATTTTTCTCAACTTTCTTCAAGTTTCAGGCGGATCGCGTGATGATCGAAGAAAAAATCGATTTCTGACTCACCGAAGGATCTGCCGACGAAATTCAATCACGAATTCCGAGACACTCTTTATTTCTACTCGCTCCGATTTAAAAAAAAAGACGCTGATATCTCGTAATAGACACGCCCGGCAGTCTAACGAGCGCGTCATTCGAAATTATTATTCATTGACCACAGAACGACCGCTCGTTTGCATCGGTAAAAACGTTGAACCTCATTGACAATCAGTATCCTAGCCAATCATTAGATCCTTTGTAATTTATAACCGCGCTTATCAGTTGATTATGCGCATTCTGACATTTTATTCCTTTTTCTTCTTCATCGATTATTATTATCGATTTATTATATAATATTATACAGCATCTGCGGAGACTCTCTTCCACGTTTGCGATCCTTCCGTGATTGCTGCGTTTACCTTGAAACGGTGGCTTTTTCATCAAAGGCTGAGGCGAGGCTTCTGCGAATCCGCGAGCCACGTAACGACTCGGTCATTTCGATTAATAGACTCGTAAAGAGCCATATTAAAACGCACTTAAGATCACGCGTGCATCTTCCGGGAACGACCATCAGCGAAGTGGTAGCACCACGATGCTACCACTTCGTCGAACACGATTTAGCGTGATCTAACGTGATCGATCAGTCACGACACAAGTGCGATGATCCTCGTGGAAATTTTCTCGCATACAGGAGAACCTTGTTACGTCACGTTGTTTCCGATGATGACCGCAGCGCTTAGCGGTGTCTTACGTAATTTTACGCTGGATCCAATCACTGGTACCGGAGAATAATCCGCGGAATTCCGATGCACAATCGTGGGAATTCTACCTTGCAGGTATAATAAAATCATTTAAAATATTACAATCAATCAACATGACATTTCCGTGATGACTAACGATGAGTTGTTATGAAGCTAATATCAAGAAACTCGTCTTATCAAATCAGCCGATCGGCTATTAAAATGATGCATGCAACTTCTCGAGAGACAAAGTGTTTATGGACTTTTCATACGCGTCGAACTGAGGGACGGACAAAAAAATGTATGGATCTTCGCATTAAATGTCGCAGATCGATTATTACAGATACGCTCTAGCGTCCTGTCTTTCATATTTCCGACCCGAAATTAGCGATCATGTGGGCGTTACTCGCTGTGGCAGCGACATATCCAGTGATACACAGCTCGATATTCGAAGGAGAAAATAGCAAAGCCATGACTGGTTCCGTGGCGACCATAGTCGCCGGAAAAAACATCGCTTTCACAAGAAACTCGCGATTAGTCAGCTTTGATCCGCTCGCGGCCCGATCCGACCATGGTTGAGAACGTTGCGTAAGCCCGAGTCACTCGAAAATGCTTTCCAGACAAGAGCAGGATACGCGGGATAACTCACATTATTCGCCGACGTAGATTTCATACTGCAATTTGCAGTCTGCAATGTATTCCGACAACCCAAGTTTCCGTGACTCAATACTCAATACTGTCTGGTAGTCGGCTCAGTAAGCGCCGATTTTTCCAACTTCTTGGTAAGTTTTACCCGACAGGTAGCGTGTCTTTGTCTCTTTTCAGATAAGTCCTAAAAGAGAGATAAAGATATAGTACCTGTCAGGTAAAACTTACCAAGAAGTTGGAACAATCGGCCCTAAATCCCGGTGAATGATCAATATCCACATTCAGATCCTGTTCGAAGGATCATGAAAAAGAATCCGACAAAAAAGAAGAAATTAAGATTATAACTTGCGTCGAACATGTTGCGTACTTTCGTCTGATGACGATTATTTGCACGACGATAGACATCGCGAAGCCACGATAATTATGTGCGAGAAGAAGATGCACGAATAAGAAGAAGAACGTCAAATAACATGTTTAATCTTTGCGCGATGTCAGTGTTGACCAAATAGTGATTATAAAGCACAACAAAATGTAAATTACTGACATTGCGCATTTAAACAATAGAATCACGTTCTTTACTTCTTCTACTGTTTTAACTCATTGTATTACAGATATAACTTTCCAAGTATAAAACAAAATGGAATTTACACAAAAACAATATTTATTTAAACTTATATTTAGTCTACAGACCATTTCACAGCTGACGACTATAGTCAGCGTTAAAACCAAAGGGTGAATTAATTCGAAGACCAGATATTCACGTGGGAAACACTGCACGATCGTTGACTGCTTCACGTCGATCACCGAACCAGCCACCGATCGACAGATGGATGACACGCGTAACATGACACGGCGGAATCGCGATCAGATCGAATTGAAATGTGATTCAATATCGCTCCGACGGCGCGGAAGAAGATTTTACGAATGTGTCACTCCAATACATTCGCGGAACGCGCGCGTGTTAATGAGAGAAACAACGATGCAGGCAATTTCCATGAAAGTCGAGTAAAGATGTTATTTTGCCGCGCAGATCTGCCAGCTTCCTTGATCGAGGGCCAGTGCCGGAGTCAAGGCAGTCATAATTACTCCTTCGCGCGCCTTCTAATTGTCGACTGCACAGACGCCATCCGCTCGTAGGATCGTATTAATCGCGCTTGGAATTACACCTTTCAATTTGTAATTACTATCAAGGATGCATGTCGAAGAAAAGCGAGATGTTTCTTGCAAACTTTCGCGATTTTTGTCGAGGATCACATTAAAAAGAGAGCGAAAAGATTAAATGTGACTACATCGTGAGACGTAGCTATTATTTGATAAATCACTCGCATTGCCTGCACATGCGACAGCAAGTATCGCGAAGTCATAGATAACGCAAAGTAGATTGGCGCTAGCGAACGAAGTAAACTAAAGCGGAGTTTACGCGCGTAGTCAGGTGATGCAGCCGCGATGCGTCTCGTCTCTCACTTGAGTTATCTTCACGCACGCATAAAACGCATTATTCGTGTCACTCGAGAGATAAGTTCGGAATCCTGTGCAAGAGTGCGAACGGCAGTGGGATCGTAACGTGACGTAACGTAACGCGCAAAATCGTAAAGGAATGTTCCGACGTAAAAAAGAGAAATGAGGTAGCGCATAAAAACTTTGTCCTGAAACGTCGTCATCTCGAATTACCGTTTGCTTAAAGCACCTTTCAAAGTATGCAATCGTAGATCTCAAATTCAAAAGAAAATTCAAAGTTAAGAGAGCAAAACGTACAATATTGAAAAATTGAAGAATTATCCTATTAAATTTCTTATTTGTTTTCCGGATAGTTATCTCATATTCCTCAAATATTTCGGAAAAGTACAATTCAAAGATGGCAACATTCTAGAGGTGCAAGCTTTCAATTTGCATCGCTTCACAGTCTCAATGAATAATACAAACTTTAGTACCTTTGCGTGTCGTACCAAATGGCAAAACAATTGTATAATCGCAAATATCATTTATCTAATTCGCTGATTAATTAACAGGAAAACATATTTTTCAATGCGTACAATGTGTATTTCATCATGCACAAGGCGATTGCGAGGTCAGAGGTGGTCTGTCATCTTTACGTGTAGGATTACTGTTAACTGACAATTTATGCGAGCATCACACAGTAGTCGATCTGCGCGATAAAGAAACTTCATAAACCATGTTCACGCACACTCGCGCAACGTCCGGCAACGCTGATGATTAACCGCTCACGGCAATTGATCCGCGATAAGCTGATGTCTACAGAAACTAAAAGAAAAAAAAATGAAAAATGACAGCGTCGCGGAGAGAGAGAGAGAAATTCATGAAAAAACTTCATCGGGAGAAACTATTGAATACAAATGTTACGCGGTGATGTCGTTGCGACACGCAAGTGCGATCGTAATGCGCAACTCAAGTGCGTTATGAACGCGATTATGAATGGTGTTGTGGCATAGGAAATTAACTGCGGTCGCCATAAGTACAAGTATTATAGGCGAACGTAATGCTGTTAATCCTCGCCAATTGCTTCATTTCACGCGTGATTCCTGCGGGAATCGTGATTAAATCGTGAATAAACAAGAGACAGCACGTGATGGACAGATATGTGACGGATATGATAGATTTGCGCGCGCGGAATTTACGGTGTTGCACATGAATTATCTTTTAACACATTCGCGCGTTCGTATTAATATATTTAAAAAAAGTCAAAGTGATTAACGCCAGTATCGTAAATCATGTTTCGTCTTGAAGCGCGAAAAGCGCCGACGATGTTCGTGCTTCGGCTCTCAGAAAATTAGTCGCGATTAACGCGAATGGCAATTTATCGATGAAGCACGCGCGAGTGCACGCCGCGTGTCGCACCATAAATAAAGTCGATGGTACAAAATTGAAATCACAGTTTCCAAACCCTGACGAGGCTTGGAGCGGCGCCAAGCCGCACGGCGCTTCGTCCCGCGCGGTTTTATTACGCCGGGACGTTCGCTACGTTTTAACTCGTGCGGTTATGCGCCGACCACTTCGATCTATCACCTTGGCATCCATATGCTCCCTATTTTTCAGAACGCAATCTCGGATTGTATAAGAGCACTCTTAAAATTTAGCAAATCAACTTCCGTGTTTCGTTGCTCTAATCAACACAGAAATTTTGTATTATTTCAAGAAATTAATATTATTTGATATTTTTCATATGCATCAGTTGCATTTAAAAGCAATAATTACACGATAATGATAATTATGGTTTCCTTTTTTAGAGGAACATGGTCATTGGATTCCTCTCGTGCATCTCGAGTATAGAGAACTGTATCCACAAGTTCTAACCCTCAAACGTTTACGTAACAACTAATTGCCGTCGATTTCGACCGTCCTGTCGCAATCCTAAATTTTCAGCAAAATTCAATCATGGAGATATTTAATATAAAAAATTGGCAGATTAGTCTGAGAAGCGTGTATGTATACGTCATATATATCACTGTTTTTCCATTAATTTTGAATAAATTGCACATTAAACGGATGATATTATTCATAAGAGGTACGTGTCGATCTTCGGCGGACTCTTTTTTCGGCTTTTTCGTCTTCTGAGCACACTGTAATTCCATTATAATTAATTTCAGGCTTCCGCGCGTGAAAGACATCATCGTCAGACATTATCGCGAAAGATGAATCAAGTATCATCTAATTAATGACGCATCCATCTCCTGGCGGAGCGCAGCCTCACGAAAATCAGACTCAAGGTCGTCGAGTCCACGTGAATCTGAATATATCTCGAAACCGGTCGCGATCCCATTAATTCCGCGCTATCAGATAATTCGCG